>NC_083224.1:141846802-142454635 GCF_032191835.1 Heteronotia binoei | reverse complement strand
CTGCAAAAATACAACAGTGTAGAGCTAAAGTGGGACAAATGAAGAAAAGAATAAATGAAGTACAATCTAGGTTGTCATTCATGTATTGTAACACTTCTCATTGTTCTCAGTCTAACAGAAAGTTCAGGTAATAACCACACTCCCTTTTTTGCTAAAAAATTTACCAAGTGGCTTTCTACATTTTAGAAAGAAATTAACTTATATTTTCCCTCTCTCTTACTTAATCTTTACTCTGTTTAGAAATATCCTCAATTAATTATGCATATAAAGAAAGGCTTGGATACTAGTACTACCTAGGGTTGCCAGGTCTGACTCAAGAAATATCTGGGGACTTTGGGGGTGGAGTCAGGAGACTTTGAAGGTGGAGCCAGAAGCAAGATGTGACAAGCACAATTGAACTCTGAAGGGAGTTCTGGGCATCACATTTAAAGGGACCACATGCCTCTTAAATGCCTTCCCTCAATTAAGAAATAATGAAGGATAGGGGCACCTTCTTTTGGACTTCATAGAATTGTACCCCCTTGGGGAGGGGGATGTTTTGAGGAGAGGCACCAGGGTGCTATGCTTAAAGTGTGGTGCCTCTACGTCAAAAACAGCCCTCCCCCAAGCCCCAGATACCTGCAGATCAATTCTCTATTATACCTTATGGGAATCTGTCTCCATAGAGTATAATGGAGCACCCAGTAGACATCCCCCCACTTTATAAGAACATACAAGAAGCCATGTTGGATCAGACCAGTGTCCCCCCCTCAACAAAAACCAGGCGCCATCAGGTGATCCATCAGTGGGGCCAGGACACTATAAACCCTCCCACTTCTCTTCCCCAGCACCAAGAGCATCACTGCCCCAGACAGAGAGTAGTGATGCTCTGTATTCTTGTTAATCCTGAAAAGGGAGGAGGGCCTCCAAACCGGGGGATCCCCTGCTACTACCTAAGTGCAGCAGCACTCACAAAAGGAACTTCCCCTTCCTGCTACAGTTATCCATACTCCCCCATTCCAATCCTGTGGATTAATGGACCCCACAAATAGCATCTGAGCAGTGAGAGTTTGCAGTAAGACAGAGCAGTTAGTGAAAATCACTCTGTTGTTGGAAGTGTCTTCTATTAGTGGAAAATATAGTTAGAATTCAAGCTCAAAAAAGGATAAGAGAAAGGGGAAGAGAAAAATAAACATTACTCATTTCTTGTGGTTTGCATTCACTGAAGCTTCAAATACAGAACAATTCAGATGAAGCTTCTTAAAAGAAAAACTTGTTATATTTAAAATAATCAATAACAAGATTTTGGTGCTAAAATGTGCTGGTATTGCAAATCTGATTTGGAGAGAGATGTGTTTGATATTTGGTGGAGTGATGTGGGCTGCAGTCTTAGTTCCCTCTCTCTGGGTGAAAGTGAAACATGAAAGCAAACACTCCTTATGGAGTGGGAGAAGTTTGGCATTTGTGATTGGCAATCTGATTCCAGAGGGCATCCTCTGCTGTGTTCAGCATTGTGCCTTACTGCAGTCATGCAAGCAAGTACATGAAGGACACATGCACTGATTAGTGTGTGAGGCATGGCACATGAGGTGAAGCTTAGTGTATTATCAACATTTTCTGTTGCTGTAGCTCAATGCTATTTTTTTTAAATTGTTTGCATTTGTGAAAGAAAGCTCTTGTATATGTGAAAGTTCATGCATATCTATAAAATGCTTTCTGGATCAAAATCTCACCCCCTCACATTTATGGAAATAGTTGCTTTTCCCACTGATTTGTAATGGATTAAAGTTGCATTCACATAGATATGTGAATGCAACTTTAATCCATTACAAATCAGTGGGAAAAGCAGCTATCTCCATAAATTTATCTTTTAAAAGCTGAATTGTATTTTGCTCAAATGCATTGTTTCCATTTGATTTTATAAAGTATGTTAAGACTTTTTAGCATTTTTCTTGTAAATTAAAACTAATCTTTTTTGGGGGGGGGTATGTGAGTAGTGGAAGGAATTTCTTAAAAATAATCAAACCTGTATTCTTTAGTCATCATATTACACAACGTACTTCTCAGTGCCATAATTTTGATTCTTCACAACATTCTTCTTCCTTCCTAAAACAGAAATGTGTAATGCGTTTCTCTTGGGTGTTGCCAAGTAGCAAGTAGCAAAACTAGGAGTTATTTCTCCCCTTTGGTGGAAATATATTTCTGTTTCAAACTTGTAGAAAGCCTTCGTTTTCTTCCAAGCTTATGTGCAAGTCTAAATCAACACACAGAACTTACATTATTTTCTTTCATATAGTTGGAATAGTTTCAGCCAGCTTTTAAATTAGTGCTGGCTTTTGCCTTATACGTTTTTCCATAACATCAACACTGAGCTGCCTGTTTCTTGACAAAAGTACATTAAGCCATTGCCAGATCACAACTTCCAGACTATGGCTGACATCCTAAGCACACTTGCTTCGAAGTAAGCTCCATTTAAATCAGTGGCTTTTCCAATTAAGTTAAAATTGTGTACCATTACTCTGGGTTTTGTTTTTTTTTTTTTAAGTCTGTATTATGGGAAGAGGACCAAGATGAACTTTGCCAAAAAATACAAAGCTCATAATGGTAGCTGCTTTTTATTTGTTTGTTTCTGGAAAGCAGTGACATGAAAGGATATTTGTGTACATTTAAAACAGGGATAAAATAAATAAAATAAAATAAAAAGGGATCACATATTTTGTGCCCAACGCAATCTGTTCTTCGTGTACATTTCAATATGATTTTTATCTCTTAACACTTGTTACCCATCTTGAAGCTATGAATATTGCATGGGCAGATGCAAAACAGGATTTTCAATTTGTTTGTTTCCTGTCACATCATTGCTGACTTACAGTGACCCCTTGTGGGGTTATCGGCAAGAGACCTTAGAGGTGGTTTGCCATTGCCTGCCTCCATGTCACAACCCTGGTATTCCTTACAAATGCTAGCCTGGGCTATCCAGATCAGGGCACAAAACAGGATGGCACTACAGAAATATGGCAAAAGGCCTACTAGAAGAATGCTGAAAAAACAAAATCTCCATGTTTATCTGTATGCTTATTTTACTGTTGACTGTTTTTATGATGTAGCCCACACTGAGCCTGTTCTACGGGAAGGGCAGGCTAAAATCTAATCCAATTAATTAATTAATATGGGGTGTTTGGTGCAAATATTTTGGTCTGTTGCTGTGAGCAGTCTGGTCTCTTTTTCCTCAGACAATGGGCATTCCTTACTTTGTGCTGAGATATTTTTCCTCACTGAGTTTTGAGCTTGAGTGATGATTCAGAGTTGAGTATTTAAATAAGTATATGGTATGTTGTTTTTTTTTTTAATCATCTCAGTTTAAGCTGCAGGTGGAAGATTACAAGCCTTCCTTTTAATTCCCTTCATATAGAAATGTAGGACATCAAAAGGTAGAAGCTGTCCTATTATTATGTAAATTTCAGTTATAGATAGGTGGGTTTTTTAACACTGGCAAGTGTTTAAAACTGACTGCAGTCTGAAGCGCTATAGTCCCAACAGTGAGTGATTAAACACAGAGGTTTTTCTCCATTTCAGCAGTCAGAGTTGTACACTTTTTGTTGCTGATTCCATACAATGTTTCCTGTACTCATTCATGAACTATGCACTGCCTGGTTTTTCCACTGAAAACTGCCAGATTTCAAATCAGAAAAAGTGAATTAAAAATATATATTCACAGTATGACATTCTGGACTGATTTTTTTCATGGAAAGGAAGGTATGCCTTATCCTTGAATGGTGGGGAGGAACCTTTCTTGTGTATTTCCACAATGAATGTGCCCCCACTGTTTATTAGGTCATGTTGTTGTTGATACAAACTCAACTGATTACTTTATTTTTAAAAAAACCACCTGGCCATTTTTGTCAGGGCAATTCAATAGTGCTATTCTTCAATTACAGTTATACAAAACAAAACAAATCTAACTTTTCTGTTGCAGACTGACATGCATAGGGACCATGTGCAGCTTTCAACAGGTGTGCCCAAGCGTGGCATGCATGTGTCTGGTACCAATCCTTCATGGTACAATTTTACAATTCTTTTCCACATATATTACAGAAAAGCACAACAACACTTTTCCAGGAACATTGTATAATTATAGTTTCAATACTGGGATTTTTTTTTCCTCTTGTGCACACATCAGTAACCACTGAGAGAAAGGAGACAGTGAGGAACAGTACTCTGACAGCTGGATCAGAATAAAGTAGTCTTGGGGAAGGCTCTGTGTCTGACAGGGGTAGCTGTGCACCTGGCTCATGTGCTGCATTTAACTTTTGGCAATAGTGGTAATTATGTGGTATACATCATTTGGTGGTTGTTGCCAAGCCTGGCTCCAATGGGTCCTCCCTCAAAGGCCAAAATAGCCCTAAAAGGACCCTGCCCCTCCCTCTGCCTTTTACTGAGAGAAATCAAGACTTTGAAGACTGGCAATACTGTGGTTGCCTAGAACAATCACTGAGATCATTCATTTTTTAAGGCTATGGGCCTGCTTATATTATTTTTGGAGGGTTAACCTTTCAATTTTAAAAAAGATCAGATTTTTTCTGCAAACTGGAGGCTTTTCTCAGGTTTGTAGAAAGATCTTTCTTGTCTGTCTGTGGCATCAGTTTAAAGATTTAGGTATCCACAGGTGGGGCCATATTGAGAATTAGATATATTGACAAGCAGGGATCTGCAAAAAAAAATTGTGGGAGTGGCCATTCCATTCCCTGCATTTCCCCAAAAACATCTGTCTGTCTTTCATTATAGTCTCCCCCATCCCTGCTGTCTCTCTTTCTGAATTCCCAGTGCCTCCTGAAGCACATACACAGTTAGTCTCTAGTCCTCCAACACCCTCATGTCACACAAGCACTCTGCAGCCAATTTCTCACTCATGTGTTCATTTCTCTCTTTCTGCATCCTTCTCATCACACACATACACACAGACTCCTTTCTTTGTTTCTCTTCCTTTCCTCGTCCCCCTTGCTCACTGGACCACCCACTTGTCACCTCCGTCTATTTCTGCCTCTGCTACTCAAGGGCGGGGGGGGGGGAGTGGGCCTCATACCTTCTTCCCTGCCCACCTGCCTGCCCACCAGGATTGCCACCACTGCTTCAGTCCACTGGGTCTTCCTCCCTCTTTGCTCTCCCCTTATTCTTACAGTCGCCACCTACCTTGCTCAAGCAGTGGCAGCAGCCTATATTCCCACTCTTCTTCCAGCTGCCTGCCCTCCAGCTGCTGCCTTCACTGTGAGGAGAGCCATGAGGTGAACTGACAGTCATGTTCCATGCACAAGCACAGACAGCAATATGTTTTGGGAGAACCTAACCCTGCTTATGTTTTTGTTTGAAGTTCTCCGATTTTTCTGCAAACCTGCTGGGAGATTCCCCAAGTTTTTCGAAAAATCTTACTTCTTTGTGAATGGGAATGATCCATAGTTTTCAGTTTCTGCAGATGCCCCCCTTCACTATTAGATATAATATATCATTATCAGAACACCCTTTCCCATCTACAAAAGGTATCATAGTACTAGCTCCTCTGTGGTATTTCCTTTTTAAAGCTGCTGCTAGCAGCCAGGGTGGTTTACTGTGTACTTCAATGCTGGGGAAAGAAGAAAACTGCATTATCTGTCTTAGTCATTTAATCACAGTTTAATTAGCATACCGACAAATCAGAATGGGTCAGACAATGAACAATCAAGCAACAAATATTCTACATTATCTAATAAGCTACATTATCTTATAAGCTTATAAGTATGGGTGATCACACTATTTGTTGTCCTTTCAGGGTGTTTTAGGGCCAGTGGGACCATCTGGACAACCTGGAATTCCTGGACCTCTGGTACAGTACTGGTAGTTTATTTAAAATATTTATATAGCTGCATTTGTCATGACCAAGTAGGAACTCAAGGAAGATATCATAATAAAATAAAATAAAATGGCAGTACAAATCACATAATAAAATCATTAAAATAAAAAGTAAAATACTTTAAAATCACATTGAAAAAAACACTTTAAATTCACTATATGGATATATTCACTTTGGCCAAGACCATCTCAAGAGCTTTGTGGATTAGTTCTGTTGCACAGCCTCACCAAAAAGTGAGGAGTATAGAAGCCTCCCTGACATCTTCTTGGAAGCTGTTACAGAGGCATTTTTTTGGCCATTGTGTGACACAGAGTGTTGGACTGGATGGGCCATTGGCCTGATCCAATATGGATTCTCTTATGTTCTTACATTCATAGCGCAGTCACTGACAAAGCCCAAGTGTTACCCAAATAGGAGGTGTCCTAATTAGTTGAGGGAATTATTTTTAGGAGGGAGAGGGGGTACCTATGTATATGGGGATTTTTCCCTTAAGAGAACTCTTGAAATAAACCAGGCAGATGTTCATCTGGAAAGGTTTTTTATTAAAAGAGAAAGAATAAAACAAAAATGTGCACAATAAACACATACAAGAGCTAGTTAAGAGAAAACACGAGGGGGAGAGAGACTCTAGATTACTGTTCTAATCTAGTCTTGAAAAAAGAGGTCCACAGAAGCAGCAAAACAACCAGCATTTAATGAAAAGAGTCCAACAAAGTGAGGTGTATGTGGAGAATCCAAGGCTGGGTGCTCTTGATGTAGGGCAAAATGAACCCTGGGGCAAGCTGATGTATTTGTCTGAAAAACTATAATGATGGGCTTTCCTGAGGTGGACAAAATGTGTGAGTAAAGCTTGACGACCATGCAAGTACTGGACAGGAAAGCTAATGGGTTTGGAGAATAGAACTGAGCACTGCATAACTATCACTTAATGAAGGTATGTGGGTACAGAGGAAGTAAGGTTGGTCTTGATGAGATTAGTCAATAGGTTTTGGGAGATCCATTGTCCTGCAGTTATGCATTTCTCTGGTGTGTGGACAGGATAGAGAGTCAGCTGCTCTTACTTACCTTTCAAAAATACTTGTGTAGACTGGTTTCTAACTGGCATCCATTTTGTGTCATTTTCATTATTGTGTCAGTTTGATTATTTTAGTCAAACTGCTCTGCACTTAGAATTTTTGAGATAAGAAGCGTGTTTCTACCTCTCTAAAGTAAAAACTGCCCCTCTGTGAGTAGTCTGTCTGCTAACACAAGCCTAGGCTGTTACAAAGTGAGTACAGAGTCACATGAATATGTTGGGAATGGCAGTCCTTCAGATATATGGGCTCCTGGTCATAAAGGTTTTAAAAGTGAGTACCAATACCTTGAATTGAACCCAGAAATGAATACACAGCCAAGGAAAGAACCTTAAAATATTATGTAGATTGTACACAATTATCTGCTAAATACTTTTTTGTACCAAAGCATGAGATGTTACATTTGCTGCTCTCTTATTTTGTATAGGGTCTTCCAGGGAGTATGGGGCAGCCTGGATTGAAAGGTGATAAGGTGATCTAAATAGTTTCATTATCAGAGTTATTTTAACTTTAAGCCTTATCTATTAACGCAATTCTACAAAGAATCCTTTCACACTCTTTAAAGCAATAAGGTTCTGCATTTATTTCAACCATAGATTGGTTTTATATAACTTTGCCCAACATATAGTTCCTGCTACTGTTGGATTAGACTCCTCAGATTTATTCTATTTGTGACAGTGCTTTCTTTCAGTGCAATCAGTCTTCCGCCAGTGCGAGAATTTTGAAAGATCTCTTGACTCGGGAAGCACCACCACTAGTCAAAACAATCCATGGCTCCAGCCCTTAAATTCTGCTAGTGTGAATAACGACATGAAACTTTGCAGTCTGCTTTAATAATTAGAGCTTCTAAAATTGTAGTCTTCCTGTTTCATAAAATACCAAACATTTATTTAATTTTTTCTTTGTTTGTTGGACTTTATAAACACAAACTATATATAACTCTCTTGATGGGTCTGTATATAATAATGCATTCTTAGGGTGAACAAGGCATTACAGGAGAGCCAGGGGAGCTGGGGTACCCTGGAGACAAGGTAAGAATGTCTAACAACTCTGTTTCAACCAAGTTTTAGAGAGCTTAATCATCTTGGAATTTAAGCTCTTCATTTATGACTGTACTGCACAATGGTAATATTCTGTGTCATTGTGCTTATTAATCTCTTAAGTATAGCCACTTGCTGAAATGTCCATTATGTTTTTCAAGCCAAACTTTTATTTTGCAAGATTGTCTTCCGGAAAAATTAACCTTCTGTTTTCTAGTACCCAACCATTGCCATTCTCCATCAGCAGAAAAAAAAATAGTTAGACATAAAGGCTACAATCCTAAAACACACATACTCTGAAGTAAATCCCATTTTGTTCAATGAGACTTACTCTTCAATAAGTGTGTTTAGATGCAGCCTAATAATTCAGCCACACTGCCAAAGGAGCCTTTAACACACAGAAGGATTATGGGTGCAGGAAGTAAGAGTGAGCTTTTACTTACAGCTTTCTTCATGTTATTTATGTGATATAACCCACCCACCCTCTCTACATATAGACATGGAGAGAATATCAACTAGAGTAGAAACAGGACTGCCAGTCCTCAGGTCCTAGCAGGGGAGCCCTAGTTTCTGGGGCTCCTCTCTGCCATGGACCAGCTGGCTGGTGGGGGAAACTCCTCCCCTAAACAGGGATGTCACTGTGCAATATCCACAATATGATAACATTATGCATATTTGAGCAAACTATGGTTCAGAGGGCAAAAAAACCCATAGAGTTTTGCCCAAATACCACATTGTCCCCAACACAGTGATAAAACTAGAAAAACAAATGTAACCATGCCAATACAATAAAGGCTATTAGATGGTAAAATGTGACTCATCTCTGTGTGTACCCAGCACAATGATGTCACTTCTGGGCGATATCATCATGTTGGTGATGCCCCTGCCTGCCCCCCCAAATCCCCCTGTCAAATGGGCTAAGAGACTTGGCAACCCTAAGTAGAAGTTCCTGAGAGAACCTTTGATATCTTCCTGATAACATCCAATTCAAGTTTCTCCTTCTGAGCAGTGTACAAATGTGATGAGGGAAAAAGGAGGGGAATCTGATATACTTAGTGATGTGGAGCTTTTCTCACCGCTATCAAACTTTTCTTGTAGACAATGGGAAGAGAGCTGCACACCCATTCTGTTCAGGGATAGCCTTTTCTGCCTCTAGCTGTTTGTTTGCTTAAGAAAAATTCTTTATATATATGGATTGGTGTTGAAATAAACTAATCAAAGAAACCTATTAGTGACTTTTTTGTTAGAAAATTTTAAATCTTGTGTTCTATTCAGTCTTTATGAAACTTGTAATGTAGAAAAAAGTGAAAGCCAAAATAATTACTTCTGTGATCTAGATCATCTCTAGGAATACTTTAACACTAAACTGGAAGTGTAGAGTTTTATGAGAAAGGAAGAACAGGATTACACTGTCTGCTGCTTTTGTTTTAATGGGAATGTGTAGTAATTTTTCATTGAAATGGTAGAAACTTAATTGTTTTTCTGAAAGGGTGCTGCTGGTTTGCCAGGTCCTCCAGGAATTAGAGGGAAACCTGGTCCCATGGTATGTATTATCATTTGAATTTCATGTTCTTTAACACTTTAATTAATATTTTAATGACTAAGAATATCTGAATGGATAAGGGCTGACTTATCTGGTACACCTTGTGAAAGTGCTTTAATTGAAATAAGAGAGGTACCATGCAATTGAGAACAGCGCTGCCAACAATGGCAGGGGGACAAAATTCAGGTGGCTCAGGTCAACTGGAGTAAGACAAGACAGCACACTGATGGCTGCTGCAGTAATTGATAGCTTGCAGCTTGCCAGCAAGGTCATTTTTCTTTTTATAACAGCCTGGCCATTTTGTCTTCCTTTCCTTGCACCCAGCTCAACCAGATCTTGCAAGGCCATAGTTAGGGTGCTGCAGCAAGATAAAACAACTTTTTCTCTCTCTTTTCCTTTCCTCTTTTAAACTCTTTTCTCGTTTGTCTTTCCCTCCACCTAATTTTTTGATGTCATCATTTACTTTCCGTTTTTGGTCTCATCTCATTTCTTTCCTGCTTGTCAACAGAATGTACTTAATAGTAGCACAGTAGTAAACCTTTGTTCATATTATGAACAGAAGGGAGAGGTGTTAATATTTCCTAATGATCTAACAAAGCAGTAAAAGGATGCTTCCCTTGCTCCTCTGCCCTTTGCATGCATGATAATGGAACATTAGTCTGTTTTAGTGGTTATGCATATGGAACAGAAAGTAGAACCGCCAATTCAGGCACTGGGTGGTTGTCTCTATTGTGTAGGTGGAAGATCTAAAGCACTTTGTAGAGGCTATTTTGCTATATGATAAACAATATAATCTTTTAAAAGTCCAAGATCACTACCCCTCTTGTTGACTTTGTAACCAACTGTTCCATTGCACAGTCATTTACGATTTCCAGGAATTTCATTTCTACAGCAAGAATTGAGCACATGTTTATCCAGTCATTTTTAAGGGTAGCTGAAGTCTGCCAGTATCATTTACATTATCTACTTTAGTCACCTCCCTTATTTCCTTTCCCATCTCAAGATCAACCTCAATAATTTGATGAGGTGGGCAATAGTACACCCCCACTTTCAAGTAAGCCTTAGGGCTCAATAGAGTTAATTTCCCTGATGTTTCCAGTCACATATATAGGAAAAATGAAGGAGCATTCTGAGAAATTGAGGTTCATCCTTGCTTCAGGTATAGCCATCCAGCTGTCATTCGGTGTGTCATGCAAGCTACTTGTGCTCTAAAATGCATGAATTGTACAGTACACAATAAAATGGCACAAGTAAATTGCACAGCAAGGAGGAATGGAGAAAAAATAGAATGAACCACAAACCAAACTGGGATGCTTGTTCACGAAATAAATCAGTTTGTTGCCCTGCAAACCCTGTTGAAAGGCACTGCAGTCCCTTTAAACAGAGTTTACAAAAAGCTCCCCGAACAGCTGAATTATGGAGAGCAGCCTGCTCCTTGCGACTCAACTGTTTCAGGCTATCTTGTACAGTCTCTTTAAACTTTAAAGGGACTGTAGAAGATAGTCCAAAAAACAGCTGAGCAGCAGGGTGCAGCTCCCTGCTGCTCAGCTGTTCTTACGGAAAGAAGGGGTTTAAAGGCACTCAGAGTCCCTTCAATCCCCTGTTTTCTGCTCTCTTGATGAACTTTTAAAAGTTTTAAAAGTTTGTGGAAGTTCATGATGCTAGACCTGCCTCAAACTTCAGTGAATCATGAACAAGGTAAAATTAGTGATGAATTTTGCTTTGTGATTCAGTTTGTGCCCATCCCTATTAGTGAGCCTGAATCCAGTTGAAATAAATCTGTACCTGGAAGAAACTAGAGACACAAGATACTGGAAGAGTTTGGTTGGCTGGAAAAAAACCTGAGATATGGCAGACAAGATATAATTAATCTCCTTTATTTATATGAGAGAAAAAATAATACAGAAGGTCCATCATACTAAAATATATTTGTTTATTACAGGGATAAAAGATATAAGAAGTGTAAAGATCATATTTTAACATGTTGTGACTTGGTCACATATAACAGTTTAACCATAGGTTTCCCATTGACGCCCAAACCTTGGATTCACATATGGCTCCTGTTCTCCCAGTCATATTCTTGGATTCCCTCCCTTATATCTACCTTGACAAACTGCATTTTGTTGTCACATATGAATTAACTGAACTCTGGTTTACACCAAGAATTGTTGGCTTGGAAACCGCCAGTGTTCCTGCCTTAGAATTCTTAGTTGGATCTAAAAATAGTATGGCTTTATTGGATATAGTAGAATGACAGAACAGTCAGCATGTGAAGGTGGCTCTGAGGTAAAAGGGGATCCTTTCCACTAAATTAAACAAAAATAACGTTTATTTGCAAGTATAACAGCATAACAGTTTCTGTATGGTTAATAATGGTTTCAGATAGATACATAAATGTAATAGTTCCAGATAGGCTTTCTAAATCCCTTAAATAGACCTAGCCACTATTGCTTCTTTTCTCACTTGCCATTTAGGATGATAACTTCCACACAGACTTATTTTCCTCACTTGCCACTTAGGCTCACAGCACTCTATGGCACTTCATTCAGTCCATTCACACACTATACTGACTTCCTCCCTCTCATTCTACAACCCTGCCTCCTATGATGCAGCTACCATCTAATCATAGCATGCTTTAGTCACCTATCTAGCCCCCCTTTTCTTACTCAGAGCCCTGCATTTTAAATTACAGCAACCTACATGTAAACATTATATTAAAACCTAGAAATAACACACACAGAGAATATTTGCATAGTTCAAAACATCACACTACTGTTTATATCTGAGCAATGGATGTGTACTGAAATTCTGTTATTTGCAGACAATTGGACATTATCAAATATGACGCAGTCAGGAAAGTTAGCATTGCAAAATAGTTAGCCATTTGCTTTTTGTACTGTCTGTTGGTGCAGGAGTAGGTTTAAAAAAATAGATAGCAAACGTCAACTAATCTCCCCCAGTCTCATTTTCTGGTTAAATGATTGCAAACTTGTAATACACAGTTTTGATTGGCCCATATATGTTGACATACATCTGCATAAAGCATTAGCTCATGTGCTTTGTAAATTATTTTTCCACTGTTGTGGCTATAATGAAAAAAGTATATGAGAGAAGTCTTTAATCAATTCAAGAAGCAGAATAATTGCTGCTTATTAAAAATTCACTGCGTCTTTTTGATTTATGGCTGTGTTAATTGACTGGAGACCTGCAAACTTTGCTTTATAATACAACTTCTCATTTTAGGGTAAAACAGGAGATTCTGGGTCTCAGGGACCATCAGGCCCTCCAGGACCAGAGGTAAGAAACTATTTACAAAAATTAATAGTGCACCTATTTGGCATTGGATCAGCAGAAATACACCAATCCTGTTATGTTTGAAAGATGTCTGACTTGTGTCCTGATCCTTTTAAATATAGTCTAGTTAAATTTTTCCTTATATGGCAAAGGTTTCCAAACTTTTTGAGCCTGTGGGCACCTTTGTAATTCTGACATGGCATGGTGTGGGAAGTCATACATGGCTGCTGCACGAGGGCCAGTCACAAAATCATTGCTGCAGCTTAACTTCAGCTACATAGTGAACACCTTTGTGCTGTGGTGGCAGCTGATGCCAAACCAACATTTTTAAGAAATCTGCACAGCCAATCAAATCTCCAGTAGTTGCTGGACAAAAACCTTACTAGAGAGCCAGTTTGGTGTAGTGATTAAGTTTGTGGACCGTAACCTGGGAGAACCAGGTTTGATTCCCCACTTCTCCACATGCACCTTGAGTGCATCACAGTTCTCAAGAGAAATTTCTCTCAGCCCCACCTACCTCACAGGGTGTCTGTTGTGGGGAGAGGAAGGGAAAGGAGATTATAAACTGCTCTGAGACTCCAAGTGAAGGGCAGAGTAAAAATCCAATTTCTTCTTCTACCTGGCCCCACGCACTTCCTAAAAACAATTGGAGGGTGCCAGTAAATATGTCAATAGGTACCATGACACCCATGAGCACCACTTTAGGAACCCCTGCTGTAAAGCCTTCTGCTGTTGCATTGTTAAATCTGGTCTGTGGTTCAGAACTCTTTGTGATCACATAGCCACTTATAAGTCTATTTGAGCCAATGATTATCAATGCTAGTTCATGTTTTGATGCTACTAATCTATTGAATACAGCAGGATGTACTTTTGAGGAAACCTGCACAGGATTGCACTGTTAGTGACTCTTGCCAGCTCAGTCAAATCTGAAAACTGTGGTTTGTCCTCCAAATATGATTGCAAAAAGCCCCTTCTACCCAGAGTAGACAAGCTCAGGATTTATTACCATTATATTAGGTTTCATATTACCTCCCTCCACCTCAGAAAAATGCTGATGTTGTTGGATACATGGGGGGCATGAAAGCATGCATGAGTTTAACACAGGTTTATCAACATCATATATGAGCATGCTTGGCTCTCATACATTGGCTCTGATTGACTGCTTCACTGACTGCTCTAAAAGGGCCTTATCTAATGCTTTGCAGTAAAGAAAATATTTAAATTTGATAGCTTAATTAGTTGAGCTGCGAATTGCCTTTTATTTTTTCTTAAATTAGAGTTTGCTTATGCCAAATGTACTGTCTGGTTTGTAGTATTGCAAAAATATCTTCAGAATTAAAATAATAAGACCTTCATTTCCCATCAGCAGCTCTTAATAATAAATACAAATATGTTATTTATAGGATGTATATATTTTAAGGCCAAGATCCAAAGATGTGAGAACTTCCATGTGCCCAAGGGCAGGGTCGGCTTGCCCACTAGGCAAACTAGGTGGTTGCCTAGGGAGCTGGAAGGGTGGGGGCACCAAATTGAGCTCCTCCCCCAGTGTCCCAGACAAGCGCCTAGTTTGCCTGCCTCCCCCGTCGCCCGCCTGCCGCTACCCGGTCCCTCCTTTCTCTTCCCATCCCTTTGCCTCCGCCCCCCCGCCCCATGATCACAGCACACCATGCCTGGATTCTGCCAACCGCAGTGTGCATCTTATCTTTCAAAGACTGCACTGGAAGAAGCTTTGCTCCCCCTCCCTTCCGGTTCCGGAAGGGAGGGGAGAGAAGCCTCCAGTGCGTTCTCCAAAAGATAAGATACACATCACAACCAGCAGGGTCACGTGCTCTGATCGGGGGGGGGTGTGGAGGCGAAGGGATGGGAAGGGGAGGGATGGGGCGGGCACTGTGCCAAGGTGCGCTCAGGGGGAGTGACGGAGTGCGGTTTGCTCTGATCACATGGGGGGAGGTGAAGGGACGGGTAGGGAGCACCGATGCTATCCAAGGGTTCTCTGGGCTTCTTTTTCTCAGACAGTAGACCCATGGGGGTGGTATGGTGCATGACAAACTATATTTGTAACAGTAGATGTAAAAAAAAAGTATTTTATAATATTAGGAGGAAAGGTTTTCCACTGTTCAAAGGAAGAAAACACACTAGGCAAATTTTGGGCATGCTACTATAGTTGTTTAAATTCCATGCTAAGGATTTTATTCTTTGCAATTACAAGGAATCTTCTAAGATATTAAGTCCAATTTTTATGTTATTTTTTGATAAGCTATATGATTGGCACCACAGAGAACTATGCATGGAAAATGGTTCCTTGCTCACTAGATGAGTCTTGTGGCACCTTAAAGACCAACACACTTGTATTTTAAACTTTCATAGGCTGCATCCCATTTCCTCAGATACATGATAATCTAGTCCTTGAGAGTTCATGCTGGAATAATATGTTGCTGCAAGTATCTTGGCTGCTCTTCTGGGTTAGGTATATGACAGCCTTAGGACTCAACAATGCTTAATGCTGGGTGGTCCATGAATGCCACTCCCAGCATTTTTCTTTAAAAACATGTGATGGAGGGGCTTGGTGCATTTCAGAGAAAAGATGGGTGCATAGAACATGAGCTCTTCCTTCTCCCACCCCTTTTGTTATTAAATCCCAAGTCACCAAAATAGAAATAAATCTGGACTCAACCAAAAGAAACCAACTTCCTTTATTGTTTGCCTGACAAAAAACTATTTTTTTCCAGCAGAAAAGGGCAGGAAACTCATAAACATAGTGAACCCAAGATGGTGGCTGAAACTTTGGAGGAGGCAAGAAATGGGAAGTACCCCTACCAAGACAGATCTGTCAGTGGAACTAAACAACATGGAGACTATAATTTTTGAGAAAATGATCTCCTTTTTCAAGCCTCCTCTGGAACAATTTGACAACATTAAGAAATTCATGGTCGACATAACATCATGCCACAGAATGTGCTGTTGAATTCGTACAAACACTGCAATAAATACACAATTTCCAAATTGAAGAATACACTCTTAAAAACCTGATTTTACAACTTGAATTTGATGCAAGAAATCACAATCTCAAATTTCATGGATTTCCAGAACAGTCTGAGGGAATGACAGAGATCCAAGCATTTTTGGTGGGCTGGCTAGCCACCAAATTATAGCTAAGCAGAAATTTAGCTCCCATCAGGGCCAGGACACCCCAGTAGGCTGGGTAGGCAGCCACCTAGGGTGCTACTTGGCCTCAGGGGCAGCTGCATGTGCTCCTCCGCCCCGGTGCCCCTTCCCCAGTGCAGGGAAGAAGCACCAGGGTTGGCATGTCTCCAAGTGCATGCACTGCCCGCTGACCCCTCTCAGCTTTCCCAGTTCTGTGCTTCCAGTGGAAGCATAGAGCTGGGAAACTAAAGATATAAATGGGTTGCTACAGCAAGCTTCAGGTTCTCTATAAATGCAAAATGTACTGGGCCGCAGTGAAGCGGTTATGCTTCAACAACTAGGTTTGTTGTCACCATCAGAACCAAGCAAGATAACCAACAAGAGAAAACTAATGCTCCTTTCTGCTCCTCCAAAAGGCAGTAAAATCCCAGTCTGTTTATGTATGTGACAGTTACATCAGTACTGTTTACTATTAGGGCATGATGGCTTGAGTCTTATGTCAGTTCTTGAAGACAAATGGTTATCTGAGGTTTCCTTATGTCAGCATTATTAATCTGTTCTACACAACAGAGTGGGGGAGGAAAGGTTGATTACTCCTCTTAATTTTAACAGCCCATCTTAACTGGTCATAGGAACTTAATTTCCTAGTCTCCTGCTTGACTATAAGTTTAGTGTGAGCCATAGGGACTGTAGAAGCTTATTGTAACAATGTATTGCTTCTTTTTCTAATGTACTTTTAAACATTTCTGGTTGATAGTTTATTGTTAGTTACAAAAAAAAGAAAAGTCACTGAAAGTTAGGGGGAGGGAGTTGGGGGGTTGGGTTTTGTCTTGTAAAAGATCAGTTTATAGTATAAGCATATGAGTAAATCAGATCTTCATATAGTTAATTAATTTCTTTGTAAAATAAAGAGTTATCAAGTAGAATAAGGTATATAAAGGAGGCATTGAGAAAGGGAATATATTTTGTGGACAATTTTATGAAAATAGCGCTCAGAATTTCTAGCAGACCTTATTTCTCTTTACTTTTCATCAGTGAATCATTGTGGTTTTTGACTCTAACACTGCTGAACGATATTAGAATTTTCTCTCATTGTACAGGATCTAAACAACAATATCAGACAAAAGAGTCTACTCAAACTTATCCAAACAGTGTCAAGATGTCCTTTAAAAAATACAAACAGGAGACACATATCAAATCAACATAACACCCAATGTTAAAAACAGGCAGATTTCAATAGCAATTTCAGGCACAAGGTACATCCAAGTCCCATAGGGTGGCCATTCTCCTGTCAAAGAGCATCTACTTTGCACCTTAAGCTACAATAATTAACCCATTGGGCCAGTTCATTTTTGTAAAAGTCCAGTTAGAAAACTGTAAGGGTAACACGTGCATCAATCTATGTGCTAAATCTTAATCAACTGACTTTTCTTGAAGAAACTTGGAAAAAACTAACCTCCTTTCAGGAGAAATAAATTTTAGATGGGGATTTCAATTTCTTTTTGGATCACAGACTTGACAAATCTTCCTCACATAAAGTAAAAAAAAGGCAAACAAAGCACCACAAAATTGGCAAAATTACTTTTAGACTTTCAATTAATATACATCTGGAGGAACTTCCATCCCACAGAAAGCCAGTATGATGTAGTGGTTAAGTGTGCAGGCTCTTATCTGGGAGAGCTGGGTTTGATTCTCCACTCCTCCACATGCACCTACTGATATGACCTTAAGTCAGTCACAAGTTTTTGCTGAGTGGTTCCTCTCAAGAGCAGCTTCTTGTCAGAGCTTTCTCAACTTCATCTACCTCAAAGGGTGTCTGTTGTGGGGAGCGGAAGGGAAAGGGGATTATAAGCTGCTCTGAGATTCCTTCAGGTACTGAAGGAAAGGAAAGGTCCCCTGTGCAAGCACCGGTCGTTTCCGACTCTGGGGTGACGTTGCTTTCACAATGTTTTTATGGCAGACTTTTTATGCAGTGGTTTGCCATTGCCTTCCCCAGTTATCTACACTTTCCCCCCAGCAAGCTGGGTACTCATTTTACCAACCTCGGAAGGATGGAAGGCTGAGTCAACCTCAAGCCGGCTACCTGAAAACCCAGCTTCCACCAGGGATCGAACTCAGGTCGTGAGCAGAGCTTAGGACTGCAGTACTGCAGCTTTAACACTCTGCACCACGGGGCTCTTATTGAAGGTACTGAAGGGCAGGGTATAAATCCAATCTCCTCCTCCTCGATCCCTCACACCACTCAAACTGTCATATATCAACCTGTCACAGATGCCAACATGCTGGAAAGAATGTGGTGACCTTGTACCTTGTTGACTACATTACCCAAAGAAAAAAAGTTTTGGATAGAAGTGCTGAAACACATTGATCCTATCATTAGACATAACATTCCTTTAGAACCGGAAACTCTCTTTCCAAACAACTGGTCAAATAAATCCATCCCTCATCCCAGCAAAGAAAAAATTTCCGTTCTGTTGTCTGCCGCTAAAACAGCCATTGTGGCTCGCTGGAAAGATAGGTTGGCAGCTGCTCTATCAGTTTGACACAGAAAAATTTGGGACCGGTATATAATGGCTAAAATTGCAGATAACCTGACTTGAGCTGATTCACACTCTTCTCATTTTATCACTGTATGGTTTTCTGTACTGGACTATATGATACAATGAGATACATTCGATGAAATTGCTGAGCAGACAGGTTAAAACGGATAAAAGGAAGTACTTCTTCCCCCAAAGGGTGATTAACATGTGGAATTCACTGCCACAGGAGGTGGTGGTAGCCACAAGCATAGCCACCTTCAAGAGGGGTTTAGATAAAAATATGGAGCCCAGGTCCATCAGTGGCTATTAGCCACAGTGTGTATGTGTGTGTGTGTGTGTGTGTGTGTGTGTATATATATATATATATATATATATATATATATATATATATATATATAATTTTTTTTTTTTGCCACTGTGTGACACAGAGTGTTGGATTGGATGGGCCATTGGCCTGATCCAACATGGCTTCTCTTATGTTCTTATGAGAGGTAATTCCAAGTGAAGTTAATTCTCTATACCTATTGTAAGGTTCAAAAGTGCTTATTTTTGTTTTGAAACTGTTCTATTTGTATTATTGTAATATGTATTCTCTGTTTTGTATCAACAAGTATAAATTCATATAAAGCCCTTTTGGAAGCCCTTGATCTCCCTTCCAAGTATTTGCCTAGATTGGCCCTGCTTAGCTTCCGAGGTCTGATGAGATCAGGCTTGCCTGGGCTATCCACATCAGGGTGTGATGCACTTGCTAATTGACTACATAGTTCTTATTGCGTTTGTAATCCTGGATTTCCAATGAAAAAAGTGAACTATAAATGAAGATGATAAGGAATTTTAATAAGTATTAGTAAAATGTTTTATATTTTGTTAGAAAATATATTGAAATTTAGAATGTGGTGTTCTAAAAATGCTGGCTTTAATGAAGGCTATTTCATACACAGCACACATCATTCACTTTTTTCTCTATAGGGTCACTGGACCAATTGACCAATCATAATAAGAACATTTTTTTTAATCCTAGGGTTTTCCTGGAGATATTGGTGTTCCTGGTCTGAATGGCCCGGAAGGTCCAAAGGTAAAATTTTGATATAATGTATCAAATTTTGATATAATGTAAAATTTTGATATAATTTTTTCATAGTTTTTACATAAAGTTTTTAGACTTTGTAAGTTGACAAAGGGATCCTATTAGTTGAAGGATGAGATAAAGTGTATAAATGAATAATAAAATAAATAATACAAGATAACATGTTGCCTTTCTTTTAAAAAAATGAAAATTATTTATTGTGAAGTCACTGTTCATTTCCTTCCAAGATCTTAATATTAAAGTCATTTTGCATGTGGAAATTATCTAAATATTATTAGGGTTTGTAGAATCTTTTGGGCTCAAGTGCCGTGTTGTACTGGAGAAAGTTTTCCTTCCAGACATTTTGTTTTCAGTTGCGAACATCCTCAGTGGCGTTGCAGCCGGAGCAGGCGCTCTGACCTTCTTGGCTGCTGTGCATTAGTTTAATTATCTAAATATTTACTGAGTAAAGTTGCTGATCTCACATTTACATAGGAACCATGTCACTTCAGTCTTGGCCCATCCATGCTGGTTGCCAGTCTGTTTCCAAGCACAATTGAAGGTGCTGTTGCTGACCTTTAAAGTCCTATATGGCTGGGACCAACATACCTGAAGGATTTCCTCCTTACTCTCTTCTTCCTATTCCCTTATGAACCAAGCTGACTACTACGGTTATCTTTGGAGATTAGGTTTTTGGTGTGCCTATGTTCTGAGATTAGGCAGGTAGTAACCCAAGAGAGGCCTTCTTGATCATGCCACCAAAACTCTGGTGCCACAGGGAGACCCACCTATCCCCTTCTGTTGCCATCTTCCACTTGTGTGTAAAGGCTTTTTGTTTTCTTTAGTGTTTCCTCAATGATCCATATTTCCTGCCCAATGTTTTAATTGTTTCTCTTATGTTTTTCATTGTATTTTAACTCTTGTTTTAATTTTTATTGATAGGGTTTTTTTGTTAGTTTTAATGGTTTCTAAGATATGATTTTATGATGTATGTTTTAATTTGTTAGCTGTCTTGGTGGCCATTATGAGAGCAGACAGGACAGGTGTACATTTTATAAAACAAACAAATAATATGTGTATTGCCTCAGTAAATAGAGTAGAAAATAAAAAAGATTTATGTAAAGCTGCTGTGGAGGTTTGAGGCAAATCCATGAACAGAAAAGAGGCAGGCAGTCTATACTGGCTGAGACTCTACTCCTACGATTTGATTGGAAGCCTGTTTGCTGCATCAGGGGATATTTGAGTCTGAAAGTAGCTTCTGGAGAATTTTGGCACAGAGGTGATGGATTACATAATTACAGTGGCCTGCTAAATGAACATTATCATAATGATAATGAGAACCATGTCTTTGGTTCAGTGTCTGACTAGACCTTCAGAGGAGGCATAAATAGCAACCATGGATGTTGGCAAAAAGGAGCATGTAAACCTCACTGTTAAAGCTCCATATATTGCCATCATGGTTTTGACTTTTCTAGAGAAAACAATGGGACCAGAGGAAAAACAGATGGTACACATGCCCTACTCAACAATGGTTCTCCACCCAGGTTGTGCTACTGCTGTTTAAGAACTGAACAAAAGTGCCTTAATGGGATGGCCCCACTGGGATTCTATCAGAGTTGCGTTCAGGGATTCAGCCATGGTTTGTAATAATCATTTGATTGAGCCCTTATTTTCTTCCATAAAGACAGTTAAATTAAATGCACCCTGTATGAACTTTGGCTTTTTCATGATTGTAAGAGCTAGAGCAAAGCCACTCCTCAATAGGAAACATTGGATGTCAACCATTGTACCACATATTGCAGTGATGCAGGCATGTTCAGCAGTACAAAATTTAGAACTCTGAAATACGTTCACATTTTTCTCTACTAAATTTTCAGTATACTGCCCTAAATCCCGCTGTGCTAGTAGATTTTTATTCATCCAAATCATAGGCAAAATGCTGACTGATTAAGTGAAATAGCCAGATGTTGTTTGATGCAACAGGAGTAATTTCTGTGGAGAGACTTCATGATCTCCATAGTATTTTGGCTCTTGAAAATGGAGAGCTTGGACAGCCGTCTCTAATCAGAGAAAATTGGTGGCTTATGTCTGAGATGAGTGCTACCAAAATGGAAAAGCTTTTACATAGTCCATAATACTAAGAGACTAGGCCTACATGAAACTGGAAATGTTCAGCTTTTGAGCTCCCAGCTGTCTTGTGTTGACTGCGGTTTTGAGGAGTTTCCTCTCGCCTTTATTTTTGGAAGACTGTTCTACTAAGCTCCTCTTTTCCTCATTCTTCTGTTTTATGCTTCCTAAATGTGCAATAACTGCCAAGAGAGCAGGACAGACGTTGTGTGTTTCAGATGCTGACCCTTGTGAGTGAAAGATAGCTATGTTTCATTTTGTTTGCAAATAGTAGATTGTTTGACTTTTTAAGAATCCAAATCCTTGCTATAGTTAATGGATGTTATATAATTATGTCCCATTGTCAAGTCATGCAGTTTAGCATGTAAACAGCATGTCTGAAGTATTTTTATCTTGAGCCTCTCTGCTCTGATAGACATTCTTATATAATATTTCCGTTTAATTTGTTTTATAAGGTTTTCTTGGGGTTACTTTTCGGTTGCATATTTTTGTTAAGTGATACTTGCAATTACTCACTTTTGGCTGTTCAGTCACAACAGCTAAAAAGTTGACTCCATGAACTTTATAATATTTCCATAGCCATACATCAGTAGTTGATGCATATGACCATCCCCAGGGAAAAAGAGCAGAAGCAAACGCACTGGCCCTGCCCCCCACCTCCATGCAATTGCCTGGTCATTGTAGGGGTAACGAAGAAGACAACATTGGATTTCTGTTCCACCCTCCGCTCTGAATCTCAGAGTCTCAAAGCAGCTCACAATCTCCTTTATCTTTCTCCTCCACAATAGACACCCTGTGAGGTGGGTGGGGCTGAGAGAGCTCTCCCAGAAGCTGCCCTTTCAAGAACAAGCTCTGCGGTAGCTATGGCTGACCCAAGGCCATTCCAGCAGCTGCAAGTGGAGGAGTGGGGAATCAAACCCAGTTCTCCCAGATAAGAGTCCACATACTTAACCACTACATCAAACTGGTTCAAACAGAGGAAATGACTGTGTGAACTTTCCCTCCCTGTGAATTGTGATATTCCAAACCCTGCACTGTTGATCATGGGTAGGGAGAGTTTGCACAGCCACTTCCTCCACAGTGTTGTCTCTGCAACTGACTGAGCAACCATGTGGAAACAGGGTGTGGGGCCAGCAGGTTTGGTCCCCCTTTCCCTCCCCCTTTCCACACCCTGGGGTGTGAACTGGCAGAGACTGACCAAAAGAGAGATCTTGGGGTCGTGGTAGATAACTCACGGAAAATGTCAAGACAGTGTGCGATTGCAATAAAAAAGGCCATCACCATGCTGGGAATTTTAGGAAGGGAATTGAAAACAAATCAGCCAGTATCATAATGCCCCTGTATAAATCGATGGTGCGGTCTCATTTGGAATATTGTGTACAGTTCTGGTCACCACACCTCAAAAAGGATATTCTAGCATTGGAAAAAGTCCAGAAAAGGGCAACTAGAATGATTAAAGGTTTGGAACACTTTCCCTATAAAGAAAGGTTAAAACGCTTGGGGCTCTAGCTTGGAGAAACGTCGACTGCGGGGTGACATGATAGAGGTTTACAAGATTATGCATGGGATGGAGAAAGTAGAGAAAGAAGTACTTTTCTTCCTTTCTCACAATACAAGAACTCGTGGACATTCAATGGAATTGCTGAGCAGTCAGGTTAAAACGGATGAAAGGAAGTACTTCTTCACCCAAAGGGTGATTAACATGTGGAATTCACTGCCACAGGAGGTGGCGGCGGCTACAAGCATAGCCAGATTCAAGAGGGGATTGGATAAAAATATGGAACAGAGGTCCATCAGTGGCTATTAGCCACAGTGTGTATATGTGTGTGTGTGTGTGTAGACACACACACATATATTGGCCACTGTGTGACAGAGTGTTGGACTGGATGGGCCATTGGCCTGATCCAACATGGCTTCTTTCATGTTCTTATGTAAATTGTGTAATTATATTTATACTAACAGTAAAGCCCATTGTAGAAAGAAATACAATGGGCCCTAGAAAAAATATTGAAGGGGTATAATTAATGTGTAGATGGCAGGCTGGAAGGAAGATAGACAAACAGAATGAAAGAAAAAGAGAGAAAGAAAGAACAATAGGAAAAAGATGAGGATAAAGGAGTGTAAGAAAGAAAAATGTAAGACACACAGAGTGAAATAAAAAGACAGAAGGAAAGATACAGAGAAAGAATGAGAAATAACAGAAGGGAGAGGTTAAAAAAGGGGGAGAAAGAAAAATGAGAAGAAAAATAGAATGAAAGAAAAAGAGAGAGAGAATGAGAGGAAGGGAAGGGAAGTTATGGAAAAGTTTGGGAGAAAGGAGTGAAAGAAAGGAAAATGAAAGGGAGACAGGGAGACAGAAAAATGGCAGGCAGGAAGGTAGCCAGCCATTAGGAGCCTCCCTTTCACCTCCTTCCACTTGCAGATGAGGAGGAACAAAAAGGAACCTTCTAATTATTCCCTGCCTCTTAAAGCAAGTGGCCCACTCTGATGGTAACTGTGAGGCAGGGAGCCATTGCAAGCCTCCATTTTGCTCCCTGTCATTTGCAGGCAGCAGGAAAATGAAAGGGAGTCCATTCCATCTCATTGGGCCATAGGACAGAGTGGACTCCATTTTATCTTATGGACTCATAGGACAGAATGGACTGCATTGTATCCTATGAGCCCGTAGGACAGAATGGAGTTCATGCCATCCTATGGCCCATAGAATACTATGGAGTCCATTCTGTCCAATGGCTCATAGTATAGAATGGACTCCAATCTGTCCAATGGGCCCATAGGATACAATGCAGTCCATTTTGTCTTATGGACTGATAGCATAGAATGGAGTCCATTCTGCCTATGGGCCCATAAGATACAATGGAGTGCGTTCTGTCATATGAGCCCACTGTAACCTAATTTGAATAGAAAGAGTGAATAGTATTTGCATTGTATAGTGTCAGTCTGTTTATCTGCTACTGTTGAATTGGCTCCTCCCTGCTGTGAATAAACATTCCTTTTGTCTCAGTTGAAGAGAAGTAATTGCTAGTGTTTGTCTTATGAACACGTCTCTCATAGTTTACTGTTTCCTTCAGTGTTTGCTTTGCAGCAGCGTTGCGGGGGGGACGGGCTGTTCTGGACTTCTTACAACGGGCCCTGAGGAGAGGCAGTAGTGATCAATAAGGCTCTAGGAGAACCTGTCAGCAGAGAACTGTCTCCCTCAGAGGTCAATGGCTATCTGGTGGAGTTCTTGCCTGTATGTGTGTGATATGAATTTTGTGTGTGTGAGAGAGATAGAGAGAGAGAGAGAAATTAAAACATCGCTAAGTAAATATAGCAAATACAAAGCCAGGCATATACCCATTATCTAAATGTAAAAAGAGATGAGCGAAACTTTTAAAGCACATGTCTGTTCCATTTAACTAGCAACGGCGGGTTGGATACAACCAGCTGTTGAACTGGTGAAAGGGAGGGAAGGTTCTCCTTTGAGTACCAAAAAGGCTATGCTGGGGGATTTTGGGAAATACCTGGGCAAAAGCTATGAATGAAAAAACCTGACTGAATCCAACCTAGTGTCTGCCCCAAAAAGTGTTCACTTCTGAAGTAGGTCTAATAATATAAGCACTTTTATTAACCTAAAACAAATACATCAGTCTTCTACAAATGCATTAGACTGTGAGTAAATAAAAAGTTAACTTCTCCATCAAAGCTTCATTCCGCACTGACTTGTTCCAGGATTAAGCACAAAGATTTATGGCCTTTCAGATTCCTAGAAATTTCTGATCTTGTATCAGTGATGAAGAAGAGTATACAGTTTTTAGTTTTGTCCTTATTTATTTATTTATTTATTTATTTATTTATTTATTTATTTATTTATATTTTTACTTATATCCCACCCTTCCCACCGAAGTGGCTCAGGGCGGCTCACAACATGTAAACTTACATAAATTTAGCTTAAAAACAATTTCATACTAACAGTTAAAAGTTTAGCTTAAAAACAATTTCATAGTAACAGTTAGAACAATAAATTAATAAAACATAGAACATAGAACATAAAAACCAGTGGTCTGTCAAACATAAAAACCAGCATTCTAGCTCCATCCAGAAATTCTCAGTGTCAGTTAGTTGTTGTAGGCCAGCCGGAAGAGGACTGTCTTACAGGCCCTGCGGAACTGCCCTAGGTCCCGCAGGGCCCTCACCTCCTCCGGCAGCTGGTTCCACCAGTAAGGCGCTGTTACCGAGAAGGCCCGGTCCCTGGTGGATTTCAGACGGGCCTCCTTTGGCCCGGGGATTACTAGCAGGTTTTGTGAGCCCGATCTTAGTACTCTCTGGGGAACGTGTGGGGAGAGACGGTCCCTAAGGTAGGCAGGTCCTAGGCCATATAGGGCTTTAAAGGTAATGACCAACACCTTGTACCGGACTCAGAATGTTATTGGCAGCCAGTGCAGATCCCGAAGCCCCGGCCGAATGTGCTCCCATCTTGGGAGCCCTAATAACAGCTGGGCAGCGGCATTCTGCACTAACTGCAGTTTCCGGGTTCGGCACAGGGGAAGCCCCATGTAGAGGGCATTACAGTAGTCCAACCTCGAGGTGACCGTGGCATGAATCACCGTTGCTAGGTCGTCGTGCTCCAGGAAAGGGGCCAACTGCTTCACCCGCCTAAGATGAAAAAATGCAGACTTGGCAGTGGCTGCTATCTGAGCCTCCATTGTCAATGAAGGCTCCAGTAGTACCCCCAGACTTTTGACCCTGTGCGCCGCTGTCAACGGCGCCCCGTCAAAGACTGGCAGGGGGATTTCCCTTCCTGGGCCAAAACGACCCAAGCAAAGGACCTCTGTCTTCGCCGGATTCAGCTTCAGCCCGCTCAGCTTAAGCCACCTAGCCACCGCGTGTAACGCCCGGTCCAGATTTTCTGGGGCGCAGGCAGGCCGGTCGTCCATAAGTAGATAGAGCTGGGTGTCATCAGCATACTGATGACAGCCCAACCCATACCTTCGGGCAATCTGGGCAAGGGGGCGCATATAGATGTTAAATAACATCGGGGAAAGTACCGCCCCTTGAGGCACTCCGCAATCAAGCGTGTGTCTCCGGGACAGTTCGTCCCCAATCGCCACCCTTTGTCCCCGACCGTCAAGGAAAGAGGAAAGCCATTGTAAGGCCAGCCCCTGAATCCCCGTGTCGGCAAGGCGGCAAGCCAGCAACCGATGGTCGACCGTATCGAACGCTGCCGATAGGTCTAACAGCATCAGCACCGCCGAGCCACCTTGATCCAGATGCCGTTGAAGGTCATCCACCAGGGCGACCAGCACTGTCTCCGTCCCATGGCCCAGGCGAAAGCCAGACTGGCCGGAGTCAAGGACAGAAGCGTCCTCCAGGAAACTCTGTAGCTGCAACGCCACTCTCAATAAGTTTGCCCAAAAAGGGCAGATTCAAGACCGGCCGATAATGTGCCAATTCGGCCGGGTCTAACGTTGTTTTTTTCAAGAGGGGACGGACCACCGCCTCTTTAAGCGCTGATGGAAAATGCCCCTCCAATAGGGATCTATTTATGATATCCCGTATAGGATATCTCAGCTCCCTCTGGCAGGTCTTAATAAGCCAGGAGGGGCACGGGTCCAATTTGCAAGTTGTTGGGCGTGCAGATAGGAGGATCCTGTCAACTTCTTCCAGGCTGAGAGCACTGAAGCCGTCCAGAACACGATCCGAAGACAGGCACGGAGCCTCAGGTTCACTAACTGTATCTAATATGGCAGGGAAGTCGGAACGGAGCGACGCGATTTTATCCGCAAAGAAATTCGCAAAAGCCTCACAGCCAATTTCCAATTAGTTAGGATTTGGTCTGCCCTGTGGCAGTGTTGTAAGAGTCCGAATTATATTGAACAGTTGTGCTGGGTGCGAAGTTGCAGACGCAATCTCGGCCGCAAAGTATGTTTTCTTTGCGGCCTTGACTGCCATCTCATAGGACTCATAAACTCTCTATAAGATGTTCGAGTCGCTTCGTCTCGAGTACGCCGCCATTGCCTTTCTACTCGTCTGAGTCCCCGTTTCAAACGCCGCAACTCCTGGTTATACCAAGGTGTCGGCTTTGAACAAGGGCGCAGAGGACGCCTAGGTGCGATCTCATCGATGGCCCTGGAGAGCCTATTGTTCCAAGACTCCACCAGGTCATCAAGGGAATCGCCAGGGGGCCAGGGATCCCGCAGAGCCATCAGGAACCGTTCTGGGTCCATCAGGCTCCGCGGGCGAGCTAAAATGTGCTCGCCGCTTAAACGGGCTTGGGGTGGGACGTCCACACGAGCCTTGAGGGCATAGTGATCCGACCATGGCACTGCTATAGAAGCAAGATTGTTCACTAAAACTCCCGCCGCGAAGACCAAGTCTAACATGTGCCCCGCCTGGTGAGTGGGCGTCGTAACTAATTGGGAGAGTCCTAGTGTCGCCATGGAAGACACTAGGTCCATCGCCTGCTTGGAGGTCACGTCATCGGCATGAACATTGAAGTCAACCAGGATCAAAGCCTCGGGTGCTCCAATGCCCATCCTGCTGCGGGCTCCATCAGGGATAGTAAGGCGCTGGCCGGTGCGTTAGGTGGTCGGTACACCAGCCAGATCGCCAACCCCTCCCCAACGTCCCACGCCAGACCGGCACATTCAATGCCCTTGATCTCCGGGGCGGGAGGGCCCGGAAGGAGTAAGCCTCCCGTATGAACAGTGCCATCCCTCCCCCCCGCCCACTAGTCCGCGACTGGTGAAAGACCGAGTATCCTGGGGGAGCCGTCTGGGAGAGAGCTACGGTCTCCCCATCGCTCACCCAGGTCTCGGTCACGCATGCCAGGTCCATGTCCTGCTCAAGCAGGAATTCCCGAAGGATGGAGGTCTTATTATTAATGGACCTGGCATTACATAACACCAGTGACGGAGGCGAGTAATTTCGCCTTGCCCCACTACCTGTCACCATCGGGATGGGACGCAGGCTGGAAGGTGGTCGAGCACTATCTTGTCTCAATCCCCTTCCCTTACATTTCCGCCTGTTCCCATAATAGAAAATGATCCAGAACAACATTCTAGTCATAGATCCAAATACAATATTTTTTCCAAAAATTTAAATAGGAAGCACAGTTTTACAGATGTGAAAGAGTAAGAATTACTTGTCCTCAGTGGAGAATCAGCTTCAATATTTCAGCCTGAGTCACTGATTTAAAGGTGTCTCCTGACTGGAAGAAAACCAGTTCAGAGTAGTGACTCATCAAAAGACACGGTGAACAGTCTCCTCGGAACATGGATACAAAACAGCACTGTGTCTCTACAGTGGAAGTGATTCATTGATCCAGTTATACCCTATGCAGAGGTGCATCCAAACTGACTGTCCCCAGTGGTGGATGATGAGAAGGGAGCGAGCCCAAAGCAGTAAATCATACAAAGCCAGACTCTTTCATTGACTGGGTATTTTGGCTCACAGATGCCTTTAATTATTGGGAATAACTGCTTTACATGTTGTAAAACAGGAATAGCTTCTTTCCTATACTTTCTTGTGTTTTCATTGGGCTGCTTCCATCATATAAATGACTATTAAGACCTTTACTAATCCTAGGAGGAAAAGGTTGATAGGAAAGTTGCATAGCCATAGGAAACACAAGTTATTCCCATTTGTAAGATCTCTGGATTCTTTCCTGGCATGTTCGATAAATCTTTAAATTTTCCAATTTCTTTCCTTAGCTTTTTTTTTTTTTAACAATACGGATGGATGGAAACTTCAAGTAATTAACTTGGTAGTGTTTCTAAGGCCTGGAATGTCTTTTTTGACTAACTGAAATAAGTAACGTGCTTTGCAGCAGTGAAGAAAGCTGCTGTCAGTCTGTTACATTAATTAGCAGAAAAAATAGTAGTTATTTAGCAGAAAAAAGTCCATCCATTCATTGAGAAAATCAGCAGCTATCCAAAAATATTTAATATATTGCTGGTTTTACAATTTAGGATTTTGAATGTGGGCTTTGGTCCCTATCTATAATGTTTAAATCCAGTAGTACCATTTCTGGCTCTCTTCAAGTCAATTTGAAAATCATACAAAATGAAAGAAGTGGAAGCACAAGATGTGTTATACAAGCCAATCTGTGGATTTCATCAGTGATGAAATTAATAGCTTCAGGGTTAATGCAGGGATCAGTCAGGATCCCTGTTTGTACTTTTGTCTTATCAGGCTTATTGTTGTAAGTTTGCAAATTCAGCTGCAGCAGGAACAGCAAGAGGAAGGGGACAAATCTTCTGAAATTACTGGAATTGAGGTGTTGATTGAACTGAGTAAGCAGGAAAAACAATTCATTGCCAGGGAGCATGCTAGGTTAACCAGGAAATCACTCTAGGGAGAGAAAGGTTGAAGAGGAGACAAGAGCAGGCAACTTGTGCTAAAAAGAAGGCTGAGAGCAAGAGAATGATGTATGATGGGCTCCAATTATGGATTGCTGAGGCAAAAGCCAAACTGTGAAGAGACTGGTTGAAATGGGTCATCTGACAAAATCTTTTGACTGATAAATCTTTGTCTGTAGCTGCTGGTAGAGTGAGCCCCACATTGTTCAAATGACCTATCTTATAGTCTAATATATCCTGATCTGCAGATATTTAAATCTGTGGATCATGGTCAGATGGAGAAAAAGAGGTGTTTCTATAAATCCAGGGAATTTTTGGATTTGTTTGGAGCAAAGACTCATCTTGCAAATAGTCCTAGACTTGTTTAAATTGTGTGTCTTCTTATCTGGAAATGTATGTTGAGGTAATGAGTAAGTTACCATACTGGTAAAAGTATCAATGTGCATCAATTTAATCGCATAAAATGGCTGCAGTTGTTATTCTCAGTTGGTTTAATTGAGGCTTGCCCTTTACTTAGTAATCAGTACCTTTCCAATTGTGAACAAACTTACAGTATTATGTTTACTTGTAAGTTATCTAGCACAGGTCTCTGAAGGGGAGGCATAGAAATTCCCTAAATGATAAAACAATTCATCTATAAAACTTGAAGTTTTAGTTAGAAGTCTGGAGAAGTTTTAGTTAGAAGTCTAGAGAAACACAATTAGGCGGAAACGCAGTTAGGAGTGAGTCAGTGGGAGGGACTGTGGTTCAGGAGTAGACTTATGTTTTGCATGCAGAAAGTCACCAATTCTATTGCTGGTGTCTCCAGTTGAGAATGTCAGGTAACAAGTGTTAGGAAAGACCACTCTCTATGTGGAACCCTAGAGAACTACTGCTGGAGTAGAGAATATTGAGTGCATATGTAAGCAAACTAATATGAACTCCAGTTCCCAAATTATGTACTGGAAGACACCAGTGTACTGTGAAGAAACTACCTGTTTAATGGTACATTAAGTAAGTAAAAATTGCTGTGGGATCATCCCTGGGGAAGACTCTATGCTGCATTTATGTTTGAATTGCTGCTTTGTTCTTATCTGCTTCCAATTAGCCTCTGCTAGGGGCAGGTGTAATTTTCTGTGTCTCAGATGGATCATTCAGACACAGGAGAATTACCCACCTTCAAAGGAGGTTGCTCATTTCATCTATACATAAATCACATTTTTGGGCTTGCATCTTCCCAAATAGAAGGCATGTGGTCAATCAGCTTCTCTGAGGATGGGGATTTTTGTTTTTTCTCATTGCTATGTATGTGAATTTATTTTCACTGAGGAAAGGCTTACTGGGTATGAGACTTTAATTTGTTCTTGAAATAGCATCATAACAATGGAATGAATGCAAAAGATGTGACAAAGATTAGCTGCTGGATATTTTTTGGTCGACATATGGAAGACTGAAACTTTGAACCATCTTTGCAGTGAAGTACAGTGTCTTGTAGGTGGTAACTCATTAAGTTCAGTGCAACAAGTAATGCAGATCATTGCTTTCTGCAGAATATTTTTCAGCCCCCCCAACCCCTGTGTAAGCAGTTTTCTCCATTGTAAACTTGTACTATATAACTGCAAAATATATGTACATAATTGTAAACATACTGAAAGCTTACAAAGAAATTCCACTGAGCACAAATTGACTAGTTCTGGCTTCCTGAGGGAAATAATAAAAAAATTATGAGATTAAGAGAGAATAATATTTTCAGCTCTTACCTTTTTACTCATTCTAGACTTTCTAGATTAACATAACTGTTCATTAATCTAAAACATGTTGGTGTATTTGTTGATACCTAGGGAATTCTAGGCGACAGAGGACCTCCAGGACCACCGGGTCCCAAAGGAGTTGAGGTAAGATAGCAATATTATTCATTTTGAAATGCACATCCCCCCCCTTGAAATTGGAATCCATTTACTTGTGTGGTTGCTTTTGTTTTTGTTTGTAAAGATATTAACTTTCAGTTCTGGCAGGTGTTGAATAGAAATCGTTGCACAGCACTTTGTTATTTATGTCAATGGTTTCTGAGCAATGTTTACAGGAATTATATCTGGCATCTTGCACACTGAAATAAGAATTAGGTTTTGTGTTCTGAGGCAGAATTAGACGTCAGTGCATACAAGAAGAATGAATAACATTTTCCAACATAGGTAGGAATTCAAAAGGTAGGAAAAGTAAAACTAATGTGTTTTGATTGGGAGGAAGGGGGAATCATCTGAACATTTTGACATAAGAGCTAGAGGCAACCTGGAGCATCCTAGTAAGTCTGGTTAATCATATAGCTAATATGTGAATTTTAGTTGTTGTCACAGACACTAAATAATGCTAAATAAATAATGCACTTTCAATCCACTTTCAATGCACTTCCAAACTGGATTTTATCAGTTCACACAGTAAAATCCAGTTGGAAAGTGGATTGAAAGTTCATTATTTAGTGTGTGTGATCACAGCTGTTGAGTGTAAGGCTGTATATAGATAGCTTACTGCTATCAATTAAGTGAAAGTTTATATCTTTGCAGTTTTACTTGATAAACAATCCCATTTCTGTTTTAATAAATAAATATAAATGGCAGGCATCTTTTAAGGTGGGTGAAAGAAGGAGAGATTTGGGATTTCTTGTTTTATTTTGGTTATAAATGATAGCAAATTTGAGGGTCTTTCCCTTGCGATAATCCAAAGTATGGGCTATTGTGAAACACTGATAGAGATCAAAGAGAGGGTAATCCAACTTGATAGAATTAGTATGGAGTCTTGAACTCACCATGCATGCTCTGCTCTAGGCCTTGGAATCTCACCTCCTCTCATAAGCATCTCTGCATATTTAAAGCATCTTACTGCTCCTAACCGTTACCATGCTAGGTAGACTGAATGCTTTGCCCACAGCAGAGTTGAAGGTACAATTTGCTAATATTCCATTTACTGAATGCCTTTGTCATTGTGCCTCATGTGTCATTGGCACCATTAATTACATTTTGTTATTATGTGACCAATGGTCCTCATTGAGAGGACTTTGGATTTTCCCATTTTTAGCAAATATCAACTTGCCATTGAATCACAGGTAGTTTCCTTTTTTGCTGTCTTCCACTAGACCCGTGGTTACTTACACAATCTCTGGCCAAATTTTTCACTAGTATAATATCTTTGTGAGAATCTCCTGCTAAGTATTAATCTGACAATTGTGTAATTTTTTTGGTTTATAATTTCCTTTTTTATTATTATTCTGTTACTGTTGTTGATACCTGTACAGTAATTTTATTGTATGACTCAAGACTTCTGGTCACAGGAGCTTATTATTAATAAAAGGGAAGTTTAATAAATAAATATGAATGGCAATCATTTTCTAAGGTGGAGGAGGGAGGGAGAAATTTGAGGTTTGTTTTTTGTTATAGCTGAATTTTTAAAATTATTACTGTGCACTGTCTTGAGCCATGAGGTCTACATGCTTTAATAAATAAAAGAATGTTAACATGATGTTATTTTAGGGAGAAGAAGGACCTTTTGGATCTATTGGAGGAGCTGGACCAAGAGTAAGTATGGTAAACTCTCATGTAAAATTGCTGCAGGGAAGCAATTGAAACATCAGTGCTCTCTAATGTAAGATGTGGAAGTAAGATCTGAACTAAATCTGTTTTTCAGCTCTCTATGACCTTTTGAAAAAGTCATTACATGTCTGTGGTGCAGCAGGATAATATGGAATGTGGCTTTGCTGTGATATTCACCTGAGTGGTCTCGGCCAGGGTTTCCCAAACTTTCCCCCCCTGTGGCCCGGTTATTTTTACACTTTTCCTTCGTGGCCCACTAAAATTTGGGGGTGGAGCCAGGAGACTTTGGGGGTGGAGCCAGGAGACTTTGGGGGTGGAGCCAGGAGATAGGAAATGATGTACAAACAAGCCTAAAACTCTTGCAATATTTTGTTTAGGAGAGGTAGGATAATGGTGGGATTTTGCAATGCAATTTCAAAAATAAAAAATCAAGAAAAAGCACAAGGATCACACAGCAGAAAACTAAAAATATAAAATGCTCTCATCCTGGGAAAACATGAAATAGGGCATTTCAAGCTTCTCCTCCCCAGGTCTACTCAGATTAGCAATGGCAAGGAAGGAAGGAGAGAGAGACAGGGGAAAAGTCTGACAAAAGAGAAAGAAAGAAAGACATGAAATGGCAGTGCTGAGAAAACATTAAATGGCAGGGCATGTCCCCTCCTCTCCAAGGCCTACTCAGATTAGCAATGGTAAGGAAGGAGAGAGAGAGAGAGACAAGGGAAAAGTCTGACAGAAAAAGAAAGAAGGGAAGGAAGGAAGGAAAGAAAGAAAGAGACATGAAATGGCAGTGCTGAGAATACATGAAATGGCAGGGCATCTCCTCCCCTCCCCCAGGTCTATTCAGATTACCAATGGCAAGGAAGGAAAGAAGGAAAGAGAGAGAGAGAGAGACAAGGGAAAAGTCTGACAGAAAGAGAGAAAGAAATGAAATGGCAGTGCTGGGAAAACATGAAATGACAGGGCATCCCCCCCATCCCCCGGTCTGCTCAGATTCGCAATGGGAAGGAAGAAAGGAAGCAGACAAGAGAAAAGACTGACAGAAAGAGAGAGAGAGAGGAAGACAGGGGAAAAGACTGACTGACAGAAAGAAAGAATGAATGAATGAAAGGGAAGGAGGGAGGGGGAAAGAGTTGGAAACAAATAGAGGGGGAAAAGAAAGAGGAAGGAAGGAAGGAAGGAAGGAAGGAAGGAAGGAAGGAAGGAAGGAAGGAAGAGGGAGGAAAAGAGTGAAAGAAAGGAGGGACAAAAGGAAGAAAAAAAGAGAAAAGAAAAGAAAAACAGAAAAAAATGGGATGGGAGCAACTCACCTTTAAAATTGCTGACCCTCCCTGCGCAAGCGCCTCCTCCCTCCCTTCTCCACCGCTGGTAAATTTCAGGCGTTGTAAATCTCCCCAGCCCTCCCACCTCCTCGGCGAAGAAAACGGCACTGAGCTAACTCAGCGTTGGGGCAGGCCACCAGCACTTCAAAGGCACTGCGCCTGGAACGGACCCACGGCTAATCCACAGCAATGAGCCCTGTGTGACCCGGTGCCGGGTCCCAACCCTGCAATTGGGAAACGCCAATCTAGGCATCTCAGTGTGCATAACATATTTCACAATATCGTTGTGAGACTAAATCGCTGTTCTGAGAACCTCAGAGAGAGATTATGGTGGGACTATTACAAGGGAGGCATTCTAGTTTAACATTATGCTTCCAAGTGGCCATCAGAGAGGCTCACATGTAAAGAAGGAGTTAAATGGGAGAAAGTGTGTAAAATTGCTTTCCACTCCAGTATGCTTTCTTTTGGGGGTCTGAAGCAGAGAATGGAAGGTACCATTGCAGCTGCTTTCTTACCAGTGCTCTGTACCAGCTTCATCTGATAATCAAAGGTATACTGCTGCTGAATGAGAATGTTCCATTAAGTTGAAAGTTGCAGTATTTCCTGGTTTTGAGTCTTTGTCTCTTTGGTTTCACATGACAAACTGTTTGGAGAACAGTCTGTATCATGTTGTATGAAAATAACTCTTAGCTTAGTAATGTTGAAAAGTTACTACCGTATTAGAGCTACGCATGGCCATATTAAAAGTGAATCATAACAAAATTGTAAATCATAGCGAATCTGCCATGTAAGGAGATTGTAGACTATAATGCTGTATATGGTACATACTGTCTGTTGCTGTTGGTATGATTCTACTGTGTGATTTCTGCTTCATTTCTTTTTTTCTGCAATAAAAATCCTATTGCATTATTTTGAATGTCGCATCTTGTTGACTGTGTTGCCTTGCACTGTGTAATCTGTCTTGCATCTTTGTGAGGAAGGCAGGCCATGAATAAATAAATAAAACAAAAAATTAAAAATGTATGAACAGAAGGCAGACCATCCAAAGGGGATTAAAATGAGTTCATTACTGTGCAGTTGTTTAGTGTAGTGGCTAAAGGGTCAGACCAGGATCTGGGAGATTGGATTCTTTAGTTTATTTTTATTTTATTTTATCGTATTTATATTACGCCGTCCCCTGGAGGGCCCAGGGCAGCCAACAACAATTTAAACCACATAAACCATTAAAAACAAGCCACACAACAAAAACAATCATACAGTTTGCAGTCAATAAGTCCAAGATGTGCATTTCTGATTTCTTTGATGTTCTTAATTCAGTTATAATGATTCAGTGGGATTATTGGTACCGTGGAGTAATAGCTACCTCCCTTCAGCTGTTAGAAGTGAGTTTGACTACTTCAGTTTTACAGACCCTGCTGAACTGTGGCAAGTCCTGCAGGGCCCTGATGTTTTCAGGGAGGGCATTCCACAAAGCAGGGGCTGTTACTGAAGACACTTTGGTTCTGGTTCTTTCAGCCCAGGGATCTTAAGGAGGTTTTGAGACCCCAAATAGAGTACTCTATGGGGCACATATGGGGAGAGGTGGTTCCAAAAGTAGGCAGGTCCCAGGTCATATAGGGCTTTAAAGGTTATAACCATTCTAATCCCCATTCTGCCATGGAAGTTTGCTGGGTGACCTTGGGCCAGCAGTCATATCCTCTCAAGCCTAATTTGCCTCACAATGGAGTAGAGGACAACAATGTTAAGTCACCTTGGGTCCCCACAGGGGAGAAAAGCAGAATACAAATGAAACCAATGAATAAAAATACATTATTCTTTGCCCCTCATCGCAAAGAACTTTCTGTATTCAGTGTGATAGGATGTTGTTGTCATTTGTTTAAGAAGTTCAAGTCTTTCATGTATGCATATTTATAAAAAGCAAAGTAGTCTGCCAGTATGGTTCAAGCCAAATGAGCCTTTTGCAAAACGTTTCTTAGATCTTTTTCTATGAAATATTTCTAGAATAAATTGTGGCTTACATTGAACAGTTCAGATTGTTTTGATCTTTGATTAACACAGCTGTTCTTGAATGCAATGCAATATTGTACTTCTTTGTACTTGATTTGACACTCATCCTGCATTGCCCATCTTTCTTAATGCAACCCACCTTTCTTGACCTGCTTGGCAAAGTCCTGTCTGTGCATCCCTCTCAGTTCCCCTTTCCCTGGTTTTTGTTCTTTGACTATTCTTTTCTAAACAAACAAACAAACAAAAATCATTCCCAGGATAATTATTACAGCTGCAAACATGGTAGCAGCTTTCCAGATATCTTCTCCCCTTGTATGTTTATGATGAAGCTGTTTTATAATAAAACAGGAGTCCAATGGCTCCTTAAAGTCATCTAAAATTTATTCTAGCATAAGCTGTTGTGTCTCAGAGCTCACTTTATAATCATTTGCTCTGGAGATAAAATGCATCTGTTTGTGATAAAATAGATACCCAATGCATCTGACAGATGTGAGCTTGGACTTTCAAAAGCTTAAAAACATTGGTAGTCTTTCAGGCACCACTGAACTCCTGTTTTATTTCGCTGCTACAAACCAACCTAGCTATTTATCTGGAACCAGTGGCCTGTGATACTGAAAATTCAAAATTTGCACTCAAAAATATTTGTAAATTATTTTTTTAAAAATATGTGTCTATTATTTGGAATCTAAAAGATGGGGGCTTTGGAGGGGGCAAAAGATTTATCATCAGTTTCCCCACCAATATTCCATTAATGCAACTGACATGGTTAACTAAAGTCCTCTCCTCCCTTTTCTTGTTTTGCTCATGTCTCTCTCATTCTATTTTTAAACTATATCTTTTATATTATGAAAGCTGCACATTGATAGGAAAGTGAAAATCTCAACTGGAAGGCTTGAAATATTTTTCAGCCCAAGTTTTCATACTATCTCATATTTAATACTTTAATACTATCTCATATTCAGAACTAAATTTTCATGAACAGTTAGGAATCTTTGGTGTGCTCCAGAATTCCTTATTGTATGCTGGTGACAAGAATATGGATTCCCTGTTCAGTTTATATTGTGTGTAATAAAGCATATTCTCTGTTAGTTTAAGCTTCTTTTGCTCATATATTTATATACAATAGACTCTATATGTTGAGTTAATCAACAGTGGCAAAGTTTGGCTAAGCAGTTTTTACTATGTCACTATAAGTCAGCTCAAACAGCTGAAGCATGGGTGCGATTTTTGTTAATTTAAAAAATGTTTGGTTTACCATTAGATTGTTTATTATGTTAAAACTTCAGTACATTAACATGTAAGGGAGAAATAAAGTTTTGAATTCCTCCCAGCTGACACAGAAGAAAAGAGTAAAACCATTTTCAAAAAATAAAAAAGACTGAAATTTTTCTTCTAAGTAGCACAATCAGTATCTGTGGCCTTTACAGAACAAAGAAGTAAGCAAAAAAAACCAGTTTCTTAAAGGTTATATTCCAATTGAAAGTTTGTCAGATGGGAGACACTGCAGAGCTAGAGACAAGGCCAACAGAGTAAAAATAAGTTGTTCTTTACACTAACTTTCAGTAGAGGGTAAAGACTAAAGATTTTATGGAAAGGTAGATTTGAAAGAGCTGAGCAAACTTGATGCTAGGATCAGATAATTCAATATTTCAGAGCAAGTTTCTTAGATCCTGCATCACTTGGCTTAATTTTACATATGTTAGCAGTTTGTTTTTCTTTCTATCCTCAGCATGCTTCTTATGCCTGATCCAAAACACATTGTCCTATTGTATTCAGCAGAAATTAATTCCCATATGTCAGCTTAGAATCGTGGTCTTAAAAGAGTTATTTTTGAATGCTTCTGATTGGCTTTTGTGAGATATATTGGATAAGCAGTGTCTTCTTAGTAGCAGGTTTCCATAATAGTTGCTGCAGAACATCTGCTATGAGATATGAAAACAATATCTGCTACAAAAGAACTCCACAGTAACCATCATCAGTGGGCGAATGCAGATTGGGTTGGATCCAACAGTTGATTTTCACTGGCACACTTTTTTTTTTTGCTCAATCCCCCCAGATTCACCTCTCATGCTGTTCCTAGGGGTTCCCTCTCCCTCAAAAGCAGCATTTTGAGTGTTCTCTATAACAAAATGAGAGGAATGGAGAAAGTCCCATTGTGCTAATGGAAGTTCTTTCCACTTGATCCAACCCACTATGCACAGTTTTTATTATCTTCTTCTGGTCTTTATTTTTTAAATTGAAAAGTATATAAAGAAGAAGACCACATTTATATTCAGGTATATGCAGAGAACCCAAAATAGGGCAGGGGTGGATATTTAAACTTGAGGCATTTGTCTGCTCAAAATCACATCCTCTCTCTCTTTTCCCATGAAACTATGTAAATAACTTTGCAGGTGGAAAAGCTAGCGGGGATGGTATTTTGTGTGGAAAAATCATAGGCAGTGGAATAGTTCTTCTGACTTACCTAGCTACTGCTCCATGCCAGAGTCCTATGTCTGGTCTTTGACTTAAAAGACAGAGGAGAATCATGTGCAGTTATATGTGATATGTATTTAGCCCCTCAGTAGCTCTGATATTTTGTGTCATTCATGATACAGTATGATGTTTCTAGTGAACTCATGGAGTGCTGGCTTTAAACACAATTCAATAGCTGGTGTGTTTACCTGAATACAGGGAAAGCCAGGTCGGAAAGGATATGCAGGTGAACCAGGACCAGAAGGCTTGAAGGTATGTTTGAAATATTTCAATTTTTACTCATTTATTTAATAGCTAGAATGCCAGGCTTCTTTTGTGCAGTTATTCAAAATACACACATAATACCAATCACTGAGAGGCAGAGGCTGACATATGGTGAAAAGCATAAAGTTAAGGTGGTTTGGCATATGCCTCACAAAACTGCAGAGATTATTGCCTCATTGCTCTTCCTCAATTTATTTTTTATTACTTCATGACCCACTTTCTGTACTACTGAAACTATTAAAGTCCTGTAGCACCTTAGAGACCTTTGTCCTCATGTTTCCCAAAGTGAACTTTGACTTTAGAAAGCTTAGATCTTGAAAATCTTGTTGGTCTCTAAGGTGCTATTGGATGCAGTTATAACAGTTCTGCTGCAGAACATGGCTACCCTCTGAAACTTATAATACTGAATGTAATTTTTAATTGGCAGGTGACCCAAACTTCCTGATCTTGTTATAAATGAAGAATTGGGCTGTTTCACACAGGTTTTCTTAACACAAGGTGTGAACTGGTGTCATTAAAAACCAATGTATACCATTCTTGTACAGTGTCTGTTTTGTTCACAAGTCAGGAAGAGGGTTCCAAGCAAAACAGATATTCTGCATTGCATTAAGTGTATTACAGTAGTCTGGCCTTGAAGAATTTGGAAGAATGTCCCACAACACTTCTCACTAAGAGGTGGTAAAAAAATGCTGTTAGCCACAGCTGCAACCTGGGTGTAGGTTTGAAGATGAATTTATGATGATAAGCACAGAAGTGAGATGGCAGAAACAAGATGGAAAATAGAGTTCATAGTGTGCTGCTGGCAGGAATAGACATTTCTTTTCAGGAAAGCTTCTCTGTTGTTGGAATCCTAATATCTTAAGTGCTAACATTTCTGACCACTGAATGGGAGATGCACATAGGTCTGTTATTTTGATTAATGGGAGGTGCATTTCATTGTTTACACACCCTTGGGATTCTAGTGATGGAGGGTAGGTAGAGGGCTTTTTTGTGTGTTCCTTCCCACATCACAGCTGTATGGCAGTGAGAGCAGAAAATGGATCATTTCTCATGGCTTTTTATGAGTTCAGTGACTGTACACTCACACACATGTACATGACTTGTTGATAAACTGTTATAATAAGAGAAGGGAAGTGACCTGTTGTATTGAAAAACTCCTTTGCTAAAATGAAAAAGAATTGTATGCTAAATGTCTTTTTCTTTCTAAATTATCAGGGGGAAACTGGAGATCCTGGGAATCTTGGGAAAACTGGTGAAACAGTAAGAATAATATTTGTCTATGGCATATCTAATAATTGTATCATGTTAATATTTTGCAAATTTAGGATTGGATCCAGCCAGCTTTTTTCACCTAATCTCACTCATCATTAAAAACCCAATCCTGCATTGCTTTTGTACATAAAGTCCCCATGATCCCTGGGTAGCCTTTTTGGTGCACTAAGAAAAGCCCTCACCTAGCTATCTTGATCTTGTGAGATCTTGGAAACCATCCAGAGTTGGCTCTAGTCAGTGTTTGGATAGGAGACCACCAAGAAGCATTAGCATTGCTACACAGAGGTAGGCAATGGTAAACCACCTCAGATTGGCTCTTGCCTTGATAATGCTATGTGGTATTCATAAGTCATCTGCTACTTAATGGCAACAAATAAACCAACCCTTCTTCCTTTTTTACCAGCACAAAAGCTGGTTGGATCCAACCCATAGGGAGAGGAACTAATCAAAGAATCTCACAGAGACATCAGCTGCAATCACTCAAACAAGGAAGCTTTCAAATATTGCCTTTGAAACTGGCAAACTTTGCTTTAGCACTTCAGCTCAGGTCCTGTCCTGGATAAAGCAGTGGGGAAATGGACTGGTAGGTCAACAGGTTCATTGGCTGGATTTTGGGAGAGATGAGGCTTTCCTACAACAATGCATGTGTGTAAGCACATTTTAAATCTGAAGATTTTGAGGGGGAAGCTATGGAGTATGAAGCTGTGGTTAATTTCTTTGAAAGAAATTTGGATTCAGTAAATACATCAGCTTGTTAGCAGAATCATCACTAAACTAGAGAATCAGCTTTTGAACAGGAGAATCACCTTCGAACAAGATTTACTTAAAGGGATTTTATTATATGCATGGACATTTTTAATTATGTATATGGACATTGTTAAAGTATATTTGTAGAGCTGTCAGCTTTTTTGTCACAATTCTATATGTATATGAATGTTTTGATAACAGCAATTTGATGTAATATTAGGATATAAATTTTCAGAACACTAGCTTTCAATATTGCTTGTAACATTGGTAGTTATTGTGTTTGCAACAGCATTTTGCTTTTTTTTTGCTATTAGCCTCCAGGTAGGGCCTGGAGATCTCCCACCTTTACAACTGATTTCCAGCTGGCAGAGGTCAGCTCCCCTGGAGAAAACGGCTGCTTTGAGGGGTGGACTATGTGGCCTTGTATCATGCTGAGGCCCCTCCCCTCCCCAAACCCTGTCCTCTCCCAGATCCACCTCCAGAGTCTCCAGGTATTTTTCAACTCAGACCTGGTGACCCTAGAAAGTGAGGAGCTGCTGTTTTCAGTGGCAACTATGGCATTTAATTGTACTGTTGGTAAAATGGTTCAACCTGTACAATAGGTGTTTGATGTATACATAACTGAACCTTCTGTATAGCTGTTTCCATTTAAATATTCCCTTACTTGTCTGTCCACTGAGTTTAATATATAATGTGTTATCCAAAGGCCCATTCAAGACTAAAAACCGCATCTGGATTAGATATTTATTTTTTTATATGCTGTGGGTTTTGTTTTTTGCTATAGTGAAGCAAAGCAGAATGTTTTATTGCGCATTTTGGAGTTCTGAAAATATAGATCAATGACTCAAGATTTTTATAATTAAGGAGATTCTATCTTCTACTGTAGTTTTTTCAGGGACTTGGCTAAACCAGCAAGCAAAGATTAAGTCATGTGTGAAAAAGTCACAATTTGATTATGTAGTAAAAATATGTGTTTCTGCAGCAAATCAAAGACAGCTGCATTCTCTTCCAGGGAGCTGAGGCTCTTAGGATGAACTTTGATCTCTTGATCTACAGTCTACACCCTTACAAAATATGGTTAGCTATTCTACACAACAGGTTTCCTTTTTCAGTGTTCTTTTTGGAAGAAAATATTGTCAGAATTGGCTGTGTTTTTATACTTCAAGCTTGCATATTCTTGCCATTTTTTTCTTGCAAAACTAATTATTACAACAGACTAATATATACCTCTGTCTGTTTACGTAGTACATTTTAATCCCACCATTTCTTTGCGGATTTCAGGGCAATTTCCTTCCTTCCTTCCTTCCTTCCTTCCTTCCTTCCTTCCTTGCTTCCTTCCTTCCTTCCTTCCCCCATCTCTGTGTTGTGCAAAGAGGAGCTGAGCTGCCTTTCCTTCCTTCTCCTCCCCTCCCAGTGTTTGAGAGAAAAGCTGGAGTCCACTGGACTTTAGACCCATGAAGTGTTCTTCAAGGTATGAGCTTTCATGTGCCTTGCAGTATGTTCTTTTGGGGAGAATTTCCTGGGAGGCCTGGGTAGCAAAGAAGGGGGGGATGTTTTTTTCAGCTGGGAGGGGTGGGGAGTGGGCATTCCAGTAGCTTTTTTTTTTTTTGCCAAATGACCCTTGGGCAAAATTGTTGCTGGCTGGGGTCATCTGATGGTGAATAAGGCTTTTTTTTCTTTGTCCCCCCTTCTTTCTTTCTTTCCCTGCAAGTGATGCTCTGTCTATATTCTTGGTGCTGGGGGAGAGGAGGAATAGTAAAATCCACTTGCAAACAGTTGCATTGTGAAAGCACCCCATGTCACACAGTGGCCCAAACCCAGATGCCATCTGAAGGTCCATCAGCGGGGCCAAATTTTAGAAGCCCTCCTATTGTTTCCCCCCAAGCACCAAGAATACACAGCATAATTGCCCCAGACATAGTATTCCATCTATTCCTTACAGCTAATAGCCACTGATGGACCTCTGTTCTATATGTTTATCTAATCCCCTCTTGAAACTGTTTATGCTTGTAGCCACCACCACTCCCTGTGGCAGTGAATTCCATGTGTTAAGTACTGTTTAGGTGAAGAGTAGTAGGTTTATTTCTTCTAAACCTAGTGCTCATTAATATCATTAAGTGCCGACATATTCTTGTATTGTGAGAAAGGGAGAAAAGTACTTCTTCCTCTGCCTTCTCTATCCCATGTGATATTTTCTAAATCAACCTTTTTTAATAGGAAAAGTGTTCCATCCACTTAATCATTTTAATTGCCCTTTTCTGTACTTTTCCTAATGCTATAGTATCTTTTTTGAGGTGCGATGACCAGAACTTTACACAGTATTCGACATGAGGTCGCAGCATCAGTGTATACAAAGGTATTATGATACTGGCTGACTTGTTTTCAATTCTCTTCCTAGTAATCCCCAGCATAGCATTTGCCTTTTTAATTGCCACTGTACACTGGGTTTTTCAGTGAGTTATCTACCACTACTCCAAGATCTCTCTCCTGGTCAGTCTCCACCAGTTTGGACCCCATCAATGTGTATTTATAGTTAAGAGTTTTTGCTCCAATGTGCATTGCTTTGCACTTGCCCATGTTGAACCTCATTTGTTACATTGACACCCATTCACCCAGCCTCAACAGATCCCTCTGGAGTGCCTCACAATCCTCCTTGGTTCTCACCATCCTGAAAACTTTGTCACATTTACAAATTTATCCACTTCACTTCTTACTCCCAACTCCAAATCATTAATGAACAAGTTAAAAAGCATTGGACGCAGTACTGAGCCCTGCGGTACTACTTTAGAAATGAGTAGTATATACAAAACTGCCTCTTAAAGGCTTCCTGCCCCCCCATCTAAAATATAGGATAGGCAAAATCTAATGTTCATTTATTTGACCTGTTTTAATGAAACCAAGTTTCAGGATTGATGTGCACTACCATATAGTGACAAATATTGATTGTGTAAAGTCATTCTGCAACTTAATTATAAAGGACTAATAAGTAAATAATACATTTGAATAATTGATCTGTATTGTATTTTAGCCAGAAAAGAAGTGTTTTTAAAGGAGTTGAGGCCACTTGTGTATGTAATAATGATTTGGAAATTATGGCAGTAGGTTGCTGTTAAGCAGCTTACTTGAATGGGATATTTAAATCAAAGATTTCAGGTTTTCATGGCTGGTAACATCATTAGGGTTTGTAGAATCTTTTGGGATCAAGGATATTTAAATGTTTTTAAGTGGCATTTTTAGAGATGAAGAAAGGACGTGGAGCAGAATCTGGAGGAAATATGTTGGATTTTGTTTTTCTAACACTAAACTTGGCAAATCAATGGACCTGAACAACTAATCCTTCTAATCTAATATTTGATACCTCAGAACTCTCAGCCATGAAATGTACTTTGCTTATTGTGAAATAATCCACACTATGACCCCAATGCAGACAAAGTTAGTTGTTCCTAAATCCCATCGCAGTGTAGGGTTTAATTTGACCCCTTGATTTCAGTGGGACATGTGTGATCCTGGATTGGGGGTTTGGAAAATTTTCCTTGGTCTTACAGTGGTTGCATGCATGAATTTGAAGAACACATTTTCAGAGGTGAATACAGATTTATTAACTCATAAATTCTTCCATAATTTTAATAATCTAATCCAAAATTTATGGTAATTTGGAAACACAATGTTCCAGAATATGGTTGTGTTGCAATGGATACAGTTATTGTAGTACTGTAGAAGGTTATCAGTTTTTACTGGAACAGCAGCATCTTTAACATTTCCCTTGTACAGTTTCATGAGTGCAAGCAACAGAAATGTTATTAACTGATATGTTTGCTTGTTTTATTTAAACTGAGGCATGACATGGCTGCTGAACCTGGTTGAATTTACTGAACAGAAAAATATATTTCACTTTTGGTACCTGTCTAGGAATTAAGTTGGTTTTTCCTTATGTGCATCTTTTTGTTGGCTGGTGGTTCTTTTGTTATGATAGTGACTCAGAATGACTGGCCAGTGCTGCCTCTGTGGTTGCAAAGTAGGGTTGTACTGAAGTAGTGGCTGGCATACAAAAAGAGCAAGGAATTTAACAGTTTGAAATGTTTAGCTGAAATGAAAGCATATTGTGATGAGTTTGGGATTTTCTATCCTCTGAATAATTGATTGCCGTCTACAAACTTTGCTACCTAAGTGCTTCACCTGACTCAGACCATCAATTAAAACAACAACACAGAATTACAAATTACCATTACAAATACTTGGGGCTTTTCCTGTTTACTTTTGTGCAGTGTGAAAATGTCTTTCTCTGTTTCCTTGCTTTTAAATAGATTCTCACCCTTTCTAAAAACAGAGTTGAAACAAGATACAAATCGGGAGATATACTATCAATTATAGATGTTTTGATTTTTTTAAAAGTCTGGCATAAAACATCCAACTAAAATTTGGTTGAACACCTGAACTTATTGATGTTGTTTACTTGGATTTCAGTAAAGCTTTTAACAAGGTTTCCCGTGATGATCTGATAGATAAACAAGATGACTGCAGAGTGGACTTTAGAATAGTTAAGTGGATAGGAAACTGGATGGAGAACCACACTGGAGAGCCAGTTTGGTGTAGTGGTTAAGTGTGCGGACTCTTATCTGGGAGAACCGGGTTTGATTCCCCACTCCTCCACTTGCACCTGCTGGCATGGCCTTGGGTCAGCCATAGCGCTGGCATAAGTTGTCCTTGAAAGAGCAGCTGCTGTGAGAGCTCTCTCCAGCCCCACCCACCTCACAGGGTGTCTGTTGTGGGGGAGGAAGGTAAAGGAGATTGTGAGCCACTCTGAGACTCTTCGGAGTGGAGGGCGGGATATAAATCCAATATCTTCTTCTTCACACCCAAAGAGCAGTTGTCAGTGGCATTTCATCTGATTGGAGGGAGGTTCCAGTGGGGTGACAAAGCCAGAGCTCAGTTCTAGGCCCAGTACTGTCATTATTTTTATCAGTTATCTAGATGAGGGAGTGGAGGAACTACTCATTAAATTTGCAGATGACACCAAATTGAAAGGAGTAGGGAACACCCCAGAAGATTCATCAAGAGTTCAACAAGATCTGAACACACAGGAAAAATTGGGTGGATATGAACAATATGCAATTTAACTTGGATAAGTGCAGAGTTCTACATCTGGATGGGGGATACATTTCTGGGGAGCTGGATGGGGGATACATTTCTGGGGAGGGATACATTTCTGGGGAGCTGTGTTTGTGGACAAGATCTTAAGGTAGAAGTGGACTGTAAGCTAAATGTGACCAGTCAGTTCGATGCAGCAGCAAAAAAAAAGCTTATGCATTCTTGGAGTTATCATCAGAGGCATAATATCCAAATTGTAAGATGTCATAGTTCCACTGTCTACTACATTGGTCAGACGCACTGGAGTACTGTGTGCAGTTTTGGAGGCCTCACTTTAAAAAGGATGTGAACAGAATGGAGAAGGTGCAGAGGAGAGTGACGAGGCTGATCAGGGGCCTGAAGTCTAAGCCTTATGATAAATGGCTCCGTCTGGAGAAGAGGAGGTTGAATGGGAATATGATTATTCTCTTTAAGTATTTGGAAGGTACAGGATTTTTTTTTAACAGTAAGAGTTCAGCAGTTGAATATGGCTGCCTAGAGAGTTTCTCTTCACTGCCAGTCTTCAAGCAGCAGCTGAATGAACATTTGTCAGGGATGCTTTAGGCTGATTCTGAATTGAGCGGGGGATTGGAGTAGATGGCCTGTATGGTCCCTTCTAACTCTATGGTTCTATTATTCCTTTTTTCTCCCCCAGAATAAAATACTTAAAGAAGAAGAATGTGGAATTCTTGAACATGAGTGAACCCTACCAGAACTTAACATTTCTAGTCCATATTTGGTTTGGAGACTAAGAAATACCAGGGTTGCTACACAGAGGCATCAGTGGCAAACCACTCTGAATGACTCTTGGCCTTAAAAATCCTATGGGCTCACCATGTTGGGTGCAATGACAGCAACAAACAAACAAACAAAAAAGCCCTTTAATAAAATTTTAGTTGTATGATTGTGTTGGCCAAGTTGAATCTACAACTGACATGAGATTCTGCATTTCTCCCTGGCTGGTAAGATTAGCAGCCTGTTACAGAATCAACAGAGCCATTTGAACAGTATTTGATTAATTTAATGAGAAGTAAAGGAGTTCAGCCAGAGCAAATTTACAATGCTGTTGAGACAAAGGTTTTGGGAATTCATGCCAAGAAAAATACTGGCTTTAGCTACTGAGAAAATTGCCCCTGGATTAGATGGGGGAAAGTCTCAACTCTGCTGGCATGCACAGTTGATTTTCATATTTTTAAATTACTATCTGGCAAAACTTTAAAACCACATTACATTACACACAATGAAGCAAGTAACCTGGCTCCTACATTGCTGAGCATAATACAGTGCATGAACAATTTTAGATGTTTTTTTAAAAGGTGATTCTAGGATTATATTCTTTCACAACTGAATATAACCAACAAAGAGTTATGTTTCTAAGCTATATTTACTATTTGGAAACATTAGCACTCCTTGCCAAAAGGAGAAGCACACTGTCTGAATAGCTGATTTATATAACTGTAGGTTCCTCCCAGACAAGTCCACTATAGAAATCTATTTAGTGAATGACAGGAGATCAGAGTTCAAAATGTCTTCATATATAGCTAGCTAGCAGGACAAAAGATCATATCTGTCAGTGCCAGGATCCTGAACTATTGTTTCAAGGGCAAACAAGAATGACATGCAAACATATAAAGCTGTCTCAGACCAATAAACCATCTAGGCCAGCATTGCCTATTCTGACTGACTTGATCTTCAAGATCTCAGGCTGGACTTTTGTTTTTCCTTGCACTGTCAGGGACTGAAATGGAGATCACCCCTTTGCAAAAGGTTGTGCTTTAGCAGTAAGCTACAGAACACTAATTAGAAAAAACTTACAAAATTACAAATTCTTTTCAAGAGTATGTAGATTCTAGTTACAGAGATAGCAAAAAGAACAATGTACAAGGCTCTACTACAAATTAACACATAGGCCTACCTCCCGGAAGCTTTGGAAGCCATAGAAAAACTTCCCTACCCTTTTGTTGACATACTATAGCTCAATTAAATGCTACGCCTGGTTTATGTGGAATGAAAAATTAGAATTATCTCTGCTCAAAATAGTGAAGAGTGTAAATTAAAGATTCTTTGAGGGCTTAAAGATGCTTATTATAGCAGAGTCTTTGAGATGTTTGGGAAAGCTTGGACTTTAGAAACAGAAAATAGGACATTATATAACACGTCTAATGCTATTAAAAACTTATTTCAGCTGTGTGGGATTGCAGAGAATAATAAACATTTCTCCAGCATATGGATTCCCCATGCTTTTACTGTGATATTAAATTGATTTTGAAATTTCAATGCATCAACTGAAAGATCACACAAAAAAATTATCTTGCCAATGTGTTAGAGTGATGTTTCTTTACAACTTCTATATTGGGGTTGGTTATGAGCTATTTCAAGAGTCCCGTAGCGCAGAGTGGTAAAGCTGTAGTACTGCAGTCTGAACTCTCTGCTCATGACCTGAGTTCGATTCTAGCGGAAGCTGGTTTCAGGTAGCCAGCTCAGGTTGACTCAGCCTTCCATCCTTACGAGGTTGGTAAAATGAGTACCCAGCTTGCTGGGGGGAAAGTGTAGATGACTGGGGAAGGCAATGGCAAACCACCCCGTAAAAAGTCTGCCATGAAAACATTGTGAAAGCAACATCACCCCAGAGTTGGAAATGACTGGTGCTTGCACAGGGGACTACCTTTACCTTTTTATGAGCTATTTATTGCCACATGGGCTAGCATTGTACATGTCTGCTAAATTAAGATACAGTGCTAGTGACAAACATGTGCTAGACAACTGATGGTTTTTGAAGGCAGCATGCATTCATGCATTAACTTTCAGTATGCCTATTATCTATTCAGTACTTTATAACTTTATCTGTCACAGATTTATAATTAGTGAGTACGAAAGACAATAATTCCTTTTAGATAATGTGGGATAATGGTTTTTGTTTTACAATCTGGAACTGGTTTATGACTCTTCTACATTTTTTTATTATTGTGATATATACTGAAGTCAAGATAGCCATAATTCAAGTATACCTGGTTTCAGGAACATTTCCAATTTCTAAAGCTGGTATTCTGCTAGATGGTCTGCTAGTAATGAATTGTGGAAGATATAAGAAGAAAGAGGAGAAGCTGTAAATCATGGTATTGCCTTAGACTAACATAGGAGAAGTTCCTTCTAGCAGCACTGCTGTCATCTTATAATCCTGAGTCCTAATTAATGTTTCAAGTAGATGTTTTAGTAGGAAGTTGTCTTCCTTCTTTCTCATATTTTTGGCATATAGTGTCGCACTTCAAAAATTGTGGAAATAACCAGCTTTGTATAGGAAGTACTTGTATTTAATTAATGCATTTGTTTACGCCATTTAATATATTAATTTATGCTATTGAACTTGCTGTTTATTATCACCAGTGGTTGCTGGTTGGAGTCTGATTACTCTCATGTTAATTGGATATGTTATTCATTTGATTAGGTTTTGCATTCATTTGTGTTCCGTGCAAATTACATACTTATAACTATCACATTGCTTAATTTCGATTTGCAAAAACTCATTGTTTTTCCTTGTTATATAGTTGTTAGTTTAGTTTATCACAAAATGAGCTCTAGACTACAAAGTGTATGATGTTAAACATTTTTATCCTTTAAGAGCCACAAGAATAATTGTTGTTGTTTTTTTCTTTCAGAGGGACAGGGGTGTCGAACTCATTTGTTATGAGGGCTTGATCTGCCATAAATGAGACCTTGTCTGGCCGGGCCATGTTGGGTCGGGCCAGGTCGGGTCCAATAAGACCTGGCCATGTGTGTACCTTTTTTAGATTAGGTAGCACAGATACAAACTTTATAAAGGACACAGACAAACACAATTAGATATTTTTTTAAAAAAACCTTAAAATAAAACATGCCTAAAACATTAGCACTCTTTGGTCTTAAATGTGCTTTCTTTGTAACTCTCCCATGGGATCCAGGGAATTGGGCAAAGGAAGCTCTGGCTCTTTCCTTTCTTCCCCAGGGGACCAGGAGCAGAGGAGCCTCAGCCAACAGAAGGAAGAGAGGCTTGGCTCAGTAGCTCTGCTGTAGGATTGAGAGGCTGGCAAAGCAAGCTCTGCCTCCCTCCCTTCCTCCCCAAGGAAGGAGTCAGTCAATGGAGAAAAAGAAGTTTTGCTCTGTAGCTCCTGTGCAGTTGAGCAAGCTTTGCAAAGCAAGTTGTGATGCAGGAGGAAGGAGGAAGTAGATGACAGCCAGTTGTTCGGGGGCCTCTAGGTGATGTCATCATGCCGTGCGAGTGATTAGTTTGCTCATGGGGTTGGGCGGGGGGTGGGCACGCGTTGCGGTTCTGCCTTGGGTGCCAGAACCCCACGCACCGGGCCTCATCATAGATGGCAGCTGGGAGACAGAATGATGAGACTGTAAGCTGGATGCTGGGGAGGTGCCCATCTGATTCACCGTGCCCTGTCAGCCTTCCTCACCACATCATGTGATGAGGACTTCTGAATACAAACTCTGCAATGAATGAAAAGTAGAATATGGCTTGGGACCTGTCTACCTTCAGGACTGTCTTTCCCCATATGTATCCCAGAGAGCACTACGTTCAGGGTCTCAAAATCTCCTTAAGATCCCTGGACCAAAAGAAGCTCGATTGACCAGCAGTAGAGCCAGAGTGTTCTCGGTAATAGCCCCCACTTTGTGGAATGCCCTCCTCGAAAAGATCAGGGCCCTGTGAGACCTGCCACAGTTCCACAGGGCCTGTAAGACTGAACTTTTCAAACTCTCCTTTAATGGTTAGGAGGAGGTGGCTATTACCTTCAGCATCAATGATATCACTCAATTAATATAATGGAAATCAGTAGCTTGCCATCTCGGATTTTTAATATGTATGGAAATGTTTTTATATATCTAAATTTAATATGTTTGTAAATTGCTAATGTTTTTAAACTTGTTAGTCACCCTAAGCCTGTCAGGGGAGGGTGGGATATAAATCTGATAGATAGATAGATAAATAAATAAATAAATAAATAAAATATTTAAGATGGTAGAGAAAGCAGGTTCATAACAAATGCCTAACTTATCATAATTAAGATAAGGCAATTCAAACACACCCTTAATACATTTAATACTTAAAATCAGGCTTGGAATGACCTAATCCAGTCCTCTGTTCAAATGACCTATTCATTGATTAATTCTCCTTTCCCAATACACTTTAACAAGTATAGCCAAATCATAACCCAGAGAGTCTGCCTGTCACCTTGAATCAAGAGTGCACGCTTGAAGGCTGCATGTGGCCCACTAGAACCTGCAATATGGCCTTCAACCACCCCATCCGTTCTGTAACTCAGAATGCATGTTCCTGACTAGCTGCAGATACGATGAGCATGGCTTCCCATGGAAACAGGCTTGTGTGATATTCCAGATGTCAATGCAGCTGCCAATACAATGCAACAGTAATAGGGCTTTCAAGTGGCAGTGTTCCCTGCAATTTCCCTGCCCCAGGATTCCAGCAATGGTCACCCCCCCCCCCTTGGGCTTCTGGGGCTTTTAATTTAAAAAAGAATAATCAATTTCATATCATTGAATCAATATACCATTATACCAATAAGTGTAACAGATTCTGTGAATTCCATTTTTTAAAAAGTATCTAGCACCTTCTGTAGAAGATATATATATATATATGCTCCCCTATATCTCTATACCAGTAGGACCTAGAGACTTTTAAAAATGAAACTGTGAATTCACAGAACCTGTTACACTTGGTATATAGCTATAATTACATGAAATTGATGGGGAGGAGGGAAACAAGTCTCCAGTGATGGGGAAAGAAAATGACAATTGCAGGGACAGGGTCAGGAAAAATGGCTGCTGTGTGGGCAGGACAATCCATATTTCCCCATCCACATGGTAGCCACCCCAACCTTATTGCAATCTTTCCCAAAACTTGGGAGCAAAGAAAGTTTGAAGAAGTTTGGAGGAAATCTGGGGAAATTCACCATGCTGTGGGGAAGCAGGAAAAACCACTTCCCAAAGCATTGGCCCTGGTGCAGATAACCCAAGAGAAAGTCTTTGGATCCAGTTCATCCGTGTGTGGTATCTGTTTACCAATGAAGCAGTGCCGTAAGTGATAGATGACAATCTCTTAGGCATCAGGAGACATCAACAGCCTAGGCAATTGTTAAGTTAACAGCAAACCAGGGGAGACAGGTTTTTTGGGCAGCGAAATTAAGAGGTGAAGAGTTAGAACTCCTCTACTTTCCTTGCATAACCTCATGCAAACCGAGGCTTCATGTTCCAAAAGTTTTGCAGTTTATATACAAAATGATATGGTAATCTTTTTTGAGTCCCAAGTATTGTAAAATGCTCAGCATCTGAAATTCATGGGTAAGACGTGATGATGTTAGTGGGGACTGCTGATGCACTTTCATAAGATGGCCCACTGACTTCCAGTCAAGCCTATCTTTGAGTCAGGAGATCTCAATAAGTATTGGCCAGTCTCCAACATTCCATTCTTGAGCAAGGTGATTGAACAATGGTAGCTGAACAACTCTAAGCTTTCCTGGATGAGATATATTGTTTTAGACCCCTGCCAATCTTGAGTTTAGACGTGGTGAATGTCTTGTACAAGGAGATGAACAGGAGGAGTGCAACTCTGTTGATTCTCCTGGACCTCTCAGCAACTTTTAATACTCTCACTAATGGTACCCTTCTAGGCCATCTATCTGGACTGGAATTGGAAGTCATTGTTCTTCAGTGGTTCTGGTCCTACCTGGAGTGTAGATTTCAGAAAGTGGTGCGAGGGAACTGCTGTTCAGCCCTTTGGCCTATGGAGTCTACAAGTTTCCATCTTCTCTTAGGATCTTTAGTATCACTGGGTGAGATCCTCTGGCGATTTGTCTTGGGCTGTCATCAACATGTGGATGACACTCGGCTCTATCTTTCATTTCTAACCGATCCCTTGGAGGTTATAGAAACTGTTAACCAGTGCCTAGAGACAGATATGCAGTAGATGTGGGATAATAAACTGAAGTTTAATCCCCATGTCAGAAGTGCTACTGGTAGGTGGAAGGTCTGACCAGGAATTTAAGGTTTCACCCATTCTAGATGGGCTTGCAGTCCCCTTGAAGGAAGAGGTCCTTAGTAATGGAGTGCTCCTGGACCCAGGGCTACTGCTGGATAAGCAGATGACAGTTGTGGCCAGGAGTGCTTTTTACCAGCTCTGACTGGGTAGCCAGCTGTGGACTTTCCTGAGAAGAAATGATGAGGTCACTATGGTGCATGCTCTGGTTACATCCAGATTTGATTACTGTAGTGGACTCTCCGTGGCACTGCTCTTAGGAAGTGTTTGGAAACTTCAGTTGGTGCAGAATGCTGCAACCAGGGTATTAATTCCCTTGTGAACCTCCCAACCACTATAGTCATCTTTGGAGGTCCTGCTTCAGGCACTCCTGCTTTCTGAGATCAGGCAGGTGGCAACCTGGGACAGGGTCTTCTCAATTATGGCACCTGATCTCTGAAACACTCTCCCCAGGGAAATTTCTCTGTCCTCTTCTGTTGGCTGCTTCCACCAATGGGTGAGGACTTCTTTGTTTTGATTTGCATTCCCTCAATGATCCCTCCTTCCTAGCCATTGCTTTTATGTTTTGCATTTTAATGCTGTTTCATGTATATTTTTACTTTTTAAAACTTTAAAAATTATTTTAATGGTGTGTATGTGGGAGGCAGGTTGATTTTAATAGTTATAAAATGTGATTTTATCATATATGTTTTAAATTGTTAGCTGCCTTGTTGGCCCTTGTAAGAGCAGAAATGTGGGATACAAATTTTGTAAACACAAATGACTCAATCAAGATCAGTTCTGGGCTATTTATTTGAGCTGTGCACTGCTGAAGCCTTCTCATGTAGTTCCATTCTGTGCCTCTGGCATGTTCCTCCATTGGTCCCTTTGCTCACCTTCTCTCCCTTCCCCAACAACCAAGACTTATGGCAACTGTGGAAGAATGTTCAGCACAACCTTGAAAGCATTGCTGCTTGAAAATTTCAGAAAAAGTATTCAGCCTGTGAATACTTGATTTAGCCTAAAGAATTCCAGGTAATAGACTGCTATAGAAATTGTGAGGAAGCAAAAGGGTCTGATTATTTTGAGTATTTAGACTCTCATCAAAATGCCTAGTTATATTATTCTGACTAAAATGGTATTTCCAGAGAATATTATTATTGTATGCTTCATTCCCCCCCCCCCCCTCAGTAAGCATGCAATATGTTACCAATTATTTTACTGCCGTCCAACTTCTAACACATAGCAGATGCCCTGGCAGGATGTTTTCCCTGCCTTAAGCATGTGTTAGATGTGGGATTGACTCTCTGATTAATTTTCCATTAAGGAAAAAAAACATATTTCAAAAAGGCTTCTAAAGAGTTGTCTTTGCCATTAGAGTGCCCTGCAGAAATCTTACACAAGATTTTTTGTATTCCGTCTTTAGGATAAGAAAGTAACTTCCATTTCAATAATTTTCACCCCTTGTTTTCAGTTGCATATTATAGTTGGCAGATTATATGATTTTTTTCTTCTTTGTTCATATTGCATAGAAAATAAATGTTTTCAAAAGTCAATGACTCTGTAAACATGCAGCAGGACAACCACGTTAATTTGTTAGATTAAAACCAAGATAAAAAAACAAGGAGTGAAATAACAAATTTATTCTATCATAAAGTTTTGTGGTGACATATCTTTTATTGTGCCACCAACTAGCTTTGCTTTGCAAAGTAAATACCAGTCATCTATATATCATCTTGTACAGAGCTTAATCTTGACAGTGCTTAAGTGACATCCTGGATCCTCATTAGCCTATTGTTCAGGACTCAGATGCTAGCTTGAGTATTTTCCATTCTTGTCCTATATTCCTGAACACATCAAGGAATTTGGATCTTGGTCTGGCCTTTCTGATATTTCCGTTGTTCACTCTTGATTCCATCCAAAACCTGATTTCTACTTTCAAATTTGCCTAATCCAAATTTTTGACCTAGGCCTATTTTGTACCCATCCTACTGCAGAATATCCTAGCGGTCAAACCTTCAAGCTTGACTTTGGATTCGCATTCCTGCCATATGCATCAGTCTGTTTTTTCTGGTGTATTTATTCTACATCCACAACCAACAACTGCAGTTTTTCTTAATTAGGTGGGAACATCACTTGTGACATGTGGGGAAGTGGTGTCCAAAGTATTTTTTTTAAAATTTTAATTGCCCTATTGCAGTTGAGCAGTAGCATCAAGCAAGTGCCGTCCATTTAAATCCTCATGCTTTAGTTCCTTAAATGAACTGGAACACAAAGGAACAGAAGCAAAATCTTCCTGAAATTTACCAAACTCCTTTTTGGATTCTCTGCTGTGTTATCAGTAGGCATATCCCCACCCCCCTTGGTATTTTTTGGGTTTGGTATACCAAACCTGAGAAATATTGGTATATACTGATATTCCCAGATCCCAGTAGGGTGGCCAGACCGTCCTGGTCACCCGGGAAAGTCCCGCCTCCCGGGCTGGCTATACCGGGACCATTAGAAGTCCCGGTTTAGCCAGCAGGGAGCCGGCGGGCCACGCGTGCGGGCGGGGAAGGCGGCGAGTGAGGAAGTGAGCTAGACTGCTGTTCTTTTGAGGAGTTATAGAGTGTTTCGAGCCCATCCCTGTGGCATCGGTCCCATCGTTGTGGGCCCAGGGGGCCGGCGCACTTCCGGGTTCCTGTCCTGCATCTCGACCTGTGTTATTAGTGACAGGCTGCTTCGGCGGGCCGCTGCGCCGGCCCCCTGGGTCCCACAATGATGGGACCAATGCCACAGGGACGGGCTCGAAACATTCTATAACCCCTCAAAAGAACAGCAGTCTAGCTCGCTTCCCCCGAGCCCTGCCGCCATAAGCCTCAAGGGGGCTCATTTTGCGGCATCTCCCGGCGGGAGGGTGGCACCCGCACGGGACACATATCAAATGAAAGAGGGGGCGCAGGGCTATCAGAAACAGCCGGCGGAGAGAGTCGGGAGACCACCCCACTGAAGGGATCCACACCCCGAAAGTGATGAAGGTGGCGCAGATAGAGCCAACAGGACAAAATAAATAGGCTGCATTATGCAGCACAGTCTTACTGGAATCTCACTGGAATCTGACTGGCTTCTCAGCGTGGAACCTGTTCTCTCTAGTCTTCTCACTTTGAAAAAAGTAAAAAAAGAGTTTTATTTAACTTTATTTCCCCCTTTCCCTCTCTATAAATAATCTTGGTGTTTCCGGCGGTGATATTTGGGGGATTTTTGGGGACATCACAGGAAGTGCTGTGAAGTCACTTCCTGTTTCCGGCAGTGGCATTTGGGGGAAAATGATGTCACAGGAAGTGATGTCACTTCCTGCTTCCGGCAGGTGGCGCAGGGGAAATGATGTCACAGGAAGTGATGTCACTTCCTGTTTCCAGCGGTGGCATGACACCACCGGAAGTGACGTCACCGGAAGTGACGTCACTTCCTGTTTCCGGCGGTGGCATGACATCACCAGAAGTGACACCGGAAGCACACACATTCCTTCTCCCCTCAAGGTGTCCCTGGCGGGCCTGCAGATATTATGGCCACCCTAGATCCCAGTATTATTGCATTGGGATTCAGGAAATAATCGGTATTGTCAAAAATATTCAGCTGGGAAGGCTGAAATGACTTCTTCCCATCCAAACTGATCAGCGTGGCTCAGCTGATTGGTTTTGGGAGGAAGCCTGAGAGAAAGCATGTGTAAATGGTCAGTTTAAGTCTCCTCTGCTTGGAAGCGGAGGAGACTGAAACTGTCCTACTCTCCCTTCCATTCCTGAGTTGGCCCGCTGTAGCAGAGTGGTTGAGGAAGAGAAGAGAAATTGGGGAGGCATGTTTAAATGTCTCCCCTTCCATTCCCTACCATGGCAGGTTAGCTGGGGAAGGGAAGAAGGGAGTCATGTGTAAATGCCCCTCTTCTTGTTCCCAGCTGGCCCATTGCAATGAGATGGCTGGGGAAGGGAAGACAGATTGGCGAGGCATGTTTAAATACCCCTCCTTGCTTGCCCCAGTTGGTCTGCCACAGCATGGCAAGCAAGAAAGGGAAGACAAATTGGGAGGCCATGTTTAAATGCTTTCCCACCTCTTCTCCAGCCAGCCCGCCACAGCTTCTAAATGAAGGAGTTTAATTTCAGTCTGACAGCATGGTAGGTCTGTCTCTCATTTGTTCAGTTTAAATGGAAAGCATTTCAGTGCTCCCTTTTGTCCCTCCCCCCCCTAATTTCAGATTGGGGGAAGCAAAACTGAGTGCTGAAATGGCTACTGGCCTTTTAAACCTGACATCTGATGGGCACACCTGCTAATCAGCTGTTAGGTTTAAATGGCCAACAGCTGAGTTGGCTTTTAGTCAGGATCACCTTATTGATAGCTGAATCAGATTACAGAATATGATTCAGCTGAATCAGTGCAAAAAATACAGATAAGTTAATTTTTGTGTGTTTGGTTTGGCTTATGCTGAATGCACACCCCTAGTTATCTGCCACTGTGAAAAGCAACACTCATACCTTGGCCAGGTTTTCTTCTGTGGCTCCTGACTTGCCTCGGAGTGGCACGCCTCATCAGCAGGCAGCAAGAGCATGAAGTGGCTCAGCTGGCCCAGGTCACCAGTTTGCAGCAGAGCCTCACAAGCAAATGAGCCTGGGAGGAAGGGGGGCAGTAGCACCGGGGAAGAGGGAGAAGTGCCACAATGCCTGCTTCATTCCCCTTTCTGCCCCCCCCCCACGAACCTAGTCTAGTTTTACTCTTATTATGCTAGACTTGAAAATGTCAAACAGCAAAGCACCATTTTTATCTTGTTTGTTTCCAGAGACTGCCAAAATGGTCCCCCCCCCAATGTTTGTTCAATGAAGCATTAAAGGCAAAAATGTTTTATTCTGTGCTGACAACCCTCCCCCCCCAAATTGCTTTGTATGTAACGCTGTATTCCTTCCCCCCTTTCATAGTGAATTCTCTGTTTTGTTTTGCAGAGAGGCTTCTAGAACAGCTTCCAGAGAAGCTTTGGGTAGTGAGGTGGGTGTGGTGGCAGCCCCTTCTCCATCTTCAGCTGGGTTGCTCACTTCTCCCTTGGGGGCAGAATCCTCAGTGTGGGATGAAATCGAATGAAACTGACACCTAGAGTGAGACATACACTGGGACAGAAAGCTTTTAAAACTCTTTTCCTTTAGAGCCTTAAGACACTTTTTTCCCCAGCCTCCTGGGAACTGGAAAGAAATATTCCAGTCTTTACCCAATCCCTCCCTCCCTCCACCCTTTCAGAGCTTGCAAAGAGGCTCCTGTCACTAATTTCTCCCCCTAGAGATCCGATACTAGCAACAACAACAAAAACCCTCATTTTGATAGGCTTATTCCGCTTGTATAAAAAAATTAAAATGAGTAAGCAATAGTGGAGCTTGTACATCGATGAAGGGGAGAGGATCACTAAGATTCTACTAAGATGGCTACTGAGAGTAAATACAGATTGAAGTATCTCATATTTAAAAAAAAAACGTGCAAAACTGACCAATAACAAGTGGAAGGAAGAACCTCAGTGTGGGTGGAGGAGTGGCCCACGAGGGGCTGGAAAAGGGCAGGGGGAAATTCAAGGCAATCTGTTTGCTTTTGAATTACCTTCAGCTTGGAAGCAAAGCAAGGGGAAAGAATGCCACAACATTATTATCAAATAATCCAGGTAAACAGTGAATGGAAACCAAACTGAGTGCTGAAGGGAGGAAAAACAATGCAGAATGGAAAAAAAACCCCAAAACCCAGATATGCACAATGAAAGTTATGGGAATGCAGATTGACAAAAAAAAAAAAAAACCCAAAACCCTGATGGATGTGTACCGTGAAAATGAGGCAAAACATCAGTGCATAATAGACCCCAATGGTTTTCTGGGATGGTTCTGATCCTGACAGGGTTTTATCAGATTTTTTGGTGAAAATTTTACATTAGAAGACACTGGTCTTTTTCTGGATGGTTTTTTGATGTCCCTATGTGTATGTGTTTTTGCACTCAGGGAAGTTTCTTATGTACGTACTTAAAGTGGATGGATTTTTATGTACTATTTTCAGTAATTGTAATTTGACTAAAGATTTAATAAATTTTAACATTTTGAGGATTCACCTTGATATTTCTGTATACAAGATTTTTCTTCTTTTTCAACCCCTTTGGTTACCCGTTATGTTCTGGATTGAAAATTGTCCCCTCTTGTTTGTTTTGTTTTACTTGATTTCTCACTGTGTTCATTAATGGGGCTGGTGACAACAAGCACCTCTTATAATTTTGCATGCTGCTCCTAACCTGTATTGAGTGAGAAATACAGGAGCAACTGAAGTGAGTGCCATGATTATTAGCAGGTTTTCTTTGCCTCAAGAACCCCCCCCCCCCAAGTTAGGGAAATTTATTAATTTTGCTTTTATATTGTGCAAAATCTCGGCCTACTTTTGGTTTTCAACATGATTTAAAAATACAAACAAACCTGAAGCTGCCACCTTGTGAATGGGTAAAGATGAGTAACTGCCCATAAACATGGATTCTTTTTATGGTTTCCACCTTGAGGAATGGCCTGCCTGAGGAGGACAGGAAGGGTCCCACACTTGTGTTATTCTGAAGCTTGTGGTAAAATAGAATTGTTCAGGAGGGCATTTTTTAAAAAGGAACATTACTGTAATATAATGGAACTCAGATTAAGGCCCGTTCTGGAGAAAAATACAGTGGGCTCTAGAAAGAGGCTCTGGGTGAGTCCCTGCCCCACCACCCTTGCTGCCTTCCAACCCACCCAAATGAAGGTATTCACTGCCCCCACCTCAAGAGAAGCTGATCTCTGCCATCTGGAGAGCAATTGTAATTCTGAGTGATCTCCAGCCTTCATCTGGAGATTGGCAACAGTGGTTTCCCAGGAGGAAATGGCATTGTACCTGTCTGAGGTCCCACCCCTCCTCAAACCCCATAGTCTCCAGGCCCCACCCCTTACATCTCCAGGAATTTCCTAACCTGGAGATGGCAACTCTATCTCCTTCCCTTTATCTGCCCCTCGGAATTCAGATTTCAATCACCTTCCCCCTCCCTGCAGGCTCTACATACGATATCTTTTTCCCCGGGGGGGGGGGGGGCGGGCAAAAGCTTACATCGTTCTCCTCTCTCCCCTTTGATCTGAACAAAAATCTGTGAGACAGGTTAGGCTGGAAGTCTGTGACTGGTCTGAAATCACCCAGTCAGCTTCCACAGCAAGAGCCTGTGTTTGACAGACCCCACTCTGAAGCCCTAACTCAGGGGTGTCAAACACACAGCCCAGGGGACAAATCAGGCCCCCGGAGGGCTCCTATCAGGCTTCTGAAATTTAGGTATCTGAAATTGTGTGGAAATATAGTAGACCAGGGGTGTCAAACATGCTGCCTGGGGGCCAAATCAGAGGGCTCCTATCAGGCCCCCAAGGGCTCCTATCAGGCCCCCAAGCAACTGGCTATCATTTGCTTCCTTCTTCCTCTCTGTTGCTTCCTTCTTCGTAACAGCTTGGTTTGCAAGGCTTGCTCAATCGCACAGGAGCTACAGAGCAAAACCTCCATTTGGCTGAGGCGCCTCCCTTGGGGAAGAAGGGAGGGAGGCAGAGTTTGTTTTGCTAGGCTCTCTCAATTGCACAACAGAGCTACTGAGCCAAGCCTCTCTTCCTTCTGTTGGCTGAGACTACCCTCCCTTCTGGTCCCTTGGGGAAGGAAGGAAAGAGCCAGAGCTTCCTTTGCCCAGTTCCCTGGATCCCATGGGAGAAATACAAAGAAAGCACCTTTAAAACCAATGAGTGCTATTGTTTTAAGGTTTTTTTAAAAAAAATTAATTGTGTTTGTCTATATAGAAAGTTTATATCTTTGCTTCTTTATCTTAAATAAGAGCACGCATGGCCTGGCCTGATATGGCCTGACAAGGTCTCATTTATGTCAGATCCAGCCCTCATAACAAATGAGTTTGACACCCCTGCCCTAACTCCTATGCCCTCCTCAAACTCCACCACAGAATCTCCAGGAATTTTCCACCAACTTAGAACTGACAACCATAGTCAGGACTGCCCCAATGAGTTTTGTCTCAGAGGCCTATAGTGATACCTTTCAGACCAATAGTCTGTCTCTGATAACATTGTTGGTCTTAAGCACAGAACTTTAATCTCTCTGTGTGTCTAACTTTCTCTCCGCATCTCTGTCTCTGTATCTAGTCTGTTGCAACAGAACTCCATTCCCTCCGCCTTTCCAGAGGAGGATAGGGAGGAGTCCTCAGCCAATCAAGGGAAGCCTTTATCTGGCTCTTTCCCTCCTCCTCCTGCCCTCAACCAATCGAGGGAAGGGTTTTTTCTCTTCTCCTCTGTGAATGTGTGACAGGCGGCTCAGCCAATGGGAGAGTAGGGAGAGCCAATAACTGCCAGAACTAGGGTTGGTTGCCTCTCACTGACAGAATCAGCTTTGCTGGCTAGCAACAGGCACTTAGGCGAGAGAGAGGAGCAGACTCAACCAATGGCATGCAAATACTCTTGATCGATAGTTTGATGGGCTAAAGATTGATGCACCACAGTTCCACCCAGTTCCAACCAATTAGGTTGTTTGGTTTTGCAAGGCAAAAGGGATTTTATTATATTATAGAAGATGGTTCAGGAGGATGCCTTTTAATAAAAGGACTAGGAATGTAGGGTATTCCAGTGCCCTTGATGCATTGTCTTCTAAGATACTGCCCTCCTGGCTCACTCAAAACCAGGACTTTTTTTGTAGCAGGAACTACTTTGTAAGCGCTGTAAGAAGAGCCCTGTAAACTCTTGGAGGATTGGCTATATCAGGGGTGTGTGGCCTAATATGCAAAGGAGTTCCTGCTTACTCAAAACAAATAGAATAAGAGATAATTACTGTATCAGCCAACATTGAGTGGAAATCCAGCAAAGACTGGTGAATAGAAATTCAGCAGTACAGAGATAACACTGAGAGCTTTTTCCCACACAGCTTACCGCGGAGCAAAGTCCCTCCTCACCGCACAGCATCTGCTCGGATTTCCCACCAACTGCTCCGCGGAAGCAGGAAGTACCGGGCCTTTTGCGTCGCAAATGTAAATCGCTAAAACCCAGTTTACGTTAGCGACGCAGAAGCCGCGGATCTTCCTGCTTCTGCGGAGCAGTTGGTGGGAAATCCGAGCAGACGCTGCGCAGTGAGGAGGGACTTCGCTCCTCGGTAAGCTGTGTGGGAAAAAGCCCTGAGTCTTCCTGGACCTCCTTGGTGGTCTCCCATCCAAGTACTAACCATGGTTGACCCTACTTAGCTTCTGAGATCTTACAAGATCAGGCTAGCCTGGGTCATCCAGGTCAGGACAAAACATGTTAAAGTGTCTTCAAGTCACAACTGATTTATGGCAATGTCTTATAGTCAGTCAGTCAGTCAGTCACATTTTATTTGTAAAATAAAGCGGCTCAGGGCGGCTAACAACAAGAACTCAATGTATACATAGTACAATAATAATAGTAATAAATAACATTTAACTACAATTGATTAAAATCCATTAAAATTCTAAAAAAAGACATTAATGTATTATAGGGTTTTCAAGGTGGTTTGCCCTTGCCTACTTTTATGTGGCAACCCTGAACTTTTTGGATGATTTTCCATCTTGCTTAGCTGACCCTGATTAGCTACTGAGATCTAATGAGATTGGGCTAGCCTGGACCATCCAGGTCAGGAGCCAGGGCTAGGGTGCTGCTTGCACTATCTCAGTGACTTGGAGAGAGAGCCACTACCTTCTCATTTGGATTTAATTCCTTCCACTTAGGAGACAAATGGGGTCTCTAAAACTGTGTTCCTGATTGTGCCCAGGAATCTGAAAGTAGTCTAGTCATGTGGCTAAGACAGTGACCTATGATTCATGGAATTTGTCCCTATTTCAAATATGGCATCTGCTATGAACTTACTAGGAGAATTTAGACTGGCCATCTCTCTTCCTATTTAGATGGGTATAAAAGTTGTGGCCTACATTACAGATTACATTTGTTATAAGGATTTTACAGTTGTTAAAAGGATTACACTGTGGGGGGGGGGGGTTACATGAGAAACTCACAAAGAAATTCTCTTATTGGTCCTTTCCTTCTCCTCTGGCTTCTGACACACATCCCAGTGACCTATCTCTACCTTCCTCTGCCACTTCCACCACCTCCTTGCATCTTCTCCCTAACACACCCTACTTCTCGCCCCTTACCCCCAGTGCTGGTCCCCACCTTACCAGTGCTTTCCTGTAGCTCCCTCTTTCCTCAGTCTGCCTTCCCCAACACCTGTCTCCCTCCTCACTGCTCTATCTGCCTGTTCCCCTTCACTGCTCTACCTACTCACCCCTCTTCTCACTGTTCTGCCTGCCAACCCACCCCTTCCTGGCTGCAGGCCCCATATAGGGTGGCAGCTGTTCTCACCTGCTCCATATCACTTCCTCTTTTGCATGGGCCTATCATGGTGGCACAGCTCTCTTATTGACTTTACAGAAGTGCTCAAGGAGGACAGTCCTGTTTTCACCACTGTTGGCTTTTCAGCTTGACTTTCAGGTTGATCACCCTCAGGCCATTCAGAAGTGGGCCCACCAGGGGACACAGAGGGGAAAATGGTGATTCTGCTGCTTCTGTTCCCAACCCAGCTGACTCTCTATTCTTGGCCTCTGATGTTACCATCATAGTGAATAAAGTTGCAGTCCAGTGACACTTTTAAGATCAAGAAAGTTTTATTCAAGGAATGAGCTTTCGTGTGCGATATTTTATCAGACATTTTATCTGAAGTGTGCTTGCACACGAAAGCTCATACCTTGAATAAAACTTTGTTGGTCTTAATGGAGCAGCTAGAGTCTAACTTTATTCTGTTGCTTCAGACCCACACAGCTACTCACCTGGATTATCATGCTGAGTGTCTTTTTCCACCTCTCAGAGAAAGAGAGAGAAGGCTGCAGAAGTGGGTCCAATTGTGTGCACACATGCAGACAAATCCTCCTCTGTGGTTTCACACATACCCTCCATTTTCTCATGAGTTTCTGATTTTTCTGCAAACCTAGAGGGTTCTCTGGGTTTGTGGGAAAATGTCCACTAAACAAAACCAATAAAAGAAAACATTTGCCTATCCAGCATATAGAGTTGTTTTTACTGCCTCCTTCATTTATTGCTCTATTTATCTACTGAGCCTGAGCCTGCTTCAGTGGGGAGGGTGGAGTAGAAATTGAAATAAATAAATACTGCATTTCCCCCCACTGTCTTAAATTCTAGAAAATTTAGAAAACCCTTAAAAGCTAGCCGGAGCATGCATATTACTTCCAGTCTGCAGATGCTCCGTTGGCTGCCCGTCTTTTAGCAGGATCTGTTAAAAGTATTGGCTATCACATAAAAAGCCCTTCATGGCCTAGGCCTCTTATATTTGATTGGCTATCTCTCTCTTTCTGTTCTGCTATGACAACTTCACTCAAGTCAGCAGGGGATTCTGCAGATGCCAGCATGCAAATGGGCAAGATCGGCAATGGCCTGTACACATGCTTTCTCTGTTGTGGCTCCTGCCTTATGGAACAATTTGCCCTAGAACAGGGTTTCCCAAACTTTTCTTTCCCGTGGCCCAGTTATTTTTACACTTCTCCTTCGTGGCCCACTAAAATTTGGGGGGTGGAGCCAGGAAACTTTCGGGGTGGAGCTGGGAGACAGGAATTATATCATTTCCTGTAGTGTCACTTCCAGGTCAAGGCCGTGATGTCACTTCCGGGGCACACTGAACCAAAACTCCACCAAAACCAAAACTCCATCTTTTCCTGTGATGTCACTTCCAGGGTACTCCCCCAAACTTGCCTCTTCTTCTGAAGTAACTTCATTTTCAGAAACAATCTCTGAAATTCATGCTGAGCTAAAATGAGGGTGGAAAGTGGGTGGTCTGCAACTTTTTTATACATTCCCAGGGTCCCCTTGCACCTACACACCTATCTGTGTGTTCTTCTCCAGCTTGCAAGCACTCCTAATGCCCATGTTCAATTGCCTGCACCACCTACACACCCCTTCCTCAACAGCACTGGCCAGTGTATGCAATTGGGAGTGATGTTGCCATTGCCATCAGGAATGCCAGTGCTGGGTACCACCCACACTGGGCCCTGGCAGCTGCTGTACCTCAAAATATGCTGACACATTTAGTAGGCCCTTCTTTCAGCTGCTACTACTGGAACCCTTCCTCAAGCTACAACCAAGCTTGTTTGGTTTCAAGAAAATCTTTTGACAGCTATTTTTCATACTTTTCCTTGACTGAAACTCTGGGAAATTGCTGTGAAAGGTAGCAGAGAATTGTACTGCAATTAATGAATTAATTTCAAGTTATATAAAGTTCATACAAGCTTTTCTGCAGTTATTCCAAAAAGTATATTTATGAGAGGCTTGCAGCTTTTTACTGGCTGTTTCCCATGCCTTCAAAAGCAACCTGTTGTGCAGATATTTAGCCAGTGAACTTATTTCATTCTTTTTAATACCTACAAGAGGAGTTTAATTTTGGTGTCAGACAGCTGTTAAAAGCAGGACCAATAAAATGGTGCCAAGTTCATAGTACCATCCCTTCCAGTGCTGTTGAGATATACAGCAGTAATCTCCAATAATGTCTTTCTGTCCCACACCTCTAACTCTCATTCAGTCACACAGAAATCTCATAGAAAGGCCAGCTGGCTACAACTAGGGATGCCAGTTTTTCATTGACAGAGCTCCTATGTCTGCAACAACAGTATGATGAACAGAAAAGTTTCATCCAGTAAAAATGGAAGGAAAGAAAGGGAAAGAATGAAATGGAAGGAAAGGAAAGGAAAAGAAAAGAAAGACGTGGAGAGAAAGGACATACGAGAAGCCATGTTGGATCAAACCAGTGGACAATTCTCTCACACAATGGCCAAAAAGCACCAGAATGTCCACCAGTGGGGCCAGGGCACTAGAAGCCCTCCCACTTTTGCTTCTCTCCCACCCCACAGCAACAAGAATACAGACAGCATCCCTTGCAGATGGAAAAAGAAAGAAGGGGGACAAAGGGGGGGAAAGCCCATTACCCCAGCCAGCAACAATTCTGCCCAGGGGTCATTTGGTAAAAAAAATCATTACTGGAATGCCCACTTCCCACTCCTCCCAGCTGAAAAAAACACACACCCCTTCTTTGCTGCCCAGGCCTCCCGGAAAATCTCCCCAAAAGAACATACTGCAAGGCACATGAAAGCACATACCTTGAAGAACATTTCATGGCTCTAAAGTGCCAGTGGACACCAGCTTTTCTCTCAAACACTGGGAGAGGGGGAGAAGGTAGGAGAGGCAGCCCAGCCCAGCTCCTCTCTGCACAACACAGAGACAGGGGAAGGAAGGAAGCCAAACAGAGCTCAGGCTTTGCAGCCTGTGTCAGTCTTCAAGGCTAGCTTTTCTCTACACAACACAGAGGTGGGGGAAGGAAGGAAGCCAAATGGAGCTCAGGCTTTGCAGCCTGTGTCAGTCTTCAAGGCTAGCTTTTCTCTACACAACACAGAGATGGGGGAAGGAAGGAAGCCAGATGGAGCTCAGGCTTTGCAGCCCGTGTCAGTCTTCAAGGTTAGCTTTTCTTTGCACAACACAGAGATAGGGGAAAGAAGGAAGCAGAACAGAGGTCATACTTTGCTGGGGGCGGGGCTAGCTATTGCTTTTCTTGTGACTCGGTAGTGAGGCTTCCGTGGCCCGGAATCGGGTCCTGACCCTGCAAATGGGAGACAGTGCCCTAGAAGATCAGAAAAGCTCCCAATCTCCTGGCTTTCTGCAAATGATGCAAAACTGACCTATTCAAGAAGGCTTTTCGGGGCAGGTAGTAGGGTTGCACTGTATAAAATGGTTTAACAAATTTGTTTGGATAAATGATTTGGGACTATGGTTCTATACTGCTGTGTATAGCTTATTATAAGTAGGGTCCTATTTATGGAATTTCTGTACTGCTTTATGAGTCATGTGAATTGTATGCTCTGCTTCAGTTCTCTCTAGTGGTTCCAGACTTCTAAAATCCTGATGTATTGATTATTGAATGCACCATTTTATCAATTGTACTGGCTCACATGTGCAATCCACCCTGAGTCCCTGTGAGAAAGGTGGCCTATAAATAACGTAAATAAAAATAATTTAAATAACATTTTAGAATGGTTGAAACTGAGAGTGGTGAAAAGATACAAAAGAGAAGACACAAGTTTATGATTATATGTGCATGTGTATCACACTGGGAATTTGTAATTTGATTGAAACAAGAAGAAAGAAGAAATTTCCTTTTATAGGAGATTTTTTCTAGTTTATTACAGATTTTTTTCCAGGCAAGGTTTAAGAGCCATATTTGGAAATCACTTTATAAACACGGCCAATAAGCTACATTAAATTCAAACTGCATAATTTGATTAACAGCCTGTACATAATGATATAACCCTTCCAGCCCAATGCCAAGTGCTTAACGTATTATGTACAAATATGTATTCTGATATTTTACCTAACCCTTTTCTATTAGCCACATGGTGCCTGATTGTCACAGAGTGTATTTATATGGGCTCATTTTATCTTATATTAAGTACATAGGGAACTGAACCTAAAGAAGGCTTAAATCAAAATTAGACTTGCTATGAACTAAGTCTTTTTCAACGGATGTACTTCCAAACAAATGTAGAGAATTGGATTTTGCCACTAAATTTATGAATGCTTTATTCCCATGCTTAATCATAGTAGGGTTGCCAGCTCTGGATTGAGAAACTCCTGGAGATTTGGGAGTGGTATCTGGGGAGGGCAGAGTTTGAGGAGGGAAGGAAGCCTTTGAAGATGTGCTGTCAGTCTAGGACTTCCTTTTCTCCTAGATTCTATGACATACCCTAAAGTCTACCCACTGAAGATGTGCCATTTCCTGCGAGGGAACTGAATCTGCAGTCTGGAGATCAGTTGTGATTCTGTGAGAACTCCAGGATCCACCTGTCAGGTCAACTTAGGCTTTCCAGTGAAATTTCAGCTATAACTTTACAATAAGATGGCTATTTGTTGAATATGTTGTGGATCATCAGTAGCAACTGTAGTGTTTTTAAAGCTGGACAGGGGACAGTCATCCCTGTGGACATTGCTAGATCCATTAGCAGCTTTTGACACACCTGACCACCCCGTTCTTATCAGACAGAATATGGAAATGGTGTTAGGGTAGAGTTTTCACTGGAGGAGCAGAGTCAACTGGGATAGCATTTGTCCTGTGGAGTGTCACAGGGCTTTGTTTTATCACACATCCTCTTTAGTATTTTTATGAGGTTAATGTCCAGAGCTGTGGGGTTGGGTGTCATCAATATGCAGATGACATCCTGATCTCTGTTTCATTATCTAAGCCTTCAGATGTATCCATCTTGACTCTGAATCAGTGCTTTGAAGCTATGCTTAGGCTGTTTAGACAGAACAAGCTGAAACTGCATCTATTCTAGACAATACAAGGGTGTTGCTGGTTGGGAACACTTGTTTTAGAGGGAGTGAATCCACTTGTAGTGGGTGGAGTGCAGGACTGGATTAACAATTAGGCTAAGTAGGCACTGGCCTATGGACCCCCACGCCTTTAGGGGCCCCAGGCCAGCTTCCCCCCCAGGTTTCCCCCTGCTTGCAGCTCTCCCAGCCAGCAACTGAGCTGCTCTTTGCCCGACTTGCCTGGTTTGGCTGATGCTGGTGTTGTCACCAAGTTTGCCTCTCTCTGCCTCTTCCCTGCAGCTTTGTCAAAGGGCCTTTTAAGAAGGTGCCTGCAAGCTGCAGCGGGGGCAGTGGGTGATGGGGTGGGCACTCTGAAATAATTTACAAGGGACCCCCCCCCCCAGATTTTGACTGCCTAGGGGCCTCCACAGGGTTTAATCCAGCACTGGTGGAGTGGAATAGGCATTTGCAGAGCAGATTAAGAACTTGAAGTGTTTGAAAAGCAGGTTGGTATAGTGGGCAAGAGTGCCTTTTCTCAGCTGCAGTTGGCTTACCAACTCTCTCCTTCAGATTCAGCAGGTCTTGCCATGCTGATCCATGCTTTTATAATGTTATTGTTGGAATATTATAATCTACCATATATTAGGCTGTACTTCAGTACACCCCAGAAACTGTAACTGATTCAGAATGCAGCGGCCTGATTATTATCAGCTAATGGGAATATATTGTTTGAAGATCATCCATCTTAAAATAGCTGTATTGGCTGCTGGTTTCTTTCTGAGCCCAGTGCAGGGTGCTGGTTATGACCTTTAAAGTGTTTAATCGCCTCAGACTCATATATGTAAAGGACTGCTTCCTCCTATATATCCCTGTGTGCTAAATATAGCCCCTTGGTTGCCTCTTACTGGCTGTTCCCCTACTGAAGATACGAACCAGAAAGGTCTTTCCATTATAGCTCTCACTTTCTGGAATGGACACCCTTAGAAACTTTCAGGGATGCTGGAATTATTTGCTTATTTGTTTATAATGGGATATAGATTGCAGGCAGCTTTGGAGGGAGGGAAGTTATTTGAGGGATTGTCTTGTTGGCTATAAACCCACCTTGATCCTCAGAGAAAAGTGACAAATATTTTAATAAATAGTTAACAATGGTCCTATTCGTAAAAAAGATTAATTTACTCTGATATACACAAAGTTACTTTATATTGGGAAGAATTGTCTTGTCTGCATCATAAAACTTCCTAAAGTACTGGTTTAAAACATGAGCTATATCAAATGTACCAGAAGAGGAGAACACTATAGCATGTTGGTTTTTCACACCAGCAGTAAGTAGCTTTTCCAATTGAACTGGGCCAGTGATGCTCTGCTTTCTTGGTGCTTGGAGGGGCCAGAGTGGGAGGGCTTCTAATGTCCTGGCCCCACTGATGGCACCTGGCTTTTTTGGCCCCTGTGTGACACAGAGTGTTGGACTGGATGGGCCATTGGCCTGATCCAACATGGCTTCTCTTATGTTTTTAACTGTGTCACATGTTCATATCCTTGGGTTCTCTCTCTCTCTGATAGGGTGGCCTATCGGTCCCATCGTTGTGGGGCCCAGGGGGCCGGCGCAGCGGCACGCTGAAGCAGCCTGTCGGTCACTTCCGGGTTCCTGTCCTGCATCTCGACCTGTGTTATTAGTGACAGGCTGCTTCGGCGTGCCGCTGCGCCGGCCCCCTGGGCCCCACAACGATGGGACCGATGCCACAGGGACGGGCTCGAAACACTCTATAACCCCTCAAAAGAACAGCAGTCTAGCTCGCTTCCCCCGAGCCCTGCCGCCATAAGCCTCAAGGGGGCTCATTTTGCGGCATCTCCCGGCGGGAGGGTGGCACCCGCACGGGACACATATCAAATGAAAGAGGGGGCGCAGGGCTATCAGAAACAGCCGGCGGAGGGAGTCGGGAGAGCACCCCACTGGGGGATCCACACCCCGAAAGTGATGAAGGTGGCGCAGATAGAGCCAACAGAGCAAACAGGACAAAATAAATAGGCTGCATTATGCAGCACAGTTGAGAAAGTGCCTTATCCCATATACTGATGAAGTATATACAGGATTTCAGAACAAAATTGTTTCCGGCGGTGATATTTGGGGGATTTTTGGGGATGTCACAGGAAGTGCTGTGAAGTCACTTCCTGTTTCCGGCAGTGGCATTTGGGGGAAATGATGTCATTTGGGGGAAATGATGTCACAGGAAGTGATGTCACTTCCCATTTCCGGCAGGTGACGCGGGGAAATGATGTTACAGGAAGTGATGTCACTTCCTGTTTCCTGTGGTGGCATGACGTCACCGGAAGTGACATCACTTCCTGTTTCCGGCGGCGCATGCGCTTCGTGCACGCGCACCCCTACCTTCCCCCCCCCCCCAACGTGTCCCTGGCTGGCCTTCAGACATTATGGTCACCCTACTCTCTGACATCTTCAGTGTGAACAGCCAAGAGAATCCTTATGGACTTGGAGATCTGATGCTCTCCATGAACATACATTACCTTTGAGATGTCCATGAATGAATGGAGCCACCTGCCCGTGGACCAAAAGAGGGAGGGTGGAAAGAAGCCAGAAAGACCCTGCCATCCTTGGGGCCAGGTGGCCCTAAAGCAGAAGTCCCTGAAGCTTTCCAAGGGGAAAGGGCACGGGGGAGGAATCTCCGACTAGTCTCTCTTTGGGTTCAGATGGGCAGGTGAACCCAATCCTGCATGGGAGAGGGTTGGAAGAGTCCAGGGGATACTTTTATAAAGAAAGCCGGGGAAAAACCGAAGAAGAAAGGCAAATATTATCATAGCCTGCCATTTTTTGTTGTTGTGTCGCTAGTCACACATGACCCCTTTGCATATTGACTGAATGTGTGAGGAGGGACAGCAAGCCCAAATCTGTTGGCCGTACCCCTGCTCCAGGTCATCCGCATGGCACCAAACACACACATACACAATGCCGGTGCTGTCCCCATGATCAGGGACTTTGCTTTTCAATTATGCTGATCACAGGGAGGGTGAGTACATGCAACACTTTCTCTGTGCATTGGTGCCATGTTCACAAGAAAGCTGTCAAGTGGAGGTGGGGCCAGTGTACTTCCATTTGTTCTCTCTCCCAGTGCATTCAGTCATCATGTGGAGGGATACTGTGTAGCAAGTAAAACTCTTGTTGGGTTTATTTGGGCTACAACTGCTGTTTGTAGCTGGTATCTGAGGGACTGGAAGGTTGCTTTTGATGCTTTTAGTGCCACTTTGCTATTATTTTAGAGAACAGTGATTCCAAATTTCTTTTGAAAAATAGAGTAGAAAGTGTGATTACTGCATAAAAATCTAAGAATATGAAACACCACATGATGAGTCATTGCCAGCTATTGTCTCGTCCCGTTCTCAGGCACATTTCCAAAGTGAAATTCAGTCTAGACATTAAACTTCCCATGTACAGTTTGGTTTTCACATGGTGTTTATGTTCATGTCTAATAAATATCACATGTGGTTGATGTGTTCAATCTTTATTTTCCACCTCAGGAATCCACTCCACAAATTCCATAATTTGGCTCACTCTTTCTCTTTTGACACTAAGGACATTTGTGGGACAATTACCATAATTTCCTGCACTTGTGTAAATTTCCATCTGTGCCACATGCTATAATTTAGATAAGGGCAAAATCTTCAGAAACAACATCAGCTTCTGTTAGAATCTTACCAAGGACTTGTAGAAGTTGACATATTGACGTCATGGGCCTGCAGAATCCCAAAAGAACAGCTCAGCTTCCTAGCTGCATCAGTTTTTGCCCTAGCTGGTCACATGGTACCATTTGTTGGTCATAGCTCTTCAGGTTTTGGGGGTTTTAAATATTTCCCCTGGTTTCCATACACCCACCCACTCAGCTCCTTTGCTCTGAAGGGCACACTTGATTTGTTTTTTGTGGAGTCTAATATCTGCTGCACTTTTGACAGTGCTGCCCATGTCTCCATCCTGCTTTGTAGGCATCTCAATTTTCTAAGGTGCAACCATTTTCACTAGCAGCAGCACTTTTTCTTTTTTTAAAAATGTTTAGTTCACTTTATTGGTATAGAATATCTACTGAATAATGCCAGCTGAATTCAAGAGACTTCCTTTTAAGTAAGAATGGAGGTTGTGCAGGTTTTTTAGAGGGGGGCTGGGTTGTTAAAAATGCAAAGAAAGTTCAGAAAGGCAAGGGGAAGCAACAGCCTGTGTTTGATCTTGCAGCTTTTTGGGGGTAGGGCTAGAATTTATTTATGTATTAAAATATTTTTGGCTGGAATGTTAACAGATATAGAGTACTTTTATAGTCTTTTTTATTTTTCCCCTATGGATACCTGCAGTGCCCTCCTTAAGTCACCATCCTTGTAGTATTAATAGTATTAATGTGTCACACACAAAATCAATGAGCCCCTGTTATTCCAGCATACCAAAATAATAGCATGCAAAAGGGGGGAAAGGATGCCACCTTTAATGATGCTGAAAACACTACATGTGTAATGGAAAGCCCAAGAAACTGTGAAAAAGGGAAGGAAGGCCACCATAAAGGAGCACAGTTGTCAGTACACTTCAGCTGGAAGTGGGCAGCAACCAAGAAAAGCCAGAACAAGCTTTTTGTGTGGAGACAGCCTATGTAATTTAATCAAAGACAGTCTGCAAGTTAATCAAACCACTTACATTAAAAAGAAATAGCAACAATAGTGTGGTAATTATCAATATTCACAGTCCGGGACTGCAGCATGATTTGGTATTCAGTTATAGATATTAACAATAAGAAATGTTTCAACTGGCTCTACAGATCCAAAGTAGCAGAAGACCACATGTCAGTCAGCCATTTATTAATGCTTGAAGAACAACAGATCGTAAGCATACAAAAGGATTATATTAATATACAGACAATATAGAGAACATAGATAGTAGGCCACATGGTTACATCCATGAATGTCATGGAGTCATTGCTCCATTGCAGTGGGAATCTCTGCCATCTTATGTTTAATGTTATCATTGTGTGATATATATTCTACACATAATTCAGTATATTCTAAAAAACAATGGAGGAACCTTTAAATATCTGTAGCATATTTACCTTCAGGCTGTGAAAAAGGTAGACTGTAAAAGTAAATAAATAAAAACAAGATTTTGGATGTAATATTACCCTAATACTACTGCTATCACATTCACTGGAAGCCCTGTCATAGAGCACTCCGAACATAAAGCTTGGTTCACACATTCAGAAAAATGAGATGGCTGAATGGTGAACTGCTAAAAAGTAATGTATTGCTTCAGACTAGCAAGAAATGAGTGGGCAGAACCTTTTCTCCTGCTTTTCTAAGTTTCCTGTGTACACAGAGATTTTTTTTTTTTGTAAAGTAACATTGAAAGCTAGAATCTACCACCTGCAATTTCAAATGGTGAAATTCACGTCCAATCATTAATCTGTTACCTCATTCGTACCTCATTTTTCTAAATCAGATGGTAAGTCGTTTTGCAGGCCAGGGCCTGGCACCAGAATCACAGAACTGTTTTGTGATGTAAAAATGAATATGAGATTTTTCAATCATATCCCAGCAAATTGGTCATCTGAAAAATGTAATCACAATGATGGTTTGTACCAATGTTACTATGTGGGGCTGATTTACTTCTTTACTGTGTGAAAACTGAGGAAGAACAACTGGGACTAACCACCCCAGAAATGGGTAATATGAATTAGCTCAGTAGCTGTCCTGACTCCATACCTATTACAATTACTGATTGATCATATTAATGAAAAATACTATTAGGACCGTAGATTGCCTACTTTGGTCAAGTAAATCAGATGCTTTATTTCATTTCGTTATTTTAGCATGTTCCTCCCCCATATGACTAATAATGAGTTCCATGAGTACATTTTCTAATGAGACTTGACCCAGTAATGTTAAGCTTGCTTCAGAGATCTACGTCATTTAAGAATTTATGATTTGATAATTTGACACTAGGACTAATGTGATAGTAAAGCTGTTATCTGTCAGCTTTCCATGCCTTCTAGTTCTATCTCAAAGCTTAAAATGGACAACAGTGAAAAAGCCAGAGGACAGGGATAAACTACTATTAATTAAATGGCACAGACTTTTAATGGAATTAATTGAGTACTTCAGGGATACAGAGAAAAACATTTATAGTACCTTGGTAGTCTATTAATACTATTGATGTGAGTTGAGGCACAGATATGCAGATGAGAGGTGGCTATTTGTGAAGTTATTAACTGCCCATCTACTTTATTTTTCCTGTAGGGTCCAATTGGCTTGCCAGGTGAAATTGGACCACCTGGAGGCTCCAGCGAGAAGGTAACGATGCTATATGCAGTAAAATTACAAGACCTGCATGGGGTTTTAAATCTTGTTTTAATTTTGTTTCAAAGCTGGAATCTTTTTAAATATGGTCAATTAGTTTGCTCCTAATTAGTTGTTTTTCTGTCTGATTAATTTTGAAATTCAAGTAGGGCTGTCTTTGTAGATGTCCTACAATCCTAGTTTCAGTGCAGTAATAGAGATGAAAAAGCAAATGTTCTTCGTTCTCACTTAATCCATGAGCATCAGAAATATTTTGGAAATAAAATAAAAATGTTCTTTCTTTTAGAATGTACACAATAGGTTTCAAATGTATTGCCAAGTCTTTGTAGTATTAAGATGATTTAAAGTTTTAAGAAGTTAGTTCTTATTTATGCTTTTTCTTAAAATCGAAAACAGGAAACTATAATTTAATTGAATGTCAGACTGGATTATGTTAAAAGCCTAAATAATTGTCAGAATGATCTGGCATCCCATCCTTCGTATTTCTGCCCTGAGGGGAAAAATTATTTCAGTGCCGTTTGATGGCAGGAATTCAAAAGGAAGTACTAGAGAAATATCGTATTCTATTATTGTATTACAATTTCCATGAAATTGTGGAAAAAATTAATGTCAGTTTATATTACTGTCAAAGTCAACGCATTGAAAAAGATAACATTTTCTCCCAAGTCTAAGAATCCTGATGAAACAGCTTTGAACAATATTTGCAAACATCGTTTTGTGTTTGATACATAACTATATTCTGGCACAGTTATTTTCAGATAAATTGACATTTTAAAAGAGTCGTTAATGGTAATACCATTCCATTGGTTTCTAACAGAAACAAATATTAAATGGTACTTATTATTATCATGGCATTATTTCTCACTGATTGCTGAAATCATTTCTGTACCCATCTTAAAACTGTTTTATTCAAATGAAAATGTGTTATTTTTAGATTTTGTTAAAAGCTCAGCATAACTTTTGTCTTTCATCTGATGCTGATTATTGAGTTAAGTCATAATGGCACAGTACCATGAGCTGTACTGCACATGTAGTACAGAAGGCAGGGAGGAAATTCCTGGGGAAAAAGAGAATGTAATATCCTTCTAATTTCTAGCCAGCAAATTAGAACAAAATTGAAAGCCATTTCAGACAAGATCATAAGTACAGGGAACATGAAGTTTAGATCAATGATATTGCATCTATGGAGAAGGTCCTGAAGAATCTTTCTCCCTTGCTCTTAAAAAGACAAAATCATGTTTAATTGTTACTAAAGTATGAGTTTAGAAACTGAATGATCTGTAGGGGGTGGACAAATGCAGTCTCACAGAGTGACAGTATCATCAGCCATATCTACTATAGTGAAACATAGCACATCTCACAGTGGTTTTTCTCCTGGGAAATAGTGAGTGTGCTGTTTTCACAATCACATGCCATAGACACTGGAGTGATAGTATTAGTTGGCACAACTGAGGATACATGTGAAAACAGTCTCAGTCTGTACCTGCTGCTATCAAGGCCTCAATGGATGGGCTAGTTTGGTGTAGTGGTTAAGTGCGTGGACTCTTATCTGGGAGAACCAAGTTTGATTCCCCACTCCTCCACTTGCAGCTGCTGGATTGGCCTTGGGTCAGCCATAGTTGTTGTCCTTAAAAGGTGAGCTGCTGTAAAAATTCTCTCAGCCCCACCCACCTCACGGGGTGTCTGGTGTGTGTGTGTTGGGGGGGGGGAGGTAAAGGAGATTGTGACTGCTTTGGGACTCTGAGATTCAAAGTATAGGGCAGGATATAAATCCTGGCTGTGTCTTGCTTCAGGAAACATGGGTGGAAGACAATTTTAGACGGATGGATTTTAAAGTTTTTAATCTCCCTGCCTATAGAACTCACTCTACAGGTCGCTGCAAAGCCACCTGGCTGCTTTGGTGAAATCCAACTTAACATTTAAGGTGGTCCTATTGGACCCCTGCCTGCCACTTGCCCAGACTTTATGGTTGTCCTCCCCAGCACTGTCTAATTGTGATTAATGTTTACCTAGCCCCTTTTAATGGAGAGTTGGAGCTAGTTGCTGTTTGGAAGAAATTTTCTGAATATATTACATCTTTTTCTAGGAAATTCCATACCAATCAGCTCATGATTTTTGGTGATTTTAATGCTCAGATAGGCAGTAATAATCAGAAATGGATCTTACATTTTGTATATAAATCCAGTATCATCTTCTAGTCCACTCTAACATAATGTGAGAGCTCAGCAAGACTGAGCTAAATCAGTTGGTCAGGTTTCATGAACATTTTCATGAACTTTCTCATTGTGGATGGGTGTTTGAAATGTGTAAAGGTGTTCATGTTCTCATTGTCAGCACCTAGGCAGAAACTGTGCTGTACCACTGGCACTGCCACAATATGGCAGCATCACCCTGAATGCACACTGAAATAATGTAATCTTTCCACACAATAAGATGTCTGCTTGAATTCACATTCTTTCCTGACTGTAGCAGAATCCAAGTTTCAGAACAAGGGTGATATGGCTTTTTTTACTCCCCATAATACTGATAAATTGAATGATAAGTTGTTCTGACACTGCAAAGTTAATTATATTTACTACATGAACCTTGTTTGGTTGATGTTATGTAGGGAAAGACAAAGAAGATCTGTGAAAATGAGGGGGGAAATGTCCCTGAAACACAGCAGATTGTGGTTATCATGAGTGTTAACAGGTGTGAAAAACAGTTTAAAGGTTAGAAGTAGAAGTTTTTCAGGTGTTTCTTATGACCATTGAAAGTGAACTTTATACCTTGAAAATGTTTGAAGGGAAAAAATAGGTAGCTTTAGAAGGAGGGTACTTGCTAGCAGTGTTATAATTCACAGTTCGGAAAAGCTGGATACACAGTTCTTATGCTCAGATCAAAGTTTGTATTCATATGATATACAAGATTTATGGTTTCACAAGTTTGGAAGCCTCCCCAAGGGTATTAGGAAATTCTGTTGTATATATGTGTGCTGTGGTAACTCAAGAATTGAGATTGGCCATTTAGCAGCTCAGATTATTCTGCTTCTTTATGTGAAATTTAATTATTGCAGTTTGGCAAGTCACTCTTTCTAAGACAAACTATCTCCTACAACTCTTATGATAACTTCTTTTTGCTTCTTTATGGTACAGTTACTGGCATGGTTGTCATTATACATAATAATATTTCATCAGCTAATCTTGGCCCTGAAATATGGTCTTCTGAAATAATCATAGTAGTTAGAATTGCAACAATAAAATGACAGCACAAATCATAAATTTTCTCTGTTGTTTCTTCAAGGGAGAGAGGGGTAGTCCTGGCCCAGTGGGCCCACCTGGAGAAAAAGGTGTAATGGTAAGTAATTAATTTGATATCAGATGGGGTGGATATAAACTAAATGAAAAGTCAGGACTGAAAGCTACCAAGTCCTTGTTTTCTCAATGGATTACTTATTAAAGCAAAATGTAAAATTCCCCTCTCCCCACCTACTTGGGGAAGCCAACATTGCTAGCTAGGATTTACTTTGGAAAGAACTTTTGCATTTGGTACATTTAGATAATACAATTCTTAGGATGTATCTAAGGCCCATTTCACATTCACTTTGAGGTAGTAAAGTCATGTTGAGATGAACAGAGAGTAAAATAGCCTCAATCCAGTATAAATGAGAAATTATTCCATCAGAGTGAAGCCTAGGCTAACAGAAATCATAAACTGCTTACATATATTTTAAAATTATTTTACAATAAATGTTGTAGGTTATCACTTTCACTGACATATTGTTGGGAGGGCTAATCTTTATTGCGGTGTGTTGCCATCATTATTTGGTATTTTATGTCAGGCACTGTCTCCATTGGAACATTGCCCAGGTCTAGAAGCAAAGTCCTAGAACCATAGGCAGCTTGATATGTGTACAGAAATCTAAAGTCACCCAATGTAGTATGATGTACCTGACATTTAGAATCATTGCCTCTCCTTTGAATATTTTATCAGCAGTGCAAAATTAGAGGCAGAATGCTAGCTGACTGGAATAATTAGTGCTAAGAACTGTTTTCTCACAAGTCATTCTGGTACCCTGCCCATTCAAGGAAGTTATTAACTCAACTAAGCAGTGGTGTCTTGACCTTCCTTAGCTGGGAGAATGCATATGGACCCGAGTCATAGCGAGTGAGTGGCAAATAATGGAAATAAATGCTTGAATGTCACCATTTCAGTAACTAAAGTTCAACTGGACTATCAGTCAACCAACAGTTGTATATTTTATTCCATTTCAGGGATATCCAGGACCTCCAGGAGGACCTGGGCCTATAGGGCCACAAGGATTGCCTGTAAGTAACCTGGCAACTGGTGATATACTTTGTGGTGGGGACATGGGTGCGATATCAGCTGCATTGCTATGTCACTTCCAGTAAAAACACAGAAGTTACATAACCTAGCACACACATACACAAATCTCTACCAAAAATTAAAACACATAGGCAGCATCTAGCTGCCCTGAGTCCCTTGTGGGGAGAGGGTACAGGGTATAAATTAAATAAATAAACACATCTGGCCAAAGAGCAAAAAGTTTAAGTTCCAGTGAGTTTATAACTGACCTTAACAATTCATAATCCCTGAATTGTGGTTTATCACTAGCACAGTGTTTGCATACTTGCCATCCTATGGTCTTTTGATATAACCCCCCCCCAAAAAAAAAATCCTGAAAAGACCTAACAGCATAACAACTGCAGTGGAGTCCATAGCAACACTACCAAGATCCACCAATTATCAATGGGCATGCGAAAGATTTTTTCACACCAACCAAATTCAGAAGCCGTCATAGAGATGGTGCCACGCTTCAGGCCCTGATATGGATATCCGGTTTAGGGCACCCATTATTGGCTACAGACTAATCTGATATCCTAAACTGCACTATTGCTGTGAGTTGCAGTGGTATTATACATCATACCCACTGAAAATATAGTATAGCATTAATGCCGTGGGTGGGACATGGGCTAGTGGGGATTAGGGTTTGACCAAGTTATGTTCAGTTAGCACACCGGCCATTTCTGTTCCCTGTATCATTATCGCATTTATATCAATGTCACATCAATGTAGTATAATCACAGAAAATTTGAAGTTTTGAACAGCTAGTGATTTAGACAAACTCTCATGACATATGAATGCAGCCTTTAAGAATATACCTGCATGATTTAGCATAAGGGAATTACTGGCCTTTTGGAACTATTCATATTGAAAATCTTTTTTTAATGTTTAGGGGGCTTCAGGGCCAAGAGGATCTCCAGGACCACAGGGACCAAAAGGTCAAAGAGTGAGTAGTACTATTTATTCTGTCTCTCTCTGTGTGTTAAGTGCCTCCAAAATGCGCTTTCATTAATCACTTTGCTCAGGTCTTGCAAACCGAGGGTCATAGCTTCCTGATTGAGTCAATCAATTAATGTTGGGTCTTCCCCTTTTCCGACTATCTTCAACTTTTCCTACCATGATTGTTTTTTTCCATTTACTGTTGTCTTTCCATAATGTGAATTATCTCGATCTTGGTTGCCAGCAAAACATCCTTACACTGAAGGATCTTTTCTAGCTCCTTAGTGGTTACCCTCCGCAGTTTCAATCTCCTTCTGATTGCTTGGTTGCAGTCCCCCTTTCGGTTGCTGATGGAGCAAATCTTGAACAATTTCCATTTTTTCATTATCAGCCTTAAAGTTGCGTAATTACCCAGTAGTCATTACTTTTGTCTTCTCGATGTGCAGCTGTAATCCTGCTTTGGCAATTTCTGCTTTAACCTTCATCGGGAGTCATTTTGAGACTTCACTATTTTTGCCCTGACATGGATAGCCCAGGCTAGCCTAATCTTGGAAGCTAAGCAGGGTTGACTCTGGTTAGTACTTGGATGGGAGATTTCTTTGAAATATCAGTAGTCAGGATAAGAGGGGCAGGCTTTATTCGGCTACTTCTCTGAATATTCTCCAGACCCCCAGTAGGGGTCAGTCACCTGAAGTTGCCATGACACACACACACACACACAACCTCCCAAAAAGGACTTCACTATTTTTTGCTAGTAATGTGGGTGTTATTCTTCCACAAGGGAGAATAACAGTACTCTAAGTGATTAGCTCCATTGTTGAACTGTTCTTATTGTTGGGAAGCTTCTCCTAATGTACAAATAGTTAATGTTCCTTCCACCATGTTTCATTCCACCTTCATCAAAATTGAATCCCGTGGTGCAGAGTGTTAAAGCTGCAGTACTGCAGTCCTAAGCTCTGCTCACGACCTGAGTTCAATCCCTGGCAGAAGCTGGGTTTTCAGGTAGCCGACTCGAGGTTGACTCAGCCTTCCATCCTTCTGAGGTCGGTAAAGTGAGTACCCAGCTTGCTGGGGGGAAAGTGTAGATGACTGGGGAAGGCAATGGCAAACCACCCCGTAAAAAGTCTGCTGTGAAAACGTTATGAAAGCAATGTCACCCGCGTCAGAAATGACTGGTGCTTGCACAGGGGTCCTTTCCTTCCTTCTTTATGATATGTTCTGCATCTAGATTGAAAAGATAGGGAGATAAAAATACATCCTTGTCTAACACCTTTGCCAACTGGAAACCATTCTGTTTTTCCATATTCTGTCCTGACAGTAGCATCTTGCCAAGGTTCCACATCAGGTTCTGCATCAAAGCAATTAGATATTGTGGCATACCCATTTCTTTTTAAACCAACCATAGCTTTTCATGATCTACACAATCAAAAGCTTTGCTGCAATCTATTAAACAAGCTTATTTTCTTCTGAAATTCTTTTATATGTTCCAATAACCACTGTAAATTTGCAGTATGATCTCTAGTGCCTCTTCCTGTTCTGTATCCAGCTCGAACATCTGACATTTCACATTCCGTATTTGGTAACAAATCTTTGTTTTAAAATTTTGAGCATGACTTTAGTCATGAGAAATTAATGTGATAGTCAAAAAGTTACTGAAGTCTCTGGTGTCTCTTTTTTCAGAATTGGAATGTAAATTGAGCATTTCCAGAATATGGGCCATTGTTTTGTTCTCCATATTTATTGGCATATTCTTGCTAAGATTTTGATGAATTTTGTTTCTGTTGCTTGGAATACTGAAATCCCATCTACTCCTGGTGATTTGTTTCTCCCAATTGCTCTCAATGCAACTTTCACTTCACTTTTTAAAACTGTAGGTTCTTCTTCAAAAGTTTCAGGGTCACTTTCTCACAGTAGTGACTCAGTAATAATTATTGGACTCCCTTTATCTCAGATGGAGATATGGGACAGACAGATGGTAGCTAGCTAGATAGATGATAGAAAAGGTAGGTAGGTAGGTAGGTAGATAGGTAGATAGGTAGATGGATAGATGGATGGATAGATAGATAGATAGATAGATAGATAGATAGATAGATAGATAGATAGATAGATAGACAGACAGACAGACAGACAGACAGACAGACAGACAGACAGACAGACAGACAGACAGACAGACAGACAGACAGACAGACAGACAGACAGACAGACAGATAGATAGATAGATAGATAGATAGATAGATAGATAGATAGATAGATAGATAGATAGATAGATGATACTGTTGCTATTTCTCTCTAACTAGCCTCGTTATGAGCATGCGCTAGTGAACTGGACTCATGCAATTATGCAAAACTTTTGAAAACACTAGAAATTTGAATGAGTTGAAAGGGGATTTGTTGACCATCTTGTCTAATCCCTGCTCAATACAAAATCCAAATTTATAATGGCTGTTCAGCATCCTGAAAACCTTCCACAAGGGAGAGTAACAGTACTCTTAAGTGATTAGCTCCATTGTTGAACTGTTCTTATTGTTGGGAAGCTTCTCCTAATGTTCAGTTGTAACTTTCCTTATTGCAAATTAAGTCCATTAGATATAGACTCTAACTGAAGCAACAGAGAAAAAGTCATTGTCCTCCTGCATGTGGCAGCTCTTCAGGTACTTGAATATGGTCATCATGTTCCTTCCTCAGTTTTCTTTTCTGTATGCCAAAGATATCCAATTCCTTCAACTTTTCCTCACGTAATGTTTTCCAGACCTCTGACCATCTTTGTTGTATGCTACTAAGGCCCTTGCAATGTATTGATTTCCATTTTAAATTGTAATGGACATAGTATGGCAGATTAAGTCTGACTAACATTTTTGCAATATGCTGTCAAATGTGGGAATAATGTATGAAAAACAGAGGTTTGCATCCAGAGACTTGTTACTCTAATGTAAGCTTGTATTCAAGAATGGTGTGCCTGCCTTTAAGGACCACATGACTTTCCTCAAGCGCCAGCAAATTAGAGAGAAAATTGCAAGGTTATTTGCCTTTGCAGGTAACTGGACTGTTAATATCTTACAGTTAATTAGTCCTAAATGCTTGTGCAAACTGTGGGGTAACCAAGATCCACCATAGCCACAAATTTACCATCTCACAATCCCTATGTCTCAGTCCCTTCAGTGCCCCATCTATATTGTGAGGATAATATTTACAATCCTTCAAGTTTTATGTAAGGATTGCAGATATGTGGAGCCTTCCAGGAAGACTCCAAAGTGCTATAAAATTGCTGTCTGTTGCTTAAATGTTCACTGTCCTTTTCCTTTTTTTTTTTTGCAACAAAGCTGAATACATTCCAAGGCAGAGGTGGGGAAGACAGTAGCTATGGCTTGGCTGTGCTGAAGCTTTAGCTGTGTTTTTTATATGGAATCATACAATACATAGCCCAGTACGAGGGACCACAGCCAAATAATGTTCATCATGCAATAGCTGCAGTGGACAGTGATCTCTTTGATCCAGTTCAGCAGTGCCAACAGAGAGTCACTGTGTGCTATTTATAGAAATACTACTATGCTTTTATAGGGATGCACAACAGTACATTCTGGATATACATTCCTTGGTCTTTTGTAAATGAAATATTTATCTTTGGATTCAAGCTCTTTTTCTACATTTTAGTGTGTTTCTTGTCTAGTGCTATATTTAAGGCACTTCTTAGGCACTTCAGATGCAGCATGATGCTATCTTGTGGAACTTGGTTGCATAAATGAGAGCCACTTTGGCTCTGCTCACTCTGAGCAATGTTCCTACACAGTGATAATGGTGGATTGTGTCTGTCCTTCAGGTGACCCTTCTCTGTAAACTCACAACAAAGTTTGACACTGCCTTTCCAAGTGAATGTGAACATCCATTTATCTCTTTTGCGTTTTCTTCCCACCCACGTTTCATTTTTCTGCACAGTTTTTTTTTTTTGTTTCTCGTTTGGTACATTTCACATTTTCGCTCAAAACTGCTTCTATTACAATGAAAGACAATTCTTTTTTTCCCTTTAGAAATAACACAGTACTTGACATTTCAGAAAATATTTGTTCTATATAGTTCATTCATGTACAAGGATGCCAAGAGCCACCATGGGCAACTGGACAAAGATTCTACATGCCCCCCACCCCCAATATATGACCCTTCTCCAAACCTGATGTCATAATGAAACAAATCACTCTGTGTGCTGTTACCAGAAATTTATATTAATAAAACAGTCAGTCTGGCCATCCATCTGTCTGTTTATGGCAGGCATAATTCATCAAAGAATAAAGCCTGGTGACTAGAAATTGGCCAACAGCTTCAGGATGACTGTGGGAGGAGGCAATAATGAAAGTTATGAGAATGGTGCTGAGCAAGGTGAGAGCCCCCCCCCCTATGCTATTTGCAGTAGAAACAGAGTCAGGAATAACTCATCAGAAAATAATGCTACATGTTTGGAAATTGGCCACCAATCCCAGAATGCTTATGGGAGTCGCAGTGCTAATAATGAAAGTAATCATAACACTTCAAACCAGCTTATCTTCATGATAGACCACATATAGCAGGGGTGGCCAAACTGTGGCTCAGGAGCCACATGTGGCTCTTTCACATATACTGTGTGACTCTCAAACCCCCCACCGCCCCGTTGGCCAGCTTAGAGAAGGAATTTGTCTCCTTAAATCACTTTTCCAAGCCAAGCCAGCTGGCAGCTTGAAGAATGCATTTAAAGTTAGAGTTGTTTTCTTTCCACCCCTCCCTCCCTCCTCCCTATCTATTTGCCTTCCTTCCTGTCTTGTGGCTCTCAAACATCTGATGTCCATGTCTTGCAGCTCTCAAACGTCTGATGTTTTTTCAAACGTGACTCTTAAGTTAAGCAAATTTGGCCACCCCTGACATATAGCAAGAGAGCTTTTAAGCAACTTGTCATGTGCCTCTGATACTCAGATCCCCAACCCAACAAGGAAGATTGGCACATTCTCAGCCAAACTTTCCTCACAGAATTGTTGTGAGGATAAAATGGAAATCAAGAGAACAAAGTAGGTTTGGGTCCCTACTGGGGAGAAAGGCTGAGCATATCATTTGTTATAAATCTAATTTTAATGACATTAGAAAGATTGTAATTTGTCATATAGCAAAGTAGCCTTTACAAAGGGCTGTTAGATCTTCTACCAACACAATAGTAACAGTAACAATCCAGTGCCTGAACTGGAAATAGTAACTTCTTTTCCCCATGTGTAACCAATACAACAGATTAATGTTCCATCACCATGCGTGTAAAAGTTAAAGGAGGGAGAAGCATCCTTTTCCTACTTTGTTAAAAAGGTAAAGGTAGTCCCCTATGCAAGCACCAGTCATTTTCAACTCTGGGGTGACGTTGCTTTCACAAGGTTTTCACAGCAGACTTTTTATGGGGTGGTTTGCCATTGCCTTCCCCATCCTACTTTGTTAGGACATGGGAAAATACTAACTCTGCCCTTCTGTTCATAATATTAACAGTTTGCTACTTTACTACTACTACTAAGTACATTCTGTTGCCATTCAGGGTAGGGATGAGAAGAAGCTGAGACCAAGTGTTGAAAATAAATGAAGACAGGACACTGAAAGGTAGATGGCCTTAGCATGATCTGTTAGGCAAGTTGGCTTCTGTCTTGCAGAACGGCAAGTCTGATGGTCTGAATGCCTTTTAAATGTGTTCAGACTTCCCTGTGCCCCTAGTGGCTACAGTCATCAAAAGGATAATCATTGGAAAGGCATTCAGCAGGATGCATCAGGATGCTGGCTTCAGAGGCCCTCCAGCTGAATAGGACCCTCTGAATTTGGTGCTCCCAGTCTCCCAATCTCAGCAGCCCTGTTCATGTCAGTTGTGGCTGCTACATAAAATGTGGTTCTGATACCTATTGGATTCTTGTTGTTCTAATTTGTGGAGTGAGGATCTCAGATTAGAAAGTCTGGCAGTGTGTCCTGGCCTTTCTCTCTGAAGCAGTGGGGGAGTCATAATGCACTGTTGGCTGCCTGATCTGTGATGCTGTGCAGTGCCACTTGCTTTAAGATGGTCTGGTTGTGTCCCACTGTTTTCAGACTCAGCAGAATCAGATGACATGAGGATACATGAAAATTCCATTTGGCCTTTTATCACTGCAGCTTCATGTCATACTAGAGGTGTAAAATTTCCAAAAATGCTGAAGCCATGGGGAAAATAACCGTTTTTCTTCTAGAAAAAAAGGGAGAGAGGTTTGAAATACATTCAGTATTATTTTATCAAAACCTAAATACTTTTTATTGCTTTAACAACAGAATACGCATAATTTGTAACTTGGTTTGCATATAAAAGCACACTCTCTGGCCCAGTACATAGGAGTAGGCCATGTAGGCAGCTGTCTAGGGCGCCACATGGCCTACAGGGTGCCACTAGGTGCCACCTTCTCACATGCCAGCCAGTGCAGCTCTGTCTCTTTCCCCTGCACAAGACTCAGGCGGAGGAAAGAGGTGGCTTGGCCTCACTTCCAGGCTGCCATCCCTGCAGGGAAGACAGCCCGAGAGCAAGGACAAGGCCCCGCGCCAACTCTTTCCCCTGCCCGAGACTCAGGTGGAGGAAAGAGGCAGCTCAGCTTTGCTCCCGGGCTGCCTCCCTTGCAGGAAAGGCAGCCCGAGGGCAAGGACAAGGCCACACCACACTACCCCCTCGCCACCATTTAAAGACCCCCACCAATCAGCTGATCAGCGGAGGTCTTTAAATTGGAGGGGGGAGGCAGATTGGCTGTTTCTGCCAGGGGAAACACTGTTCTGTTGAGACACCCCCTCTTATAAAGGGCAGGGACGGGGGCACGAGTGGGGCGGCTGCCTGGGGCAGCAAAAACCCCTCTGCACACTCTTTGACACACATATGAAATTTAGAAGTATAAATTGGTAGTAAATTAAAGAACAATCCCAATCAGGAAGTGACAGAAGTATGTGTGTGTGGTGGGGGAAGGGTTTCCACTTTTTATTTTGACTTCATGGTGACTGAGGACAGAGCAAAAGAGTGGTAGAGATAGCTCTGGCAAATCTAGTGCTAAATTCAGGGTGCTTTCTCAAGCTGCTTTTAAAACTTTGATCCACCACTTGTAATTCAGTATAGTATAGAAAAAGGCTGACCACAGATGGCCAGGTCAGTGTGGCATCATGCCACCCCAGAAGTAAACCGGCCAGAAAAGGAGCGGCCAGAAGCCTCCAGACAGTATGCAGTCTGCCCCCGTAACAGGAACGGGCTGCATGCACTCTGGAGGAGCTTCCAGAGCACTTGTGTGCCTCTCGGCTGCTCCCCATGGACTTCCAAGCTGTCCAGACGGCCGGGGAAGCACCTCAGAGCCGCCTCTGAATTTAGGCACCACTTTATAAGTTGTGCCTTTCTGAGGCAGCTTCAATCCAGCCCCAGACAGGCTGTGTATGGGACGGGGATGGCAGGCAAATGTGCACATGTGTATGTGCTTTTTTGATCTGCCTGGCTCCCGTCCCCAGGGTGGCTCAAACCACCCATCTGTTATCAGCCCAAGTGTTCATTCTGAACTAGGGTTGCTAGGTCTGGAGACTTTGGGGGTAGATCTGGGAGAGGGAGGGGTTTGGGGAGGGGATGGGGAAGGGCCTCTCAGCATGGTACAATGCCATAGAGTCCACCCTTCAAAGCAGCCATTTTCTCCAGGGGAGCTGATCTCTGCCAGCTGGAGATCAGTTGTAAAAGCAGATCTCCATGCCCCACTTGGAGCCTGGCAACCTATCTGAACAATGGTTTGCTTTCAATTAGAGACAACACAAATAATCATACTTCAGCAGGTCATAGGCATATTTACTCAGGAGCAAGATCCATGATTTCACTGAAGCTTATCCTCACCTATGCAGGGGATTGCATCCTGGTAATTACTTGTAATAAATCATATGACTCTTTGAAAGTTTTCACATAGATTTGTTGTGAGTAGCATAGCTGGAAATGCTGACAACCAAGGGAGACCATTGTTCTAAGACACATACATGTTTACAACTGTGCTTTAATGGCTTTTCTAAATACTAGATCTGTTTAATTTGCAGGGACCAAGAGGCCCAGATGGTCCTCCAGGAGAGCAAGGGACTCAGGGTATTAAAGTAAGTGAGAATTTAGTCTCCCCTGCTCTTCAGAAACTGCACTCCTGATGCCATTACAAAGGGAACCAAAGATAAACACTGTTCTGTTGAGATACCAAAATTTTTAGTTCAGCGTACTACTTTAATCCTGTCCCCATTTGTTCTGGAGCTAATCTATGTTTAATTGTCATGCGTTTTATTGTGTATTTTTGTAAGACATTTTTATCTTGTGACAGCTGCTTTAAGAGTTTTGTAAGGAAACATTGTACAGATCTCAAAATAAAACAAATAAATAACCAGGATGCTCTGCATATCTGTCTGTATACGTGATTTTTTAAAAGGATAGTGGTGTAGGATTGAAGGAGAATTTAGGGTCCTGACCAAATGTGTGTTCTGTGTCCTTTCTTTTTCTCAGGGAGAAAGTGGTGACCAAGGGAAAAAAGGCATTCCTGGACTAATTGTATGTACCAGAGAAGTAATGTGCTTTCAGCTTCAATTTATGGGATAGAAAGTTTAATCAGATGTTTCTTTGGAGTATGTTTAACGCTGGCAATTTTATTTAACCAGGGCAAAGCTGGTAACCCTGGAGAAAGAGGTGATCAAGGAGCAATAGTAAGTTCTTCATATTATGCAGAAAATATAATGCTATGGTGGGCAGAACATACTATGTGCTCACTTTCATTATTTTATATCTGACATGATTGCATCAAGATTAAAACAACTTCATATTACAGTACAGAGTTGTCCTGTTCAGGCAGTAGCTGCTTATGAGGTCAGAAGTACATACAGTATACAGAAGTCTATAATGTATATCTGTGAATGTTTCTGTGTCTTCTTTTATAGTGATATGTAGGTGTCAGTAGATTCAGATTTGAGTAGAGGAGCACCTGAAGGAGAACCTGTTCTATCCCTTCTTTGTCAACTGTTTCTGTTTTCAAAATTGTGCCCCTTTCCCTATGCTGCTTCCTCCCTGAAAGGGGTAAAACATACAGAACCTTATTTCTTTCCCCCAATAAGTGAGAAAGTTAAACTGGTCATTTCATTGCAAACAAATGACTACTAAGGAAGGAATTAGACCCGGAGTGTTAAACATACAGCCTGGGGGCTGGAACCAGGGAGAGAAGGCAGAAGACTGCTCTGGGAGGGGGGCGCAAGTGAGTAAGAAGGTGCGCACAGTGAAGTGTGCATGGTTGAGGCTGTCAAGAAATAGAAAGGAAATGGCTGGGGGCAGGATTATGAGGCTAAGGTAAAATAGTGTGTGAGGAATGGTAGTGAAGGCAAAGAAAGTGGAGGCATGATGGGTTTTCCCCCTTCTGCCTCCTCTGTTCAGTGAGGATTGATGAAGACACCACATGGAAAGCTGAGGAGCTGGCACTACCACCACTGAACAAAATGGTGACCATGAAGGGCGTTGGCAAGAGCATGATGGTTCGCTGATGAAAGGATAGGGCCAGCAGAAGAGGAGGAGGACCACCAGTGTGTGAATTGGGAGGCAACTGGGCTGTCTTGTTCATGCCATTTTGAGGGAAAAGATGTCCTGGTCTCGGAAACAAGTGGAGAAATAAAGGGGAAAAGGTGCACTGCTGTCGCAGCCATGTGTCTGAACAGCTGCAGAGCTGGCAGCAGAAAGTGTTGGGGTGGGGAAAGAACAATGATCTGTCTTTTCCCACCCACCTGTTTTCAGCCTATGAAGGGTGTTGGGAGGACAAAAGGCACTCCTTGGAGTTTTTGGAAACAGCCTCTTGAGCAGGCCTTCCCCTCTGCCTGGTTGTTTCTGTGAGAAATGCAGGAGGAATGAGAACTGGGGGGTGGAAGGATCTGAGAGAGGCAGGTTCAACTCCACCTCCTCCTCAGGCAAGACCTTGTCATCTGGGTCACCCAGCGCCAGTCACCCAGCCTCGACCACCTCACAAGATTGTTGGTGGGGAGGGGCTGGTGGAGGGGGGGAAGTCTGGTGTGCCTCCTTGGGATCCTCAGTGAGGATTGGCACAAATTGCAGTTTTTAATTCAGTTCATGGTTCAGCCATACAAATTGAGATGTTGGCCAGGTCTGTAGCCAGGCATGGGGGGCCTATTGGGGCTCTGCCCATGACTTCCAGCTGGGGACCTTTCCACTGCCCCTCAGGAGGAAGCAGCACTCTGCCTCTTCCCAGATTAGCAGCACAGAGAGGCCCTGCTCGTCTGCGTGGCTTTCTCCAGGCCAAAGCTCGCTGTGGTGGTGGTGCGGCAGCTGCCTCTTGTGGTAATCCTGAGGGCAACAGGCACTGGCAAGTCCTGGCTGGCACTGCAGCTTGGCCTCCAGCATGGCAACAAGATCATCTTGGGCTTTTGGGCAGTGGGAAGGGACTTCAGCACATTGCTATATAGTGAGGAGAGCCCTTCTGAGCTCCTGCTGAATGCCTTCTGGGTAGTTGCTGAGTTAGTGCCAACTGGAGATCTTTAAAAGTGAGGGCTAATAACTCTGGTGGCTCTTTGCAGGGCTTGGAAGGATGCAGGAACCCAGAGGAAGGGGGGGTCGCTATGTGCCCCCCGACTTTTTCTCATGCCTCCCAACATGGGAGATCCTGACTACAAGGCTGATTGATGTTGGCTCTCAAACTGACCTGGTTCATATCAGTTTATGAGCCGTTTAAAGCCCTGCTTTCTGCTCCCTGTGGCTTTTTTGCGAAGAGCAGATATCAGGAGTTTCAGCTTAGCTGAAACAGTTTAGCTGTTTTTCATGAAGAGCAGAAAGCAGGGTTAAACTCCTTATTTCTGCTTTTCATGAAGTGCCGCAAACTGCTACAAGCTGCACCAAAATTTGGGGAAATTTGTGGAGGTTCTTTAGTTTGTGAACATTGCTTCGCAAACCACAAACTGGCCAAAATTCATGATGAACTTTAATTTGTCAACCAGTTCATGCCCATTTCTAATCCTCAGATATAAGACAGAGGAAGAGAGGAAACAAAGAGCAAGAGACAGATTATAGGTGTGCTTGGCTGTTGAGGTGCTGGGTGTATGGGTGGTTCTGGAAAAGTATACACACACACACACACACAAAGTAATTAAGTAATTTGTATGGAATTGTAAAATACCTGCCCATCACACAGCAGGGGACCAGGAAGGGCCTCCTACTGGCTGTCACCACTCTGATAAGGATCTGTCTGGGAGGGCTTGTGTCTTCCTTATTAGCAAGTGCCTTTTAACTATGACCGAAGAGACCCAGGCAGTTTAAAAACAAGAAGTTTAATATAAGTGCTCTAGAATAACTGGGTAGTAAAATATTAGTACAACAATGAAATAAGGAACAATAAATGTTGGTGCAAATAAACAAACAGCTCTAATGCAACTATCTATACATTTTCCTTCCTCTAATACTGAAGACTCACCCTCCTTGAGTGAGGGAACCCTCCTGCTGCAGCTGTTCCAGAGAGCACTCCTCCTCTGTCTGCAGCCTCTCTAGAGAGAACAAACTTCCTTTCCAGCCAGGCGTTTTATGCTTTCCTTCCAGGTTCCACTCCATCTTGGCTAGTTTTCCCTCCAAAATTCTGCCATCTAATCAGAGGGACAGAAGGAATCCTGGGAGATTTAGGCCTCTGCATCTACTTCTAGTCAGGCTTCTCCCTGTCCTCTAGGCTACACCAGGCCTCAGATCATGATACCCCTCACCTTTATGGTATCCCTTGGAAAAATCCTAGATGTATATGATTAAATACATTTATTGGGGGTTTTGTGGATGCCCCAATGAATCAGTTGGTTTCATGCCTAGGAATCAATTGCTTTTGTTTGTATTTTGAGTAAAAAATATTTTTAATTGGGTTTTCCTGTATCATTTATAAAGTTTATATCTCCAGTACTTGGCATTACATTTTGTGGTATACATGGCCCACCCAACAAAACAACAATATATCAGATACAGCCCTCTTAACAAATGAGTTTTACACCTCTGAATTAGATAGCTCCTTCCCTCCTACTGGTCTACTAGTCAATCTGAGGGTGTCTACAATTGCTGTGCAGTATAAAAGGAAAGCCCTCAGGAGAAATAATCTTGGAACTATACATAAACACAATTAAATGGGTTTACTCAGAGCCTACCAGAGAATCATGTATCATTTGTGGAAATATAACCCATGAAACGTTTAACTGGACTATATTTTTATTTAGTTTGGTGTAGGGGTTAAATGCATGGACTCTAATCTGGAAGAACCAGGTTTGATTCCCACTCCTCCACATGTACCTGCTGAGTAATTTTGGATCAGTCACAGTTCTTGAAAGACCTGCTTTCTGTTGTAGGGAAGAGAAAGGAAAGGAGATTGTAAGGCAGTCTGAGATTCTAATCTCTTCTTTTTTAGTTTTTTAAAATAATATTTTGTTTGAAATGTATTATTGAAAAGGAAGGAGAATGAGCTCCAGTATGGTAAATTATTTTCATTATTATTATTATTATTCATTATTTTCAAACGGTTATATGGTGACGCAGCAGGAGCTCGGGTGCCAGAGCTCCTGAGAAACTATGAGAAACTATGCTTACATACGCCTGCATAGCCTGAATAATTGCTTCTATGTTTTAATAACGGACATAGTGATTTTATTAAGGAGAGGCGAGGAGTGAAAGTGAAGAGCGTGAGAGTGAAGAGTGAAAGTTATAGCTGCCTACCGTTTCGGCGAGTGGGGCCTGGCGTGGACGCAGAAGACTACCAAGGCTGCAATCTGGTGTCTGGTTGGGGCTGAGTGGTGAGTGAAGTGGCCTGGGTGACGAGCGGGATGTTAGGCTCGGACAAGGCCGTCCGCCGGGGAGTGGAGAGTTGGCGGTGGTACTTGCTGCAGCCGCAGTGTCTTTGACTCGGCAAGAAGGGCCTTGGAAACAACGCTCTGGGCGCAGACGAGCCCATGAGTGGAGCGGAGGGCTACGACGATGGCCGTTCTGGACGCTGGACGACCCACAAATGGAGCTTGGAGTCCTGTTGCGTGGCGGGGAGACACAAGGGGGGTCTCTGCCCCCCCCGGGCCTGCCAGGCTCGGCGGGGAGATCGCCAGACGGAAGCCTCCGCTCACTCTGCATCTTGCTCTGTTCCCCGCAACACGACCACCGCACCCAGCCTTGCACTGCACTTCACAGCACTTTATTACATCTTATTGCACTTCATTGCACTCTATCGCACTTTATTCCATCTCATCCCACGCTTACACCTGAGAAACAGTGAGGAGAACTTTATACAATTGCTATATAGAAGCACAACAGCACTTTATTTATTTATTTATTTTATGACTTCTATCTCGCCCTTCCCAACAAGTGGCTTCTACTATAACAACTGCCTCCAAGTACCTACGAACTACTAGCTTTTTATTGACTGTTAAACTGCCAACTGATGGATTGTTTTATTTAACTAACTTATAGAGATTTATTTGGATTGATTGCTTTCAGATAGATATATATATTTTTGGCAAATTAATTAAGGGTGTGTTATTGTTGGGGTTGGGGTTTTTATAATTAATAATACCATTACAGATAAATTAAGTATTTTAGCCAATCAATTTATAAGGGAGACTATGGGTTGGGGCTTAAATTGGGTTGGTTAATTTAGATTGGCAGCTTGATAAGTTAAGGGAATTGGCTGGTAAGAGTAGAGTGGATTGGGGAGATAATATACTGTAGGGTGTGGCTGTGCTTCTGCATTGACTTCGGCTGAAGTAGAAGTCAGTGGGAGATGACTGGCCTGAAGATTTCAGTATTCCTGGGGAGGGGGAGGTATGACGGTGGGAACAGACAACGATATAAGGGAAGGAGACTGAGACCAGGTAGTGCTCGACCACCTTCCAGTCTGTGTCCCATCCCGATGGTGACAGGTAGTAGGGCCAGGTTGAATGACTCGCCTCCATCATTGGTGTTATGCAATGCCAGGTCCATAAATAATAAGACCACTGTCCTTCAAGAGTTTTTACTCAAACAGGATGTGGACCTGGCATGCATGACTGAGACCTGGGTGCGAGACACAGTGGCCCTCTCCTAAACGGTTCCCAGGGCTACTCATTCTTTCACCAATCATGGACTAGCGGGTGGGGGGGAGGGGTGGCTCTATTCATATGAGAGGCTTACTCCTTTAGGGCTCTCCTGGCTCCGGAGATCGATGGTATTGAATGTGCCGGTCTGGCATGGGACGTTGGGGAGGGGTTGGCGATTTGGCTGGTGTACCATCCGCCTAACACACCAGCCAGCATCTTACCAGCCCTGATCAAGGCCACAACAGGCTGAGCATTGGAGTACCCGAGGCTTGTGATCCTGGGTGACTTCAATGTCCATGCCGATGACACGGCCTCTAGTTAGGCACTGGACCTGGTGTCATCCATGGCGACACTGGGACTCTTCCAATTTGTGACATCGCCCACTCACCAGGCGGGGCACTTGTTAGATTTGATCTTTGTGGCCAGGATTATGGTGGTTGATGCAACTGCTGAGGCAGTGCCGTGGTCGGACCACTTTGTTCTTAAGGCTTGTGTGGATACTCCACCCCAAACCCATTTGGGTGGCGAGCCTATTTTGGGTCACCCACGGAGCCTGATGGATCCAGAGCGGTTCCAAATGGCTCTACGGGATCCCTAGCCCCCTGGCAATTCTCTCGATGATCTGATTGATTCCTGGCATGGCTGGCTCTCCAGAGTCATTGATGAGATTGCACTTTGGTGCCTTCTTCACCCGGTGGTACACCCCGGAGCTACAACAGCTGAAACGAGGACTTAGACGGTTAGAGAGGCAATGGCGGCGTACTCGGGATGAAGCAACTAGAACATCTTATAGAGTTTATGAGGTCCTATGAGATGGCAGTCAAAGCCACAAAGAAGACTTACTTTGCAGCTAAGATTGCGTCTGCAAATTTGCGCTTGGCGCAATTGTTTAGGACGGTTCAAAACCTGACAACAGTGCTGCAAGGCAGGCCAAATGCTAAGGAATTAGAGATAGGCTGTGAGGCTTTTGTGAAATTTTTTGCAGACAAGGTCATGTCGCTCCGCTGGGACCTCCCCGCCATATTGGATACAGTAAGTGAACTCGAGGCTCCGTGCCTGTCTTCTAGTTCAATCTTGGATCGCCTCGACACACTCAGCCTGGAGGAAGTTGACAGAATTCTTTCTACTGTACGCCCTACAACTTGCGATTTGGATCCATGCCCCTCCTGGCTAATTAAAGCTTGCCAGAGGGAGCTTAGGTGTCCTATACGGGACATCGTAAATAGATCCTTCTTGGAGGGTCTTTTTCCAATGCCTCTTAAAGAGGCGGTGGTCCGCCCCCTCCTAAAAAAGATTACATCAGACCCGACCAAATTGGCACATTATCGGCTGGTCTCAAATTTACCCTTTTGGGGTAAAAAAATTGAGAGGACAGTGGCGCTATAACTGCAGAGTTTCCTGGATTACACTTCCATCTTAGATCCATACCAGTCCGACTTCCGCCCGGGCCATGGGACGGAGACAGTACTCGTCGCCCTCATGGATGATCTCCAGCGGCACCTGGATCGAGGCAGTTCGGCAGTACTGTTGTTAGACCTATCGGCTGCGTTCGATACGGTCAACCACCGGTTACTGACCTGCCATCTTGCCGACGCAGGGATTCAGGGGCTGGACTTACAATGGCTTTCCTCTTTCCTGGATGATCAGGGACAAAGAGTGGTGATTTGGGGAGAGCTGTCCCAGAGATACCCACTTAATTGTGGGGTGCCTCAGGGGGCGGTGCTCTCCCCGATGTTGTTTAACATCCAAATGCACCTTCTTGCCCAGATTGCCCGGAGGTATGGGCTGGGTTGCCATCAATACGCTGATGACACCCAGCTCTATCTACTGATGGACAACTGGCCTGGTGACGTCCCAGAAAATCTGGACGGCGCTGCAAGCCATGGCAAGCTGGCTCAGGCTGAGTGGGTTGAAGCTGAATCCAGCGAAGACAGAGGTCCTGTGCCTGGGCCATGGCAGTCTAGAAAGGAAAATTCCCCTACCAGTCTTTGATGGTGCGCCACTGAAAACAGTGCGCAGGGTCAAGAGCCTGGGGGTGCTACTGGAGCCTTCCTTGTCAATGGAGGCCCAGATAGCAGCCACTGCTAAATCCGCCTTTTTTCATCTGAGACAGGCGAGGCAGTTGGCTCCCTTCCTGGAGCACGATGACCTGGCAACAGTGATCCATGCAATGGTCACCTCGAGGTTAGACTACTGTAATGCCCTCTGCATGGGGCTGCCCCTGTGGTGAACCCGGAAACCGCAGCTAGTGCAGAATGCAGTGGCCAGACTGTTAATGGGGCTCCCTAAGTGGGAGCAAATACAGCCTAGGCTGCGGGAACTGCACTGGCTGCCAATTGTGTACCAGATTTGTTACAAGGTGCTGGTTACTACCTTTAAAGCCCTATATGGCCGAGGACCTGTCTACCATAGGGACCGTCTCTCCCCATTTGTTTCCCAGAGAGTGCTTCGATCTAGCTCGCAAAACCTGCTGACAATCCCTGAGCCGAAGGAGGTCAAATTGAAAACAACAAGAGAGAGGGCCTTCTCGGCTACAGATCCCCGCTGGTGGAACCAGCTACCAGAAGAGGTGCGGGCCTTGTGGGACCTTAACCAGTTCCGCCGGGCCTGTAAGACCATCCTCTTCCAGCTGGCATTTTAATGTGGAATTATTATACCATCACTATGCAAAGCTGTTATATTCGTAGCACCAAATTAATCTGCAGTTTTAAATTTTGTTTTATTGATGTTTTAATGCTTAACTGAGTAATAATTGTAAATTGGGATACTATTTGTTTTATTATTTTACTACTTTAATGCTGTATTTCTGTTATGTGAGCCGCCCTGAGCCTGCTTCGGCGGGGAGGGCGGGATATAAATTAAAAAATTATTATTATTATTATTATTATTGTAAGTGAGTGCAAAGTGAAAAACACTAAGACAAAAGTGAATTCCAGTTCCAAATATACAGTGAAAATGGCCATATTTGCTGCAAGTATCTTCCGGGATAGCTAACTCTCCATGTGGCAGGTCATACAGACACCAAATGCTGAATGAGCTGGACTTTGGTCTGGTTCAACAAGGGAATCCAGGTAATCTTATGTAGGATACAACACATGAAATCAAAGTTTTTCATAGAGAAATATATGAAAAGATAATTTCCATTTTAAAGGGTGAACTAATAAAAAATTAGGGATAAAAAAACTACGTGTGATAAATGGTCATGTTTTGCAGAGCAGCTCACATAATATTGATTAACATTACATCCTTGACCTGGTGTATGTTCTTTTTGTGTATGTGTGTGTGTGTTTAGTTTGGAAATCTGCTGCCCCCTTCCTGTTACTTTCTACATTAACAGAGGCATGATCTATTATATTTATTTGATGAACTTGCTAAAAAGTGGAAAAGTCATTTAAAAATACACTGGGAAATTCTTAGCATGAAGAGGCAAACATGATAAGTGCATTATTTACCTTTTATGCTCATTGTTTTATCACCTACTTTAGAATATTATTGTTTTAAATTTGAACTTTTATGAATAAGCTATTCTTGTGTTAAAATATATCATGATATTTTTGGCCTGCCCATGAATAAATTGTTCATTTTTTAAATTAATATTTTTATTGTTTACACACAAAAAGTTAACAAAGCAAAGAAAGCCTCATTTTGCCCACCCCCTTCCCTCTTCCGTAATGTGTCCTATTAGCAAAAAAGAAAAGAGAGAAAGGGGGAAAAAGTAAAGGGCAGGAATGTAGGTTAGGAAAGTAAGATGCAGCATTATTGATTTGATTAAACAGGAATAAAGGAGAGGAGATACTGTTCTTTTATTTGTAATCTCATTCAATCTGGTTGCATAACATTCCTGGATGTTGATCCAGGTGGATAGCCATGTTAGTCTGAAGTAATAGAACAAAGTTGGAGTCCAGTGGCACCTCTAAGATCAACCAAGTTTTATTCTGGGTGTAACCCTCCATTTGCATTCACATTTTTGTATCTGAAGTGTGCATGCACATGAAAGCCTACACCCTGAATAAAACTTTGTTGGTCTTAAAGGTGTTCTATTCCTGGATGTATTTCAGTTAATCTGAGTAGTCAGAGTAGAAATCCTTTCTTTGTCTTTTGTCTTTGGTCCTGTGTCTTGCCTAATCACTTCTCTGGCTTCAAACCTGGCTTTGAGACAAAGACAGCATTAGATGCTGTGATAGATGAGATCCATTTATAGATGGACAAAGAAAATGTATCTCTTTTAACACACTGGGCCACTGTATGGCTGCAATCAAACACTCTAATAATGCACATTCAATACACTTTCAATGCACTTTCCAACTGGACATTAGTGTGTGAACTGGGAAAGTGGATTGAAAGTTCATTATTTTGTGTGTGTGATCACAACCTATGTTGATGAGAAACCTTGGGACCAGGATTGATAATAAAGGCACTAAGCTGAAGTGTTCTCCCCCCCCCCCCCGCCCCTTGTCTTGGCAAATCTACATAATTTACCCTAGGCTTACCCTGTAACGCTCTTCATGAATCAGTCCATTTGCTAGTGTTTAATCTGTATGTTAGTTCTTTAAATAAGATCGTCCAGAGTTTTGAGTTAGGTACCATCTGGTTGTTGATAACACCCATATCCTTGGATAACTCAGGAGAAGCAGCTGTCTGAGATCAATAAACCTAAAAGATCACCTTCTCCAGTATGAATTTCTGTCTGAGATCAATAAACCTAAAAGATAAACCTTCTCCAGTATGAATTTCTAGCCAGCTTAGATCCAGACTGAGTTTTCTTCTGGCTTTCCCCACTCTTAAATTGATTAGTTTGACTGCAGTCTGATTGTGATGCTATTTATATGGGATCCTCTGGAATAATCTTGTAGGAGGAAAATGCCCACTTTAGAATTTTAGGTGGAGGCTGACGTTTTTGTTTTATGATTATTTAGGCGGGGAACAAGGTATTAATTAGGGCTATTGGGTTAATTTTTTTTGGTTTTTGCATTGTTTAGTGGTCTGCTAATAAGTAAGTAAGTTAACTAATAGATACATAAACCACTTTCAATCTCTGATGGCAGAGGGAATGACAGGACATTTTAATAAATAAATAAATTGAAGTTGAAGCTCTGACCTGTATCCTGTCTGATTCAAATGACTATGCATTTAGTCTTGAGACTAACTGTCCTAAGGTGACATTCCCCTAGCAAAATAACAGTTACTCCAGCAAAGGTGCTTGGTTGATGAAGGCAGGGAAGGTTCTGCCAATTTTTCTCCTCACTGCAGACTCCCACCCTTGCCTTCCATGCTCTTTCTGAATGTCTCTTGACATGCAGGAGCAGAATTTCAGGTGGCTGCAGCAGGAGAGGGGAGACAGAAAAGTCTTGCTCCATAGGTTTTGATCCACTGGTGGTGCTGAAGATCCAACTCAGAATTCCTTCAAGCCCTTCCTGAATTATGCTGCTATTCTTAATTCTGACTGCTTTTCCTGAGATGCTTGTCTCAGTTTTGATTGTTTGTCTGTAAAAAGCATGAATCACATTTTTATCTGGTCTGCTTGTTCTAATTCTTTACTTGAACCATCCCAGCATAATAAACTATTTGGATAGATTATGGCCATAATAAATTAGCATGTTTCTATCTACTTTCTACCTCCTTGGTGCTCTGTGTTTGGTTTTTTAGATAGTGTAACATGGTATGGTTCTGTTCAGAGATAACATTCCTTAATTACAGATTAAGAAATAATTACAGAAATGAAAGATTGCACCACAAAAAAAAAAGCTGATGGGTGTAAAAAGGAAAAAGTAGCAACATTAACAATTTTGAACAAAAGAAAGACATCAAAAGCTGAGAAAACATTAGTGGAGCAAACAAAACAATTGCTAATGGCATTTACTGAAATATTCCATTAAGAAACATAGCAAAGCAAGCAAATAACAAGATCATGCTATGGAATGGCAGAAGCATTGCTGTGTGGAAGAGTATGGTTTTTGATTTTGAATGGCTACATGAATGTGTAGATGAATACTTGAAAACTGAAAACTAATTGAAAGCTGCTCTGAAATTGACAGAAGGATTATATTAATGAGTATGTGCATAATCCTATGGGCTCTTATTAACAGTTGTAAGTCGTACATACCTGTCACAGTAGTGCTGCATATGCTTATGAGAGCTAGTTTAGCTTCTCCAAAATACAATGTGAAGCAATATGAAAACCTGTGACCTGCATATTACTTGAGAACATTGTTTTCTGGACCGTCCTATAATAGGATTTCCAAGTCCCAGAAAATCTTCTGTTTGCACACAATCAAAATTCCCTGTGTAGCATTTATGTAACTGTTTCACCAGAACATTTATTAGAGAACATTTACCATTGCCACAGCTTAAAAGTGAAAAGTGTATTAACAGTGGAAATTTATGTTGCAACCCTGTATTTCATACTTTCCCAAAGAGGAGTATAACACAAATAGCATACCAAACTGAGAAATACCTAACTGCATTGGTTCTGTCTCTGGCACCCCAATCATCCTGAATTAACACTGTCCAAAGAATAGTGATCAATTGCCATTAGTTTGCCAGGTTTATTCTTTTTAGTGTGTGGAGATGCACAAACACAGAGACTCACATTTAAATAATATATTGGGGGGAAACAGCTTGCATGGTTCTGAAGAGATTTTGAGAGTAATGTTTTTGATTTAACAGCCAAGGAATAGAATTTTTGCTTATGAAGGAAATTAAAACAGCTTTTCTTTCTCTTGGGTTTGTGTTTTCAGGGTTTGCCTGGACCTCCTGGAAGCACAGGAGATAAAGGTCCTGTAGGCGAACAAGTAAGTTGATTTGCATGCTCTCACATGCTTTATTTGAATTGCAGGTTTACAGATTTGGGAATACTACCTGTAATTAAGTATGTTTTTGGAAGGAACTACACTGTCAGTATTGAGCCCTGTTCAGCCTTCCCTATAATAAGTAGCAGTTGATCTTTGTGTCTTCTGTGTAGTCCCCCATGGGACCACACTTGACCAGGCCTGCCGCAGAGATATGTTTTAAAGCTCTCTAAGTCTTTTTAGAAGATGTGGAGCTGTCCCCCTCCCCTGAAGCTGGAGATTCCTGCCCAAACCAGCAATTGATGGAGATGGGGAAAGCGCTCCATCTCTCAGTCCTGCCTTCACCATGACACTTTACTCTCTAGTGTTAGCTACCTCAGATTTTGTCAGTAAAATCTTCTATTTCTTCAATATACTTTCAAAGTTTAAATCATTTTCCTGTTCAGTATCCTTCAACCTAAAATTTAGTTCTTCAGTTCTGATGTCTATTTTTCTAAGCTCTGTTTAAATTTTTAAAATTGCCTTTTGTCTTCAAAATGTCTTTTTTAAAGAAATGCTTTGAGTGTGGTCTCAAAATGACACTCAGAATGTCCCACAATGTTTCTGCTTGCCCAATATGTAAGCAGTTTACCCCAAAGGTCCATCTAGATCAAGTCTTGAGACTGAAGGCTTTCCTATGGGACAAAGCCTTGGCAGCTCTGGGCAAAGAACAGACCTCTTTCCAGAAGTCGGAACCAGAGCATACAGCCTGTACTCCCTCTTTGGTGTCAGTGCCCTCAGGTTTGATATTGGAACTAGGCCCTTTCTTGACTCCAAGGAAATTGTTGGTTTCACAAAGTTTCTCAGAACTACTTCCACAAAAGACATCTAAGCATAAGGCTTCTCATTCTTTCTCAGTCCATCCACAGCTGTCAAGACCAGAACCAACACTTAGTCAATGTCCCTGAACTCCTTCTTCAACTCCAGGATTGTTGTGCTTCTCCTCCATCCTTGGATGATGAGGTCATTGAAGTTCCTCCCCCACCCTCTCCTGCTACTGAGGCCTATCCAGTAAAACAGTGTCACAGATCTTCTTTGTGAGTCCCCAGTTCCACACTACTGGGGACCTCCCCCTCTGCAGTATGTGCCCGGCCCACCAATGCAATAGGAACAGCACAGCTTCTCACCTCCATCAGAGTTAACTCCAGTTCTGGAACTCAGCCTTTGACCCTGACACCTCCTGCCCTTGATGCTGTTCACAGGGGATCCAAACCTGACAATAACAAGACCCCGTGTTTAGTTGGTTTAATGCTCCACCAGCACTTCTGGCTAAGGTGACTGGCACTTCCCAGTAACACCAAAGCAAGGGGTGAAGGAGTTGCCTTTAGAAGGCAGGGGCTTTTTCAGTACCCAAAGATGACTTCTTGGACAACATGTGGGGAAAAACAAGATTACAGCATGATCCCTTGGCATAATCAGTCCTCTTGCCTAGTTCTTTAAAACCCACTACTTCCCGCAGCATCACAGCCTTCATAGCCCTATCGATACCAACCCTCCTGTTCAGAATCTTTCCTGCATTTTTCCTTTGCCCAGTAGCCTCAGGGCAAAAAGCATCAAGGAGAGCTGTTTGCCAAGCATGGCCTTGTGTATCATTGTGAAGCCTCAGGCAAGGGGAAGTCCCAGTCCTGACTAGACCAGTTGTCTATCCCATTATCTCCATTACAGAAGATGTTTCATATTGTTGAATGGGGTTATTCCTTGTATTTCTGTGTTCCACCAGTTTGTTGTTCATTTGTCTTACTACTACCCACATTGCATTCTGAATTGCAACGGGAGGTGCTGCAGCTCCTCAATAGAGGGTTTATTGAGCCTGTTCCACTTGTTGAGGTTAATAATTTTTAAAATTCTTGTTATTTTCTGATTAACAAGAAGGATGTTGGAAGATGCCCAGTGTGGGATTTAAGGGGCTTTAATACATTCCTAGTTGTCCCAAAATTTCACATGACTACTCTGTCTGAGGTCCTTGGGTTATCCAACCTAATGATTGAATTGCTATTATTGAACTCAAGGATGACTATTTCACATCACCATACACCCTATACACCCCAAATCTATGAAATAGCTTTGCTTTCAGTGTGGCAATACTCATCAATATGCTGCCCTGCCCCTTGACCTTGCGACTGCCCCACGGGTGCTCACCATATGTGGTGTTCATTGGAATTTGCTGTCATAAGGATACATAATATAAATACAGTCCTTTGGAATTCTTTTCAAGAAGCTTTTCCTTACATCACACATTTTAAAATGCAGTTAACCTTGAATAAATCTGTAATTTTTTGCATGGATTGCCACCTGTCCTTACCTAATCAGGCTGAGTCAGAATTTATCTAGATTACATATCACTGGAGCCTGAAAAATAAAGTTTGCATTTAGTAGTGTTCCATTTTGTGTTGTGGTACAAACTATACGTGACTTTAATAGGGAAATTGCACATATGTTTATGTCATCAAGTAGTATGAAATATAAATTCACACACTCACTTGAATGTCATACACCAGTGTTTCCAATTTGCAGGGCCATGACCTGGTACCAGGCCACGGAAGCCTAACTACTGGGTCACAAGAAAAGCCAAAGCTAGCCCCGCCCCCAGCAAAGCTAGCCCTGCCCCATCTCTGTGTTGTGCAGAGAGGAGCTGAGCTGCCTCTCCTTCCTTCTCCCCCACTCCCAGTGTTTGAGAGAAAAGCTGGCATCCATTGGCACTTTAAACCCATGAAATGTTCTTCAGGGTATGAGCTTTCATGTGCCTTGCAGTTGTTCTTTTGGGGAGATTTCCCTGGGAGGCCTGGGCGGCAAAGAAGGGTGTGTGTTTTTTTTCCAGCTGGGAGGGGCAGGGAGTGGGCATTCCAGTAGCTGTTTTTTTTTTTTTTTTTTTTTACCTAATGATCCCTGGGCAGAATATTTGCTGGTTGGGGTCATCTGATGGTGAGGAAGGCTTTTTTTTTTCTTTGGCCACCCCCTTCTTTCTTTCTTTCCCTGCAAGTGATGCTCTGTCTGTATTCTAGGTGCTGAGGGCAGGGGAACAACAGTGGGAGGGCTTCTAGTGCTCTGGCCCCACTGGTGGACATTCTGGTGCTTTTTGGGCATTGTATGAGGGGATTTTGGACTGGATAGTCCACTGGCCTGATCCAACATGACTCCTCTTAGGTTTATGTTCCTTCTTTCCATGTCTTTCCTTTCCTTCCATTTCATTTTTTCCCTTTCTCTTTCTTTCTTTCCTTCCATTTTTGTTAGATGAAACTTTTCTGTTCATCATACTGTTGTTGCAGACATAGGAGTCTGACAATGAAAAGTTGGTACCCCCAGTTGTAGCCAGGTGACCTTCTGTGAGATTTCTGTGTGAGTGAGTGAGTGAGTGAGAGTAAGGTGTAGGGCAGAAAAAAATTATTGGAGATTACTGTGGTATATCTCAACAGCACTGGAAGAGATGGTACTATGAACTTGTCAGCATTCTACTGGTCCTGCTTTTAACAGCTGTCTGACACCAAAATTAAACTCCTCCTGTAAATATTAAAAAGGATGAAAGTAGTTCACTGGCTAAGTATCTGCACAACAGGTTGCTTTTAAAGGCATGGGAAACACAACCAGCAAAATGCTGCAAGCCCCTCATAAATATCCTTTTTGGGATAACTGCAGAAAAGCTTGTATGAACCTCATATAACTTGAAATTAATTCGTTAATTGCAATACAATTCTCTGCTACCTTTCACAGCAATTTCCCTGTGTTTCAACCAAAGAAAACTATGAAAAATAGCTATCGAAAGATTTTCTTAAAACCAAGCAAGCTTGGTTGTAGCTTGAGGTAGGATTCCAGTAGTAGCAGCTTAAGGAAGGGCCTACTAAATGTGTCAGCATATTTTGAGGTAGAGCAACTGCCAGGGCCCAGTGTGGTAGTACACATTGCTGGCATTCCTGATGGCAATGGCAACAGCACTCCCAACTGCATACACTGGACAGTGTTGTTGAGGAAGGGATGTGTAGGTGGTGCAGGCAATTGAACACGGACATTAGGAGTGCTTGCAAGCTGGAGAAGAATACACAAACAGGTAGGTGCATGCAGGTGTGGGGGTGAAAAGAGAGGACCGCCCACTTTCCACCCCCATTTTGGCTCAGCATGAGCTTCAGAAAGATTTTTCTGAAAATGAATTTAGTTCCGAAGAAGAGGCAGGTTTGGGGGAGTGCCCTGGAAGTGACATCACTTGGTCCTTGACACCACAGGAAATGACATAATTCCTGTTTTCCAGCTCCACCCCCAAAGTCTCCTGGCTCTACCCTCAAATTTTAGTGGGCCACGAAGGAGAAGTGTAAAAATAACTGGTTCAAGGAAAAGAAGAGTTTGGGAAACTCTGTCATACACCATCATTCAAACTTTTGGTAATTTCTTTTCTTCATTATAACTAGAAGAGCTCTCAATATTGTTCATCAAGCTTTGGGAACTTGCTTACTGTGGTAGTCAAGATAATGAAGTATATGTGTCAAGCTTGTTTGAGCTCTGTGGGAACGTTATGGGGAAATGTTTGGCTCCTTGCTCAGGCCCTAAGCTTCCTGACATTGAAGCAGAAGAATGTCGCTGTGCTGTAAGGCAATTATGCTGCCACATACATTTCTTCTTGTAATTTGTTCCTTGGAGTTAGCTGTTGTTTGTGTTTAAAATGAACAGACTGATTTGAAAAGCCCCTTGCAGTATCACATTTGGCATTTTGTTAGATGAAAGGGTTTTTTCTCTCTCTTTTTGTACTGTAGTGAAAATAATATAACTTTTTTTTTGTAAATCAGAGTGGTACAATTTGTACATGTGCTTATTTTCACAGTCATCTGGGGAAAATAGATGTGCCTATATCAGTGTTCAAGCTCAGAACTCAGTCTCTTTGGTTGTGTCTTGTACCCATAGACATCTGAGTGTGCTCTGAGTCTATACTACACAACATTACTTCAAGAACAGAATCTCCTACAGTGCATCATGACAACGTTCACAGTCAGCAGGAAGAAAACAAGATTATTTTAAATTTTTCATCTAAACAAGACAAGGAAGAGATTAAGAAAATTTCCAAGATGTGACATAACAAGCAATCCAGTCAAATATTTAGGAATATTTCTCACAGGACAGAATGATACATTATTTAAAGACGTAACAATCTGGCCTAAAATACAAAAAGTTCTCAAAAGATGGTCCAAATTACAACTATCCTGGTTTGGAAGAATTTCTGTAATAAAAATGAATGCATTACCAAAATTAAACTTTCTGTTACGGATTATTCAAATTTTGACTTCTGAAAAGATTTTGAGTGACTGGCAAAAATAAATAAATAAGTTTGTATGGAAAAACAAGAAGCCAAGAATAAGAATTAATGTACTGTAAGATGAAAAGAAGAGAGGTGATTTGGCAATACCAAATTATACTGCCAAGCTGCTGGGTTGGTTTTGATATTGGATTGGATCAAAAAGTCTGATGAAAGACTGATTAAATTAGAATCTTCAAGTCTCAATGATGAGTTATGTAATCTCAGGATTTAAAAATCTATATAAAAAACATAACCCAAGATAAAAGACACATAATTACAGATAGCCTGTTCACAATTTGGAAAATGTGATGTTAAACTCGCATGTGGCAAGAGAGCAAAGAAAATTGAAAGGAAATAAATGGTGGACATATTTTCGAATTTCTTCTAGACTTGAAAATGATATCTGTACCAAGAGAGGTGTTACTAAAGAACTGATTGTCTTTGAAAAGACTGTTTCACAATCTAAAGACTATTTATTAGGATGAATTCACAAGTTATTGCTTCAATATGATTCTGAAAAGAGGTTAAACCCTGAATGATCAAATGGATGCAAAATTTTGGTAAGGAAATGTAGTTTCAGTGTTGGGAAAACCTGTGGACTAAGGACATTAGATTACTGCTAGTCAAGAACGAAGAGAAAACTAGTACAAGATGTTGTACAGATGGTACATTACCCCAAAGATAGATAAGAATAATAAAGAAATGTAAAAATTTATCATATGTGATGGAGCTGTACCAAGATGAAAAGATATTGGAAATTTTTACACATAGAGATCCAAAATATTTTTAAAAAACAAATTCCCATTTAAAGTAGAGACTATGCTGTTGGCAATCTTGCCAGACAAAATAGAGAATGTTTTTGTTCAGTTTAACAACACCAAAGAAGTTTCTAGCTTGAGTAGTGCCAGAAGATAACTTGGGAATACTTTGTATACTACCCATTTCTCCATTCCTATCTAAAATCCAAATGATTTTAAAGCCTGAATTACAGAAGCATGATAAATTATGTGAAACAGTGGAGATGTAAATACACTTTATTTCAGTTTGTGAAAACTTTTCATGCAGAATCCAAACAAAAGAGTATAATTTAGGGATTTTTTCATCTATGTTGATTGTCAATGGCAGAGAAAGGTTTTATGCTTAACTGTGATTCATGAATCTATGAACAGGAAATATCAAGGCTGAGCTTGGGACTTTTTGATCTCTAAGAGAGAGTAAACCTAGTGGCAGCACCTTAGAGGTTTTTTTTTTTAAGTTCAGTTCATAATATGCTACCAGGCACATTTTATTTTTTCTGATTAGCACCACAATGTTGTTTTAATTGATTTTAATATTAAGTTTATTGCTTCAGTAATGTAATTTAATACTGTTCTTCTGGTTGATTGTTAGCCACCCTGAGTCTGTTTGCAGAGAGGGCAGAGTATAAATCCAAAGTAAATAAAAATAAAAAATTAATAAGCATTCCTTCTATTCTTTCATCCAAAAAAAGATGTTAAAAAAACAGGCCCTAGGACAGATCCCAGGACAGATTCAAGAGGATGAGAAACCATTTGCAAGCACTCTTTGGGTGTGATCTGTCAACCAGTTACAGATCCACCTAACAGTAACAGGATCCAAACCACATTTTGCCAACTTGTCAACAAGAATATTATGTCGAACCTTCTCAAAAGCCTTACTGAAATCAAGATAAATTATGTCTACAGTATTCCCCGATCCAGCAAGGTAGTAACATTCTCAAAAAAAAAGAGAGAGAGAAGGTTAGTTTGACATGACTTGTTCTTGAGAAATCTATGCTGGCTGTTAGTGATTACAGACATCCGTTCTAAATACACAAGGACTTACTGTTTGATTATTTGTTCTAAAACTTTCTAAGCTGATGGATGGATAGTTACCCAGATCCTCCTTTTTCCTCTTCTTGAAGATGGGGACAACATTTCCCTGCCTCCAATATTCTGGCACCTCACCTGTTCTCCAGGAATTATTTAAAATAATGGACAGAAGCTCAGAAATTACATCTGCAAGTTATTTTAGTACCCTTGGGTGCAATTCATCTGGTCCTGAAGACTTAGTTTCATTTAAAGAAACTAGTTGTTCTTGTACTATCCCATGTGAGTCCTAGGTTGCAACTCCCTTTCCTCATCATGTGTTTGTTTTTGCCATATTGAGCACTGTTTCCCTCACAAGAGAAGACTGAGGAAAAGTAGGAATTGAGCAGTTCTGTCCTCTCTTCATCATCTCTTACAGTTTAACTTTTCTGTCCCTGCAATGGGCCTATGTCCTTGCTCTTTTTCTTACTTTGAACATACAAATCTCTATAAATTTCTATAATCTCTTCCTAGTCTAAGCTAAGTTTTTGCTTTCCTAACTCACTTACTGTACAAGCACTGGTTATTTGTTTATAATTCCGTTTCTTAAATGAGTCTTTTTGATTTCTCAAATCTTTAAAAAGCTGTCAATGGAGCCACCTTGGCTTCTTTAGGCTTCTCCCATTTTTCTTTCTGAGAGGAATTGTTTGTGATTGTGCCTTCAGTGTTTCCCTGTTAAGAAGCTCCACCCTTCTTGAACTCCCTTCTCCATAAGTATTTCTGACCATGGGATTCTATCCAGTATAACTTTAAGTTTGTCAAAATTTGCCTTCCTGAAATCCAGCCTATATGTCTGACAATGTACAGTGCTTCCCTTCCCCAAGACTGTCAATTCAAAAATTATATGGTCACTACTACCCAGGGTACCCACTACTTTCACCTTGTCAATCAGTTCTTCGAAAATCAAGTCCAAGATAGCAGACCCCCTTGTTTCCCTCTCCACTTTCTAGAAAATGATTGTCACCAAGACAAGTCAAGAATTTATTTGACCTTTCATTTTTAGCAGAGTTGGACTTCCAACAGATGTCCAGATAATTGAAATTTCCCATGACTACCATGAGAACTTTGTAATCTGTTCTAGGAGTGTCTCATTCAATTCCTCTGCCTGGCTTGGTGGTCAATCATTCAATCAAATTTATTCAGTCAATGACCAGCACAAATTATGGGATTACAGGTTACAGACAAAAGAAGAAAATTCATACAAAGAGAAGTAAAAAATAATAACCTAAAGACAGGACACAGTAGTGATGGGAGATTTCAATTACCTGGATACCTGTTGGAAGTCCAACTTTGCAATGTTAGAGTCCTGTCTTTTTGAGAACTTTGTAATCTGTTCTAGGAGTGTCTCATCAAAGTCCTCTGCCTGGCTTGGGGGTCTATAACAGTCCCCCACCATAATATCTCTATTATTTCTTATTCCTTTTATTTTTATTTTTACTCCAGTATGTGCTAATGGTACAGGTATAGATTGTCTGATAAAACAAGTATTTTTATTTATTTATTATACAACAGTCACTTGTAGAGTAAGTTTGATACTTGATGAATTGGTTCATTTACCATATCTTCCAGTTTCTATGAAAAATAACTGAATGGGCATACATACATAAGGTTTTGTTTAATACTAGGGACCAAGGGGGCAACAAGGTGATGCTGGTCCCATAGGAGAAGTGGGCTTTGAGGTGAGTATCTGATTTTTTTTTTAAAAAAAATCAAGATCAGAAAATTACAAAAATGCTCCTAAATGTGCTTATCTACTATATTCCAATGCATGTTGTCCTTGAATATATGTATCCTATTTCTAAATTTGCTGTATTTTGAGCAGACATGATGTTAAGACACTTTCTGAAGTTTCATATCCATTTTTCAAAATACCTTCTGCAGATCTGTCAAAAACTTGACTGGGCCAGAATTGCCTCTCACAGTCTACGAAACACTTATATTTCATTATAAGTTCGTTATAAGGTCTAATAATGGTTGTAGGTTTGGTTTCATTTTCTAAAAGAGCATGTATATGTTTTGAGGATATACCTACACATCTAGAGCTCCGAGATGACAAAGAGGATATATATGTAAATAAAAAATGCTGTGATTTACATGTTAATTTAGTGCTGAAAGTGGCTAACCTTAGTTGTGTCTCCAATACAGGGACCACCTGGCCCAGAGGGAGAGTCAGGACCCCAAGGAGAACCAGGTGCAAAGGTGACTGTTGGAATAGATCAGATTAGATTGGTGGAATAATTTGTTTCAAGGATGCCATTTGAGAAGAAGGAACAGTTGTCTCTCCCACCTGTTGTTTCAAAGCACATTGGTTACATCTTGAAATGGCCAGTACTTCACAGTTGCTGGCTATCAATATAAACTTTATTTATAATACAAACTTAACTTATCAATGTAAACTTAACTTTTTAAAGGTATGCATGCCAGAAGTACAAATCGCTTTTTAAAAGTTATCATGTCTTGGTAGCAATGCTACAATGAAGTATTAAAAAGATATAAAATAGTAATACGTGCTGTTATAATGCACTGCTATTTCGTGATTCATCTTCAAATGTACTCCAGATAAAGGCTTTGCACTTCTTAATTTTGCCCTCATTGAAATCCAGAATGATGCACAGTTTTGTCTATTTGGTGTGAAAATATTTAATTGAAAATTGTATGTGGTACTTACTTTGCTGGCTGAAACTGTGGGTTATCACAAATCCCCATAGCAAGAATAGCTTCTAGTTTGTGAATTGGCATAGATATTGCCACTTTTGTAGGTCTTTAACCATTTATTAAATAATTATGGTTCCATTCACATGTCTCTATAAACTGTGGTTTAGTTAGCTAGTTAGCTAGGATTTTCTAGCTGAGTTGATAATCACAGTTTGTACTTATTGTGATTTATCATAATGTCTGAATTCCTAACCCACATTTAGTTGAGCAGTGCCACTCCTCATACCCACCTTTTCACAGACACAGCAATAAAAGCGAAATGTCCGCCCTCTTGAAAGGTGGAAGAGAATCAAAAGGCAGACAAACTGGGAATTGTTATTTTTATCTGATAAATTCACTAGAGTTTGCTGCTCAAACTAAAGCTTAAACCAGAGTTTATTGTGACATCAGAGTGTACCTAGCATCTGGGACAGAGGTCTCCATGTTGTATCCATGTCCCAAAATGTTATATGTCCACTATTACCTGGCTTTTTGAAACTGTCAACATTCATGTGTGAAACAGAATAACATAAAGCCAAAGTAATGTTTTGTTTAGTTGGGTTTACTTCATAATACTGTAACAACATGAGGTGGTGTCACTTCAGATATCATAATCCTTTCTTCTGCTGTTCCTGCAGTCTACAAATTTGATTTTGTATGCATGTGTTGCATGTGACAGGGAGACAGTGGACCTGCTGGCAACCCAGGAGAACCAGGAGAGCAAGGCTTAAGAGTGAGTGATAGTTATAGAGCATGCTTAACAGAGCCTTCAATATTATTCATTATGGTTTCTGGATAGTATAATAAGCTTACATTAATGGGTTTATGATAGGGGTAAGTACGTCTTAAATTAGCAGAGTATAATAGCAAAAGTATAGTTTGTTCCTGAATGAAATTTGGTCTCATACGTAAATAAAACTTATGTTGTTGTGTATAAAAGAGAGAATTAAGTTCTCTCAGAGGATCTTTTTTGTCTGTGTGAGTCACTAATCTCTTAATTTATCTTCATTGGAAGGAATACAAAGGTACCGTGGCCAGCATCCTATGATTACAGTTAATTCTACTGCAGCTCTGTATTGGTTCTCTTTGAATTACACAATAAAACAGTCAATGCAGAGATTCAGCAGAATTATTTTTGTAGCAGTTACTGACTAGAAGGAAGCAAGGCCTGTACTGTAAACCATGCAGAGATATAATGGGCATCTTCTGAGTTGTTGACTACCATTAATGATTAATTAATTATTTTCTCACATCACACTAGTAGTTTTCTTACATTGACATACTAATATGACGTGCTTGTAGTTTGGAATAACTGCAACCAGAATGAACTGATTTTTAATTCTGTCTCTATAAAAAGTGATTCTCTAAAGGTTTGATCAGACATTTCATTGAATGAGATGGGGGGGAAGAGCAATGACTAAATCTCCCTGAGGTTCTAGCTTGGAACTGGACGATAAATCAAATCATTTTGCCAAAAATCAACAAATAGTTTAAATTTAAAGCCAATTCCAAGTTTTGGAAAGACTCAGTGGGCTCTTGGTATTTCATCTGAAATTACCAGTCCCCCAACTTCCATTGTGACTTTGGTACTGGTAGCAGCCTGTTGGCCAACTGACTAGCTGGTCATTAGGAATGTCTCTCTCCTCCCCTCCCCCTTTTTTGATCTGATTTTTCAGGTAGAGCTTGAAGTACTATGAAAACCTTCAAAATCAATTTTATAAAATGAACATTCTTGGGGAAAACATTTTAACCCTGGGCAACAACAGCTGTACAGAAACACCTCCATGCCCTTCCCAACTCCCTGAATGCTCTTTGCCAGTATGCAAGGCACCAGGTAAAGCCTGGAAAAAAGAGTTCTGAAGAGATGGGTGGTGAGGCACAGAGAGATAGAGATGAAGCCATCTCTGTTTTGCTCAAAGTCCTTTGGGGAGGAGAAAAGGAGAGAAAGAAACCTGTTCTGCCTACCTGCTGAGGTGGAGAATCACAGCCAATCTCCAGACTACAGAGATCCATTCTCTTGAATGAAATGGCAACTTTGGAGGACATATTCTCTAGCATGTCCTCACTGAGCTCCCCAGATCCACAGTTGGCAACCTTATCCTGATTGGCACTGCCTGCCATACTAGCAATGTGGTCTTGGAGTGATAAGGACATGGAAAGAGAAAGAGAGGATGATTTGGATGGATTCTTCTCTGGCAATCCAAGCTCAAGAAGAACATCTTGTTCTCAATTACTCATATATCCTGTCATATAGGATTGATTCTGGCTAGATTTGCTACCTTTCTTCTCTTTTGCATATCCCCTGTCATTTTTTTTACCAAGTTCTCAGTGTTGTTACCCGTTTTGGATAATTTTACATTACAGTTTTTGGAAGCGTAAACATTTGGTTTTATTTCTGTTGAAAAATAGGGTGCACCTGGACCACCAGGGGAAGATGGCATCCAAGGGAAAGATGGTTCAAAGGTACATTTATCAATTCTTACAATTAAAGCCTCTCCACTGCAATTTTTCTGTGTTTATGGAGGATGGATGCTGTGCTCATAGTAAGAAATCAGAAAAGCAAAAGTCATAAAGACTCTTTCTTAGCACAATTCCTGTTCAAAAGAGCTGTTGCTATACTGCAAAATATTAATCAATTAATTAATTAATTCAGTTTATATCCTGCCCTCCCTGCCGAAGCAGGCTCAGGGTGGCTTACATATAATAAAACATCACATAAAAACCAGTTAGTCAATATGCTGTGAAAGGTCTCACAGGGCCCTAACCTCCTCAGGGAGCTCATTCCACCAGCACGGAGCTGCAGGAGAGAAGGCCCTGGCTCTGGTTGTTGTGAGTGTGGCCTCCTTGAGGCCGGAGATCGAAAGCAGGTATGCAGGTCCCTGGCCATATAGGGCTTTAAAGGTGAGAACCAGCACCTTGAAATGAATCCGGTATGCAATAGGTAACCAGTGCAGCGCTTTCAGCACAGGCTGAATGTGTTCCCACAAGAGAAGTCCCAGTAACAACCTGGCTGCAGCATTCTGCACTATTTGAAGCTTCTGGGTTTGAGACAAGGATAGCCCCAGCAATCCAGTCTCGAGGTGATCGTAGCATGGATCGTTGTTGCCAAGTTGCTGCATTTGAGAAAGGGGACCAGTGCCTTATCAGCTGAAGGTGGTAGAAGGCTGATTTGGCAGTGGCTGTTACCTGGGCCTCCATCGTTAAAGAGGGATCCAGGATCTCTAAGCTGTTAACCTTTGGCGGCAATGTAAGTGGCACTCCATTGAAGGCTGGACCACAATGACTTAGATATAGGACTCCCATCTTTGTCAGATTCAATTTCAGTCAACTCAGTCTGAGCCACCCTGCCACAGTTTGTAGGGCCTGGGTCAGATCTTCTGAGGTGGAGTCAGACCGGCCACCCATCAACAGATAGAGCTGGGTGTCATCTGCATACTGATGGCACCCAAGCCCATTCCTCTAAACACTCTGGGCAAGGGGGCACATGTAGATGTTAAACAACATCAGGGCGTGAACTGCCCCTTGTGACACACTACATATAAGTGGGTGCCATCAGGATAGCTTCTCCCCTATCGCCACCCTTTGTCCTCAACGCTGGAGAAAAGCCATTGTAAGGCCAGCCCCTGGATTCCAGAGTTGGCAAGGTGGTTGGTCAGCAACTGATGGTGGACCTTGTTGAACGTAGCTGACAGGTCCAACAGCATCAGTATCGCTGAACCGCCTCTGTCTATTTATTTATTTATTACGTTCAACTTATATCCCGCCCTCTCCGCAAGCGGACTCAGGGCAGCTTACAACATCATGTCAATACAGTTAAACCATTAAAACATATAAAACCATAATTTACATATTTCAATTTTTTAAAAAAAACATATTACAATTTTTAAAACCATTCTATGGTTCTCTGTCCAGATTCCTCTGGAGGTCATCCATGAGGGCAACCAGAACTGTCTCCGTCCCATGGCCCAAGCGAAAGCCAGATTGAAAAGGGTTAAGCAAGGAAGTGTCATCCAGAAAACTCTGTAACTGCAATGCTACCACTCTCTGATCTTGCCTAAAAAAGGCAAGTTTGACACCAGTTGATAGTTTGCCAATATGGCCAGGTCCAATGATGGGTTACTTAGAAGCGGGCGGACCACTGCCTCTTTAAGAGGCTGAGAGAAGGTCCCTTCAGATAGGGACCTGTTAACAATTTCCCTCAAAGGAACCTGTAGCTCTCCCCGGCCGGCTTTAGTTAGCCAGGATGGGCACGGGTCCAAACTACAGGTGTTTGAGTGTACAGTGGAGAATATATTTTGTTGCATGATTTCTTTGGGGTTTATAATAATTGGCAGCATAGCTTCCATTTGATTTTGTAACAAAGTAGCATAAGGATTCAAATAGATCATATCCCTGTGCAAAGGAAGCAAATAAAGAAATAACTGAGGAATGTTTAAGTGGATGTTAGGAATTTGATCTAAGCTAAAAAAAATTATAAAGCTACCTATAATTCATGTTCAACTTTGACTTCTCTGAGTTTTAGATCAGTAGTATCTATCAGGTACATTTGTCTTTGTTCCAAATCCACCCCCAAGTTTCTTCCATATGGATGCCACTGAAGGACTGGGAGTGCTCTTTCAGAATTTTGGTTCTAAGACAAGATTTGCATTGTGTGTCAGCTTGCAGTGTTGTTTGCAAATTCACAAAGGTGATCAGGACCAGTGAGGACCACGGTGCCCCAGGCATACTCACGGCTCACCGCCTCCCACCACGGCACTGTGCCTTGTTGCTCCTCTCCGCTGCACCTCCTTCTCCCTCCCTTCCCCACCAGGTCCATTTCAATGCCCTAAAAGGGGGCAGTGGAGTGCCGTGCTCCCTGGGCTATTTAAAGCCAGGGAACATGGCTTTAAATAGCTGATTGGCAGGTAAAACGGTGCTGGAGGCTTGCAGCTCCTATGTCAGACTTCCAGCATGCTCACTATTAGTACAGGGTTGTGGGGCAGTCCAGCAGCAGCAGGAAGGATGAGCGAGCCAGTGAAAGAGTTGTCACTGCCGCCTCCTCTCCCTTTCCTTCCCACGTGATCCAGGAAGGAAGGGGAAAGGAGGCAGTGGTGGTGGTTGCTCTTTTAGCAGCTTGCTTGTCGTTCCCGCTGCTGCTGGCCTGCCCTCTCAACCCCGCACTGATTATAGTGATTGTGCCAGAGGACCAGCATAGGAGCCATGAGCCTCTGGCGCATTTTACCCACCAATCAGCTGGTCGGTGGAGGGTGCCTTTTAATAGCTCAGGGAGTGTTGAAATGGGACCTGGTGGCGATAGGAGGGAGGATGAGGTTGGGGAACGCAGGCAAAGGAGGAATTTGCCTAGGGGGAGGGGGGAAGGTCAAATTTGGCGCACCCACCCTGCCAATACCCTAGGCAAATGCCTAATATGTCTAGGGGGTGAGCCGACCCTGGGAAGGACTAATGCAGGTTATATTAATGTCCACAAAGAAAGGAAGATTTAGAAGGAACAATTTCCTACATAATGGTTGCTTATGTTTTTCTTTAGGGAAATGTAGGAGCCAAAGGACTTTCTGGAGAAGATGGAGATAAAGGAGAGCTTGGAATTCCAGGAGCTACAGGCCCTGCAGGTCAACCTGGCATAAAGGGCATTCCAGTAAGCATTCTCTGATTATGCATATTTAACAAAAATTAGGCCATTTAATCTTCAGGGGTTTGACTTCTAAGTATGCCCATATGAGCAATTCTTCATTTGAATAGTTCAAATAATTTTAAAAAATGATTTAGAAGTATAAAGTACTTAAAAAAAACAGCTCATGCAAGGGAAGGGGGTTATGTTGCTATTCACTAGTCACTGCTCAAACACAAGCTGTGATCACACACACTAAATAATGCACTTTCAATCCACTTCCAGTGCACTTTCCAACTGGATTTTACTGTGTGAACTGATAAAATCCAGTTTGGAAGTGGATTGAAAGTGCATTATTTAGTGTGTGTGATCGCAGCCACTGTCTGGTATGCACCCACGACACGCACACATTACTGCAGTTTTTGTGGTAGCTAGGGAGAAGGAGGTTGTGATTGCATTTTCTCAGCATCAAAATATTATGGCCTGAAGGCATAATTAATCAATCAATGTTTACTGCATTAGCAACAAAATGCCATAGCAACTAACGAGAGTTAACAATAGAAAAAAAACTCTATACAGCATTCAATAAGATTATATGAATCATGATAAAATTTAGGCTGAATTATCAATAATAAATTATAAGGATTTAAAATTTATCCAATAACATTCTAAGAAAACAACCCAGAGTGGTAAAAGGAGAGTAATCAATATATCTCATTACTCAGTTTTTTAAAAAAAATCTATAATGACAGCCACAAATTTTGCCTCTTGGAAACTAATGTATTCATCTCTATTTGACAATAGGAATACTAATTTCTCTTGGTCTGACCATCCAAGAAGGTGAGATATAATCGTACACAAAAACCTATTTTGTTCAGCCTCATGTTTTACACAATAAAATATGATGTGCGATAGGTCTACAATAGACATTTAAGAACATAAGAGAAGCCATGTTGGATCAGGCCAATGGCCCATCCAGTCCAACACTCTGTGTCACACAGTGGCCAATATATATATCTATCTCTCTCTCGGCTTGGCTTCGTGAACGAAGATTTAAGAAGGGTGCAATAGTCCACGTCTGCTGCAGGCTCGCTGGTGGCTGACAAGACCAATGCGGGACAGGCAGGTCTGGCCACAGTGGCTGCAGGGAAAAGTCTGATTTAGGGTTGGTGCTATATATATATATTGTCCCGCCTAGCCTGGGCTGAGACTCCGCGGAGGGACCCCCCACCGCCGGCCATTGGCCCCCCCCTGCCAACACCCACGGAATGCCCCACAGCGCCACGGGGGGGCCCCGTGAGCCCGCCGCCACTCACCTTGGTTCCGACACCTGAGCCACGGCCCCAGCCGACCCCTTCAGCCCTCGCAGCCAGCGCGCCCCGCCACAGAAGCGAGGAGTCGGGCCAGCGTGCTGCATCGAGGGAGCCTGGGAATGGGAGGCCACGAGGGCAGCCAGCAGCGGAGGAGAAAGGGGCCAGCAGACCAAGCTGTGGCGGCTGTTGCCGCCACACCCAACGCTTCACAGAGCCCCAGGAATGTCCAGCAGCTCCAGCCTGTCCAGGCCCCGGCACGCCTCCCGGCATCCGAGTTTATGAATGGGAGGGTAGAGCCAGCAGGGGGTGGGACCCGGGGAGTGGGGAGGAAATGGCCAGGGAGATAAAAGGGAGGGAAGCCCGAGGTCAGGGAGGAAGTTGGCAATTGCACTGGACGGCTGCCTCCTGAGAGAGAATAAGGAGCCCGTGCATAGCCAGAGGGAAACGGGGGCCTGAGGTGATGTAACCTAGCTCCCACCCCTAATTCTGAGACCTCTGGGGGGCACTCACACCAGACCCAGGGGGGGCAGACTTGTCAAGGGGTTCGACGGCCACACCTGGAGACCGAGAGAAGTGCCCGGGGTGTGACATACACACACACACACACACACTGTGGCTAATATCCACAGATGGATCTCTGCTCCATATGTTTATCCAATCCCCTCTTGAAGCTGGCTATGCTTGTAGCCGCTGCCACCTCCTGTGGCAGTGAATTCCACATGTTAATCATCCTTTGGTGAAAAAGTACTTCTTTTATCTGTTTTAACCTGACTGCTCAGTAATTTCATTGAATGCCCACGACTTCTTGTATTGTGAGAAAGGGAGAAAAGTACTTCTTTCTCTACTTTCTCCATCCCATGCATTGTCTTGTAAACCTCTGTCATGTCACCCCGCAGTCGACGTTTCTCCAAGCTAAAGAGCCCCAAGCGTTTTAACTTTTCTTCATAGGGAAAGTGTTCCAAACCTGTAATCATTCTAGTTGCCCTTTTCTGCACTTTTTCCAATGCTATAATATCCTTTTTGAGGTGCGGTGACCAGAATTGTACACAATATTCCAAATGAGACCGCACCATCGATTTATACAGGGGCATTATGATACTGGCTGATTTGTTTTCAGTTCCCTTCCTAATAATTCCCAGCATGGTGTTGGCCTTTTTTTTGCAATTGCACACTGTCTTGACATTTTCAGTGATTATCTACCACGACCCCAAGATCTCTCTCTTGGTCAGCCTCTGCCAGTTCACAACCTATCAACTTGTATTTGTAGCTGGGATTCTTGGCCCCAATGTGCATTACTTTGCACTTGGCCACATTGAACCTCTTCTGCCACGTTGACGCCCACTCACCCAGCCTCAATAGTTCCCTTTTGAGTGCCTCACAATCCTCTCTGGTTCTCACCACCCTGAACAATTTAGTGTCATCTGCAAGCTTGGCCACTTCACTGCTCACTCCCAACTCCAGATCATTAATGAACAAGTTAAAGAGCATGGGACCCAGTACTGAGCCCTGCGGCACCCCACTGCTTACCGTCCTCCACTGCGAAGACTGCCCATTTATACTCACTCTCAGCTTCCTATTAATTAGCCAGTTTTTGATCCACAGGGGCAAATTTTTTTCTCATATGGTATCCATTTAAAATGGTCTTCAGTGGCCAGTAATGGCAAGATATCAAAACAAGCCCTAGTGAAAGCTTTTCAATACTTTAAATTAATTAGATGAACAAAATATGGAGAAGATACCAGAGGTGAGGGAGATAACTGTTTTTAAATCGCAGAAATTCTCAATTTGCCTTATAGTCCCATATCAGCTTGAATACACTGATCTAACAATCTTTGCTTGTCAAGATATTTGGCAGTGTAAAATCCAAGGGATCTCAGATAATCAACTGGGAAGCCAAGCATTTGATTCTATCTCAAGAAACCACCTATGGACAAAACTGAGTGTTATGAATATTGACCATAGGTTGCTTGAATGTATAAAAGGTCTTTATTCTGATACAAGTATTAAGATTCCACTTGACCCTCATGTCCAACCCAGTTAAAACAACAAAAGGTGTCTGACAAGGGTGCATTTTTGGCCCCTTTCTTTTTAATTTATACCTGACTATTTAGCAGATCCCCAGTTTTTCCCAGTCAAAGTAGAAGAGAAATTTATTTCTACCCTACTTTATGCAGATGGCCTGAAGGCTTAAAACAATGTGATTTCCTCTCAAGAGAAGTACTATCTTGAAAATTTGGATTTCAGCCACTAACTGAATAACAATTCCACATTTATTATACAAACACTTGTCTGTATATGGCTTGAAAGTCATGGCCAACATCGCAACAGCTGAGTGGTAAACATGAAACAAGTTGTTGGTTACAGTCCAACTAAACTGCAATGGGATCCTCTCTCACAATTAGCAATAATTAACACTTCTCCAGTGGTCCTGGAGTGGGACAGTCTGAACTTCTGAAAGAAGCGCCTTCTTATAGACAGGCAGGGTCGCTGCTTCTTTTACGGTTCCTGCAGGGGAGGAGCTTCTCTCACATTCTCCATCTCTTTGGACCCTCCTTTTTATATCAACTATGAATTCCTGGTCTTGTGAATTTGTGATAAAACAGACAGTCCCTATGGATTAGGACAGATACCCGGAGTACCTTGCCATGGCATATTCTGTGATGTTTATCTTGCATAGCACATTGCAAACAAAAGCCCCCCGTCCAAAAAAATAGGAAAATAGACAAAATTTAGTCAGCTGCAACACCTTTAATTCTGTTTATTTTCTCAGCCACTAAGTATATCAGCAGTGATTTTTTTTTTTTGTTGAATCAGTTAACAAGTCTAAGCTGGAAGTTAGCTGTTTATAAAATGTTGTCTGCTGGGATCTTTTTACCCTTTGGCTACACTATTTGTTTTCAGAAAATGGAAATCAACAGCTTCCTTCCATCCCTAAATTGCTGTTTTATAAAGCCATAAAAAGCTGAGGGTGGGAATTAATCTGAATTATGAAACATGACCGTCAGCTAAGTGTATAAAAAAAATGTAAATGTGACCCAAAACAGAGATTGAATCTTATCTAAAGTTTTGGAGTTTGGTTGAGAAAAGATGGCAATAATGATCACATCTGGACCCAGAGCTGGAGCTCCAGCTTTCATCTGTGCATGGTTTGTTGGTGATGTAAGGTTTCCTGCTGGGAATTCCAGTAGAACAGGCAGAACAACCTAATGACTGCCTGGCACAGTTCCCCCACCCTCAAATATTTTTGTACATTGATGTTTAGTAAGGAGTGTGAGTTCATCATGGATTCTGGGGACTGAATCAGAATGGAGGCTTACCACTACAGGCTGTTTCCAATCTGCTATTTGTTAGGGAGGCTTTACCACAGTATAGAAAAGAAAGAACTAGCTTCGTTGAGTATAAGACAGTGATTGACTTCCATAATCTTTCAAGAGACTCAGAAAGGAATTAGTGATAGTGACCATTTAACCGTTAACTGAACTATTTAATGTAGGTGAAATGCTATTGCTGAAGATTTGGTGGCACAAATATTTATTCTGAATTCATGTCAAAGCAAATTATTAACATCATGGACTGCTTCTACACAGGGGCATGAAAACATTTCCCCTCCGTGGCAGCTTCCCTCTGAGGTGTTGGAATGGCATCCATATTTACCTGTTGCCACTCTGCTTGCTACCACCACTTCCGCCTGTGGCATCAGTGTAAAAATACAGATTGAACAGCAATCACACCAGGCCCCTGTGTAGGGTTGCCAATCCCCAGGTAGGGGCAGGGGATCCCCCGGTTTGGAGACCCTCCCCCCGCCTCAGGGTCGTCAGAAAGCAGGGGGAGGGGAGGGAAATGTCTGCTGGGAACTCTTATTATTCCCTATGGAGATTTATTCCCATAGAAAATTATGGAGAATTGATCCACGGGTAGAGGCACCAAATTTTCCATATAGCATCTAGTGCCTTCCCCAAGTTTCAAAAATATTGGACCAGGGGGTCCAATTCTATGAGCCCCAAAAGAAGGTGCCCCTATCCTTCATTATTTCCTATGGAAGGAAGGAATTGAAAAGGTGTGCCATCCCTTTAAATGTGATGGCCAGAACTCCCTTTGGAGTTCATTTATGCTTGTCACACCCTTGTTCCTGGCTCCGCCCCCAAAGTCTCCTGGCTCCACCCCCAAAGTCTCCTGGCTCCACCCCCAAAGTCTCCTGGCTCCACCCCCAAAGTCCCCAGATATTTCTTAAATTGGACTTGGCAACCCTACTCCTGTGGCCCAGAAAGCCTCCTTTCCCCCTTACTTTCCCAAATGAGCTATGCAGTAGTGGGGCAGCACAGCTTGGCGGGGAAGGCAAAAAGTTTTTTAAAGGGCTAAAAGGAGGTGGAACAATGCAGCATGTTATACTACTCCCTTTTGAAAGCAGAGCTTAGCTTCAACCCCTTTTCTGTAATTGTAATGGAAGAAGCATCCACTCAGATGCTCTTGCACAGCCACTGTGAAGAACCTCATTTGAACCCAGATCAAAGTAAATTCATTTTAATCTGATTTAAAGGGAAACTGAGTCATGATCAAAATGAGCATGATATTCCCTTTAAATATGGGGTTATTCTGTAGTCTGTGCAGGGAAAATTCCTCACACAGAATCAGGCTTGTTCTCCTTTCCCCATTTAATAGCTGTGCGGGGTGGGGGAGTGTTTTAATATGGCTTGAATTGCTCGGTAGGTAACATAAAAGCTGGACATGTTTCTGCTTCAGTGTCTTTCTCTAACTAATTGCTATCTTATCTAAACCTGCTGTCAGGAGCTGAAGGAATAAAAACATATCTATTTTCAATTCACAAGGGAACGTGTTCTGGCCTGGATTCTGAATATCCTACTTCACTTTCTAGGCTTAAATACTGCTTATAGCTAGATGAAGTGTTTGGCTTCAGCACAAAATATATTTTAATCTTCAGCTGTTGTTTTCTGCTCAGACATGTTATGTTTTGTTGCATTTTCACTGGCTTGATAAAATCATTCTAAGGATGACATCACTATGTTATGGCATGGAATTGTCACACTAACTTCTTCAAAACTGAATTTAACAAGAGTTTCCCGCCATCCCATTTGTAATCTTGAAAGGCCTTGCTAAGATTATGCAATGTATATTACAAGTTAAACATGTTCTCAGAACTGTTTTCTCTCATGAAAAATACTACAGGGGCCTGAAGGAACTCCAGGAAGTCCAGGTCAAAGGGGCCGTCCAGGAAAAAAGGTAATTCATACCTCTGCTGGAATTTGTTCTGAAAATCATTTCTTTTTTTAACTGAACAATCTGCATTATTCATTAATAAATGAAGTGTTTGCCAGTTTTAAAGAGCACCAACATAAATGTTGCATCTTGCTATACTGGTTTTCCATGCTCTTTGCATAATAGTTTAATATTATTCTATTGTTTTGGCCCTGCCCCATTCCTAAATAGGGGGAAAAGGGTCAACTTGGTCCCCCAGGAGAGACTGGAGTCACAGGTGACCATGGCCATGTTGGAGAAATTGGTCCAAAGGGTTCAAGAGGAACTAGAGGTCCATTGGTACGTACATTATTAATTTATACCAAGAAGTCTTATGTATAAATTCTCAAGCAAAAAATGAGAGAGGTCCCGATTAGATATTTTAAAATGGTACATTCATGAAAGATCCTGAATATTTAGAGGATTCTTTAGTTTTCCTTGATTTATGAATTTTCTAGCTGGTGAGACAGAACATATTCATCACCTGTGGTTCCATTACAAAGAGTTAGCCTGGATTCTAGTCTTGAATGTACAGACAGAATAAATGATGCTTGTGCTGTCCATTGAACTCCTTTAGAGAGATAACAAATGCGGGACCCACTAGGACTTGCGAGGGGCACCTTATTTCTGCTTTCATCTCTATGGCTTCTGTGCAATCCCACATGGGGGACTATACTTTGACAGGCCAGTCATGGAAAGGAATTAGCAAGCTTTATAGAGAAGTTTCTAGAGCCCAAAAGTGCTTCCCCTCCCCTCTGTTTTCAACATAGTGTTTCTTGTCCAGATCACATGACAGGAGGGGCAAGCACTCTCCCCTCAGTTCTCTTCTTGCCACCATAAGGAGAGGATAATCCTTAGAGAGCTATTACATGACAACTTACAATTCTTCAGACAGGATTTTGTTCACACCTTGAACAAAGAAGGTTAGGATGGCACTTTTCAAAAAGTGTGAGAAATTTGGAGCCAAAATAGCTCACAATGATGAGCACGAATTGTGCATATTATGTTTGGGCAAAAGGCACAATACTGCTTCATGCCTGGCCTGCCACCATCTGATGCCAAAAGCTGGAGTTAAAACAGTTTTGTGGGAGAAAGCTGTAGGGGACCCACAACCAATTTTGGAAAAGTGGCCAACCCTAGAGAAAAGAACAAGGGCCCTGTTGGTAGGCTCAGTACTGGCACCCTCAATGCTGGAACTGTTGGAAAAATCAACCACAACTCAGCCTCAGAGCTGCCATTGAAAAAAATCAAAATAAAAAACAAAGCGTATACACCACGCCTCACCACTCACTCTTGCCTCGACGCCAATCTTTGTCCTGGTGCCAACAATCCCTTTTGTCACAATGTTGAGTATCGCCTGACAATCTTCATCCCTGCACCACTTCTCGGAATTGAGCCTCACATTTTAGCTGTGTCTGAAGAAGTGAGCAATGGCTCATGAAAGCTCATGCCCTGCCACAAATTTTGTTCATTTTTAAGGTGCTACTGATCTATTACTCTTTTCTGCTGCTACAGACAGTACTGCTATCATGGCTACCAGTCTTAAGCTTTCTCCAGGCTCATGATATAAGTAATTTAATCAAAAATATATTTAACTTTGGCTGGGTAGTATGCTATGTATTTATGCAAATAAGAAATGTTATGTGAATTACTATTTAAGTAATGGAATGTGATTAAAATATGCTTCTTGCTGTTCACACTGATACAGGGGTATTTAGGTTTAATGGGGCCTGCTGGAGAGCCTGGAATCCCAGGTTATGGGGTAAGAGACATTCACAGAATATATCCATACAACTTTTTCAGATTTTTTTCTGTTAAGCTTACATTGTATATGCATATTGTATTAAAATTGTCATTGGACTGTTGATAAATCTGTACAATTTTTAGCACAGATATATTTTATCCCATATATAGTTGCAGTGGTGGAATCTGGGGACATTAAAGCCTTGATGAAGGGCAACACTCAGAAACTAGAGTTCATTGTCATGATACCTGTGTAGTCATACATGGGTTCTGTGCACATGTGGGCCTACTGCAGAGAGGTTTTGGAACTCAAAAAATGCCTGAGTGCACTCCATCCCCCTGCTCCACACTGTTTCCTATCTTTTCCAGCATAATAAAGAGGGGGCAGAGCACCCTTCCCTCAGTTCTGTCTGCCACTGTTGAGATAGGTCCATCAGTTGAAGCTCCATCTTTTCTTCAACCAGCACAACCTGCCAACAATTCTACCTCAAACATTAATCTCCAGAAAAATTAGTCTTCAAAAAATACATATCCTGTATCCACAGAGATAACTCCAAGAAATGCTTTCTAGCCTTAGCAAAAAGCATGATGTCTTGCACTGATGTGTTTGTTGCCCCTTTACTCCCAAGGCAAGGCATGATAGAGCTTCCTGCCTAAAGGCTCTTCATAAACCATCTTTGGAACCAGTCAAAGAGACAGTCGCCATTCTAAAAATGCCCTCTCCATCAGATTATTCACCATATTCACCTGTTCCATCTCTGAAAGTGAAGTACAAGACTTGGAACGCCTCATCCCTCTGCTGTCCAACAAAGACCCCCACCCCTTCTGAAAGTATTCAGCTCTAGATTAGTCCTAAATCAGTATAGCACCTACCATTGTTTATTTATTTATTTTATTTATATCCCGCCCTCCCCGCAAAGGCAGGCTCAGGGCGGCTAACAATATGAGGGTCAGCAATAGCATGCCCAGCCATTTAACAGTAAATATAAACAATATTAAAGATAAAAACATTTAAACATTTAAAACATCTGGTGCTAATTTGGTGTATCCAAACAACAAGATATTAGTGGTGGTAATCAGACTGGTCAATTTTTAAACTTCTGGAAGTCCCAGACAAGCCACTGGTGGTGTTTCTGGGCCCAATCCATCACTGTAGATGTCATTATGAAAAAGTGTGGTGGAAGAGTGCCGTTTTGCAGGCCCTGCGGAACTGTGTGAGCTCTCACAGGGCCCTCACTTCCTCTGGCAACTCATTCCACCAGCTAGGAGCAGCGATGGAAAAGATAAGATAAGATAAGATAAATTTATTTTTATATCCCGCCCTCCCCCGCCGATGGCGGGCTCAGGGCGGCTCACAGACACGGAACACCATGATATATATAAAATACAATATAAAACAAACAATTTTAAAATACAATTCAGTTACAATTCAATTACATAGTTAATTAAATGGATAAAACGGTGCTATAAAGTGCTATAGATCACAGTCATGCACAAGATGGCTGGATGGCTACAAATCCGGTTAGCCAGGTTCTGTCCCAAAAGCAAGCTGAAACAGAGAGGTTTTGCAAGCCCTGCGGAACTGGTTCAGGTCCCGCAGGGCTCGCACCATCTCTGGAAGTTGATTCCACCATCGAGGGGTCATTGCTGAGAAGGCTTGCTCCCTGGTTGTCTTCAGTCTAGCCTCTCTTGGCCCAGGGATTTTTAAGAGGTTTTGGGAGCTAGATCTCAGTGCTCTCTGGGGAACATATGGGGAGAGGCGGTCCCTAAGGTAGGCAGATCCTCGGCCATATAGGGCTTTAAAGGTAATAACCAGCACCTTATAGCGAACACGGTACACAACTGGCAGCCAGTGCAGGTCCCGCAGCCCAGGCTGCACGTGTTCCCACCGAGGTAGTCCCAGCAGCAGCCTGGCCGCCGCGTTCTGAACTACCTGAAGTTTCCGTGTTCGGCATAACGGCAGCCCCATGTAGAGGGCATTGCAGTAGTCTAGTCTCGAGGTGACCATTGCGTGGATCACAGTTGCTAGGTCGCTGTGCTCCAAGAAGGGAGCCAACTGCCTCGTCCTCTTGAGGTGGAAGAAGGCGGATCTAGCCGTGGCAGCTATCTGGGCCTCCATTGATAAAGAGGATTCCAGTAGCACTCCCAGGCTCTTGACCCTGCGCACTGGTATCAGTGGCGCACCGTCAAAAGCCGGTAGGGTGATCTCCCCTCCTGGTCCGCCCCGGCCCAGGCAAAGGACCTCAGTCTTCGCCGGATTCAACTTCAGCCCACTCAGCCTGAGCCAGTCAGCCACGGCTTGTAACGCCTGGGCCAGATTTATAGGGGCATCGCCAGTCCGGCCGTCCATCAATAGATAGAGCTGGGTATCATCAGCGTACTGATGACAACCAAGCCCGTACCTCCGTGCAATCTGGGCAAGGGGGCGCATGTAGATGTTAAACAACATCAGGGAGAGAACTGCCCCCTGAGGCACCCCACAGCAAAGTGGGTGTCTCTGAGACAGCTCCCCCCCAATTGCCACCCTTTGTCCCCGACCTTCAAGGAAGGAGGAGAGCCACTGTAAGGCTAGCCCCCGAATTCCTGCGTCGGCGAGGCGGCGGGTCAGCAGCCGATGATCGACCATATCGAACACAGCCAACAGGTCTAGCAGCAGCAATACTGCCGAGCCGCCTCGGTCCAGTTGCCGCCGGAGGTCATCCATGAGGGCGACCAAGACTGTTTCTGTCCCATGGCCTGGGCGAAAGCCAGACTGGCATGGGTCCAGGGTGGAAGCGTCCTCCAAAAAATCCTGTAACTGCAACGCCACGGCCCTCTCAATAATTTTGCCCAAAAGGGCAAATTTGAGACCGGTCGGTAGTGTGCCAATTCGGCTGGGTCTGATGTAACTTTTTTCAGGAGAGGGCGGACCACTGCTTCTTTCAGGGGTGTTGGAAAAATACCCTCTGAAAGGGATCGATTTACGATGTCCCGTATAGGACAGCTTAGTTCCTCCTGGCAGGCCTTAATTAGCCAGGAGGGACATGGGTCCAGATCACAAGTTGTGGATCGTGCAGTGCCAAGTATTCTGTCAACTTCCTCCAAGCTGAGCGGGACGAAGCAATCCAGGGTTAAATCAGAAGACACGCAATGGGCCTCGAGTTCACTTACTGCATCTAAATTGGCAGGGCAGTCGTGGCGGAGCGATTGGACCTTATCTGCAAAAAATTTCGCAAAAGCCTCACAGCCTATCTCCAATTCCTTAGCCTTTGAGTTGCCCTGTGGCAATGTAGTAAGATTCCAAATTATTCTAAATAATTGATCCGGGCGCGAATTTGCAGATGCAATCTTAGCCGCAAAGTATGTTTTCTTTGCAGTCTTGATTGCCATCTCATAGGACTTCATAAACTTCCTATAAGATGTTCTAGTCGCTTCGTCACGGGTACGCTGCCATTGCCTCTCTAGCCGTCTAAGACCTTGTTTCAGCTGGCGTAATTCCGGGGTATACCACGGGGCCAGCCTAGTCCGAGGTCGCAGAGGGCGTCGAGGTGCGATCTCTTCGATGGCCCTAGAGAGCCGGCTATTCCAGGTCTCAACCAGGCCATCGAGAGAATCGCCAGGGGGCCAGGAGTCCCGCAGGGCCATTTGGAACTGTTCCGGGTCCATTTGGCTCCGTGGGTGAGCCATAATAGGCTCTGGCTCTCGTTGATGCAAACCTAGCTTCTTTGATGCTGGGGACCATCAACCAGTTTTGGATTCTGGACAGAAGTGCTCTCTGGGTCATATATGGGGAAAGGCGGTCCCTAAGGTATGCAGGACACTGGCCATATAGGACTTTAAAGGTGATAACCAGCACCTTAAAGCGAATCCAGTACACTGTCGGTAGCCAGTGCAGTGCTTCCAGCACAGGCCGAATGTGCTTCCATAAAGGAACTCCCAATAACAACCTGGCTGCAGCATTCTGCTCTAGCTGGAGTCGCGAATTTGGTACAAGGGCAGCCCCATGTAGAGGGCATTGCAGTAATCTAATCTTGAGGTGACCGTAGCATAGATCACAGTAGCTAAGTCGTCACAATCAAGAAAGGGAACCAACTGCCTTACCATCCGCAGATGGTAAAAAGCTGACCTGGCAGTGGCAGCTACTTGGTCCTCCATCGTTAAGAAGGCATCCAAGAGCACTCCTAAACTTTTAACCTCGGGCACCGGCATAAGCTGCACCCCATTGAAGGTCGGTAAACGGACCTCCGGTCCCAGACCACGGCGACTTAGGTACAGGACCTCCGTCTTCGTCAGATTTAATTTCAGCCCATTCAGCTTGAGCCACCCTGCCACAGCTTGTAATGCTGTGGACAGATCTTCTAGGGTGGAATCAGACTGGCCACCCATCAACAGGTAGAGCTGAGTGTCATCAGCAGACTGGTGACAACCCAGCCCACGCCTCTGAGCAACCTGGGCGAGGGGGCGCATATAGATGTTAAATAACATCGAAGAAAGAACCACTCCCTGCTGCACTCCACAAATAAGTGGGTGTCGCCGGGATAGTTCTTCCCCTAGTGCCACCCTCTGTCCCTGACCCTGGAGAAAGGAGGAAAGCCACTACAAGGCTAACCCCTGAATTCCAGTGCCGGCGAGGCGACAGGTCAGTAACTGATGATCAACCGTGTCAAATGCTGTTGACAGGTCTAATAACTTCAGCACTGCCGAGCCACCTCTATCCAGGTGTCTCTGGAGGTCATCTGTGAAGGTGACTAGTACCGTCTCCATCCTATGACCCGGACGAAAACCAGATTGATGTTGGTTTAGCATGGAAGCTAAACGGATTGTTATATCCACAACCACTTGATGACAAGAAACAAGACCTTAACTTCTTAGATGTATGTAGAGCACTTCTTTTTTACCTTGAGAGAATTAAACCATTGGGGGGGAGGGGAATCCAACTTTTCATCTCCTTCCTAGACCCCAACATGAGTAGAAGCTGTCGGTGCAGTCCATTTCCAGACAGAGTCTCGTGCATTAAACTGTGTAATAAACTAGAGTGTTCACTCCATTTGTGTCAGCTGTGTTACGCCATGGTCCCTCTATCTACTCCATCTGAAAGTCTTCCTCCTGCACCTTCTCAAAGCTTTTTTGATGGACTTAGATGTCACAAAACATGTGGCAGTGGGAAGTGCAGTCCTGCAGTTCCTATTCAACTGAGAGCTCACACCAGACTTTCTAAGACTGGTAAGTCAGCTCACTACTCTCCCATGTGCGACTGCACAGGTACCATGTCAATGAAAACAGTATAGCACCTACCTGTAACTTTTGTTCATCAAGTGATCAGCTGTGCAGTCACACATTTGTCCCTCCTGCCCCATTGTGAGCTCTTAATTAAATACAACAACACTCTGGTGGTGGCAGGTAGGAACTAAGGGAAGGGCACTACCCCCCCTTCTTTATCACACCAGGAAAAGTGGGAAACAGCATGGGAGAGCGGGTAGGGTTGTGTGTGCACAGTACCCATGTGTGACTGCACAGGTCACCACTCAATGAATGACAGTTACAGGTAAGAACTGTAACTGTTTTCCTCCTTGATTATTTTTATAGCCTTGCATTCCCCAGCACACATGGGGTTCTGTGTACTATAAATGCTGTGTATGTTTGTATGCATGAGAGAGAGAGAGAGAGTGAGTGAGTGTTGGGGTAATGGCCAAGGAAAGCTGACTTTACACTTAATTGTTCTTTAACTAGGGTCATCAAGGTCAACCAGGAGCATCTGGCCCTCCAGGACCCAAGGGAGAGAAGGTGTGAAGTCTGACAATGTATATGTATTTACTACAAATACTGTAATACTGTATTTACTACAAATACTCCCCTGATTTGTGTGAAGATACATTCATATGCCAGCTAAATGAAATAAATTTGGATTTGTAATCACACAAATCCACCGATTGGTTCTGTTTATAACATGGATCCATCCAGCAATCGAACCTGTGTATTTGCTGATGATTAATGCATTTTGTCATCATACATATGAAACTACAGTACTGCAAGTCATGCTATTGCAAGTTACAAGCATGGACCAGCAAGAAACTTATAGAGAAATTTCCTTACTGGTCCCTGCTTTCTTCTTCAGCTCCTGACTTGTGTGAATTGTTCCAGCCATCTTTCTCTACTCCCCTCCTCCTGCTGCCTCCTCTTTACATCTCTTTCCTTCCACATCTTCCTTCATCTCTCTCCTCTTATCCTATTTGTTCCCATCTCGCCCTCCCAATGCTCCATCTTTCCTGGGTCCTCCCTCCTTACCATCTGTACTTCTTTCTTGCTACCAGGAAGGAAAGAAGGAGAGTGCTAACCATATTTGGGCTGGAAGATGGTGGCTCAGTGGTAGAGCATCTGCTTGGTAAGCAGAAGGTCCCAGGTTGAATCCCCGGCATCTCCAACTAAAAAGGGTCCAGGCAAGTAGGCGTGGAAAACCTCAGCTTGAGACCCTGGAGAGCCACTGTAGTAGACAGTACTGACTCTGATGGACCGAGGGTCTGATTCAGTATAAGGCAGCTTCATATGTTCATATGTTCAAGAGAGCTAACTACAGGCTCTCTCCCAAATACAGTTAGTTCTCAGTGTCTGCTAGCAACTTCCTCCCCCTGCCCAGTAGTGCCTGTTGATTTTGAAGGCTGCTTAACACTCAACTTGCTATGGGCTCCCTGCCAGCCCAAACATTTCGGCCATTGCTTACCTTGCATTCCCAGCATCCTCCTCACAGCTGCTTCACTCGCTTACCTGCCAATACCTCTGTCCATTCCTCCCTTCCTCCATATCACTAAATCATATCATATCACTGCCTGTTTCCCTGCCTCGCTCAACTGGCCACCTCCTCCCTTCACTATTTCATCTGTTGGTCAGTTGCCTGCTTAGGCCATTGTCAGTTCTTCTGTACTCCAGCCACTGCTGCTAGCCAGCTGATTTGCTTTGGAAAGGAAAGTGGGACAGCTTTCTCCTATTTTTCTTTTCTTCTTTTTCTGGGCAATGGTTATGGGGGTTCTAGGCAAATCCCACAATGGCAGTTGTGATCTTGTGACATTATGTCATTAGATTGGCAGAGCAAAGTGCTTAAGTTCTCTAGTTTGTGGCTCTTTTTTAAAAAATCTGGTTTTTATTTTACAGTTTTTGGATTTTTCTGCAAAGTCATAATTGACGTTTCCTTACTTCTGTCAGGAAAAGGGAATGAGTGAGGATTCATTCAGAAATTCACCCAAGATTTAAGAGAAAATAATTAGTTAAGCATGGGGAAGCAGAAGCATTTATAACCATGCTGTGAAACAAAAAAGCAAATGTCAAAATGTAAAGGAACAGTTATAGGGAAAAGCAGGTTCTTTATCAAATTGTATTGGATTAGGTTGTTTCCATATAAGGACAAGGTTCGTTTTGCTCATTGTTGCTGAGAATGCTGCACTGGAGTCTCTGCACAAAGATTTTCTCCATGCTTGCTCCTCGTGCCTGCCATTTCTTCTTACCCTTCAACCTTATTTTACTTAAAATTAAGCATGATTTAAGCATCATAATATGATTTGGTCCAAGTGGAATACAGCACTATGTTAGAACTACTATTCAGTTTTGCTTGCATTTGTCTAAGAGTAAAGCCATCTTTTAGTACCACAAAAGGGTCATGATCTGGAAGAAACTAGTTGTATTTATATATTGTATTTATATATTTACTAATGTGACATAAATGTACAAATTACTAAAGGTCTGCATTTAGTATTTGATGTCTAATATAACTTTTTGTCATGTTGCAAATATGCAATTGTTTATAGCAGGTAGTTATGAAATCATCTCAGATGTTCAGGTACAGTTTATTGAATATTCAAGTTTGATGACCAATAAGCAATTGATCTGTCTTTATTGTAGGGGTACCCTGGTGAAGACAGCACAGTACTGGGACCACCTGGGCCCATAGGTGAACCAGTAGGTCTTTCTTTATCCAGAAAACTATATAAGTGATTCCAAATAGAAGGCAGGAAATGGTGCTCTCCAAAAATATATAGTTGCCTCCAGACTCTTTCATCACATTGTATTTTAAAAGTGTGGAACCAGCGTAGTTATTTTAAAATATAAAGTTATATCTGGACTTGCACAAATTCTGGTTTCTTTATCACTGCATGTGTTCAGTCTGTATTTTCTGACAAAAAAATTATTCTAGACTGATGGATGTTTCCTTTGAGATGGCAAGTGATTCCTGTGGCATTTAAAGGTGATCCTGGAGGTCACATTAAAATCATAAATTAAAATGCTAACATAATAGTAAACCAGACGAGTGTGTGAGTAAGATTTGAACCAAGGACTTCCCTGGTTCAAATCTTACTTCCTTCATTTTTCCCTGCTAGGTGGCCTAGAATAAGGCAATATTCTCAAAATTAACTTCTCAGCAGTACAACCTCTTGACAGGAACAGTGAAATAATATCTGTGAATTCTTTAAAACACTACATAAATGTTAAATATTGTTAAATGTCTTTAACCACATTCTGCAGGAGCAAACTACTTTTCGGTCTGTGAAACTTAAAAATTCAAATTGCCTTATCACAAATAATTTTAGGCAGTATTTATGTACTGTGGCTATAAACAAATTAATCATTAGCCACTGTAGAGCTAATTACAAAAGTCCATATCAGTGAAGTTCTATAAATGGTTCACATGTAGAATTTTGAAAGCATCCCTTGTTCCCTTCCTTTTTTCTGAGTTATTTATCTTAAATTTATATTTCCCCCCATAATTGGTCTATATTTCAAATGACAATTTAAACAATTGGTCCCCTTTTTATTTTTTTAGGGTCCTATTGGTGAATGTGGGGATCGAGGAGAGCCTGGTGATGTAGGTTATGAGGTAAAACATACTTTGGCTTTTGGTTCAGTATTTATGCTCTGCACTGTCTGTTTTATTATATATTTTATTTATTTACAAACTATGTATCCCTCCGGGGGGGGAGGGGTGGGCTCCCTCTTGGGTATCCTGCCCCCCCAGGGAAAATGTATGCACAATACATAGCCTCTCCTTCCCGGTGTAGTGAACGCCGCGTGGTCACTGTCCGGCTATGCCTGGCAGATGGTCACTGCAATGGCCTCTCCTGCATTACTGCATCCGTGGCAACACCTTCTCACTGGTCCCCCCCGTTTCTCACAGAGTTTGCCACGTCATGGTGCGACCGAATGTCCGGCAGTATAACCGGATGGGCAGGCTGGGCTCACCAACCTCGTCAGCCAAGAGAAGGAAAACTCTAACATCAAACCCGGGCAGATAGAGCTCGTTAATGTAACACCTACCACCTGGAGGACTCGCTGCCGGAGTCCCGGCTTACTGGGCCATGGCAGATGACTCCAAGGTGAAAGGGTGGAGCCAGTACTGCGCACACTGTGCCTCACCTAAAAATTCCTCTGCGCAGGCCTGAAGGGCATATCCACATCCACAACCCACAACACACCAAGTCCTGCAGCGATGGGCAAGGGGCGAAACGGCAGGTGGAAGATGCCACTAGAAGCCACAGTCCCGATCCTGCATGTAGGCGGTTCAGGGTATTGGTCGCCTGATGCTGACCCGGAGACGAAAGCATCTTTCGGCAGCACCCTGAATGACCAAGCAGCCTTATCTAGGGACAGCACTGCTTGCTCCACACGGAGAGGGGCCTAGAAAAGGTGGCCTAAACAAAGCTCGTCTCCCCCACCCCAGTTGGCTAGCCGCGGTCAACGGGCATCCTTACTTGCGGTCAAAAAATAACAACAAAGAAAAGGCATGCACCTTCCTCACAAAGTGTGCAAAGACTTAAGCTTGCGTGTTGGAACATCAGAACCATGCTTGACGCAGTAGACAGTGGTCGCCCTGAACGACGCTCTGCTCTAGTTGCCCACGAACTTCCCAGGTTGAATATTGACATAGCAGCTCTCAGTGAGGTCCGTTTCCCTGAAGAAGGTAGTCTTCAAGAACATGGTGCTGGCTATACCCTCTACTGGTCGGGTAAGTCAAAGGCTGAGAGCCGCCTTTCTGGCGTTGGCTTCATGGTCAGGAACTCCATTGCCTCCAAACTCAAAAACCTGCCAACAGGTCACTCAGATCGCATCATGTCCATGCGCCTCCCACTTCAAAACAAGCAGCATGCAACACTCTTCAGTGTGTATGCCCCAACTCTTCAAGCAGATCCTGCAGAAAAGAACAAGTTCTATGCTGATCTACGCAACCTCGTACGGAAGATCCCTACAGAGGACAAGGTGATCATCCTTGGCGACTTCAATGCCAGAGTAGGTAAAGACTCGGAAGCCTGGAAAGGAGTACTTGGCAAACACGGCATTGGCAACTGCAATGATAACGGGCGCCTCCTGCTAGAATTCTGCACGGAGCACCAGCTTACCATCACCAACACTATCTTTCAGCAGAAGAACAGCCTGAAGACAACCTGGATGCACCCACGGTCCAAGCACTGGCACCTTATCGACTACATTCTGATGCACCAGAGAGACCTTCGAGATGTCTTACACACCCGAGTAATGCCCAGTGCGGAATGTCATATGGATCATCGTCTTGTACGCTGCAATCTCCGTCTTCACTTTAAACCCACACCCAGGAGAGGAGGTATCCCTCGGAGGAAGCTTCAGGTTGGCAGCCTTCAGTCAGCTGAAGTTAAAGCTGCCTTCCAGGCAAAACTCCAGTCAAGAATTGAGGACCCCAGTTGCCCCACAGACCCTTCTCCAGAAGCACTCTGGGAACACCTAAAAACTACCATCCTGTTGACCTCTGAAGAAGTCCTCAGGTTCTCCACAAGGAAAAACAAGGACTGGTTTGACGAGAACAATCAAGAGATCCAAGAATTACTAGCGAAAAAGAGATCTGCCTACCAAGCACATCTTGCTCAGCCCTCCTGTCCCGGGAAAAAAGCAATCTTTCGCGCTGCATGTAGCAACCTCCAGCGCAAGCTTCGAGACATTCAGAACAAGTGGTGGACCAAGCTTGCAGAGAGAACCCAGCTGTGTGCAGACACTGGTGATTTAAGAGGGTTCTACGAAGCCCTGAAGGCAGTATATGGCCCATCATATCAGGCTCAGAGTCCCTTGCGTAGTGCAGACGGCCAAGTACTCCTCACAGACAAGGCATCCATACTGAACCGGTGGTTGGAGTATTTTCAGGCTCTCTTCAGTGCCAACAGCGTAGTTCAAGATTCAGCAATCCACCTCACCCCACTTCAACCAGTGAAAACAGAGTTGGATGAGATCCCCACCCTAGAAGAGACTGTTAAAGCCATCAAGCAACTGAAAAGTGGCAAGGCAGCGGGAGTTGATGGAATCCCACCAGAGATCTGGAAGCATGGGGGCACAGTACTACTCCTCCCAGAGAGTCAGTGTGGCTTCAGAGCTAACAGGAGCACCACCGACATGGTATTTGTTCTCAGGCAGCTCCAAGAGAAATGCAGGGAACAGAACAAGGGTCTATATGTGACTTTTGTCGACCTTACCAAAGCTTTCGATACCGTTAGCAGGAAAGGCCTGTGGCAAATCTTGGAACGTTTAGGATGTCCCCCGAGATTCCTCAGCATGATCATCCAGCTACATGAAGACCAGCGAGGCCAAGTCAGACACTGCAACGACCTCTCGGAGCCCTTCCCAGTAGGCACAGGTGTAAAGCAAGGCTGCGTTCTCGCGCCAACTCTCTTTACGATCTTCTTTAGCATGATGCTTCAAAGAGCTGCAGTAGATCTAGATGATGACGATGGTGTCTACATCCGCTATCGCACTGATGGCAGCCTATTCAACCTGAGGCGACTAAAGGCTCACTCCAAGACAATGGAAAAACTCATCTGAGAGCTACTGTTTGCTGATGATGCTGCACTCGTCTCCCACTCGGTATCAGCTCTGCAGCATATGACGTCTTGCTTTGCAGAGGGTGCCAAGCTATTCGGCCTAGAAGTTAGTCTGAAGAAGACAGAAGTTCTCCACCAGCCTGCACCCCAGGAAGATTATCACCCTCCCTGCATCACTGTGGGTGAATCAGTACTGAAGACAGTCCAGCAGTTCAGCTACCTGGGGTGCATCATCTCCTCAGATGCCAAGATTGACAAGGAGATTGACAACAGGCTGGCAAAGGCAAACCGTGCATTTGGCCGACTGCACAAAAGAGTATGGAGCAACAAGCATCTGAAAAAAGGCACAAAGATCAATGTTTACAAAGCGGTTGTGTTGACAACCCTCATCTACGGCTCTGAATCGTGGGTTTTATACCGTCATCACCTGCGACTCCTTGAGCGCTTTCATCAGCGCTGCCTTTGCACCATCCTCAACATCCACTGGAGTGACTTTGTGACCAACACTGAAGTCCTCAAGAGGGCGGAGGTTACAAGCATCGAAGCACTGCTGTTGAAGACGCAGCTGCGCTGGGCAGGGCATATTTCTAGGATGGAAAACCACCGCCTTCCCAAGATTGCTCTGTATGGCGAACTTTCCACTGGCCATCGAAATAGAGGGGCACCAAAGAAGAAGTACAAGGACTCCTTGAAGAAATCCCTTGGCACCTGTCGCATCAACCATCACCAGTGGTCTGACCTAGCCTCAGATCGCAAAGCATGGAGGCACACCATCCACCAGGCTGTCTCTTCCTTTGAGAACGCACGCATAGCTGGTCTTGAGGACAAAAGGAGATTGAGGAAGAATCGCACTGCTACAGCACCAACCCCAAATCAGACTTTTCCCTGCAGCCACTGTGGCCGGATCTGCCTGTCCCGCATTGGTCTTGTCAGCCACCAGCGAGCCTGCAGCAGACGTGGACTACTGCACCCTTCTTAAATCTTCGTTCGCGAAGTCAAGCCGAGAGAGAGAGAGAGATGTATCCCTCCTTTCTGCCTGCCCTGATCAGGGTTAGCAAGGCAGTTAACAGATTAAAAACATACATAATTAAAACACATTTTATAAGCCATTATTAAAACCCAACAAAAACACATCATTAAAACACTTAAAACCAAGATAAACTCACATACAGTACATAGATCCAAGTGGGCAGCCATGTTGGTCTGAAGCAATAGAACAAAGCAGTGGGCAAGTGCACCTTTAAGACCAACTACGTTTTATTGAGAATGTAAGCTTTCGTATGCTCTAAGCAGACTTCATCAGACAAAAGTGAGTTGGTATGTAGAGTCATGGGAATGTTTTTAGCAGATTAAGGAATCCCAAATTGGGGTCTGTGTTTGTTTGTTGGTATTGTTAAGTGGGCTGTAACAACAGTTGAGGGTGATAAAAAGCAGACATGTCATAGGTGTGAAGTGCTATAAGTCTGGGTGTCATTCTGGCTTCGTTAATTGTAGGTTTAAATGGAGGGCCTTAGTATCTCAAGAGGTTATAATATCATTATAGTTTGCCATTAGAAGAAAAGAATACATTAAAATACAGTGGAGGATGGGTTAGTATATGTAAAGATAAACAGCCAATATCCCTATTTGAATATGTCAATATAAAAAACCAAAATATTCTGATACACTGTTCTAAAAGAGAAATACATTCTAGTTTGCCATTAGAAAAAAGGGGTACATTAAAATATAGTGGGAGATGGATTAGTATATGTAATGAGATAAAAAGCCCATATCCCTTATTTGAGTATATCAATACAAAAAAACAACATTATTCTGATACACTGTTCTAAAAGAGAAATACATTGGAATACTGTGGATGTACTGTATAGCTATACTCAGTGAGAGTTGGTTTAGCATATGTAATGAGATAAAAAACCAATATCCCTGTTCAGTCTTGGGGAGGTGTTTGTCCCAAGTTTCATAATAATTTGTAATTCAGCAGTTTCTCTCTCCATTCTGTTCTTGAAGTTCCTTTGCAGTAAAACAGCTACTTTGAGGTCACCCATTAAATGCTCAGGAAGGTTAAAGTGTTCTCCAACTGGTTTCTCAGTTCTGTAATTCCTGATGTCAGATTTGTGTCTATTTATCCTTTGGCGTAGGGTTTGTCCTGTTTGCCCTATGTAGAGAACTGTAGGGCATTGTTGGCATTTAATGGCATATATAATGTTGGAAGATGAACAAGTGAATGAGCCTGAGATGGTGTAGTTAATGTTGTTGGGTCCAGTGACTGTGTTGTCTGGGTGTATGTGGCAGCAAAGTTGGCACTTGGGTTTATTGCAAGCTGTGGTACCGGTGTTCATGCTCAGATGTGATATTGTATTGCTGTGGGTGAGGAGTTGTTTGAGATTGGGGGGCTGTCTGTGTGCAAGAAAAGGTTTAACCCCCCCCCCAGTACTTTTGAAAGAGAGCTGTCACTGTCCAATAGAGGTTGTAAGTAGTGTTCCCTCTTAGCTGAGTTAGCGTGAGCTAGCTCACAGATTTTTAGCCTCCAGCTCACATATTTTTGTCTCAGCTCAGGAAGAATGACCCTAGAGCAAAATAATTTATGCAGTAGCTCACAACTTTAATGCCAGTAGCTCACAACTTTAGTATCAGTCGCTCACAAAGTAGAATTTTTGCTCACAAGACTGCAGCTTAGAGGGAACATTGGTTGTAAGTTGTTGATGATATGTTGAACTGTTTTCACTTGAGAGTTGTGTGTGACCACTAGTGGTGTTCTGTTATTGTCTCTTTGGGGTTTGTCTTGTAACAGGTTTTCTCTGGGTATCAATCTGGCTTTGCTAATCTTATTTTTTTACTTCACTTTAGTTCCAAAAAGGTTTACTTCACTTTAGTTCCAAAAAGGTTTACTTCACTTTAGTTCCAAAAAGGTTTGTTGTAGATCCCTCAGGTGAGAATCTCTGTCAGTAGGATTGGAGCAAATGTGGCTGTAGTGTAGAGCATTGCTCTATACAATGGATAGTTTTGTATGTTTGGGATGGTAGCTGGAGGCATGCAGGTATGTTTGTCGGTCAATAGGTTTCCTGTATAAGGTAGTGTCTATGCGTCCATTGTGTATTTTTACAGTGGTGTCCAGAAAATGTATTTCTTGCATAGACTGGTTCATTGTCAGGTTGATGGTAGGGTGAAAGTCATTGAATGCTTGGTAGAATGCATCCAGGGCTTCTTTACCATGTGTCCAGACCATGCACAAATGCAGTTACCTGGCAAAGTTAGATTGCTTGAATACCCTTGATTATGTGTGGGGTGATTGCCTGTTGGATTTACTCAGTGTTTCCTGATGAAAGTTTATATACCATGTCAGGCAGCTTTGTGCCTGTTCAGTAGTCATTTATGCTACATGGTGATGCCACTGTTGCTTGTGTCCACTTCTGCCTAGCCCCAGAATTAAACAATCTCTTTTACCAGAGAAGAGGCAGTAACCGCCAAGATCATTGTTGAATCATTAAGTTGCCTGACTTGTATTGTAAAACATAAGCGTTGCTTGCAGTTTGCCCCCTGTTTATGCCTGTGCTCTCAGATTTTAGCTTTAAATGGCTGACATTAGAAACGTTGCATTCCTGTTCTTTTCAACCACTCAGTCAGCCACTTCTGTTTAAAGAGGGATCATAAAAACTGATAGCAAATGGAGTTGGGGTAATGGGTAGACGATTAAGGCACAGAGACACCAGTAATTAGTAAATGTCAATTAAAAATAATCAGACTTTTTATTATGGGTTTTTTAAAACTGGAGGCAGTGGTGGCAATTGAGTTTGGAGATAGTGGCTGCAGAAAAAGAACAGCCTATTTGTATAAAAAAGCAGCTTCATTGTGCAAACTGGATGGATTCAAATATGTCCAGATGCCCCTGCACAGCTCACTGAATTCTTGGCTTCCTCTTGTGACCAGTGAGCATGACATTAGCTGAACTAGTTGGTGATCACAAACAATTTGACTCTGTTGGGCTACTTTTCACATATTCATCTAGTACAGTATAATGCAATTGACAGTACTGTATGCATGCATGTTCCCACACAGCCAGGGCCAGTTCGCCTACCAGGCAAACTAGGCAATTGCCTAGGGCACCAGGAGGGGGGGGCGCCTAAATTTGCCTGTTCCCCCCGCATCGCCGCTGCACCCACGCCCTCCATTCCCTTCCACAGTGCAGTGCCGTGCTCCGCCCTGCCCACCCCCCTCCCCAGCATGATCAGAGGAGCGCACTACGACAAAGCTTTGATGCAGCTGGCATCAGATCGTTCTTTGAAGAGAGTGCTGGAGGAGGCTTCGCTCCCCTCACTCCCGGTTCTGGAAAGGAGTGGGGAGAAGCCTCCTCCAGTGCTCTCTTCAAAGAATGATCCAATGCCAGCTGCATCGAAGCCGGTAGGGCCGAGCCTTGTCGCAGTGCACTCCTTTGCTCATTGAGGCAGCGGGGTGGGGGGGACGGAGCTATGGAGGGAGGGCAGCAGAGGGGGGGGCAGCGGGCAGGGAGCCAGACTGGGGTTCCACGTGCTCTAGGGTCGGTACTGCACACAGCCTGATAAGATTCCTAGTTTTCCTGCTCATCCACATGATTCCTTCTCTACTTCCCACTCAGTAGACAATTATATAAATAAAATGAGCAAATCAATCTGCCAGTGAGTATAAATAACCATTTTTTAAACAATTCTAGCCAGTTTCATTTAAGTCCACATTATTGTCAAGGTAATTTCACATATATATTTTCAAACAGACATACTGAAGCTATAGTATCCCCTTTGCATATCCTAGTATCCCCTGACCATCTGGATCCACCTTAGGTAAGAATTGATTTCACTTACTGCATATATGCAAAAGCATCTTGCAAGGCAGGAGTTGAAACTCAACCACCACAGCTATTGTGCAGCCACAAAGCTGTTCAACAGTAGTTTAAAGTGGATGGCAAACAGATCTGAGGCTTGATTCATGAGCGATTGTGGGTACTGAACATGGTTCTTTTGCGGGCTGAATTTGTTTACTGCAGACTTTGCAGCATCCCTAGTGAGAAATAAAGTCAAGTTAGTTGTGTTCTGCTGATGAATGAAATGTGGATGGATTAAGTAGGGGCAAGGTTTATGTGTTCTTGGGTTGAATATTATTGCATTTTTAATACAATACAGTGCAATGGAGGTTTGGGGACTTCACATTTAAATAAGGTATAGCTGAAAGACCGGTGAAGTGCCTACTGACTTGTATTGCAATGAAATCAACATGTTGGAGTACACTTTGGCATCCAGATTTTCACTGGAAGCCTCATAACACCATTTGCCTGCCCAGTAATATGTTGTACTCCTATTTCTAGGGTCACCTAGGACTTCCAGGACACAGAGGTGCTATTGGACAACAAGGGCCACCAGTAAGTGTATTATAAAGTGCGCTCTCTTCATTGTTCTCTTTTTTTAAATAATACAATTTTATTCCTATATTTGTTAACTACAGGACAACCTCTAACTTCTGTCCATTTATTTTAATGGATTTTTTCTTCCCCAAAGGGTGAGCCAGGCGAGCTGGGTGAAGTAGGACCAAAAGGAGAGCGGGGATCTCGAGTAAGTCAAAAGAGGCAACAAGAGAATATATTGTTTTGCTTTTCAAAAGATACTTGGTACTTTAAAGATTAAGAATTTTACCGTGATGTAAATGTTTTTGTTGCCATGTTAGCCCATTTCCATTTCTGGAATCTGACAAGGCAAAGGATAGTGTATGTTGTTGGCGCTGGAGGCAGAGCCAGCTATGGCCAAGGACCTGCCTACCTTAGGGACCGCCTCTCCCCATATGTTCCTCAGAGAGCACTGAGATCTAGTTCTCAAAATCTTTTAAAAGTCCCTGGACCAAGGGAGGCTAGATTGAAAACGACGAGGGAGCAAGCCTTCTCAACAATGGCTCCCCAATGGTGGAATCAACTACCAGAGGAGGTGCGAGCCCTGCAAGACCTAAATCAGTTTTGCAGGGCTTGCAAAACTGTCCTCTTTCAGCTTGCTTTAAGATGAAACCCGGGAAATGACAACTAGCCATCCTACACATAGTCTGAACTGTAGCACCGAAATTCATAATTTATAATGGTTTAACTATCTATTTAATTTTAACTTAATTTATGAATGTAATTTAACTATTTTAATGTAACTATTCTAATTGTTTTATAGTATTGATTGTATTTTATCGTAATCATGGTGCATACCATGTCCTGTTAGCCGCCCTGAGCCTGCCTTTGGCGGGGGAGGGCGGGATATAAAAATAAAATAATAATAATAATAATAATTATTATTATTATCATCATCATCATCATCATCCTTGCCAGGGAAACACTGCTACCAGTCCCTTTCTTTAATCTGGTCAGTATAATACTACGCCAGCCTCTGATTTAAGTCTATAGGATGTCCCATAAACAGGCTGTTGGTATGCAGTGCAGTCCTATGGATAGAAAGCTGAACTTGGATCTGAGAAACCTAGGATTAAGCCCCTTCTCTGCTGTACTACTAGTTATTTTAATGGCTACCTCATTTATTTACTGATGACATTGTTAGTGTATGACATCGTTTTGCAGAATCATTGAGGTAACTGACAACATAATAAAATTCATTGTCAACATTAACAATTAAACTCCTAATACCTTTAGAAGTACTACATGAGCAAATAAAATAATCCAAGATTAAAATAAGCCATAGCCCACAAATGCCTGCTGAAATAATAATAAAAAATCTTCAACATCTCTTTAAATGTTTAAACTGAGCAGGCCTGCCAAGCTTTTCTGTGGAGTAAAGACCGTAATGAGACTGCTGCTGCTTGAGAATCCTCACTTGTGTCCTCTTAAGTCACATTTTGTATAATAAAGAATGTGCAGGTGTTGTTTTATACCTTACATGTACCTTTGGCCACCATTGGAAACTGGATGCTGAACTAGATGAACTGTTAGTAGTCTTTCCTGTCCTGTATATGTTGTTCTTGAACTTCTTGAAGACTAGGCAGGATAAAAGTGTACTGCAGACAGGTCCTATCATTCCCCTGCTTAGGATGCAGAGAGCAACCTGGCGAACTGTGTTGTGGGGAGACAAGCAGTTGGACCCTTGGCCCAAGCTGCAGCTATCCTAGCACCTGATCCTTTGTTACTTGTTGGCAATTCATAGAGCTAGGCTAGTAGAGACCAGCTGTTGAAGATCTATGCATAGTGACATAAGGAACAGATTGGGTAGCAGTTGCCTTTGTGGCTTCATGTCTGTGGTTTTGAATAATTCTTTTGTGGTCTGAAGTATTTTTTAAAATAGAAACTTGTTATTTCTCTGGAAATCCAGTAACTTTTTAAAAACGTTGCATCCTTAAAAAGAAGTTGGCTTAGGAAAATAGCTTAGAAACAATATCCAAGATGTTAGAGACCACCAAACAAAGACCCTCACAACTTACTCTGCATGCTCTTCAAGCCTTTGGTTTGTTTCTTTTGAACAGCAACCAAAGAAAAAGCTGCTTTTTGGCATTTGTGTGAATTTCAGAAGCAGCAATGTGGAGAGACTGTTATTTAGAGAAAAAAACCCCTACAATTTTACTGGGCATGCTCAAGTCTTATAGAGGCTCTTGTGATTGTGTGACCACTGCTCAGATCCATTTAAACTCATTTCTGAAGAAAGCACAGTTATGGCACAATGCCTGTGCACTTGGAACAATGAGCTTGGGGTTCAGCTCAAAGGACCAAGTATAAATGTCGCATTTTGAAATTAATTCTTTGAATTGAGGATACAGTTAAAGCAGCCAAAGAAACTGATTTTAAAGGATTAAATAAAGAACAATTTTTAATATTCCAGTTGCACCTTCAGACTTCCACTTTCAACCCAGTCCTGCTCCAGTAAAATTATTTTCTGATGGATATGTGATAATCTGTGACTGAAAGCAAAACCACATTTTGTTAGCTTACATATCTTAGTAGTTCTATGAAGCTTCTCCTGTGATTGCAGGACATTTAACATTTGGCAGCACATACATACTATAGAACCAAAAAAGAAAACCCTGTGTTGTCCCTTTTCAGATTTTCCATTGTGCTCCCTAGGCTGAAATACAATATTCCGGTCATATTCCTAAAAATAGTTTAACAGCTAGAGGCTTCATGAAAAATGTACATCTTAAAACTGCAGTTAAAGCTGCGCTGGTAACATGAGAACATAGAGCTGCTCCTACTATATTGATTGCATAGAACAAGAATTTTTTAAAAATTGCTTTCATTTAAAATAGATTCCAAATTGATAACAAATACAAAACTGATAGTTTGTACAGGTTGGAACCTGTGAATTGCTTTCACTGACAGCAGGGCTTTTCCTTGGTGTAATTAACTTCTTCCACTGGAGGAAAGTTCCACTATCACTGAAATGAAGTCGTAAAATACAACCTACTGGATTTAATCCAGTGATACACTTTTAGAAATGCTTTGGGTTGAAATAGAGGGCCCAAAAGGAAATTTAACTATGGGAGTTTGTTATCACCCACCAAATCAAAAGAGAAAAGACGATTATAATATGATGGAAGGCTTAAAGATAGCGGCTAATCGTAAAAACTGTGTCATAATAGGTGATTTTAACTACCCGCAGATTGATTGGGTCAATATGTGTTCTGGTCGAGAGAAAGAGACTGAGATTCTTGATGCTCTCAATGACTGTGCTATGGAGCAGATGGTCTCAGAACCTACCAGGGGTGGGGCGATCCTGGATTTGGTCCTAAGTAATGCCCAAGACTTGGTGAGAGATGTAAAAGTGATCGCAGCATTTGGGAGCAGTGACTGTAACGTTATTGATTTCACCGTTTGTATAAATAGGGAGTTGTCCAAAAAGACCGCCACAACCACGTTTAACTTTAAAAGGGGTAAATACACTGAGATGAGGAGGCATGTGAGGAGGAAACTGAAAGGAAAGGTACATACGGTCAAAACCCTTGGGGAAGCTTGGACACTATTTAAAACTATAATCCTAGAAGCTCAGATAAAATACATACCACAAGTTAGGAAAGGCACAAACAGGCATAAGAAAAGGCCTGCGTGGTTAACAAACAAAGTAATGGAAGCTGTAAAAGGTAAGAAGGACTCCTTTAAGCGGTGGAAAACCAGTCCAAGTGAGATTAGTAAAAGGGAACACAGGCTGTGGCAAATCAAATGCAAGAATGTGATCAGGCAGGCAAAAAGGGACTATGAGGAGCATATTGCAAAAAACATAAAGACCAACAATAAAAATTTCTTCAAATATATTAGAAGTAGGAAACCAGCCAGGTAGGCAGTGGGGCCCTTGGATGACCATGGGGTAAAAGGATTACTGAAGGAGGATAGGGAAATGGCTGAGAAGCTAAATGAATTTTTTGCCTCCGCCTTCACTGTGGAAGACGAGAACTTTTTGCCCGCCCCAGAACCACTAATTTTGGAAGGGGTGTTGAAAGACCTGAGTCAGATTGAGGTGACAAAAGAGGAGGTCCTACAACTGATAGACAAATTAAAAACTAATAAGTCACCGGGTCCGGATGGCATACATCCGAGAGTTCTGAAAGAACTCAAAGTTGAACTTGTGGATCTTCTAACAAAAATCTGTAATCTTTCATTGAAATCTGCCTCCGTTCCTTTTTTTTCCCCCCAGAAAAATAAGTTGTTTTATTATATTATACATAAAGCTATACATATGAATGTTTATTAGACTCGAAAGGAGAATTAAAAATTGAGGAATATTCTAAATTAGACTGGTGGTTAAAGGTACAAATAAGATCCAGGTATAAATCCGATAAAGAAAAAGGCTTCTCGAACAGGGTAAATGAATTTGATGCAATTATTTTTGAGTCAGATCGGAAATTAGTCTCTAGAATTTATAACTGGTTACTAGAATATAAAATGCAGGATGAAGTGGTAAAAGAAGCCTGGGTGCGATGGATGAAAGATTTCGGATACAGTATTGAAATTACCGAATGGGAAAAGATTTGGAAAGAAAATTTTAAATTGACGAAATCTGCTTTATTTAAAGAAAATTTGTACAAATTGATTTATCGCTGGTATTATACCCCAGATAAACTGTCCAGAGCATATCCAGAGGTTTCAAATAAATGTTGGAAGTGTAACAAAACGAAAGGTTCTCTATTCCACATATGGTGGCTCTGTGATAGGGCAAAGAAATATTGGATTCAGGTGTCCATATGGATTCAAAAGATATTAAAAAAACAAATCCCCCATCTACCCGAACTTTACTTATTAAATGTCTGTAAAATTGATGTGTCCAAATCGGAAAAAAAAGTTTTGCTCCATATACTAACTATTGCCAGAATTCTGTACGCCAGATATTGGAAGACCTATAATATTGCAAATAGGAATGAGTTTATAGTTAAATTAATGGAGACTGTAGAAATGGATCTTTTAACCATGAGGTTGAGAGATGGTAATATTACGGAATGTAATGATACTTGGAAATCTGTGTACGAATGGGTGGAACATTTAAGATTTGAATAGATAGAATAAGATATAAGTGTTAGAAAGTTATCTATACGTACCTTTGTAAATGGTGGTGGGTATGTTGAATTCTCTGAGTATGTATGTGTGGCTATGTTATATGATGTTATATGTTATATGCCTCCGTTCCTGAGGACTGGAAGGTAGCAAATGTCACCCCCATCTTTAAAAAGGGTTCCAGAGGAGATCCGAGAAATTACAGGCCAGTCAGTCTGACTTCAATACCGGGAAAGTTGGTAGAAACCATTATCAAGGACAGAATGAGTAGGCACATTGATGAACACGGGTTATTGAGGAAGACTCAGCATGGGTTCTGCAAGGGAAGATCTTGCCTCACTAACCTGTTATATTTCTTTGAGGGGGTGAACAAACATGTGGACAAAGGAGACCCGATAGATGTTGTTTACCTTAACTTCCAGAAAGCTTTTGATAAAGTTTCTAATCAAAGGCTCCTTAGAAATCTTGAAAGTCATGGAAAAAAAGGACAGGTCCTCTTGTGGATCAAAAACTGGCTGAGTAATAGGAAGCAGAGAGTGAGTATAAATGGGCAGTCTTCGCAGTGGAGGACGGTAAGCAGTGGGGTGCCGCAGGGCTCGGTACTGGGTCCCATGCTCTTTAACTTGTTCATAAATGATTTAGAGTTGGGAGTGAGCAGTGAAGTGGCCAAGTTTGTGGATGACACTAAATTGTTCAGGGTGGTGAGAACCAGAGAGGATTGTGAGGCACTCCAAAGGGATCTGTTGAGGCTGGGTGAGTGGGCGTCAACGTGGCAGATGCGGTTCAATGTGGCCAAGTGCAAAGTAATGCACATTGGGGCCAAGAATCCCAGCTACAAATACAAGTTGATGGGGTGTGAACTGGCAGAGACTGACCAAGAGAGAGATCTTGGGGTCGTGGTAGATAACTCACTGAAAATGTCAAGACAGTGTGCGTTTGCAATAAAAAAGGCCAACGCCATGCTGGGAATTATTAGGAAGGGAATTGAAAACAAATCAGCCAGTATCATAATGCCCCTGTATAAATCGATGGTGCGGTCTCATTTGGAGTACTGTGTGCAGTTCTGGTCGCCGCACCTCAAAAAGGATATTATAGCATTGGAGAAAGTCCAGAAAAGGGCAACTAGAATGATTAAAGGGCTGGAGCACTTTCCCTATGAAGAAAGGTTGAAACGCTTGGGACTCTTTAGCTTGGAGAAACGTCGACTGCGGGGTGACATGATAGAGGTTTACAAGATAATGCATGGGATGGAGAAAGTAGAGAAAGAAGTACTTTTCTCCCTTTCTCACAATACAAGAACTCGTGGGCATTCAATGAAATTGCTGAGCAGACAGGTTAAAACGGATAAAAGGAAGTATTTCTTCACCCAAAGGGTGATTAACATGTGGAATTCACTGCCACGGGAGGTGGTGGCGGCCACAAGTATAGCCACCTTCAAGAGGGGTTTAGATAAAAATATGGAGCACAGGTCCATCAGTGGCTATTAGCCGCTGTGTGACACTGTGTGTATATATAAAATTTTTTGCCACTGTGTGACACAGAGTGTTGGACTGGATGGGGTGTTGGCCTGATCCAACATGGCTTCTCTTATGTTCTTATGAAGCATGAATGAACTTTGCACAGTTCTGCTTCTGCATAATCTTTCACAACACCTAGCACTTTCCTCCCTATATATTATATATTGCATGCCATCAAGTCACTTCAGACTTATAGTGACCCTATGAATTAATGACCTTCAATGCATCCTATCATTAACAGCCATGTTCAGGTCCTGCAAACTGAAGATTTATTTGGGTAATCCATCCCATACTGGATCTTCCTTTTTTCCTACTGCCTTCAACTTTTCCTGTTGTTACTGTCTTTTTCAGTGAGTTTCATTTTCAGATGTTGTGACTGAAGTATGATAGCCTCAGCTAAGTCATTTTAGTTTCTGGGGAGAGTTCAGGATTGATTTTATCTAAAACCTGCTTATTTGTCTTTTTCGTGGTCCGTGGCATTCAGAAAATTCTCTTCCAACACCATATTTCAAATGAATCAGTTTTTTTCCTGTCAACTTTCTTCATTGTCCAATTGTCACAGCCATACACAGTGTTGGGGAATACCACAGTATGAATTATACTGATTCTGGTCTCCAGCAGCACTTTCTTACACTTTTAAGGATCTTTTCTAGTCCCTCCAATGCTGCCCTTCCAAATCTCAATCTCCTTCTGATTTCTAGAGTGTAGTCTTTGTTTTGGTTGGTTGAGTCAAGGAACAGAAAATCTTTAACCATTTCAGTTTCTTCCTTGTCAACATTGTATACAGTGCTCATAAATCAGTTTCACAGGATGCAAGCAATTTACAGTAAGGCTGATTTAGCATAAGTGGCTACCATTTTCTTGCATTTCCTAGCTCAAGTGGAAAAACAAGAAAATGACCACATTATCCACTTGCACTATGTCAAACATGTATCTCCATGGGTATACTCTGAGGGATGTACCATCCTACATACATCATGGATAACGCAAGAGGGTGCATGCATGCTTGCTTGAGAATTCCACCATAAAAAGGCATGAAAGTACTGCAGGAAATCGGGATATGTACACAAGTATTGCCCCATGTGAACAAAACCAACGTGATCTTTCTGTAAATGTATTGTCATTTTGAGCAGCTGGGGCTTCCAATTCAAGTGACAATGAGGCATGATGGTCTAATTGATATTTATACTTTGGGGTTTCCATTTATGAAAAATAATCTGACAAAATTGGCAATGGTTAAGTGAAACAGCATGCTCTTTGAGAAGCTAATATAAATTATTTTACTATATTTAGTGGGAAAATTAAGATAATATCGGGGCGATCTTCGTACAGTGGAAAAAGAACAAAACTATTCCTATGCTTTTTCACTCAATATTGTGAAAAATACAGAACTGATTCAAGTCATCCTTGGTCCCCAAGTAGAATAGCACCCAATATTGTGACTGGTTGTATGCATTAGTGTGATCTGCTTTTTGAATCAGTGCAGTGTTTTGCTAAACGTAAGAGACTAGAAGAGAGATCGTGAGTTTGCAAGCAGCTCATGATCGTAGATTACTCCTCATGGAAGTGATTGCCATTCTTTGACACTGACATAACACCAAATAATGCAAGTACTCCTAGCTCCCTGACAAAGAAATGCAGGCTTTTGACCTATTGTTAGGTTTCATCAGCTTTGTCAGCTAACAGATGTTTTGGAATCTCCAGGGTCCCACTGGAAAAAAGGGAGTGAGTGGTCAAGCTGGGAAACCTGGAATGCCTGTAAGTAAACAGACTGTTTTGTTCATTATGTGCTTACATTTCAGATATCAAGTAGTGCAAAGGCAGATCCAAATTGCTTAATGCAGGAAACAACATGCTCTCGATAAAAGACAAAGCTAATGAAATTCAGTTAGCTCATTCAACTTGGTGCGTACACATTCTTTTTTAATTATACTGAGAGCATTTTTTTCCTTTTATAACCATGCTCTTCACAGGGTGTGCACAGCATATGCAGTTGTAAAATGAACAGAGACCAACTGAAGGTTAAAACAGTCTGCTTTTATCGTTCAGAACTGTCCACTCCCTGAGTCCATATATGACAGTCTCAGATTTTCCTGCTCTGTCAATTATAATTTGCTATAAATTTACTGAAAAAAGGAAAGTTTTTTTTTTTAGAATTGCATTAATCCAGAGGCAGGCAATTTCTTTATAACTGTGCTTGGACAGTTTTGGGTCCAGTATATTTTTAGGAGAGCTTTCAGATGCTCTCATTTTCACTGAGATTATCCTGCTTTGGGTATTGATATTTAGAAAGATTCTGTTTCATACTCTTTTCAAGGTTTTCTCTGTTCTGACATTGTAGCTCTAAGTAGTGTTCCTTGCAAGATCTGTTGGTCTAGAAAACAGACTGATACTTTTTATATTTCAGCTTAATTTCAGTGGCATCTAATTGTACTGGTGTTTGATATTTCTGAAATGAGCAATTTAAGTGTTTCAGTTGACCTTTTAAAAAATAGATTTGCTTTGTAAGTCATTTTCAGTGCCTGAGTCAGAAAGCAGTTCCTTCATGTTAAAAATAAATGAACTGAGCCAATAGCCTGACCCCTGGCCATGATATGTTAACTACAATAATATCTATATTTATTTATTGAAAATGTTTATATTCCATCTATTCCACTAGCCTCAAGAGTAGCTGGAAAGTGGCACCAACTAATAAAATGTTTGCTTTACAAGCATATTGAGGGCAGCAGTTTGTATTGACTGGTGTCCTCACTGTGTAGTGTGACATCAGTGGATCATAAAAATAGAAAGGATAAAAATCTTAAAGATTACGTTAATATGAGCCATACACAGTGTACATACATTGTGTGTGTATGACTAACACCGGAAAGCCACTTAAAAGTTCTGAAAGCTATATAATGCTCACTTCTCACATCTGCATCTCCAGTGTCCTTTAGCTATCTGTCCCAAACACACATTAACCAGTCACAAGTATTGATTAACCAGCAGGCTGTCCTACTCTGAGGATAACCAAGGACCCACTTTCAGTATTCATGAGCCAAACTAGCAATATATGTGGTGCCTTTAAGGCAAAGCCTGCTAGGGACTGGTCCTGATAGGCAGCTGGGATGCAGCCTTGAGCCTATGGTGGGGAAACATGAGTCATAACTGGGATGTGGGGGCAGGTTTGGACAACACAGCTACCCACCTGAATCTGTTTGTATTTTTCTGTCATGCTATTTTAGATGTGCATTTGTTAGGCAACTGAAATTGCTACTTTTATGCAGTATTTTTACTCCCACTTTTGTATGTGAGAGCAAGGTATTATGTATATATTTTACTTCTATTTATTCATCTATCCATTCATTTATAGTCTCAAAGCAGATTACACAGTGTAAGTCAATGCATAACAGGATGGGATATCCAATAAGCAGTGTAATAGAATTGATTGAAGCCATTGAAATCCAGAAACATAAACACAATTTCAACACGAAGGAAGGAAGTTTTAAAATGAATAGGACATGGCTTCCAGTCCTGAAAATCACAAAATGCCCTACCGTTACAGCAGCACTAAAGATAAGATTAGAATTTCTATAGCCAATCCATATACAAAAGAACCCCTTCAAGTAAGCTCCTCCATTATCATGTCACAGCCCAGGAAGCTCCCACAAGATAATGACTCAGCCCTACCCCACCTGCCTGAGTAGATATAAATCACCTGCCTACCAACCTCTTCACAATTTGACCCAGAGAGAACTCCAGTTTTCTGGATTACACCTCTGAGGATACCAGTCACAGTTGCTGGCGAAACGTCAGGTCTCACAATGCCAAGGCCACAGCCACACAGTCCAGAAAATCTACAACAGCCAATGGACTCTGGCCGTGAAAGCCTTTGACAACATATAGAATTAATATTGATGAAATCTGAATCAAAGCTGAAACAGAGCATAACTATTAACATGACACAACATGCTGAGTGATGCTAAAATTACATAATAGGATCCTACTTACAGCAACAGACAGCACAAACCATACACGCTAGTGCAGTCCATAGTTCCTGGCCTTTTAACCAAGCATTTTTCTTATCCATTTTGCTATAGTACTGCCCTATTACCTGTGTAAAAAGTCTTCACAAATATTTATTTAAATATTTATATTGATGTTTTATTAGCTATCTTGAGCCTTTTATTGTTTTAGAAAAGAAGAGATAAACAGTTATTAAAGAATAAACTCACTCCAAATAATGATGTTGTTTGGAGTCTAATAGGTTTGAAATTTATTTCAGGGTCAGCCTGGTCCTGTAGGACAAAAGGGTCCACCCGGCTATTCTGGACCAGAGGGCATTCCTGGGAGTCCTGGAAAACGTGGGTTACCTGGGCAACCGGCTTCTCCTGTGAGTAATACTTGTGTAATGTCTTGAGTCATAGAATAATTTTTAATTAGGATCAGTATCTGCCAAATGGGACAAAAGGATGTCACGCCAGTGTCACATCTCCCTCTGGCTTGATGAAGTAATGTGAGAAATAGCCACTTCTGTGTTTCCCATGTGTTTTCCTTTAACTGACTTGCCACACTGTGGTGTTTGGCCACACCATGCAGCAATCACACCACAATGGGAATACAAGAATCAGGCTTTAGTCATTTAGCAAAATCTGACTGCTTTTTTTGCAATAGAAAATTGGTTCCAGGAAGCTGTTTTGCTTTGAGCTGGGACCATGTCTGATTGTCAGTAGAGGTCCTTCATAGTACATACTGCAGGTTTAGTGGCTTTATAATGTTTTATGAAATATTAGAGGTAATTTCTAAGCAATATTTTTATGTTGATAGTTTATACTAAATTTAAATAATATTGTCCAACCATGTATTCAATTGAAGTAGTTTAAAAATGTGATTCTGTATGATGAGATATTAGTTAAATAAGCTAATTGTTATGAAGCAAAGACATTTGTTTTAGTGACCAAAACAATTAGTCAGTGGTTAATGTGATTGCAAATTACTTGCTGTTTGTTTATCCAAGGGTAATAGAGGAAGCCCAGGAATAGCTGGACTGGCAGGATATCCTGGAACTCAGGGACCGAAGGGGTTACCAGGTATGCCAGGAAATGCTGGACCACCAGGACTAAAGGTACTTTGAATTGTATTCTTAAAGGCTGGTTTACATTGTGTTTGGACTCCTTTGGTGCATTCAATAAAAAGTAATAACAAAGGCAAAATTTACAACTTGAATAAAGCATGTACATTTATATTTTGGAAAGCATAATGTAAGTGAAAATGTAATAATGTCATAATGTAAGTGAAAATGCATGTATGTAGATTGACTTGAAAAACAGTTTTTAATTCATGTTGTCCTTATGTTTACTCATAAATGCCTTTTAATGCCTTGGTAAACCTTCTGTAAGTTGTATTGCCATTTCAAAGGAGGCAGATGCTATCCATTAACTGGAAAACACTATATTTAACTAGGGATGATAGGAAAACATCATCTCAGTATAAACTGGACTATCTCAGCTTATTTGCTTTGGAATATGACCAGACAATTCTGCTGAATTCAGATCTCATCCCCCCTAAAACAGAAAGAAAAAAAATAAGTCCTCATATTTCAAACCTCTGTAGTTTGGCAGGAAAAAGAAAGATAGGCACAGTCCCCCATATGTACAGGAGGAAAAATTCCTTCCTGATTGAAATTTCTTCCTGATTGCATGGGCATTGGAACTTTCTCTAGGTTTGGAAAGAGATTTCGAAAAACATTGCATTTTTCCCCATTAAAGTGCAATGCAAAAATGTCTGTCTTTCAGTTACAGATTTGCTGATGGCTGTGAAAAGAAATGGAAACAAGGTTCAAGATAAATAAATGCATATACTTGAAAAAGTAATTTTGTATACAGCTTTGAAGTATTCATAATTCTAAACCTCAGACCTAATAAGAAATTTGCATAAGGAATAAATATGTATGAACACATCATATAGAAATTTCAAGAGAGGCTATCTGCTGTTCCTCTGAGGAATGTGTGTACACATTTTTTCCCTGTTTTGCAGGGTGAACAAGGACTTAGAGGTCATCCAGGGAAGCCAGGTAAACGAAGCCTTCCTGGGACACAAGGTGATCAAGGTGCACCAGGAGATCCCGGCCTGAAAGGGCATACTGTATGTATCTTCTGTCATATGCAAAGTAATGAATAGTGTTGTTGGGTATATTGAACATATGTGCTCCTGGATCTGTTCTTGCTCCTTAGTAGCCAGGTTCAGAAGTGCCTTTTATCAGATGATATACTAACTGTCACATTTTCTGGTGAAGAAAGACCTACCCAAAGTTGTACATGCCTTGAAGACATTCAGTACTGTAATGCAATCTGTGTTGAACTGCCTCTGAAAAGCATTTAGAAGCCACATTATACTCAGAATGTGGCCAAAAGGTTATTGACAGGGATGAGCCAATATGATCACATAACTTCTGTTCTGAAACAACTGTACTGGTTCCAACAGGTTTTAACTTTTAAAGCCCCAAAACCTTTGGGACCAGAATATCTCAAGAACTGCCTGTTGATGTGAATCTATCTGTACACATAGTCCCCCAGTCAATGCCATAGATTTATACCCTGCCCTTCTCTCTGAATCAGAGTGTCAGAGAGGCTTATAGTCTCCTGTATCTTCTTCCCCTACAACAGATACCCTGTGAGGTAGGTGGGGCTGAGAGAGCTCTCCCAGAAGCTGCGCTTTCAAGGACAACTCTGCGACAGCTATGACTAAACCAAGGCCATTCAGCAACTGCAAGTGGAGGAGTGGGAAATCAAACCTGATTCTCCCGTATAAGAGTCCACACACTAGCCACTACACCAAACTGGCTCTCTGTTTCTCTACCATCAGAAGTGCAGAGACTGATTATATTAGGGTTGCCAAGTCCAATTTAAGAAATATCTGGGGACGTTGGGGGTGGAGCCAGGAGACTTTGGGGATGGAGCCAGGAGACATTAGGGGTGGAGCCAAGATCAAGGCTGTGACAAGCATAATTGAACTCCAAAGGGAGTTCTGGCCATCACACTTAAAAGGACAGCACACCTTTTCAATGCCTTCCTTCCATAGGAAATAATGGATAGGGGCACCTTCTTTTGGGGCTCATAGAATTGGACCCCATGATCCAATCATTTTGAAACTTGGGGGGTATTTTGGGGAGAGGCACTAGATGCTATAACGAAAATTTGGTGCCTCTATCTCAAAAAACAGCCCCCCCAGAGCCCCAGATACCCGCAGATCAATTCTCCATTATTTTCTATGAGAATAAATCTCCATAGGGAATAATACAGTTCCCAGCAGACATTCCCCTCCCCCCGCTTTCTGATGACCCTAAAGCGGGGGGGGGCTCCAAACTGGAGGATCCCCTGCCCCCACCTGGGGATTGGCAACCCTAGATTATATAGTACAGGACTTTCTACACCAGTACTGTGGTATTCTTTTTGCAGCGGTGCTCACAGAACCCTGTTCCTCTTAGTCTTTAGATGTTCCAGCTATGACCACTTTTTCCACTTGTATTTGAAGCAAACTAATTTTTCATTTCTAATTGATGTTGCTTAGTTGTTAATGGGCCTTGCCTTTTGATTTTCTTCCATTTGGAGTTGGTTTTATGATCTGTTCTATTTAGTGGTGCATGATTCTGTTTTAATAGTGTTAATTAAATGTGTTGATTTATTGTTAACTACATTTGACCCCATTTGGGCAAGAAAAAAAAATACAGCATGGAAATACGTGAATCCAAGCAGTAATTCCTTCTGTCTGCTAATATTACAGGGGGAATCTGGTGATCCAGGTCTAATGGGATTTCAAGGATTCCCAGGTCCTAAGGTATGATCATTCTGGAAGAATGAAGCATGTTTAAGGTTTATTAATTTAAATGGGAGAGTAACATATGAGCTTAGCTCTTGCATTGAAAGAAATGGAATTTGCAAGTGCTTAAACTTTGCCTGGATTTTGCCTTTTAAAAAATCTGAATTCTAGCCATGTGTAATAAGCATGTTTTTAAATTACAAATAAATGAAATATGAAAATAATCCAACTGCCCATATAACTAGCTAAAAGATCATCTTTTTTTTAGGGTCCTGAAGGTGAACTTGGTTTAATTGGAATTCTTGGACCAAAAGGGCCAGTAGGTCACATAGTAAGTGTTCTGCACAACTATAGATTTATCAGTCACTTGGCTATTGAATTGCTTTTGCTGCTTTTCCCATGTATATATAGGACTGCCTGGTAAAATTTCCTGCTATGCTAGCAAGAAAGAACAAACAATGGTTTGATGAACCGAAACGAAGGAAAAAATTGTGATGATGGGATGACACCAATACTGGCCCCACTATTAGGCAAAGTGAGGCAGTTCAGCTCAAATTTTGCATCACCAATAAAGTGTAGCCAATTGTTTAGTTAATAGATTTTACATATGTAAATATATAAACATACACCCATTCATATTGAGATCAATGTCTGTGAATCTGTCTAGCCAATTATCATCCATTCATCTATCTAAAACCATTTGGAGTTCCCATAAGATTTAATCAAGAAATCAGTATAATTATTCTTTCATTTATACTCCACCTTTCTCCACAAAGGTGACCCAAAGCTTGCATTATTGTCCTCTCCTGCATTTTATACTCACAACAACCCTGTGAGGTAAGTTAGTCTAAGAATGTGTAACAGGCCAACATCACCCAGTGAGCTTCCATGGTTGAGCAGTGATTTGAACGTGGGTCTCTCAGATTCTAACTTGAAACTAACTATACCCCAAAGTTAGAGTCCAATGGCACCTTTAAGACCAACGAAGTTTTATTTGGAGTGTGAGCTTTCATGTGCAGGCACACTTCCTCAGACAGACTGGAATGAAACTTAACAGTCCATACATATAAGGCAAAGGTTGAACAGCAAATTAGCATACAAACATACAATATAATGAAATGATTTAACAGATGCAAACTGGAACAAGCTAAGTTTTGTAAGGTCATCATTGCTTAGTTTTAATTCCAGGGAAAAACAGTGTGCCCTAGTGGCTTTTATGTGGCTGCTGTTTCAATAATAGCAAGCAATCGAACATGAGTGAGCATGCAATTCACATGGTATCAAATTACGCAGTTATTGCTGGCAGGCCTAGCCCTAAAGAGTCCTCCTTCAAAGGCCAAAATAACCCTGGAAAGGACTCTACATCAGGGGTGTCGAACTCATGTGTTATGAGGGCCAAATCAGACATAAATGAGACCTTGAGGGGCCGGGGAATGTCAGGTTGGGCCAAGTCCAACCTGTCAGACTGGGCCATGTGTGTACCTATTTAAGATTACATAGCAGAGATATAAATTTTTATAAAGAACACAAACAAACTCGAATATATTTTTTAAAAAACGTAAAACCTACTTAAAATGCTAGCACTCATTGGTCTTAAAGGTGCTTTCTTTGTATTTCTCCCAAGGGATCCAGGGAACTGGGCAAAGGAAGCTGTGGTTCTTTCCTTCTTTCCCCAGGGGAAGCCTCAGTCAATAGAAGGAAGAGAGGTTTGGCTCAGTAGCTCTGTGTGAGTGAGAGAGCCTGGCAAAACAAGCTGTTATTCAGAAGGAAGCAAGAGAGAGGAAGAAGGAAGCAGATGACAGCCAGTTGCTTGGGGGCCTAATTGGAACCCTCCAGGGGCCTGATTCGGCCCCCAAACTGCATGTTTGGCGCCCCTGCTCTACATCATTACCCTGCCAGAAAGTAAGGCTTGAAATCTGTAAATACTGTGTGGTTGCTAAGCAACAGCAACTGAAGGCATTTATTTCATAAAGCTACAGATACTGCTATTATTTTGGGAAGTTTAAACCCACCCACCCACCCCCAATCTGTTGTGTGTTTGTTTTAGATTTCAGATTTTTCTGCAAACCTTGGGTATTTTTCACGTTTGTAGATATATTTGTCTTGTCTGTTCATGGTTCCAGTCTCTGGAATTAAGTGGCCGCAGATGTGGGCATGCTGAGAATTAAATATATTGGTGATAATGTGTCTATTGAGATTATTTTTGTAATCTTCAGATATATTCAGATCTTTTCAGTTTATGGTTGCTGTTCTCCCTTTGACTATCAAGGGCCAGAAGTTTCCTGCTTTACCAGAATAAACAGCCCTATGTAGAGTTACTCCTGTCTAAGATCACTGAAGTCAATAGGCTTAGACTCAAGTCACTCTGCATAGGATTGCACTTTAATTACTTAAATTCTTACTTAATGTCTTGCTGGTAACAAATACCTTTAAGGTACACAGTGTTGGTCTTTGTATGTTTACTTAAATTACTTGTGGTTTATCACATGCTAGATGAGGTTCTTAGTAGTCTAAACAAGGAATGTCTAGTTTTACTGCCTGTGTGACTTCTAACTCATAGATAAACAAAAGAGGTCAATTTCCCTTACTTTCACTACTCAGTTGGACATAAACACAGACTAAAATTTATCTTGTATATCTAGAAATAGCATTACTCTTTGAATGTGCAGTGCCATCTCACAGATTTTCAATTAGCGTGATGTAGGCCAGCTAAAGAACTGTGTGCTTATTATATGCTAACATATTGTGTTTTCATAGAATTAATTAATACACTGTTTTAGCAATTACTTCGCTTTTTTTGTTTTTAGGGAAATACTGGCCCTATCGGTAATGAAGGCATCATAGGCCCAGCAGGCAAACCTGTAAGTGTAGATTGTTGTATTTTTCTCTTTAAGATATCTCTTTAAGATATCTTATAGCATTTATGTCATTATGTGAAGGTTTCCCCACTCTAATGGATAAATAGACCAGGCCACTTTCATGCCTGCAAAATGAATAATGTGAAGGGGGGTGGATTGGTTAGGGTCAAGAGTATATTTATTTTTCTTTTCAAGTCATTGTATACAGCCTCTCTGAGAAATAAACCAGCTCTATTCATTTGCATTATCCTTAATTAAAATGTCTGTTGCAAATCCAACAAAGTATTGATGGTACCTTAACCAACATGATTATAATGGCATTAGCTTTTCTGGTTCAGAGCCTACTTTGTCCTATGCACAAATTTTTCAACTACAGAAAAGTACATGGTTTTTTAAAAAAATATTTATTCAATACAGTAAAAAAGAATTTATTTATTTATTTATTACGTTATGCTTATATCCCGCCCTCTCCGCAAGCGGACTCAGGGCGGCTCACAACATCACATTACTTCCATTAAAAACGAATAAAACATATAAAACATAATTACATATTTAAATTATTTAAAACATTTCATGGTGCTGTATTAATACAGTACAGTATAGCGGTTCTGAAAGTTCGATGGTGACCATCGGTACTCTGCATGGCGCTCTATATGATGTCCAGTGGCATATGATGTCTCTCTCGGTTAAATGTCAAAGGCCTGTCAGAACAATTCGGTCTTACAGGCCCTGCGGAATGTAGACAAATCCCGCAGGGCCCTTATGGCCTCCGGGAGAGCATTCCAGAGTTCTGGTGCTGCCACCGAGAAGACCCTGGCTCATGTCGTACGCAACCTTGCTTCTTTTGGTCCAGGGATGGAAAATAGATTTTCCGTCCCTGAACGCAGTGCTCTCTGGGGAATATGCAGAGAAAGGCTTTAAAGGTCAACACCAACACCTTGAAACAAACTCAGAACACAACAGGAAGCCAGTGCATGTCATGGGTGCTGGGGGCCCTGCAGAAGAAGCCGAGCCTGCAGAAGAAACTGTGCCCCTGCCACCTGCACCAGTGCCCCTGCCTTCTGCTGGAAAAGATCCAAGCCCCCTGCCTCGCCCTCTCGGGTGGCTCGTGTACGTGACCGCCTTCGTCAGGACCTCAGGGATCGGAGGAGGGCGGCACGCTCACAAGCAAGACGCTCCCTGAGCCCTGAGTTTTGAAAGGATTCTGGCCCTTCTAGGAGTGAGGGTGCTTGAGTCTCAGCAGGATCCTGGCTGCCCTCTGAGTCAGCAATTAGCCCAAATGGGCAACAGACAGCAGAGGGCTATATAGCTGTGGGCTTTGAGAGAAGGCTTTGTGGAAGCAACTAGTCACTTACCTGACGTTCTAGCATCCACTTCAGCTTCTGACTTCGGCTTCTGGACCCCCTGACTCTGGCATTGACTCCTGGACCCCCTGACTTCGGCTTCTGAACCTCTGACCTACGATACCTGGACTGTGATTTGGTTTTGGCGCTTTGGACCCTCCTTGCTACCCAGCTACAGACCTTGGACTGCCCCTGGACTTCGCCTGCCTGGCCCCAGCCCATGACAGTGCAGCTCTTTCAGCACCGGCTGAATGTTCTCCCATTGAGGGAGTCTCATTAGCAGCCATGCTGCAGCGTTCTGCACTAGCTGTAGTCTCTGCGTTAGCGTCAAGGGTAGCCCCATGTAGAGAGTGTTACAGTGATCTGTTCTTGAGGTGACCGTAATATGAATCACCATTGCTAAGTGTTTGTGCTCCAGGAACGGGGCCAGCTGCCGTGCCCGCTGAATGTGGAAAAAGGCGGATCTAACTGTGGCCGCTACCTGGGCCTCCATTGTAAGGGAGGACTACAGGAGCATGCCCAAGCTCCTGACTTTAGGGGCCGGTATTAATGGCACCCCGTCAAGAGCCAGCAGATGAACCCCTCCCCCTGGACCACCCCGGCTCAGATAGAGAACCTCCGTCTTCGTCGGATTCAATTTCAGTTGGCTCAACCTGAGCTACGAAGGCATGGCTTGAAGGGCCAGGTCTAGATTTTCCGGGGTACATTCGGACTGGCCGCACATCAATAGATAGAGCTGGGTGTCATCTGCATATTGATGATAACCCAGTCCATACCTCCTGACAATCTGGGCAAGGGGGTGCAGTGCAGTGCACAATCCTTTATGAGGTCTAGGAATCTCATTTCTAGAGGAGAAAAGCACATGTTTATACAGTCAATGTGTGGGTAGTTGAAGTCTCCCAGTATAATAACATTATCTGCTTTAGTCAACTCCCATATTTCTCCATTTCAAAATCAACCTCAAGGGTTTGATCACTTGAGTGACAGTACACTCCTACTTTTAAATAGCTCTTAGGGCCCAGTATTTCCACCAAGTTTGGTGTAGTGGTTAAGTGCGCGGACCCTTATCTGGGAGAACCAGATTTGATTCCCTACTCCTCCATATGCAGCTGCTGGTGTGGCCTTGGGTCAGCCACAAGTTCTCTCAAAGCTGTTCTGCTCAAGAGCAGTTCTGGGAGAGCTTTCTCAGCCCCACCTACCTCACAGGGTGTCTGTTGTGGGGCGAGGAAGTGAAAGGAGATTTGTAAGCCGTTCTGAGACTCCTTTGGGTAATGAAGGGCAGGGTATAAATCCAGTCTCTTCTCTTTTTCTTCATTTTCTAACTTATTTGATTCTGTCCCCTCATAAGAACATAAGAGAAGCGATGTTGGATTGGGCCAATGGCCCATCCAGTCCAACACTCTGTGTCACTTAATGGCTAAAACCCAGGTGCCATCAGGAGGTTCACCAGTGGGACCAGAACTCCAAAACTCTTTGAGATACAGCACATTACCTCCCCCAGCCTTTCCTTTCCTGTTCTGACTATAGCACTTATATCCACAGATGACTGTATCCTGTAGATTTTCCCCATTCCACCACGTTTCTGAGATACTTACTGTATTCAAATTGTCATTGAGAACCAACCACTCCAGCTCCGCAACTTGGCTCCAAGATTTCTAACACTGGCATATAGATATCTATAATGTGTTTTCCTGCCCAGCAACCCTTGCCTCCTTCAGTCTCTTAGTCACCACATATGGCCCTCATTCACCATTCTATCCTCACTCCCAAGTTCTCTTTACTGCTATCAATATTGCCAATTGTTTATGAAAACCAGAAACTCCTCAGTTCCTATCAGCTTTCTCCCTGGGATTAGTTTAAAAACTGTTCTGCCAACTTTTTATATTAATCACCAGTAGCCTGGTTCCCTTTTGATTCAAGTGGAGATCATCTCTTTTGTATAGGTTTGGCTTGTTTCAGAAAATCCCCCAGTGTGAAACAAATCAAAACCCTTCCTCTTACCACATTCTCCATATTATAATTCACCCCTGATTTGTGCTGTCTAGATGGCCCTGAGCACAGAACCAGCAGCACTTCTGAGAATTATACCTTTGAGGTTCTGGCCTTTAACTTTCTGCCTAATAACCAAAATTTTTCCTCCAGGACCACACAACTATTTTTCCCAATGTCATTGGGGCCAACATGCACCCTGACTGCTGATTCCTGCCCCACCACTATCTATTAACCTATCTAGATAGCATGTAATGTCCACAACCTTCTCACTAGGCAGGCAAGTCACCACGTGGTCAAAACGTCTGTTATGTACCTGACTCTCTATATTCCAAAAGATCAAATACCAAAAGCCTCCCTCCTTGGGCCAGTCCCTATGACGTATTCTCAGCATGAATGTTGAAGTTCCCCAGAACAATCTGTCTAGGAGCCTCTAGCACCAAATCCAACAATACTCCTGATAACTCATAGAGGGTGCCCACTGAGAAACTAGGTGACGAATAGACATGAAGAATGCCTAATCTATGAGGGGAAAATAGGAGCCCTTGTTTTATCAATTCTTGGGATGCTGTAGATGTTAGACAGGCAGTGTGTATCCTTGCCGAACACTGTCTATCTTTGATAAATTCCACCCCCATATCTACCATTTGTATTAAAATAGTCCAAATAGTCCAAATTTGTATTAAAATAGTCCAATCCTCAAACATCCTGTTCCAGGGATTACACCCAACTGCTACTAATAAATCACCCAAATACCTCACTATTACTGTTCTAGTGTCCACAGAGAAACCACAGAACAATCCAGGGTATAGTCATGATGTGCTGAGGTTAGAGACATCCAGCAGGTATAGCTTTATGTCAATATTGGTGCTGGGTTCCAGGTAAGTAACTGATGTATCTCTCTCTCAAGTAGTGGGACATCTTCTTCCACCTAAGATGTACATATTCACACAAAGGCAATAACTCAGTGGTCTATGAATAAGAAATCAATTCATTCTTTTATTGTAAACTTTTTTACAAGTCTTAACTAATTTGAAACATATAGTGTACAGTAATTTAGAATATACAAAAATGGCTGCTGGGTTTTAAAAATCCTATAAAATAGCAATTCTGTTTTTCCTAGAACAAAAAGATAGTTAAGAACATAAGAGAAGCCATGTTGAATCAGGCCAAAGGCCCATCCAGTCCACCACTCTGTGTCACACAGTGGCCAAAAATTTATATATATACACACACACACATATATATATATATACACATTGTGGCTAATAGCCACTGATGGACCTCTGCTCCATATTTATATCTAACCCTCACTTGAAGCTGGCTATGCTTGTAGCTGCCACCAGCTCCTGTGGCAGTGAATTCCACGTTAATCACCCTTTGGATGAAGAAGTACCTCCTTTTATCCGTTTTAACCTGACTGCTCAGCAATTTCATTGAATGCCCACGAGTTCTTGTATTGTGAGAAAGGGAGAAAAGTACTTCTTTCTCTACTTTCTCCATCCCATGCATTATCTTGTAAACCTCTATCATGTCACCCCGCAGTCGACGTTTCTCCAAGCTAAAGAGCCCCAAGCGTTTTAACCTTTCTTCATAGGGAAAGTGTTCCAAACCTTTAATCATTCTAGTTGCCCTTTTCTGGACTTTTTCCAATGCTATAATATCCTTTTTGAGGTGCGGTGACCAGAATTGCACACAGTATTCCAAATGAGACTGCACCATCAATTTATCCAGGGGCATTATGATACTGGCTGATTTGTTCTCAATTCCCTTCCTAATAATTCCCAGCATGGCGTTGGCCTTTTTTATTGCAATCGCATACTGCCTTGACATTTACCATGACCCCAAGATCTCTCTCTTGATCAGTCTCTGCCAGTTCACACCCCATCAACTTGTATTTGTAGCTGGGATTCTTGGCCCCAATGTGCATTACTTTGCACTTGGCCACATTGAACCTCATCTGCCACGTTGACACCCACTCACCAAGCCTCAACAGATCCCTTTGGAGTGCCTCACAATCCTCTCTGGTTCTCAGCACCCTGAACCATTTAGTGTCAAGTCTGCAAACTTGGCCACTTCACTGCTCACTCCCAACTCCAAATCATTTATGAACAAGTTAAAGAGCATGAGACCCAGTACTGAGCCCTGTGGCACCCCACTGCTTACCCTCCTCCACTGCGAAGACTGCCCATTTATACTCACTCTCTGCTTCCTATTAATTAGCCAGTTTTTGATCCACAAGAGGACCTGTCCTTTTACTCCATGACTCTTGAGCTTTCTAAGGAATCTTTGATGAGGAACTTTATCAAAAGCTTTCTGGGAGTCAAGGTAAACAACATCTATTGGGTCTCCTTTGTCCACATGTTTGTTCACTCCCTCAAAGAAATGTAACAGGTTAGTGAGGCAATATCTTCCCTTACAGAACCCATGCTGAGTCTTCCTCAGTAACCCGTGTTCATCAATGCGCCTACTCATTCTGTCCTTGATAATGGTTTCTACCAACTTTCCCGGTATTGAAGTCAGACTGACTGGCCTGTAATTTCCCGGAACTCCTCTGGAACCCTTTTTAAAGATGAGGTTGACATTTGCTACCTTCCAGTCTTCAGGAACGGAGGCAGATATCAATGAAAAATTACATATTTTTGTTAGAAGATCCACAAGTTCAACTTTGAGTTCTTTCAGAACTCTTGGATGTATGCCATCCGGACCTGGTGACTTAGTTTTTAATTCGTCTATCAGTTGTAGAACCTCCTCTCTTGTCACCTCAATCTGACTCAGGTCTTTCAACACCCCTTCCAAAATTAGTGGTTCTGGAGAGGGCAATAGTTCCATGGTCTATGGATGTGTTTGCATGTTAATTGATATGAATGTCATTTTTCATACAACCATTCAAATATTTGAAAGTTCTAAGGAAGTGCATGTAACAACTGAAAAGATGAAGAACTAATATAGCTTTGTTATTTTTAGGGCCCCAGAGGTGATAAGGGATCCAGAGGTGAAATTGTAAGTCAAAAGAGCATTCATACTTACATGAAAATGGTTTAAGGCTACTTAGCTTAACATTTGAGGACTTTTTGGGCTCTAGAGTAGGGTTGTGCATTTGGCTATATCCAGTCCAAAAATACCTTATTGTTGTATTTGAGCCAAAAAATACCGATAAAGGATTGGCTATTCTTTCAGCCCAATATACATTTGAGGTTTTGTTTTGTTTTTGGCTATCTAAAATAGCCAAGCCCCCAAAATATTTGGGATTTTCTGGGACTGCCAGATAGCCAAAGTTAAAGGGCATTTAAAGAGATTGAAGTCCCTTTAAATGCCTTCTAGGTGTGCAGTCATGGCTTGAAGAAGGTGTTTAAAGGGACCACAAATCCCTTAAATGCCTTCCCCCCCCATTCAAAACAAGGAGGATGGGTGCACCTACTTGGGGGGGGGGCTATACAGTTAGATTCCCTGGTCCAGTCTTTTTGAAACTTGGGTGGTAGGGATTTGAGGAGAGGCACTAGCAGCTATGCTGCAAATTTGATGTCTCTACGTCAAAAGATAGCTGCCTCAGACTCCTGGATCCTCCCCAGATTTCTTCCCCATTATACTCTAAGGGGACCATTGACTACAATGACTATGATGGAGCAAAAAAATGGGGGGGGGGGGATTGCCCAAAAATCCCAAATCTGAATACCATACCAGATTTGGGAATATTGGAAAATCTTGTTGATACCCAAACAAGAAAAATATCGGTGAAGGGATGTGATCATAGATAGAACTGGTATGGAATTAAAGAAGATAATAAAAAGGGTATTGCAAGAAAGATATGTAGCATATTGATTGAAAATGAAAATTATATGATTGGTATAATATAGTCAAAATGGGAGAAAGACATAACATTATCAGAAAACGAGATAAATAAAATAATGAGAGGTATTAGTGATATAAAATTAGAGAAATGTAGTTGAAATTAATTTTGAAATGGTATAGAATGCCTGCTCAACTATCTTATATGTTCAAGGGAATTACATTCGATTGTTGGAATTGCTGAAATCCGATTGTTGAAAAGGGATATTATGCACATCTTTGGTGGGAGTGTTCTAAATTCTGGCAAAAGATCTTGGAAAAGGTGGAGGAAGTATGTAAGATTAAAGTGGAGTTATCAGGGAAAGTGTTGTTTATGGGAATTTTGGGGAAGTATAAAATAGATAAATCCTCTCAGGATCTATTTAAAGTTATGATTTTAGCTGTCCATGCGGTTATAGCATTTGGCTTGCTAGACGCTACAAAATGGACTATAGACAGATGGAATGGTTATTTATTTGAATAGGTACAGTTGGACATATTAACAGTATTAAAGCAGGAAAAGCTAGGTGAGGATACGATTGTGGAAGTTAAGAAGAGGTAGTTTGAGTATATAAGATGGGTAAAAGCAAGGGGACACAATAATGATATATTAGTTAAACTCCAAAAGGTGTGCTTATGGTTACAGATATAAAATAAAGAATTATTGCTGATTGTTTTGAGGCGGGGTTGGGGAGGAGGGAAATAAAAAGGAAAAGGGGAAAAAGAAGCATTTGATGTATTGAGGTATGTTATGTATGCTATGTTATGTATTGTCTGAATTATATGGAAGCAGAATCAAATACTTCAATAAACTGTTTGTTTCTTTTTTTAAAAAAAGATAGAACTAGTAGGCTGTCATCAGGGCAAATTGTCTATCCTTTGATTCAGTCACTATTGCTTTACTATAAAGCACACACACAGAATGTTTGTCTGGTTTCTGGTTCATACTCTGCCCCTTACAAACCCTTCTTTAACCCTTGTTATGAAAGGTTATCAGCAATATTTTTCTGATCTGTGTATATATACATTCTTGCAACTATGCAATTCAGAGAAATCTCAGTATTGTGATTTCACTAGGTGCTGATGTTAGAGGTAAGAGTGAGCAAATTCCTTTACCCAGAAATAATTTAGAATGCTATTTATATTTATTTATTTACTTCATTTATATCCTTTCTCTCCAATTATGTACCCAAAGCGACTTAAATTGTTCTCTCCTCGATTTTGTCCTTGCAACAAGATAGGCAAAGCTGGGAGTCAATGACTAGCCTAAGGTCGCCTAGCAAGCCTGGGTCTTCCAAATCCTAGTCAAACTCTAACCACTATTCCACACTAGCTCTCCATTATCACATCGTCTTCCATGGGGATATCTATTCCACAGATTTTAAAAGGTTTAATAATGATTTTCTCTCCCCATGGAACCCTGACTCATACAGTTCTGTGAAGTGTGTGTGTTCACGTGATGGGAATCTCTAATTGAGCATTTTCAGTGCCCTCACCAAATCCACAATTTCCAGTCTGATAGTTCTTTCCCTTCCCAGCTGAGTGATACTGCATAGCTTAGCTGAGAAAGGGGGAAGTAGCCTTTCAAGGGGCCAAAAGTGATGAGAGGCAGGAAGTACAGATTTTAACTCCATCATTTTGATTGAAGAGCGTAGTTTCCCCCCCTTCCATGTATTGGTTGTGGGTGGTCTGGCCACATAGATTCTTGGACTGTAGCCATCCCACAGTTCCTCCTTTGAGGAGGTTTTCATTTGATCCTGCACAAAAGGGAAATACCTAGGAAGCCTTTGATCTTCACAGTGTTCATGACGTCATATGGAGCTCCCATTACATTAGATTTGGTGGCTTCCTGCATTCCATGTGGGAAAAATCCCTGTGTATCAGCAGCCTAGCTGCCATAAAGAACTTTTTAAAAAGCAAAATCTTAAAACTTTGGAAAATCTTTGATTCTGTAACACTGTTAACTTTGCACATACATAAGGAGTAGCTAAAAGAAACAGCGCTGGCATTGGATGCTGCGCCAGGCAAGACACACCACCGCCCTAACTTTATGTCCATCATGCACCCTCCCTCCCTCCTCAACCCGAGTGCCATGGCGGCGGGCCCCAGTTGGTGTGTTGGAGCTCACTTGCCACCCCCATTGGGAAGGGCCAGATAGTTCCTCTCTTGCCACCAGCCTGCCTCTCTCCCTTGGTAATGGTGGCGGCAGCAGCAAGAAAAGGCTCCTCTGGCCACTGACACAATCAAGGCAGGCAAGAAAAGGTGGAGTGGTGGCAGGGAGGAGCTGAGAGCAGTGAGGCTGGATGGGCATAGTGCTTCCTTCCCACTGCACCGCCTCTTGCCGCCAGCTGCTTTTATTTGTGAGTTTCCCTGGCACAGCCAAGGAAGCTGCACTGGCAGCTTGGCCTCCCATGAAGGCTGCTTGGGCCATCTATGGGGAGAGGGTGGAGGTGGGAGGGGGTGCCCAGCACCCCTGAACACCAGGTGGCACTCTAGGCAGCTGCCTACCTGGCGTATTTGGATGTGCCAGGCATGAAAAGAAAACTTGGAGGCTGTGATAATGTATTTCCTTCCTTCTTCTGTCACACAGCACACAGACTCTTCAACTAGCTACTGTTAGTGTGATGTTCATTTGTGGGTGCCTGAACTAACTGGGTTCAGGTGCCTTCCTAGTAAATGGGATTACAGAGCACAATTGAATCCTGGTTAAGAATTATGGTGACTAGGAAGAAAAGTATCCCAAGTTTAGCCCAGGAGGTGTCTATGTTAAACTGGGCATTCAGAAATCACACATTTGGTTGAAGATGTTGGTCTTCAGTCTTTGCACTGTGTTGGAGGAGGAAGAGGAAACAGCACCATCACAAACAGTCTAATATTGTGTTTATGATACCTGAATGCACCCTATGGTGTAACTAATTTGGAACCTCAACTCATGGGCTTAAAGGAATGGATTTGGATAATCCTTGAGTTTTCCAGGGATTATCAAATTTGCAGTGTGATTTGTTCTTTTCTCTGCAAACTAGGATTCCTGGTTTAATTCAACAATATGTGAGTGTTTGTAAAAGAATAAGCTATAATTTGTGATTTGGCTATATTATCAAACATACATTGAAGGAAGGGAAGGGAATATGCATCCCACAAGTGGATTCCTATAATGGCAAACTATGTCAAGATCCATTGATCTTCAGCTGTGTTTATGAGTACAAATTAACATGTCTATATTGTTGAAAAGTGTACAGTTAACTTGTTTTATACTTAAAATGCCTAATACCACCCATTCTAATCCTTACAGCAAGTGCAGTAACAGAAATAAAGAATGGGGCTGTGCAAATAACTCAAGCTCCTTTAGGCTTAGACACCAGTGCAGGAGTTTTTTGGACATGCTTTTCAGATCATGGTAAAGATGCCTTAAAACAGCAAAACATTTCTGGAGACACTTGATTTTTTAAAAAATTAATTTAAATCATTTTTTAAAATGCTGTAACATAAACACCCAGCTTCCAGTCAATAGACCTTTCCAGGGAATTTCACTGGAAAATGAGCATATCTGTGCCATTTAATTACTATTTTTTGCCTTTGAAATTCTGCACGATAGGCAATGAGTAATTTCCTTCAGTCATAAATACATTGCATGAGACATTTGCAAGAAGAAAAGTATAGAACTTGTTGGCAGCACAAAACCATTAGTTTAGTCTCTACAGCCAGGAAAGAGCTTTAGTTCCAACAATTTTCACAAATGACAGAGATCAAAAAAATTTCATTCCATTCTGAATTTATTATTTGGAGAAGAGAAAAGTTGTTGGCATTCCTCCTAGATTCTCAGTTACTTTTAAGCAATAGTATGGTTTCTGATTAAGACATTTGAAGAAATAAGGTGCATATGTTTGAAGAAATAATGTCTCATTTTCTATGAATGAAAACATATCAAAGTAGACTACGTTTCAAGGGAAAGATTTTATTGTTGTTTTCTTGTATAAGAGAATGTATACTAAGGGGTTGTGCACTTCAGAACAGCACTATTGGCCCAGTTCAGAGACACTACAACATTAGATGCCACATTCATGTTTTGAAAAGCCACTTGAAGAAATGCTCAGAAATGGCAATATTTCCTCCATGAACCTAAGGAGGTCAAAAACAAATATAAAGTACAATGGTAGTCCCAGAAGTTTTGCTAGAGGGGCATCACAAACCTAGGCATGAAAGAAATCAAAGAGCCAGTTTGTTGCTGCCTTTTATATTGCCTTTTTCAAAATGCAGGTATGGACAATTCCCATTAGAAGCAGCCTTTCAGCACATTGTTTACATTGATTTGAATTGCTATAATTTCAAGTCTAATATGGCATTTTGGATTTCAGAAGCTCATTGCTACATCAGATATATTCACTGTTGATATAAAACATTTATGTTTTATGTGTAGATGCTGGAATGATGGTATCATCTAGAATTTTAAAGTCTGAAATAGCATTAAATTTGAAAATAAATAATGTTATTTTTATAGTTTTTTCAGTGAGTTATCAAGCAAGCTATCACCTACCTAAGTGGGTTTTAAAAAAAATTAAAAATGCAAAACATTGCTTTTAAAGGGGGGGGGGGAATCTAAAATGCTACCAAAATTATTTTTTAAAAAATTGGTATTTCATTTTTCCATGTGGCTCAGGATGGCTAACACCTCACAATTAAAACATTACATTTTATTAGTAGATTGAAACCCCAGATACCCTCCTACTAGAGTTGCTAGCCTCCAGGTTTGACCTGGGGATCCCCCAGAATTCCAGCTCATCTTCAAACTACAGAGGTCAGTTCCCCTTGAGAAATACAAAGGTCAGTTTCCCTTGAGAAAATGGCTGCTTTGGATGGTGGAGTCTATGGCACTGTACCCCACTGGAGCTCTCCAAACTCCATCCCCAAATCTTCAGGAATTTTCTAACTTAGATCTGGCAACCCTACCTCCCCCACCCCCATCCTCACTGCCAGGCATAAGTCTTCCTACTTTGAAGATACTTGCAATTTCAACCTTTATTAAATCCCCAGATGAATAAAAAGGGGTTTGCAACATCCCCTGAAATCTTCAAAAGTGTTCTCCTCACCTCCTCAGGTTGCTCAGGAAGAGTAGAAACTGCTGTAGAAAAGGAACAGCCAATAGTTGATGCCTGGTGGGCTACCTTTTTAAAAAAATGCCATAAAGTCAAGCTGACTGCTGGAGACCCCTAGTGGGGCTTGTAGGCAAGGGACATTCAGAGGTAGCTTACAATCGCCTGCCTCTACATCATAACATTGGTATTCCTTGGAGGCCTCCCATCCAAATAGCAGCCGTAGCTAGCCCTCCTTTGATTCCAAGATCTGTTGAGATAGGACTTGCCTAGGCTATACAGGTCAGGGCCCTGGTGGGCCATCTTGAGTGAGAGAACAGCCAGTAGGTAGCAGCCTGAAGGCCATAGTTGGCACACAGGGACATATATTAGGAGATATGCCAGTTAGGGCTGCCAAGCCCCCGGGCCGGGTAAGAGTTCTCCCATCCTGGAGGTTCCCAACCTGCTGGTCCACATTGGGCCGGGGGGGGACCTCTCTCAGTGTTGCCAGCGCAATGATGTCATCCATAAGTAACATCATCACGCTGTTGACACCACCTGCCGACCACTCTAGGTGTTTCTGGGAAAACTCTTATGATTTTCCCAGATGCTCTAGTGATTTGGGAGGGAAAACTCTGTGGTACGACCCTAATGTCAGTCTTGGGCACTGTAGGGATTTAAAGGCCATAACTAGCACCTTGAATTTGAGTTGGAAACAAACTAGACAATATAAGAACCCAGGTTGCAGTGTCGTTCTTCTCCCAAGAGTTGGGTGGTAGAAAGGTTGCTATCAGCAGAAGATTATCCCTCTCAAAAGAAGAGTGGAACAGACCCTAGAAGGGCCAGTTATGGCTAGGGACCAGTGAGTTTGCCATGTTACAAACACTTTATTAATTTCTTGCTGGGTCTTTTGACTATCATTTTTGCCCTCCTTGTTGGGAACATACCTAGTGTAAATCTTCTGCCTGTTTGCAGCATTTTTTCTTCACCTGTTTGAATATTGCCACATTTTGTTTAATAAAGCAGTTGCTTAATCTTGGCTGTGTCTTTATACATGGATGTTGGACTTATGCCTGGCAGCACCCCACCAGTAGAAGAGTGCTGCTCAGAAGAATGAAGGGAGAGGGGTGCTATTGGCCCAGCCTAGTTTGGATCCCAACAGACCAGAGTGCTGGCAGCTGAGAAAGCCCTTGACTGTTCCAGGGTTGTAAGGAGCAGGAGGGAGCAGCCCTCTCTCCCACAACTCCCACTTTCCTCAACAGCATCATAAATATATGTTGATTTATTTCACTTCATTTGTTTAACCTCCTTTACATTTTCTAAAATTATCCCTTGCACTTTTTAAGTATCCTGTAGTGCTCACAACTGTAATAGGTAAAGGGCCCCCCCCAACACACGCACTTTGGGGGTTATTGAATGATAATGATCTTTAAAAATCTTCCTGAACTGATGAAGAATCTTGGTTGGCAAGAGCTTCTCATGTTCATTTTTCAAAAATGTGAACTGGCATATCACAAATGGGCAGAGCCCTATGGTCCTGCTGCACCACCAGCTGACTATTGCTGGCATAATGCAGCCGTTGTGTTGTTAATACTCTACAGCAGATAGGCTGGGGGGAAAACTCAGGTATTGCTTTGAATAAAAAAGGATTTATCAACATCTCCAGAGTCCACTAATCATGGTGCAGCATATGAACAACATATGAACATACATATGAAGCTGCCTTATACTGAATCAGACCCTTGGTCCATCAAAGTCAGTATTGTCTTCTCAGACTGGCAGCGGCTCTCCAGGGTCTCAAGCTGAGGTTTTTCACACTTATTTGCCTGGACCCTTTTTTGGAGATGCCAGGGATTGAACCTGGGACCTTCTGCTTCCCAAGCAGATGCTCTACCACTGAGCCACCGTCCCTCCCTAAACAACATAACAGCATAACAACACTCACGCAAAAGCCACACATGGGAGGAACCAGTCTACCCATAGAATACATCTATGACTTCACCTATATCACCCCTCCCTACAGAGAATACAGTGTTCTCTACAATATGAACTAGTGTAATGCACATAGCAGGAGCTTGTATATAATGTCATATAAACTTTTAATGTAGTGTAAATCATCCTGGAGATCTGTTTCAGGGTTGAAGGACACTATATAAATATGCTTAATGGTAACTGACACCTTCCAAGGATATCTTTAGATATGACTCCCTTTATTCTGCAAATTGCATTTCATTTCACAGGACAACATGCAGAGAAAGAAGGAAGAGGAGGCAAACAACTAGTGTTTGGAATGTTTGTCACTTGAGAACTTTAGTCCAAACTAAATTCAAAATCCGTACGTGAAAATTTTAATCAAATAATAGATCTTAGTAGGCAGCCGTGTTGGTCTGAAGCAATAGAACAAAGCAGTACACAAGTGCACCTTTAAGACCAACTAAGTTTTATTCAGAATGTAAGCTTTTGTATGCTCTTAAGCAGACTTCATCAGACATATGGGAATGGACACAGCAATTCTTAATATAAGTTTGCAGTGTGGAATCATGGGAATGTTTTTAGCAGATAAAAAGAATCACAAATAGGATCTGTGTTTGTTAGTGTAGGTCAAAATGGCTGAAAAAACACTAGGTGATAAAAAGCAGACTGCTGTTGTAGGAGTGCCATAAATCTAGGTAACATTCTGGCATTGTTAGTTTAAATAGAGAGCATGTTTACTCAAGAGATTGTAACATCCATATAGTTTGCCATATGATGGGTTGGTATATGCCAGAGATGGCCAACAGTAGCTCTCCAGATGTTTTTTGCCTACAACTCCCATCAGCTCCAGCCAGCATGGCCAATGGATGGGGCTGATGGGAGTTGTAGACAAAAAACATCTGCAGATCTACCATTGGCCACCCCTGGTATATGCAATAAGACAAACAGCCAATATCCCCCATTTAGGTTTAGGAAACAAAACCCAACAAAGTGCTAAAAGAAGAATGCATGAAGCCTTCTTTCCCCGTGATACTTTCTTAAGATTCAAACTATGAATACAAATATACCCAACATGACATCCTGTTACATAGGAGTAAAAAAAATTCTTTTTAAAAGGAATCGAGGTGTGATCCATTCCTAGGCAAACATTTGCCAGTATGAATCTGGGCAAATACTCCTTCTCTTTCTACATGCTCATCCAGTATTCTAAAATAGACTTAAGGCTAATATTTGCATAGTTTATAAGTAGCTAATAAATCATAGTATAATACAAAATAGTCAATAGACTTTTTAATCAATTTACTTGTTATATATTAACAGATAGTCTGCTAGGGAATTACACATGCTGTTACTTGAGACTGTGACTGTAGCTAATTACTTCTAAATGCTACTCTATGGAGCTGATTGTATAAACAGGACACGTTAGTATTCAAACCTAACAGGCAGGCACTTTTTGTCAAGAAACTTTCTCACTTTTTTTTTTTACAATTTAAATTTTATTGAAACTTTTTCATATATAAACAACAGCTCCACCCCCAACTTTCTCATTTTTTAAGAAGTGCATAACAAGCCCTTTCAAGGATACTCAAATGGTCTTCAGCTATATTAAAAAATCTTTGTGCATGTCAAAACTAGTCAACAATAGCCCTTGCCATTCTGGACTTTTTTGCAGCTAATTTATTGCATAAATTACATTTTTCTGCTGTCTTTTATAAACTACAAGTCATTGTAAAGTGGAATATGTGTATCATCTCTTTTTACTTAGGGTCCTCAAGGCCCAAGAGGTCATCCAGGTCTACCTGTAAGTATATAACAAGTAATTTTAATATAAATACGACTATAATAATATGAAATCTTACTTATTTCTTTTTTCCTGCTATTTTCTAGGGTCCACCTGGAGCACCAGGTTCAAGAGTAAGTTACATATATCTTCTGCGATTATGGTAGTGTTAGATACAGAGCTGAGACTCCGTCTCCTGAGCTCTTCAACCACAGAGCTTTCCTTAGAAATGTACTTGAACTGACAAAGAGTGTTGTTACCAAGCTCCTATTGATTTGAGCAGAGGATGTATAGGAGGAAATTCTGAAGAACTGTACCCACTAACTCAGCTAGGCCTGCTAAGAGGCCAGGAGAAAAATGTCCTGGCCCTTTAACAAAGGCTTAATTGGATATTATTTATTAGATGGTGTTATTTACATCATGAAAAACTTCTTTTACCTGCCCATTTCTACACATTAAGACCGATTTCGCACTAGGGTTTGTTCTGGGTAGAGAGGCCTTTTGCCCTCAGGGCTTCTCTCCATTTTCGCGCAAGTTGCCCTGGAGCTGCAAGTTTTTGCACTGCTTTTCCGCAGCAAACAGAAACCACTTGTCAGACGATCTCGCTTGCAGCTCCTGGGCAACTTGTGCAAAAACAGAGAGAAGCCCAGGTAGCAAATGGGCTCTCCACCCGGAACAAGCCCAGTGCAAAACTGGTCTAAGTGTCTGTTAAAAGGACAGGATGCTTTTCTCCAGGCCTGTTGAGAACCATATACCCAATTGAATCAGAGTTTCAGTGCTTAAAGTCTCTGATATTTTGTCTATTTTCTTGTTACGTTTATATATTTAAAATCTCTTTCTGTATATTTGTGTGTATATATACACACATACACAAATTATAGCAGTGACATTTTAAAAATATAACACAATTTTGTATAGGCATCCACTAAGTTAGGGTTGCCAATACCAATTGGGGGCAGGGGATTCCCCCAGTTTGGAGGCCCTCCCCCCCCCCCGCTTCAGGGTTATCAGAAAGTGGTGAGGAGGGAAGGAAATATCTATTGGGCATTCCATTATACCCTATGGAGACCAATTCTCATAGGATATAATGGAGAATTGATCTGTGGGTATCTGAGGCAGCCTGTTTTTTGAGATATTAAATTGTTGAGGCACTAAATTTTCAGCATAGCATCTGATGCCTCTCCCCAAAACACCCTCCCAAGTTTCAAAAAGATTGGACCAGGGGGTCCAATTCTATGAGCCCCAAAAGAAGGTGCCCCTATCCTTAATTATTTCCAAATTGAGGGAAGGCATTTAAAAGGCATACGGTCCCTTTAAATGTGATGGCCAGAACTCCCTTCAGAGTTCAGTAGTGCTTGTCACACACTTGCTCTTGGCTCCACCCCCGAAGTCCTGAGATATTTCTTGAGTCAGACCTGGTAACCCTACACAAAGTAGAAATAAGTCTTTGTGTCACTCTCTTCAAATATAGATACTCTTAGGAACATTTTTCAAGCACATTCTCCTTCCTGAAGCTTTGTTTTCAGGCTAGTATTTTTTTCCTAGAACAGTTACATTTCATTATTTCAACATGATAGATCAACTTGATCCACACACTTCCTGGACATTTGGAGGCAGAGCCTGGGGAGGGTGGGGTTTGGAGGAAGAGAAAGACAAAGGGATATAATGCCATGGAGTCCCCTGTCCAAAGCAGCCATTCTCTGCAGGACAACTGATCTTTTTAGTCTGGAGATCAGTTGTAATTCCAGGAGACCTCCAGGCTCTACCTAGAGGCTGGCAACCCTAGCAATGACATCCTCTATCATAGTGTTCCTGGATAGGGGATGGGCATGAAATGGATCCCAGCCATTTAAACCAAACAGCAGTTTTTCATGAAGAACAGAAAGCAGGCTTTTAAACTCCTTTTAAACTCATGAACTGTATCAAAATTTGTGAAAGTCAAACATTGCTTCAGGAACCACAAACGTGTCAGACCCAGAGGCAAGGAAAAGACAAGTAATGTTCAAGATCTTTATTCCAGAATCACAGGCAGATACAGGCGTTGTTGGAAATGGCTCTCCTGGCAGTTCCTTGCTCTTATAAACCCTTGCCCTGACTGTTATAATTCAAGCTAAGCGCGCCAAGCTAAAGCGGGGATTTTGTGCAAGTTCACTGTTAGTCTCTCATCACCCCAGGTGCTTGTTATCATCCCTTTGGTTACATCTCCTCCAGCTCTCCTGACCTTGGTTGCGTAGTAACTTGCAAGTTCCCAGACATGCCACGCTCCCTCCAGATAAGCAAGCTTCAAAGCGAGCATAGCAAAGCACAAGCGTTAGCATTGTATAATTGGTTGAATCCAGAACAAAGATGGAGTGACTCAAAATTTGTGTCCATCCCTGTTCCTGGAAACCCTTGGTAAACTATTTCACTTCTAAAAGGTTCATCTCCCTCCTGCTTGGTAACATTTTCTTCATTTTAATCAGTATCTAATCTCAACTTTATTACCTCTGTCATATCTATTAATGTGTAGCATACTTTATGGATAGTCCCCTGCATTACAAGACATGAGTGAACACTGATTTCTCCTGAATAGGGACGGCAATCATAGGTGTCACAGAATGATCTTACCTATTGATTACCTGAAATGTATAGGGAAATGTGGCATTCTCTGATAGTCTCCTTGCTCAAGAGTCCTCTACAGTTAACAATAATAATATTGTAATTCTGTATAAACCTTTAGAAAATATAAAATAAACTTTTGAGGCGCCATTTGTTGATTATGCTGCTAATAATATTTTTAATTATGTTTAGAGGCAAATTGATATCAATGCTGCTATTCAAGACTTGATTGAATCAAATGCTGCATTTCAGATGGAGGTACTGGCACATTATCTATGCTTTTTATTAAAATTTCAAACGCAAAGGTTTTACCACACACCTACACATTTTGTATGCATTGGAATATTTTACCCCATTTGTCTCTGTAATGAAGAACCAAAGTAACTTATAAATACAATTTAAACAAATAGAATCAAACCCCACCCACTAAAAAATCAGGAGTAAACTGTTTGACCCAAAAAACATGAGTAGTGAGTGTAAGTATAAACTCAACTCAACATAAAGAATTGTGTGTTATATAAGGGAAAGTGTTATGGATAGGATTGAAGTATAAGATTCCTGCCAGGCTCATTGGAGCCAGGAGGGCAGAGCTTGGGGACTTGGGAACATGGACAGTAGGTTCCAAATACCTGCTGCCCTCCTCCAATCACAGGCCCCCTGCCTGTTTGAATGAACCAATGGCATGCTTGCGCGGGAACCGAGAGTTGTATATAGGTTTGGCGAGTGGTCCCTTTCCCTAGTCTTGTTGGAGCGGCCCCCACCATGCTGTTTCTAATAAAGAGCTGTTATCAATGCTACCTCATCTCCTCAATGCTTTGAACCCACTATATTATAGAAAGTAACCCAAGCAGTAATTATATTATTTAATCAGATGGGTAGCCGTGTTGGTCTGAAGCAATAGAACAAAGCTGGAGTCCAGTAGCACCTAAGACCAACAAAGTTTTATTCAGAATGTAAGCATTCATATGCATGCATACTTCTTCAGACAATGGAATGGGGTACAGTGAGCAGAAATACATATAGCTGGTGGGCAGTGGTTAAGAATACACAGTGATACAAAGTTAGAATCCAATGGCAAAGCAGTGAAATAAAGAAATTGAAAGAACATTTGGTCTGGATAGCATTTGCTGGTAAAGGTGCTACTAGACTCCTACTTTGTTACATTATTTAATATAAAATCTGGTAAAAAAAACCCTGTTGCTATATTAAAGAGTTGCTATATTAAACTCAGTTTTGCGTATAAATCTTGGAGACTTTTGACCTAAATACTAAAAGTGTTGTGCAATACCGGTCAATTTGAAACATGCATTAAAACAGCAAGCTTTGTTTTGTTTGTAGGGCTGAAGCCTAAGATAAGTACTTGAAGCACAAAACATAGTTGATAACGTTACTAACCATTGTCTCATTACTTTTACCTACAATTTGGGGTTACTTTCTTTAATCTAACAAATGCATTAATGTTATTCAGATGCTGGGTTGGAATCATACCTTTTCTCAAAGAAGCACTTCTGTTGTAAGCATATCACATTTTGCTAGCAATCAAACAACAATATTTTATCAGTGTAAAATGTTATTCTAATCCCCAACAAATATGCCCATTGCCTTTGTGAGTGCTGTATAGAATATACTCATAACATAGCATTTCTTCGTGGTACTGTAACTGTAATGGCTTCTTCTTGGCAGAGCTACCAGAACACTGAAGTAACATTTCTGGATCATAGTGCTGAGATATTCAAAACACTACATTATCTTAGCAATTTACTACATACTATCAAGAATCCATTGGGAACTCGAGAGAACCCAGCACGTATCTGCAGGGATTTGCTTAACTGTGAACGTAAAGTCTCTGATGGTAAGTCCTCCAGTATCATCAAGTAGTCTGACATGAATCCTGATCTTCGGTGTACAACTCTGTTGATTCTCCTGGACCTCTCAGTGGCTTTCAATACAATTGATTGAAATATCTTTCTGGACTGCCATTCCAAGCTAGGACTGCAGTGGTTCTAGTCCTACTTGGAGGGTAGGTTTCAGAAGGTGGTCTGGGATACTGCTGCTCAGACCTTTGTCTTTGGCTGAGGAGGTTCCACAGAGCTCAATCTTGTCCCCTATACAGTGCCGGCCCGGGAGCGCATAGCACCCAAGGCAGGCTTCCTGTCTGCCGCCCCCCAATAGCGCCGTGCTCCATTGTCCCCCACATGTCGAGGCTCAGATCTGCCCCGCCCCCTCACCTTTCCTCCCTCCCCAGTGCTGCAATGCAGCCGCACTCCGTTGCCCCCCCTCCTCAGAGCGTGCCAAACTGCCATGCTGAGGTGCCACATAATGCTTCGAAGCCCACGCAGGGGAAGACTTCGCTCCCCCTCCTTCCTGGAATCACAAGTGAGGGGGAGTGAAGCCTTCTCCCGAGCGGTCTTCAAAGCATTAGATGATGTGCTGGCCACATAGAAGCCAGTAGGGCCCAGCCTTGGTGCGGCATGGTTCAGTGCACAGAGGGGCGGGGATGGAGCACAGCTGCATTGCAGTGCCAGGGAGGGATAGAAGGTGGATGGTGGTGGGGGGACTGTGGCGGAGGGAGGCAGGCAGGCAAACTAGGCAGTTGTGGGCACCGGGAGGGGAGAGCCCAATTTGGCGCACCTTCCTCCTAGCGCCCTAGGCAACCACCTAGTTTGCCTAGTGGGCGAGCTGGCCCTGCCCCCTATACTTTTCAACATATTCATGAAACTATTCATCTGGAGATTTAGGCTGGGTTTCCACCAAAATGCAGATGACAATCAGCTCTATCTTGTGCTTCTGGCTGATCCAAGGGAAGCTGTAGAAACCCAGAACCAGTGAACGGGAGGTCTGACCCTGGACCTAAGAGGTCACCTGTTTTGGATAGTGTTGTACTCCTCTTGAAAGAACAGGTCTGGGGGTGTTCTTGTACCCAAGCCTTCTGCTGGATAAGCAGGTGACAGCTGTGGCCAGCAGTACCTTTTACCAGCTTCAACTGGCTAGCCACCTGCAGCCTTTCTTAGGGTTAAATCCAACCACTGTGGTGCATGTACTGGTTACATCTAGATTCAATTACTACAGTGCAATCTGTGTGGGGTTACCCTTGAGACGTGTTCGGAAATTTCTGTTGGTGCTGAATGCTTCAGCCAGGATATTGACTTAGGTGGCTCACAGAGACCATGCCACTCCAGTCTTGGCCCATGTACACTGGCTCCCAGTCTGTTTCCAAGCATAATTCAAGGTGCTGGTGTTGACCTTTAAAGCCCTGTATGACTTGTGACCAACGTATCTGAAGGACTGCCTATTCCCTTATAAACCTTTTTTTCCAAGGGAGATTTGTTTGCCCCCTTCTGTTGCCGTCTTCCATCAGCAGGACAAGACTTCTTTGTTTCACCTGGCATTCTCATAGTGATTCCTCCTTCCTGCTGTTTTTGTTTTTGCATGCATTTTTTGCTTTGGCTTCAGTCATTTTAATGATGTATTTTGGTTTGGTTTGACTGATTTTTAACATGTGTTTTGTTATGATGATTTTTTAAAAAATTGCTAGTTGCCTTGGTGGCCCTGATGAGAGCAGAAAGTCAGGGTATAACTTGAGAAAATAAGTAAAATAAAATGTAATGGTAAGTTCTTTTACTTCTTGTAGGCATCTTCACTTTAACATACCTTATAGACCTATCTAGTGTATTCTAAACGCTTGTGATTGGAGGAGAAAAGGTGTAATAGAATTATTCTGCCTTTAACTTTTTCAACTGATAGGAAAATACTGGATTGATCCAAATATTGGATGTACTTCTGATGCCATTGAAGTTTTCTGCAACTTTACTGCTGGTGGCCAGACATGTTTATCACCTGTATCTGTGACTAAGGTACATGTTTCTCTTTTGCAATATTAGGGCCAACCTTACAGGAAAATGTTATTTTAACCCATGCTTTAGAGGAGACCAATGGAACATTAAATAGACTCTAATTTATTACTCTTCATAATTAAGACCTAATGAGATTGACATCAATCTCCAATTCTGACGTTTATTACCTTTGCTGTTTTTTCCACCCAGTCAACCCAAACCGATGATTACCAGACCCCAACTTCTCATTCTGCTAAAAACAATTTCATTATTTTGCATACTAATTCACTGCCCACTCTCTATATATGTAGGACTGCTAATTCCATTCCATACTGTTGTCTGATGAAGTGTGCCACCATTTTGTAGAGTGAGTTCCCAATGATGGGAGAGAAGTGTCAGCAGATAACAATCCCTGGTGCCATTTCAGGCTGGGAAAATGTCATGAGTGGAAGGTAGGAGCCCTTCTTCCCCCCACACACACCATAGTTATCCTAACCAGAATCCATGCCTTCATGGGACTGTTAAATGGAGCTCCCTGGTGAGAACTCTCTCTAAAAAAATAGCAGCACATCCCAAACGAAAACTTGGTGACACCATCTGATCTAGTTTGGCCCTCAGAAAACTGGTGGGACAGGGGAAATCCGTGAGATGCAACAACAGTGAAACAAATCCTATTGAGGAAGAATCAGCATGACTTCTGTAACAGGAAGTTCTTTTACCAACTGTTTGAAATTCTTTGAGAGGGTTAAGAAACATGTGGACCTGGATAATCAAGTAGATATCATATTTGTAGATTTCCAGAAAGCTTTTAACAAAGTCCCTTACCAAAGACTTCTGAGTAAATTTAGCAGTCATAGGATAAGATAGGTCTTCTGTAGATCAGAACCTAGTTTCGTAACAAAGCAGGGTGGGAATAAATAGTTAATGTAATAGCTATCAGTCACATCTTCTAAATCAAATCTCTATGTTCAGAGGTAGTGAACCTCTGAATACCATTGCTGGAGAGCAACAACAGGTAAAGTTTTGGGCTTTCTGTGACCTGCTTGTAGATATTCAATGTGCGGAAAAGAAAAGATGCTGGACTAGAAGATAGACTTTATCCTGCATAACACTCCTCTTTTATAACACTCTTGTGCAGCAAAGCATACCTTCTCCATTATATTTTGTAACACTGGAGCCTTTAAGCTAAAATATCATGTAGGTGGGATGTTACCTGTAGTTTATCCCTGAGTTATATAACTTCTTATCTGGCACAGCATTCAGAAAGGTGGAACTTTTCATAAGTAGTCTATAAAATAGTAAACCTGAAGGCATGTCATCATGTTTACAAAATGCAAAAGTTTATGATAGCTAAGAACAAATTTAATTACAGAAATGGTCTTTTAAACAATTCCACCTTGCACCTTCCAAGAAACAGCAACAGAGGTGACACTTCACAAGCTTCTCTTTGGCAGGCTGTTTCACAGTGCGGGTGCTGCCTTGGAAAAGGCCCTTGTTTTGGCTGAAAGAGTTCTGACCTCCCTTGGAGTTGGAAAAACAGTCCATTCCTGCTGTAGTGTTAACCTCTACTTCTCCTTGTTTATAGCAGGAATGCAAGAAGTTCTTATAGCTTGCCAAACAGGCATCTTTTCTCACAGAGCAATGCCAAATAAGCATGAATCCAGATAGGACCATAGGCTAGAATTTCGCCATGGTCTAAGATCTGAGGTTACATGGAGAACAAAAACTTTTAAATTGCCTTTCAGTAGCTCCTGTTGTTCAATTTATCACCAGTTTATTCTGGTTCTCAAAGCATTGGAAAAACTTAAAGAAGATGGGAGCGGTCTTTAAAAGCTGTTACTCCCTGAGGACATAGGCTAATGCACAAAACCCAGTTGGACACAGCTGAAGAAACATTAGAGATTTATGTCAAGTGTCAACCCATGCCCATAAGTAAGAACTATATGGAACTGACCTCTTGAAGGCTTTTTTTTCCAACTATGAACTGTTTGTTATCTTCCTACCCATATTCTGTAAACCTTTCTATAAGAATATATTTTTGTGGTTGTGCAAGGAAACTATCTTGTCTAAATAGTTTACCTTTAAATTTAAATACCTACAAGTTTGTTAAGCCAGTGGAAATAAATGTTTATGAAGCATTTGAAAGCTATTTCCTATGCATAGGTTCATTGTACTTTTGTGGCTAGAAAGGTCAATCTGATTGTCTCGTGATATGCTTTTGTTAACCAGCTGGAGTTTGGCATTGGAAAAGTACAGATGAACTTTCTTCATTTGCTGAGTTCAGAAGCAATCCATACCATCACTGTTCACTGTCTAAACACTCCAGTGTGGGGAACCAATGAACCAGGTGCCCAGAAACCCTCCATCAGCTTCAAAGGATGGAATGGTCAAATCTTTGAAGCAAATACTTTGTTTGAACCAAAAGTGCTTCGTGATGAATGCATGGTAAACCATCTACTGCTATATTAACATCTCTACAAAGAAAGCAGTATTTAATATAAATTGAGTCTAAGCTATATTTTTCTAACATAACATCTAATTTCAGATTATTTTTAAATGAAGGTGATTTCATTTAATGCAATAAACTGATAATTTCCTCACCCCCCCCCCCCCATGCATATACATATTAATGTCTGTCAGCATCTCTTTAGAAGCTAACAGGAACTCTGGTGTCTGTCAACTATATTTGTTTTTAGCATTAGACTCCATGTACTCTAGAGGTTAACATTAATGTTGTTGTCCTAATATCTTAAATTAGCAATGGCCAGCCTTTAGAGTAAGTGTGCTAGAAATGTATGAGGTGTCATGAGCATCTGCAGCCCACACCCCACTGGTGATTTGGAGTGATTTGAACTCTGATCTTTCCAGAAATCTTGTGGTAAGATAAAGATGGGTAGGAATGCAGAGGTGAGTATGACATAACCATCTGTGGGTCTTCCTGCCTCAGTCCAAGAATGTCACAAACCTCAGTTCCCTGGAGCCATTATGCCAAGAGGCAGGCCATCCATGTCTAATGCATAATAAAAATTGAAAGGTTAAACTTTTTCAAGTCAAAATGTTTGGAACTATTTAATGGAAACTTGGAGAACTAATCTCTTTCCAATGGATATTGGAACAACTCTGGTTATGAACAAGATGTTGCATTCCAAATACTTCATGTTGTTATTCAAGAAAGCCAGTAAGTATCCATTTGCACAAAATCTGTTCTTGTCATCATTTGTTCTGTGGAACTCACACTGACCTCAGTGTGCAGACAAATGGCAAAATGACAAGCCCTTAAAGACCTGGAAAGCATGCAGAATAGGTGCTAAACTGCTACCGAATCAGCATTTTCCACTTGGTTAAATTTCTACCACTTTCCACCCACACACTGCATTTATATCCTGTCCTTTCTCCAGTTTAGGGTGGTGTGCATGAGGCTATTCTGTTTTATTATTACGATCATTCTTGGAGATTTATTAGGTTGAGAGTGATTAGCTCAAGGTAAACTTCAGGGACATACAAGAGCTTGAACTCAAATCTCCCTAGTCCAGGTCCAATGCTCTAACCAATACATTGGGCTCACTTTTTGTTGTTGTTTCAGTCTACTGAAAAAAACTGCAGGGTTTTTTTCCCTGTGAGATTCTCTGAGATCCATTCATACAGAAAACTGTGTAGTATATAGCTTTCCTAAAGGATCTTACAGATCACTTTCTCCAGGGATTTCACTTTTCAGTAGCCTCCACTGTATCTCTAATCTTGACTGGTTATGCAAGAAAGAATGACTGTAAATTTCAAGACTTGGAGAACTTGGAGTCCCATGCCAGTCCCACACACTGCTTTTGAGTTATTTTATACATTGAGTTATACATTGCACAATGTAACAGTTTTAATTAGAATTAAGTCATTATTGAAGAAAATACGTGGTGCTTATTTTTATAACTTCTGAAGAATGTTTTCAGAATATAACACAATGCAAGATAAGGAGTCCACCTCAATCCACAGTTCAGATTCTTGTTGGATTTCCTCCAAAATGAAATATCATCCACAGTCGTAAGAAAACAGGAACACTGTAAATCCTGTAGAAATTAATGCTCTGTTGCTGCTGCTGCTGTTTTCTGTTTAAGGAAATGGCAAAATAAAATCTGTGTCTGGAAGCTACTTGCTTTATTTAATTTATTTATAGTGGTAACATGCTTTTATTAATGATATTTTCACATGTGTTGCAGGTTCAAGATGGCAGCTGGCATAAAACTGAATTCCTTTTTCACACTCAATACACCAATCAACTACCTGTCATTCAAGTGCATAAATTTCCATATCTCAAACAAGGACAGCAGCGCTACATAGAAAGTGGTTCAGTGTGTTTTCTCTAGGCTTCTGACTGGAATTGGGTTTCTTACATAATCATGGCATTATTGGAAGGAGTTCCTTACAAAACTACAGACGACTTATAAAGAAAAGTTTTGCTTGTTTCTTAAAGTATCTCAGGAAGAAAAAGACTTCCTCCTAAGAAGGAGAAATGTGTTTTTAAAAAAACCTTGATGACATATTTAATTTTGTGATTGGTGCTTGTTGTATTATTCTCTGGAACTGAAAATCATACCTGTACCTGGAAATCCTTTGAAAAGAACCCTGTTCTTAACCTCCTTAACAGCACTGTCCAAGACCCCCTAAGGAAAGATGGAGGCATGCAGTACAAAGGAGCAACCTTGGTTAGTGCTCCCAAAGTGCAATAGCTTGTATTATAATGATATGAGAGTTATGCCACCGAAAACAAATCTTTTCCTTAAACACTTAAGTTGTATTACAGTCTTTTATGGACTGTCTTACAGTCCTTTATGGACACAGACATCTTAACAGATGATACACTACCTCTTTTGTGTTTCCTGTCTGTTTTGCCTGGTGCTTTATATATAACACAAAGTGTTTGTGGCCTTAACATAGTTTTTTGGGGGGAGGGTGCTTTTTATTTTGTTCAAGCTGTATGTACTGGTTACATCAAGAGAACCTGCCGTTGTAAAATTGATTTTTAATGGTCATATCATTGAGTGAAAACATTATTTATGTGAAAATCTTGTTTAAAATGTTTCTGTTTTAGACAAGGAACTGATTCACAAGACAGGACATTGTATCTGGTGCATATAGAAACAACAGGAATTTGTAGTTGTAGAAGGGCTACATACAGTAGTCTAAACTTTCTGGACTGCAGTTAAGGATTTTTTTTAACTATCCAAGGCCACCTACAATTTTGTATTGTGTAAATATTTTGTAACTGCTGAAAATGTTAATACAGCATATATATTTAAATGGGTGCTATTAAATTATAATCTGTATTACTTCAGTTTCTTGGATATTATATGAGTTTTGGCCCCATCACTATATCCTGCTCCAGTTTTTATAATTTCTTCTGGAAATTTCTAGAAACCCTTCAAGTTTCAAGGTATCAGAAATGCTCTTTAATTACTTCTCCTTAAAGAAATCCTAATACATACACCAATGTTTTAATCTAGTGATATACAGAATGTAACTATATTCCCTTGAAAAGGAAGAGACATTGATAATTTTAACCATCTCTAATCTTCATGAATACATTTTACCTTAATATGCACGGTGTTTTGAAAATTTGTACATCAGGGTTTTTTTGCTTTAAGAATGTACTCAAAACTGGAATATAATAAGAACATAAGAGAAGCTATGTTGAACCAGGCCAGTGGCCCTTCCAGTCCAACATTCTGTGTCACACAGTGGTCAAAAACCAGGTGCCATCAGGAAGTCCACTAGCGGGGCCAGAACTCCAGAAGCCCTCCCAGTCTTGCCCCCCAATCACCAAGAATACAGAGCAATACTGCCCCAGACATTACTTTGTAGCTAATATCCACTGATGGACCTCTGCTACATATGTTTATCTAATAATCACCTCTGAAACTGTCTATGCTTGTAGCTGCCAACACTTCCACCACCACTGAGAAAATAAACAGTAGCTGGAATCCAAAACATACTGACTAGTAAGTGAGGACCTGTTTATATATTTAGCCCAACAATACTCACTTTGCAGCTTATGGAGAGCCATATTTGTAATTATCATCAACCAAAAAGAGCCACATGACTACTGTACTCCCTTACACATATAATAAGATATAACTATAAATGTTAATATATAACTATATTCTTGCTTAATACCAGGTTACTACAGATGATGCGGGATTGCCTCTCTTTCCACCATAGAACCTTAGCCAGCCCTCAAGGGCTTCCCTCTCTGCCACCTTGTTTATTCTCTTAGGTATAAGGCACAGCAGCTCAGATGATGGAATGAGACAGTCAAAGCTCCCAGATAGCGATGCCAGTCTCCAGGCGGCACCTGAGGATCCATTGGAATTACAGCTCAGCTCCAGATAACAGGAATCAGTTTTCTTTGAGTAAATGGATGCTTTGGATGGTAGACTCTATGACATTGCACCCCACTGAGGTCCCTGTCCTCTCTAGGCTCCATACCCAAACCTCCATGAATGTCCCAATCTAGATCTGACAATTCTAGTCCCCCAGCTCCCCTCCTGGTAGCCAGGAAGGACTTGGCAACCCTACTCCAAAAGGAGAGCAAGCTGGTCATGAAACAAGAGTAAAACCACCATCAGCCCACTGTGGCCAGTTTGCTCTTTTCCCAGGTGGCTGTCATGGTGGTGGTGCTTGTATTCTCTTTAACCATCCTCTCAGCAGCCACCTGGGTGCGGAAGAGAATGTAGAGGCTATCGAGAATGATGAGCAGTTGTTGGAGAGAATGGGCCCTTCCATTCATAGTATGAGGCCTGCATCTCAGGAAGGCTTGCAGCTTACTCATCATCCAGTCCCTGCAGCAGCTATTTCATGATGGGAACCAATCACAAATCCTATAAGTACTTGCTTACTTTCCTGTTACATGGGACAGATGCCATGCTGGGAAACAGTCAGAAGAGTCACAGGTAGTATGTCAAAAAGCCAGATGTGGCTTCGAACTACTGAGTGAATAGCACTAATTTAGCCAAATAAAATACAAACAGAGTGGTAAAGCTGCAGTACTGCAATCCTAAACTCTGCTCACGGCCTGAGTTTGATCCCAGTGGAAGCTGGGTTCAAGTAGCCAACTCAAGGTTGACTCAGCTTTCCATCCTTCCAACGTTGGTAAAATGAGTACCAGCTTGCTGGAGGGAAAGTGTAGATGAATGGGAAAGGCAATGGCAAACCACCCCGTAAAAAAGTCTGCTGTGAAAACGTCATGATGCGACATCACCCCAGAGTCGGAAACGACTGGTGCTTGCATAGCGGACTACCTTTACCTTATACTTCAGGCTGCAGATGCAATGAACAAGTAGAGTATGTTTGGTCCCCAGAAGGAGCCAGCATGATGCAGTAGTTAAGAGCAGTGCAGTAATCTTGAAAACCAAGTCTGATTCCCCACCCTTCCACACGAAGCCTGCTGGGTAGCCTTGGGTCAGTTACATTTTTCTCAGATGTCTCTCATCCCCACCTACCTCACAAGGTGACAGTTGGGAGGGAGAGGAAGGGAGCATGATTGTAAGCTACATAGAAACTTCTTTGGGTTGGGAAAAGCAGGGTATAAAAACCAATTCTTGTTTGAAAGACCAACCTGTACATAGAAAGCTACCATGCCAGTTTCAGGAGAAACTTTCAACCTAGGCTTCTTCCTAGTGTGCTAGTTTTCCATGTGCAGGGAGTCTTATCTATGGAAGGTGTGCCAAACGTAGTCTCTTTTGGCAGTCAATGGCAATAAAAACACAAGAGAAACCAAAACCAAATCCGTCCTCCATTAACTATTAGAAGGAACAGCACAGTCCATTAATAGTTATCCTGCTGTGCCATATAATTTGACTAAATGAAACTGAATATCTGCTATCTCATTCCATGAGCCAGAAAAGTAAGCTTTAAAACCTACCTTGACCTACCAGTAGTAGACCCTGTTCACATGGAAACAATCCATGGCACAGTGCAAACTTCTCAGTTCATAAAATTAAGTGATACCTGTGATTTAAATTACACAACTGAAAAATCAAAAGGGAATTAAGAGGCTTTTCTTTGTTACAAATTAAAGCTTACAAAGAGAACCATATGATTCCCCACCCATCCACATGAAGTATTAATTGTGGTGTGCCTCAGTGCTTTCCCCGAGGTTAACATCTACATGCGCCCCCTTGCTCAGATTGCCCTGAGGAATGGGCTGGGTTGCCATCAGTACGCTGATGACACCCAGCTCCATCATCCACTGATCGCCCTGGTGAATGATCTCCAGCGGCATCTGGACCGAGGTGGCTTGGTGGTACTGATGTTGTTAGATCTGTCAGCTGCATTTGATACAGTCGACCATCAGTTGCTGACCCACCGCCTCGCCAATGCAGGAATTCAGGGGTTGGCCTTACAATGGCTCTCCTCTTTCCTTCAAAGTTGGGGACAAAGGGTGGCGATTGGGGAACAGTCATCCCAGAGACACTCACTTAATTGCGGTGTGCTCAGGGGGTGGTGCTTTCCCCGATGTTGTTTAACAACTACATGTGCCCCCTTGCTCAGATTGCCCGGAGGTATGGGCTGGGTTGCCATCAGCATGCTGATGACACCCAGCTCTATCTACTGATGGATGACTGGTCTGTGTCCCAGAAAATCTGGACCTGGCACTGCAAGCCATGGCAGGATGGCTCAGGCTGAGCCGACTGAAGCTGAATCCAATGAAGACGGCGGTCCTTTGCCTGAGTCGCGGCAGTCTGGGTAGGGAAATCCCCCTACCAGCTTTTGGTGGTGCGCCACTTACAATAGCGCCCAGGATCAGAAGCTTGGGGTGCTACTGAAACCTTCTTTAACAATGGGGGCCCAGATAGCATCCACTCTCTTAGGTGGGTAAGACAGTTGGTCCCCTTCCTTGAGTGAAGTGACCTGGCAACTGTGATCCATGCTATGGTCACCTCGAGGCAAGACTACTGTAATATCCTCTACATGGGGCTGCCTTTGTCTCAAATCCGAAAACTACAGCTGGTGCAGAATGCAGCAGCCAGGCTGTTATTGGGGCTCTCCATGTGGGAGCACATACAGCCAGGGCTGCAGGAGCTGCACTGGCTGCCAGTAGTATACCAGATTCGCTACAAGGTGCTGGTCATTACCTTTAAAGCCCTATATGGCTGAGAACCTGCCTACCACAGGGACCATCTCTCCGCATATGTTCCCCAGAAGGTACTTAGATCTGGAACCCAAAACCTATTATTGATCCCCAGGCCGAGGGAGGCAAGATTGAAAAGCACCGGAGACAGAGCCTTCTCAATTGCTGCTACCCATTGGTGGAACCAACTGCCGGAAGAGGTCAGAGCCTTGCGGGACCCAGTCCAGTTCTGCAAGGCCTGCAAAACAACATCACTTCGGCTAGCCTTTAACTGAATTGCCAATAGAATAACATAAGGGATGCTTAAGAGCACTAAATACCATCAGAAATCAAATGATATTAGCACCAAGCTGTTTTAACTGTTAAATTGTTTTATTGATTAATTGTTGAATATGTTTAAATAATTGTTCTACTGTGATGTATTGCTTTTACTGGTTGTGAGCTACCCTTCCACATCCCTGCTTCGGAAGGGAGGGCGGGATATAAATCGAATCAAATCATATATCTTAAACATTTAAAAGCCAGAATACATTTAGAAAACATTTAAAAGCCAGAATACTAGCCAGAATAGTTGTTTTGATTTAACAGGAAAGTAGATGTACATTGGGATCTGATTTATTTTTCATGCATTTGGAATTTGGAAATACTGCTACTGCAGTTATACATAGAGTTCTCCACCAGTGTTCCCTCTAAGCTGAGCTACTGTGAGCTAGCCCAGTTTTTTTGCCTCCAGCTCACATATTTTTGTCTTAACTCAGGAAGGATGACACCAGAACAAACTAATTTATGAAGTAGCTCACAACTTTAATGCCAGTTGCTCATGAAATAGAATTTTTGCTCACAAGACTACAGTTTAGAGGGAGTATTGCTCTCTCCACCCTTCTTGGATCTAATAGTTCACCTATTGGTTAGTGGCATTAGTACTGCAGGAAACTAAATATGCTATAAATATTCTCCTACAGATACACCTAAACCCCCTCCTACTACATTTGTTATTTTTTTTCAAGCTGCTTAGGATTTGCTCTCTTTTTTTTGCAGTTAAATAAATCAACCAATGATTTGTCTTGAGTTAAGAGAGTTGATTGTGGAATTAGAGTTTGGATGAACAAACAGCATAAATGTGTGAGAGACATAAATGTAACCCAATAGATTAGTCCATCCATCCTGCAATATGTGCAATAATAGCAAAGGTATTTTTGTATATGTATGAAATACCTTTGGTCAATGGACATCCTTTGTCAATGAATAATCACAATTACATTTTCCTACATCTAGTAAAAGTAATGTATCAAGGGCTGAAGAAACAACAAGCTCAAGCTACAACAGATATATAATATGCATAAGGGGTGGCCAAACTTGCTTAACGTAAGAGCCATATAGAATAAACTCCAGATGTTTGAGAGGAAGGAAGGAAGGAAGGAAGGAAGGAAGGAAGGAAGGAAGGAAGGAAGGAAGGAAGGAAGGAAGGAAAATAGATGGGGGAGGAAGATGTAGACAGAAAGCAACTTTAAATGATTTCTTCAAGCTGCCAGCTGATTTGGTTTGGAGAAGTAATTTAAAGAGAGAAATGCTTCTCCAAGCCAGCCTATGGGGCAGTGGGGGCTTTGAGAGCCTCACAATATGTGTGAAAGAGCCACATGTGGCTCCCAAGCTGCAGTTTGGCCACCCTTGATATAAACTGAAGATTTTGCCATACATACATGTGGCTAAATTCATTCGATAATCCTTGATTCTCCAGAACACTTTTCATTTCACTGTAGCTTTAAATAATGTTAAAACTGTAATCTAAAAGAAAGCCTTCAGTAAATTAATCCTTGTAATCAGACCTCGGATTCAGCAGCTCACCTGAACCTTCCTGAGGGTTCCCCCTCCTCCTCCCCACCTTGTCTATTGAATAGAAGGTGCAACTGCATAACAAACCCTGGATGAGCTCCACCACCTATTTTTCTACAAAGCAACCCCTGCTTGCAATTCAGAATATGTTGAGAGCACTATCTAGAATGACCCTTTGCAATCTAGCAACTCCATGAAGCCAGTGGTGAACTTTTCCATCAGACTGCAAAAGGCATCTCAGTTCTCAGAGTTCTACTTTTTTACATGTGTAGAGACATGCAACAATAATAAGGAAAATTGGCAAATTATGACTACAAAGAAAGAAAACATTATTTTGCCTGTTACTTTATCCTCTTATTCATTTAGGTTTACTTTATCCTCGTTTTCATTTAGGTTCTCTTTTTGCTTCTGGATTCTGTTTACAATTTGCTTCTGCTTCTTCTCTTTCTATCTTTTGTTAGTGTACAACCATGTAATTTTATTTTAAAATGTTTTCTGTGAAAATTATGTGGCAAAAAAGAATACTGTGTTTAAATTATAAAAGATTACCATATCACTAAAATAACTTCTATTTTTGATGAAAAAGCTTTAAAAAAATAAAAATAGCTATAACTAAAAACAGCAACCCAAATAACCACATATAATGAGGGTTTCATGTTTTCCTGCATTCAAATTGTAGAGTTTATACCAGTAACATTTATTGAATGTTTCCACACTTTTAATGTTAGAACTTTGTAACCTCTGAAGTTACCCTGCCTGTGTGGTTTACTGGGTCAATGAGCTTTGTTCATCAGGCAGTTGGCCCTCCAAAGTCTAGTGGGGCTGCCATTTTCAGCTAACACTTCAAGCCTTCAACTAACTAAATAAAGCTACCTTTCCCTCTTTCAAGCAAATTACCAAGCTCAGATTCATAACAACCACAGAGAGATTTCTCCCCCAAGATGATTTATGCACTTTGATGACACTGAAAAATGTATCTCGATAGATCTAGGTGGGCAGCCCTGTTGGTATGAATCGATAGAACAAAGTAGAAGTCAAGTAGCAAGACCAACTAAGTCTGAAGTGATCACCTGGATAATATTGCAAGACGGGAGACCAGCTGCTTTTTCTTTTTGCCAGAAACTGTGCTTGTCTAAGCAGTCTTTTAATAAATGGAAGCAGTCATGTCACAATTAAAAAAAACAAAACTCTTTTCCAGACAATTTATTAGCAGATTTGCGGGGAAGGGGGGAGTTCCTGGCTATGCCACAGTTGTCATGAAAGCCACTGGGTAAGGAATGTTAAATCCCACGCAGAAGTCTATGGTTACGGAAGGAAACCATAGGGTAAAGCTTAGTTGCTTTACAGGGTCCTATAGTGGCACCTCTGGCGATCTCCCTGATTAGGAAAACAATCAGGAGCCTTCTTTGCACTGCAATACAATGCCAGATTTACCTAGGAGTAAATCTCTAATGAACCTTATGGGACCAAGTTTCTCAATGAGCAGGCACAGGGCTTATTCAACTCACTCTTCTACAGCCAATAACAGACCACTGACTTTATAAGTTACCTCAGTCTGCAGGAAACACTCATAACCAACCCACCTGCAAGCCTGGTAACATCACCACCCCCTCCATCTGTGTGAGAGAAATGCGCTCCCCCACATCCCGCAAGAAAGCGGGCCGCCGCCGCCGCTCCCCCCGGCTCCGTCGCCGGATGTCTTTCCAAACTCATGCCGCTAGGGGGAGGCGTCTCGCTTACTTGCGCCTAATTAGCCACTCTAGGCTTTAGAGGAAATACGGCGCAGTCCGGTTCTGGGCATAGAGAGATGGAGGTTGTAACCATGGCAGAAGAGGGAAGAGAAGGGGGTTTTGAGGCTGCAAAGCGGAAGATGTCGCTGAAGAGGTAGGAGTTTTTCTCCTCCAGGGCGAGGAGATCTCCCTGCTCACTTTTCCGCGCTCCGGAGAGGCAACCCAGAGTATTTCTTAGAGATGGGACAGAAGTTTTAAGGACTCGGGAATGAAAATTGCTACTCTACGCATGGGTGGAGGAATCTTTGCCGTGTAGGGCGCGAGGTCCACGTGGAAAGAAGTCCACGTGCTATTAGTTATGGGGGAGGGGGGCGGATAAAACGAGCTCCACTTCGGTAGATACGTGCAAGGGCAGACAACATATTCTTAAAAACTGGAGGGGTGCAAACGAGAGCTGTTTCAGCCTGAGTGTTCATGACTAAATGAACATATATGAACATATGGAGCTGCCTTATACTGAATCAGACCCTTGGTCCATCAACGTCAGTATTGTCGATTCAGACTGGCAGCGGCTCTCCAGGGTCTCAAGCCTATTTGCCTGAACCCTTTTTTGGAGATGCCAGGGATTGAACCTGGGACCTTCTGCTTACCAAGAAGATGCTCTACCACTGAGCCACCGTCCCTCCCTCAAATATTCCGTTCCGAGGAAGGTTGTGGTAGAATAAATAGTTTATAAGGGATCACAAGACCTGTAAAATGTGTTCACATGTTGCAGAGGAAAATAATTACCTTTCTGAGAGCAATAATGTTCATCAGGCAGTTGGCCCTCCATTAGCACTGTTGCTCTTTATTAGTTTAATTTTAAACCTGAGAGATAGCTCTGAGGAGTGTTTTAAAGTTCACTGATGTGGTTGATTTAGTGAGAAACTGTATCAGTGATTATTTTAATACCCTGCTTTTCTTCTCAGTGGGGACTAGGATACCAGATGTCCTTTGTGTGTGTGTGTGTCCTTCCTTTTGGGGGGCTCTTCTAAAAATGGTTAAAATGAGCTCTTTTGAGGTTGAAAGATTAGGAATATTCCAAGTTATTAGCTATATCACAGCTTTCATAAATAGATTAGATTTGTCATTGTGACCACTTGTTTGAAGTAGTCAGGAAATATGTCCTTTTTTTGTTTTTCAAAATATGGTGACCCCAGTGGGGACCCAAAGCAGCTAACCATGCTATTGCCTCCCCAACACACACTTTAGCCTCAGTTCAGACATTATTATGACCCACAGGGCTTTCAGAAGCTGAGTAAAACCAATAAAACACTAATTTAACCCTCCCATGGAATCAGGGTATTTTTGACCCTGGAGTCATGGGGGAAAGATTGGTTTGCCCATTTAAAGCTTTCTACAGGGACCAACTTCGTGTTATGCCTTCTCAGTAAACTGCAGTACCCTGAAGTCCTTCTCTTCCCTCCCCATTACCTTTCTTTTTTAATTTTGAGTTTCATCAGAAGGGAAAATTGGGTCAGTCTGGCCCCAATAGACTTGGCTTGAAAATGAAAGCAGTATGCATAATCATAATTTGGGGTGCTATTATTTTAGCACTGTTCCCATGTTTATATAGATGGACCAACACCTATTATCTCCATTTTTATAGAAAGGTGGAGCAATCAGTGAAAACAAAATATTTTCTCATAATTTATATCTATAGACCTTTTTTGGCTTTGAGGATTTAGAACACTTTTGGAATTGGGGGTTGCAATGATTCCAAGTGCAAACTGTCTTTGCAACCTGAATTGTTGAGTATATAGTTAGGAGTGTTTTTACTCTGTCAAAGCTTCCCTCATGCCAACAGCCACATGGAAAAACTCAAATTGAACCACACTGCACTTTTGGAAACGGGGTCATTCCATACCCATTGCAAGACAAGCCACTACACATTTGTTTGAAGGCATCCTGTGAACCTTACATTTTCTAGACTTGAGGGAGCCATGAAGCCTGGAACTTAAATGACCCCTGGTGACCTGTTTTCTGAGCTAATTGTTTACATTTTGCCCTTCAAATTTTGCAAATCTCAGACTGATCTTCTCAACGTCACAAATCTGGGTGTGGGGTAAGTACTCTAGATGACCCCAGCCACCTGTCCACTGAGTTGATTGGTTATCTTTGTCCTTCAGATTTTCCAAACCTCTGATTTGATCATCTCAACTTTACAGGAGGAAGTTAGTCTAGATGACCCATAGCCAGCTGTTCACCTTCAAATTTCCCAAACCTCTGAGTCACCTTCTCAACTTTATATATTTCGAGTGGGTGGAAGGTTACATTGATTGCTTTCTTTAAAATAAGTAGTTTTATAGATTCCCAACTGTGTCTTCTGCTTTAAAAATGATGGGTAACACCCAATAAGTCTCCCTGTGATTAATATTAAAAATATCAAATATAGAAAAAGTGTTTATGAAATACAAATGAATGTAAATCCTACAAAACAATCAAAACATTTTCCATGATATTCTTTACAACCATATCAGTCTCTTCATACACTACTATGTAATTGTTTCCAGTGTTTAGCACAGGTCCATATAAGCAGCATAGTAGATGGCTTTCAAAAATAATAATCTATATCCAATGGATTACCAATCCTTTGTATCCATTTCAGATTAAATCCTCCTTCCAGGGATCAATTTCAACAAAGCTGTCCAATTATTCTGTAAATGCATATATATTCTTAGTTGTATGTAATAAACAATCTAAATTGTCAACAAGGGATATGTAACACTTTCATGCAAACATGTTTCAACTGAGCACTGCTGTCATTATTTGCTTCTAGTTAGCAGTAGTTGCTGAATTCCTTCAGGTTTGTTGAGTGTTTGGGGTAGACTTGTTTCAAGTTACCTCTTTTCCTCCATGGTTCCTTAAAAATGGTGGGGGTTTTGATGTTTTCAACAAGGGGTATTTTTTACCCCAATTCCAAATTTGTCTCTCCTTTGCCCTGCAATTCTAAAGAAGGTTATCCTTGAGGCCTGATTTTTTTCTTAGTAGCTAATGCCATGACTAAGAGAACTATCAGGTTTCCACTGCTTTTTGCAGTAATGTAGGGTCACTTTGCTGAAGTAGCATGACTTTTTTTTTTACCCTGGGAGGGTTAAAATTATCTATATAAAACCTCACCATATATTCCGAATAGATCTAACAATTGAAAGATTAGAATCTGAGTAAATTATGCACTGGCTGTTAGCCCATATTTTAATTGCAGAATATGGAAACTTTGCCACAGAAACAGTAGCTCTTTGGTCATTCTCTACCAATATATGATTTTGAGAGTTTTCTACTCAAAGACCATTTTCTTACCAGAAAATAGAGGTTCCAGTAAATCCAAGCATGTTTGTACATAGAATCTGTAGTGGAAAAACACATGTACCAATGTCTCAATGAGGTTAACAGACAAAGGATAAAATTTACAGTTAGAGGGAATATTTTTGCATCTTCCTGACAGGAGTGCAAATGGTGTGATGCGGGATTGTTGGAGCTATGTTAAGAATAGGGGAGAGCACACACTGTAAGTTTTGACCAATGTTTTAGTGCTTTTCCTCTTGCTTCTTCAGGTGCAGAACAATTGATTAATTATATAATCGGGACTGGATTAAAACAAGCTGAGGCCCTAAATTGGCAAATTACCAAAAATTGATAATTGAGTAATTACTTCATATTTAGAGGCCCTTCACAGTTTTGGAATTTAAACTGTAATTTGCTTAGTTTATGCATGAATCCAGCTTTCAGTATAATATTTGATTCATTTAAAATGTGGTTCTGGAGGAGACTTTTATGGATACCATAGACTGCCAAAGAGACATATAACAGAGCTCTAGATGAACTGGCTTTCAGTGCAGCTTTCATTTTGCTTTCTAACCTTACAGGTTCATCTTCAAAAGATGATTCTTGGAAGGAATCTATCATCCTTTCATCTCTTTTGTAAAGTTCTTCAGTGTATTGTGATTGTAAGCTGCTCTGAGACTCCTTTGTGTAGAGAAAAATGGGGTATAAAAACCAACTCTTATTTGTTTCTATTGGAACACTGCATTTAGTCTTCTGTTTCTGTCTCCTTTTGCTTACCTTTAGCCATTTTAGTTATCCATCAAGGCTTTTTATTTCTTTTGACTACAGGAATAATCTGTGCACATTCTTCTTTGATAATATCTCTGGGTTCAACCCATAGGCCTTGGAGCTCACATTCACTTGAATTTAGTAATGCAAATATGTTCTTTATATGGTCCGTAAACTCTTCATGAATGTTGTTTAGATTGTATTTTGGTAGTATGAATGTTAGATTGCATATATAAGATCAAAATTGGTTAGCTGAGTTTGCTATAATAATATAACAAAAATCACAGAGTTTTTGTAAAATAATACCAATTCCAGTGTTCAAATGCAATATGAGAGCCATCAGGATATACAGAACTCTAAGATAAATAGTATATATCAGGGTTTTGTTTTATTTTAAAGATAATTCTGAGTGCGGGTAGGTTGCTCTTTATTAGTTTAATTTTAAACCTGAGAGATAGCTCTGAGGAGTGTTTTAAAGTTCACTGATGTGGTTGATTTAGTGAGAAACTGTATCAGTGATTATTTTAATACCCTGCTTTTCTTCTCAGTGGGGACTAGGATACCAGATGTCCTTTGTGTGTGTGTGTGTCCTTCCTTTTGGGGGGCTCTTCTAAAAATGGTTAAAATGAGCTCTTTTGAGGTTGAAAGATTAGGAATATTCCAAGTTATTAGCTATATCACAGCTTTCATAAATAGATTAGATTTGTCATTGTGACCACTTGTTTGAAGTAGTCAGGAAATATGTCCTTTTTTTGTTTTTCAAAATATGGTGACCCCAGTGGGGACCCAAAGCAGCTAACCATGCTATTGCCTCCCCAACACACACTTTAGCCTCAGTTCAGACATTATTATGACCCACAGGGCTTTCAGAAGCTGAGTAAAACCAATAAAACACTAATTTAACCCTCCCATGGAATCAGGGTATTTTTGACCCTGGAGTCATGGGGGAAAGATTGGTTTGCCCATTTAAAGCTTTCTACAGGGACCAACTTCGTGTTATGCCTTCTCAGTAAACTGCAGTACCCTGAAGTCCTTCTCTTCCCTCCCCATTACCTTTCTTTTTTAATTTTGAGTTTCATCAGAAGGGAAAATTGGGTCAGTCTGGCCCCAATAGACTTGGCTTGAAAATGAAAGCAGTATGCATAATCATAATTTGGGGTGCTATTATTTTAGCACTGTTCCCATGTTTATATAGATGGACCAACACCTATTATCTCCATTTTTATAGAAAGGTGGAGCAATCAGTGAAAACAAAATATTTTCTCATAATTTATATCTATAGACCTTTTTTGGCTTTGAGGATTTAGAACACTTTTGGAATTGGGGGTTGCAATGATTCCAAGTGCAAACTGTCTTTGCAACCTGAATTGTTGAGTATATAGTTAGGAGTGTTTTTACTCTGTCAAAGCTTCCCTCATGCCAACAGCCACATGGAAAAACTCAAATTGAACCACACTGCACTTTTGGAAACGGGGTCATTCCATACCCATTGCAAGACAAGCCACTACACATTTGTTTGAAGGCATCCTGTGAACCTTACATTTTCTAGACTTGAGGGAGCCATGAAGCCTGGAACTTAAATGACCCCTGGTGACCTGTTTTCTGAGCTAATTGTTTACATTTTGCCCTTCAAATTTTGCAAATCTCAGACTGATCTTCTCAACGTCACAAATCTGGGTGTGGGGTAAGTACTCTAGATGACCCCAGCCACCTGTCCACTGAGTTGATTGGTTATCTTTGTCCTTCAGATTTTCCAAACCTCTGATTTGATCATCTCAACTTTACAGGAGGAAGTTAGTCTAGATGACCCATAGCCAGCTGTTCACCTTCAAATTTCCCAAACCTCTGAGTCACCTTCTCAACTTTATATATTTCGAGTGGGTGGAAGGTTACATTGATTGCTTTCTTTAAAATAAGTAGTTTTATAGATTCCCAACTGTGTCTTCTGCTTTAAAAATGATGGGTAACACCCAATAAGTCTCCCTGTGATTAATATTAAAAATATCAAATATAGAAAAAGTGTTTATGAAATACAAATGAATGTAAATCCTACAAAACAATCAAAACATTTTCCATGATATTCTTTACAACCATATCAGTCTCTTCATACACTACTATGTAATTGTTTCCAGTGTTTAGCACAGGTCCATATAAGCAGCATAGTAGATGGCTTTCAAAAATAATAATCTATATCCAATGGATTACCAATCCTTTGTATCCATTTCAGATTAAATCCTCCTTCCAGGGATCAATTTCAACAAAGCTGTCCAATTATTCTGTAAATGCATATATATTCTTAGTTGTATGTAATAAACAATCTAAATTGTCAACAAGGGATATGTAACACTTTCATGCAAACATGTTTCAACTGAGCACTGCTGTCATTATTTGCTTCTAGTTAGCAGTAGTTGCTGAATTCCTTCAGGTTTGTTGAGTGTTTGGGGTAGACTTGTTTCAAGTTACCTCTTTTCCTCCATGGTTCCTTAAAAATGGTGGGGGTTTTGATGTTTTCAACAAGGGGTATTTTTTACCCCAATTCCAAATTTGTCTCTCCTTTGCCCTGCAATTCTAAAGAAGGTTATCCTTGAGGCCTGATTTTTTTCTTAGTAGCTAATGCCATGACTAAGAGAACTATCAGGTTTCCACTGCTTTTTGCAGTAATGTAGGGTCACTTTGCTGAAGTAGCATGACTTTTTTTTTTACCCTGGGAGGGTTAAAATTATCTATATAAAACCTCACCATATATTCCGAATAGATCTAACAATTGAAAGATTAGAATCTGAGTAAATTATGCACTGGCTGTTAGCCCATATTTTAATTGCAGAATATGGAAACTTTGCCACAGAAACAGTAGCTCTTTGGTCATTCTCTACCAATATATGATTTTGAGAGTTTTCTACTCAAAGACCATTTTCTTACCAGAAAATAGAGGTTCCAGTAAATCCAAGCATGTTTGTACATAGAATCTGTAGTGGAAAAACACATGTACCAATGTCTCAATGAGGTTAACAGACAAAGGATAAAATTTACAGTTAGAGGGAATATTTTTGCATCTTCCTGACAGGAGTGCAAATGGTGTGATGCGGGATTGTTGGAGCTATGTTAAGAATAGGGGAGAGCACACACTGTAAGTTTTGACCAATGTTTTAGTGCTTTTCCTCTTGCTTCTTCAGGTGCAGAACAATTGATTAATTATATAATCGGGACTGGATTAAAACAAGCTGAGGCCCTAAATTGGCAAATTACCAAAAATTGATAATTGAGTAATTACTTCATATTTAGAGGCCCTTCACAGTTTTGGAATTTAAACTGTAATTTGCTTAGTTTATGCATGAATCCAGCTTTCAGTATAATATTTGATTCATTTAAAATGTGGTTCTGGAGGAGACTTTTATGGATACCATAGACTGCCAAAGAGACATATAACAGAGCTCTAGATGAACTGGCTTTCAGTGCAGCTTTCATTTTGCTTTCTAACCTTACAGGTTCATCTTCAAAAGATGATTCTTGGAAGGAATCTATCATCCTTTCATCTCTTTTGTAAAGTTCTTCAGTGTATTGTGATTGTAAGCTGCTCTGAGACTCCTTTGTGTAGAGAAAAATGGGGTATAAAAACCAACTCTTATTTGTTTCTATTGGAACACTGCATTTAGTCTTCTGTTTCTGTCTCCTTTTGCTTACCTTTAGCCATTTTAGTTATCCATCAAGGCTTTTTATTTCTTTTGACTACAGGAATAATCTGTGCACATTCTTCTTTGATAATATCTCTGGGTTCAACCCATAGGCCTTGGAGCTCACATTCACTTGAATTTAGTAATGCAAATATGTTCTTTATATGGTCCGTAAACTCTTCATGAATGTTGTTTAGATTGTATTTTGGTAGTATGAATGTTAGATTGCATATATAAGATCAAAATTGGTTAGCTGAGTTTGCTATAATAATATAACAAAAATCACAGAGTTTTTGTAAAATAATACCAATTCCAGTGTTCAAATGCAATATGAGAGCCATCAGGATATACAGAACTCTAAGATAAATAGTATATATCAGGGTTTTGTTTTATTTTAAAGATAATTCTGAGTGCGGGTAGGTTTCCCTCTGAATTCACCTTCAGTTTAAATTACTGTAACACATTCTCTGTGGGGCTACATTTGAAGGCAATGTGGAAACTTCATGTGGTTAAAGTGTGACTGACAGTGCTGGTAAGTGGCTAATCACAGGTCATGCAATTGAACAATTTCATTGGCTTTCTCTTTAGTGCCAGTCATTTCAAAGGGGTTGTTCTTACCTTTTAAGCCAAAATTCTTGGGACCACAGAATCATAAGTACCACCTTCTTTCATATGAGCCTGAGTTTTAAGATCTTTACCAGAGGTCCTGCTCTGTGTGATCAGCTTCCCAAAGTGATGTGGGTGACAATGAATTCAGTAGATTTTTTCATCTGTATAGTGCTGTTCCCCAGCTCCTCACCTGGTGCCAGATTTTTGTACAGGCCTTCCTTCATATGTATGATAAACTAATGTTTCCCAGTTACATTTAGATAGTGAATGATAATTCTTACCTATATCAGCATTTCATAGATACTGTGAGTTAGCTCATCTATTCTTGTGATCATTTTGTTTGCCCTTATTTTTAGCAGTAGAAGGCACACTAGAATATATCATGATCTGTGGACAGTGATGACCAAGTTTTGTTATATTGTTTTCTGTGATGATTTAGCTAGCACACAGTTGTTGAAGGCACAGAAATTCTGTCAGGGGGAAAAGTTGCAACTTTAAATCAAAGACTCCTATTTATTTGCTCTTTGTCTGCAAGGAAATCTCTTTACTATGTCAAGCTGCATCCTGGGTCACTTTGACCTTTGCCTCAAACTGCAGTTATAAAAATGGAAATATTGTATAACATTTGGTAGTCTTGAAAGTGGAAAATGTTTTGCAATTAAGCCTGAAATTGAGATGACATTATGTAAACGAGGTCATCCTGCTCTGTAGGGGATAACAAGAGGCACATGGGTGATCATGCATATTTTCTTTCCAAAGGATTTATTTGAGAGCTCAACACGCATGCTCCATTAAGGCATGTTTCTCTAAAATTGTAACTCTTCCATTAATTTTCTGACTTCTTGCTGTTGTTGTATAATGGGATCAGCATTCAAAGGACTGGAAGATCACACTCATACATGAGATGTATTCCTGTCCATTTTCTCATGCCGCTGTAAAGTATAGAATCCAGCTTAAACTCCTCTTTGCCAGTGCCATTTCAGGGGCAGGGATGCTTAAGAAATCTGTATCTTAGCAGTGGAAGAAAATTAACAGTTCAGTGGGTACCATTTCCTAATTATAAAGGAGGAGTTTCCTTGGAGGCATTTGGAAACACTAATGGGAATTAAGTTATTTAATAATATTTGAGTGCAGCAGGAACTTAAACACAACAGACAGTACCACTAACTGAAGCAGGGGGCAATTTTTGCTGCTGCCCCCCCCCCCCCCATGGATCTCTTCCTCCCATGATGTTCATGGAGGTCCCCCTTCACCCAAGAGCAGCATTTCATTTCTAGGTGGAATGCAGTAGGGTTTACTTATACTAGAGTGGATTCCATTCCCCTTGCAACTAGAGAACAAGTGTATAATGGCATGACAATATAATTGGATTAATTCTTATATGCTAAATTAACATTATGGGCCAATCCAGATCTAAAAATCTTTTAGGAATCTTTTTTATGGAAGACTTGGACCGAATAGGGGAATTTTTACATTGGATTAAGTGATAGATTATGATGATGTATTTTTGTCATTTTCTGAGCCAAGGCCTGGATGGCAATACTTAACAGTTGTCCTTACCACATGGCAATACTTAACAGAATGGCAATACTTAACAGTTGTCCTTACCACAGCTAAAAGACTCTTATTACACCACTGAAAAGATAAAAGCCAACCTCTGGTAAATCAGTGGATTTTGGGACCGTATAATTCTGTCAGTATTTGAGCACCATGACAAATAGGCAGCAATTGTGCATGGATTTATTTTTAGATATTTGGAAACCATTTATAGAAACCTATATGTAGATCCACTACCACTGATGTTATGCTTTTGTGTTTACTCTCTGTGTGTGCGTGTTTCCTCTTAAAATCTTATTTAGTTGATGGATTTTAATTTTTTCCTTGTTCTTTTGTTTCTGGGTTTTTTTAAATAAAAAAATTAAAAGCAGCATTTCAAAGAATTTCAGTAGGTTGCAATGGGTGGGGGGGGGTCACAGAACTGTATATATAAGGAACAATCCCAGTTTTAGCTAAGAAATACATCCATTGTTTTTAAAAACATTTTATCAAAACAAAAAAAAAGTAAAGGTAGTCCCCTGTGCAAGCACCAGTCATTTCTGACTCCGGGGTGACTTTGCTTTCGCAATGTTTTCACGGCAGACTTTTTATGGGGTGGTTTGTCATTGCTTTCTCCAGTCATCTACGCTTTCCCCCCAGCAAGCTGGGTACTCATTTTACCGACCTTGAAAGGATGGAAGGCTGAGTTAACCTGAGCCAGCTACCTGAAGCCAGCTTCCGCCGGAATCGAACTCAGGTTGTGAGCAGAGTTCAGACTGCAGTACTGCAGCTTAACCACTCTGTGCCACATAGCTCTTATACTAACCCTTTAATATACCCATGTTATTAAAGTGTAATTTTTCCCTGTAATTTTTATATTTAAGGTGTGAAATATGTAACACAGAAGAAGCAAAGTATCGGTGTCCTCGCTGTATGAAATACTCATGCAGGTACATAAAATTGACAGGCATATGTTCTTGTTTTCTTCCTTATGTGCTGCAAGTCCGGTAACGGTACATTTTCTCTCTTTGCCTTTCAGCTTGGTTTGTGTGAAGCAACATAAAACTACATACAACTGTAATGGAGTCAGAGAAAAAACGGCCTTTGTTTCCATAAACCAATTCAGTGACTTAAATCTTCTAAGTGGTAACAGTGTTTCTGAAAATTTCTTATCTGTTTGTAGACCAAGAGTGCTATCAAATAGATTGTTGGGGGTGAGGGCAGAGAGCCACATTTATGCCATGTTCTATCATTTCTGTGTTTATTTTAAACCTGAGTAGACAGAATATTAACACACTTGTTTCAAGAAATGCCATCATCGACAGTGCATGTTAGTCAGTATTTCAAGAAATGCTTAGCTTTAACAGACAGACAAAAAGAGGCAGAAGAATAGGGTATTTTTCTTCATCTATCTTGAAAATTCCTAGCCACATGCAACAGTTACAGGCATGCCTCCTTGCCAGTGACTGCATTATGTACATGTAATGCTGAATATATCATTCGTGCACTAATACTTTTTCTGAATTCATGTTTCCTTGCTAATTTCAGATTATCGGTTTCTGGAAGATGTGGGAAGAATGGCTGACCGTGCTGCTAGGGATGGTGCTTCGCATAGACGAAGAACAAATAAATTTGTAAGTTCTTATAATCATCTTGATCATACTGCAAAAGAGAAACTTTAAACGTGTGGTGTGCGTTTTGTTAAATGGAAGTTGGAAACAAAGGACATGGGAAAAGACAGAATTAGAGATTTATAAATTCAGCCACGTTTCAGATAACTTTCAAACAGAAATACATTGAAATGTGCTTCAAAATGCTCACTTCATCTGAAATATATTTCATAAGGTTGTCAAGCAAAATAACTTTAAGAAACTAGCTGTGTGACACATAGACATATGTATTAATCTACCTGTTGTTCAGATGAGCAAATGTTCATATTAAATTCCTAAAGGGGAAAAGCTGCTGTGAGAAGGGATGTGGGTGGGGAAATGGCTACTTCTCCACTCTGTCTGAGTTGTAGTTTTAAAGAAGCTTATGTGGTACTTCTAATATATGCGCTAGCACACTATACATAGTTAGCCCCTAATTTATCTGAGTGTTCAACATAGCCAGTCTTTTCTGCCTGCATTTTCATTTCCCATTCAATTGTAGATTATATGATGTGATTGTATCTTGCTATATTTTTATTGCTGGTTGCTATATCTATATATACTCTTGCTATCTTACTGCAATACATGGGCATTATTATTGATGAACTCATTGTGTAGGCTACATTTGATTTGGACCAGGTGATGCATGGTAATATAGGAAAGACAATATAACATTTTAAAAAACATTAAAAATAAACCTGGATTATCTACTTGAGACCAATCTAAAAGGAACACATTTTTTCAAACTTTTGAACTTTGTTCCTATTCCCTCGATTGGTATCCTTTGTTACCAATTGACTATTTTCAACCAGCTCTAAGCAGCTCTTCTCCATAGTTTCATTCGGTCAGACATTCTCTTTTTCCTCTCAGCTCCCTAGCTGCCAGCTCCCAACTGCTTTACTTCTCTCCTAACTGCTGTTTTCCAACTGTCTTTCCCCAACAGTTGGAAACACTGCCAGCTCTCACTGGTCAATTTTAGAATGAGATGTAACCTATCCTGTTCGTCACATCTCCCAAGTAGTAAAACTTTTTGATGATAGAGCATTATCTGGCAGTTCATTCTTATACCCCAGCTTTTCAGTGTAGATCACAGCAGAATGCTCTCCAAAGGGTGAGGATGTTCCCAAGTCCCTGCACTAATTATAATATAATTGCACTTAAAAGCTAGGGAGCCAGAAGGGGGCAAGTTAGAATGGAGTCTCTGGCAAGGATTGTAGGAACTGGGTTGTTTCTACTCCATACCAGCTCCAGTTTGGTGAATATCTGGGACCCAAGTAAGGGCTTTCCACCTCTCACCCATCCTTCCTTTCTGTCAAGAACTCCAGTGTCTAGCAACAGCTTGCGCCAACCAAAGTTTACAAAACTGCAAGTAAAAGAACTCATTTGGTTCGCAGTGACAATAGTACAGTAGATTTTGTGTTCATGTAAATCTTGCTAGCTGGAAAAGGTGGCATATAGAATCATAGAGTTGGAAGGGACCTCTAGAGTCATCTAATCGAACCCCCTGCACAATGCAGGAAACTCACAAACACTTCCCCCTAAATTCACAGGATCTTCATTGCTGTCAGATGGCCATCTAGCTTCTGTTTAAAAACCTCCAAGGAAGGAGAGCCCACCACCTCTTGAGAAAACCTGTTCCACTTAGGAATCGCTCTAATGGTCAGGAAGTTCTTCCTAATGTTGAGCCGGAAACTCTTTTGATTTAATTTCAACCCATTGGTTCTGGTCCTACCTTCCGGGGCCACAGAAAACAATTCCACACCATCCTCTAAATGACAGCCCTTCAAGTACTTGAAGATGGTGATCATATCACTTCTCAGCCGCCTCTTCTCCAGGCTAAACATCCCCAGTTCCTTCAACCTTTCCTCATAGGACTTGGTCTCCAGACCCCTCACCATCTTCGTTGCCCTCCTCTGGACCCATTCCAGCTTGTTTATATCCTTCTTAAAATGTGGTGCCCAAAACTGAACACAATACTCCAGGTGAGGTCTTACTAGAGCAGAGTAAAGCATCACGTGATCTGGTCACTATACTTCTGTTGATACAGCCCAAAATTGCATTTGCCTTTTTAGTCACCGCATCACACTGTTGACTCATGTTCAGCATATGATCCACTAAGACTCTAGATCCTTTTTGCACATACTACTGCTAAGACAAGTCTCCCCCATCCTATAACCACGCAGAACTTTACATTTATCCCTGTTAAAATTCATTTTATTGATTTTAGCCCAGTTTTCCAGCCTGTCAAGGTCATCCTGTATCCTGTTTCTGTCGTCTTCTGTGTTTGCAACCCCTCCCAATTCAGTATCATCTGCAGATTTAATAAGCATTCCTTCCATTCCTTCATCCATATCATTTATAAAGATGTTGAACAATACATGTCCCAGGACAAATCCTTGAGGCATTCCACGTCACTCCTCTCCAAGAGGATGAGGAACCATTCACAAGCACTCTTTGGGTGCAATCTGTCAACCAGTTACAGATCCACCTAACGGTAGCAGGATCCAAACCACATTTTACCAACTTGTCAACAAGGATAGTATGTAGAACTTTATCAAAAGCCTTATTGAAATCAAGATAAACAATATCTAGAGCATTCCCCTGATCCAGCAAGGTAGTCACTTTCTCAAAAAAGGAGATCAGGTTAGTCTGACTTGATTCTCTGGCTCATTTGTGTGGGGAAGGGCTTCCTCCTTGCCTTCCATATATGCAAAAAGAGCTTGATTCTGCCTGTAGCTTTTACTCAAGTAGATACTTTCAGCCCATAGTTCTAAAATAGTCCATAGAACAGCCCATAGTTCTAAAATAATCTAATGATGTTATTGCTTTATCTCCTCCATGCAGTCTTAGATAGTTCTAGGTTTTTGAGATGACACACTAAGTGGGTAATGTTTTGTTAGTGCCATTATAAAGATACTAGGACTACTTGCCAAACCAGTCCCTACACTGTTTAAAAATATTTATTCTCCAGATGGGATTATGAAGAATGTAGGCAAAGAAAGTACAGCATTATCCTGTATTAAAAGGAATGAAAGCAAGAGGAGTGCATTCCTTAGGAGTGACTATCTAGTTTACTCATCTTATTCTGTTTGTTTCATGCACATCTTAAATTATCTGAATTGGATCGGGAAGCTACATTTTCATGGTTTTAAAGAAGTGCAGGAGCAATATAAATGGTAGTCTTACTTTACTCATGTAGAAGGAATGCACTATGTTTCCATCCTGTCAAAAGTTACTTTAAATAACTTCATTTGATAGCCTAACCATTAACTGGGACCTGTGGGTTGCTAGAGGATCAGTACACAAACCTTCTTGTGCTTCCATGCATGTTTTATGCTTGAAAGCAGTCACATTGCTGCTAATTTTTGCAAGTTGTATTGGAGTTGTTATAGAACAAAGAGATTGCAGGGAAGATTTTGGATATTACTTACTGTAGCTATGAATAGGTCTGAATACTATATACAGCAAGTTCTAGGGTCTTGCAGAATCAGTCTTTAAATTTTAGTGCTATGGAAGTGTGTCTTACTGTGCCTCCTAACACAGCCATTGATTTGTGAATAAATAGACACATGCACATATATATTTTAACATGTAATAGTCAAGCTTGTAAGCAACACAGGGGAAAGCCCATCCTAAAATTTTAAATGTTTTTGTTCCATCTGTCCATACAGTGGAGAACTGTCACTGAGCTTCAGTGACCAGAAGTTGTCTGCAGTTTTCTTGATTTGTGTGGAAATAGCAACAAGTATTATGATAAGGGAAGTAATAGTCAATGGTTCAAGAGACAGACTCAGCTGTTCAAATATCTGCTTTTCAAACCACTAGGATTTAATATATAAAACAATTATTTTAGAAATTGCTGAGTGGTATCTGCAGTACTGCAGTCCAAGCTCTGCTCACAACCTGAGTTTGTTCCTGGTGTAAGCTGGGTTCAGGTAGCTGGATCAAGGTTGGCTCAACTTTCCATCTTTCCAAGGTCAGTAAAATGATTACCCAGCTTGCTGGGGGTAAAGTGTAGATGACTGGGTAAGGCAATGGCAAACCACCCCGTAAAATACCTTCTGTACTCCCCCAAATTTCCAATGTTTCCATTGGAAAAGTTGAAAAAAGTCTTCAGAAAAAATCCCTCTCTCCTCCCTAAACGTTTCCTCCCCCCCCCCCCCCCGGGCAGTCACATCTCCAATTAAAACAATGTATTAACTACTAAATCATGGTACTTGTTGGTGATTGAATGCTCCCTTAAAACTTTCAACCTTTGCAGGGCTCAACCCTTGAATTCTAAGGAAGAAACTGGGGTTTATTTATTCTTTCCAGGTTCCAGGTGAAAACGCTGTATTTCCTAGTCAATAAACAACTAATGTATTAATTGAACTTTTGTTTTGAAAAGTCTTATAATTTGAAAATGAATAAATAAACCTGAAAATAAGTAAATAATAAATTATAACTCTAGATCGAATTAAACAAAATATTATTAAATAGATACAGAGAATGTTGACATCCCCATAGAAGTAAATGTATTTAAACATAAGTGACATTCTTATTCTACCTAAATCAATTTTAAGAAGAAAAGTTAAATGTCAGTGCTTCTAACCCTTTGTCAAAAAAGGGGAAACCAGATTTCATTGAATTCCAAACCTGAGGAGCTTCCGGTCTATGGCGGGGCGAGGCGGCAGCGTTGTGCGGTGAGCTCCGTGGAGACGCGCCGATCCTAGGCTTCAAGGGGGGCTTGTATGCCCGCACATACCTCCTGTTGTTGGAGGCAGTGCACTGAGGGGGCCGAGGGAAGCGCTGGAAGGGGTTTTCAAGCTCCCAAGGCACTACGCCCTTGTTTTCCTGTCCCGAAGCCTGAGAGGCGCCGTTAAGGCGACTTAGCTCCGACCGCCGGAATGAGGAGGGCTCTGTTGGAAGGCGGTTTTAGGAAATAAAGACGTTTTCCCAGCATGGTTTTGCTTTGCTGGCTGGTCTCACTTCGTCTCTGGGGAGGTAGACTCCCCTGGATCAAATCAAATCAACCCTGGTGGTAAAAGAGGAAGGCTCCAGCTCCAGTTCGTCTTTCCCTGCGGCAGACCCGAAATGGCGGCGGCGTGAGGGAGAAGAAGGAGCCAGAGGCGTCGGCGTCAGCGACGAAGGGACGGTAGAAACTCAAGTTGCGGCTTTTTTTTTTTTTTTTCTTTCTTTTTTGATGGGTGGGCGTCCCGACTGGGGGATTTCTTAATACCCAGTCCTCATTGTTTTGTCTTCATTGTTTGGACCTTAGTGTTACCCTTTCAAGCTAATCTCTTAGGGTTTAAAACAATAGAGTGAAACGGAGGACGAAGAGAGTCTTGGACTGAGGGAGAGACGGAGAGACGGAGAGGAAGGGTGCGACTTGGTGATTTGTTGACTTTATAAAATTTGACCTGGGACTTGCTGTAAGAACTCTGGAAGATACTGGATATTTGGAAAGAGGCTGAGTCACAGAGACTCTACACGGCCTTAATTGGTCCTGAAACGAACTTGGACTTTCAATATTTATCCCATCTCCTCTTCCCGTTTGATTATATATTTTTTTTTTCTCTGTCTGTTTCTCCACCAGTAGAACTTTGGTTGGGGGAGGGAGGAGAGAAGTGGGGAGGGAAGGGGAAGTGGGAGGTGATTTGATAATACCAGTTGTAGCTTTGTAGAGCTTTGTAGAACTGCCCAAAATGTCTCAGCAGGTCAAAGCCAAGTTCTCACCTGGTCAACCAAAATCAGTAGGGGCGTCAATCTCTCAGGATGCCCTTAAAGAGATGCAACAATTTTATCTTGAGACTCTGAAGCAGACCCAACTTGCTCTAAGTAGTCAGATAGAGAGTCTTGTTAACAAAATAGAAGCTTTAGATGATAAGTGCAAAGACACCAAGAAGGACATTGCTGAAGTGGTTAAAATTACAAAGTCAATAGAGGGGAAGTTCAAACAAACTGACCAAAGGATAGGAGAAATTGTAAACAAGCAAGAAGAGCAGGATATTAAAATGGCCAAATTGGAACAGGGCCAAGCAGATTACATACTCAGATTAGTTAATATCCCTGAGGATAAAGGTGAGAATTTAATGGAGATGGTAACAGAAGCGCTCACAAATGTTATAAGGAAAGACCAGGAGGAGATAGAAAGGGAAATTGATTATATAGTAAGAATGGGAACACAATATGCAAAAAAAAATGACCTTCCGAGGGAAGTCCATGTAAAGTTTGTGAGAAGGTGCATCAAAGAAAAAATTTGGAGAGAAACAAGGGAGGCTCCACTCATGATTAAAGGAACTAGGATCAAAGTGATGAGAGAGATCCCTTGGGTTATAAGGCACAGAAGGAAACCATACGCGAATTTAGCGGCAATGCTACAAAATAAAGGCATCATGTATAGATGGCTGTTCCCGGAGGGGTTGCTGTTTACATACATGGGAACAAGATATAAGATGGATTCTTATGAGAAGGCGCAAGACTTTTTAACAAATCAAACTAAAACATGGTTATGGAAAGGAGAGAGAAGCAAATCTAGGGAAGAACAGGACAAGACTAATCAAAGCCGCTTGGGGGAACCGGACGATCCGGCCTCCTCAAGCGAAAGAGAGGAGGGGGAAGTACAGGGGGAGGAACGGTTCCAGCGAGAAACTAGGGCACAGAGAAAAAAGAAAAACTTCCAAGGCGAATAAAAAGCCGATTTCCTTTTTTTTCTTTTCTTCCCTAAATAAGAATGAATAAGTTAAAATTTATCTCTCTGAATGTTAATGGCTTGAACTCCCCAAACAAAAGGAAACGTATATTTTTGCAATTAAAAAAAATAAATTCAGATATCATATGTTTGCAGGAGACACATTTGAAAAAGAAAGATGAATGGCTATTACGGAATGAAAAATTAGGCACGGCATTTATAACTTCTGAGGTACAAAAGAAAAAAAGAGGATTAGTTACTTATGTGAGAGGAAACCTTCAGGCTAGAATGGTTTTCCAATCGGAAGATGTAAGATTTCAGGGGATAGAAATCGTTAAAGAATCTTTGAAAATCTTATTAGTTAATATCTATGCACCTAACGACAAGCAGAATAAGTTTTATAAGGACCTATACAGGGAAATTAGAACTCAGGACTATGACAGGATATGTCTGGTGGGTGATTTTAACGCGGTATCATGCCCAAAGCTAGATAGAAGCTCTAGTAGTTCAAAGAAAAAGTCAAAAAGATCTGGAAGTAATACTCTACCGGAGGCTTTTTTCAGGCTGGTAGATGAATTTACCTTAGTAGATATCTGGCGAACTTTAAATCCAGACAAGAATGATTTTACTTTTTTTTCCGGTAGACACAATTCATGGTCCCGTATAGATATGATGTGGATCTCAGTAAATTTAACGAATTTAATTGAAGAAGTAGAAATCCTCCCTAACACAATTGCTGACCACAACCCTATCACCATGGCAATGAGAGATGTCAAAAGAAGTGCAGGGTGGAGAATGAATTCAAGATTGTTAGAGGATAAAGAATTCATTAATCATGCCAGAAAGGAGCTGAAGGCTTTTTTCCAATTAAACACTCAGGAAGATATATCTTACACAACCCTATGGGAAACGAGTAAAGCATATATGAGAGGTATAGCTATCAGTTTCAATGCTTTTAAGAGACGGGAGGAGAATAGATTACTAACAGATTTAACAGGAAAGATAAAGACAAAAGAAAGACAGCTAAAAGAGAAACCGACTCTGCAAGAAATTAAATCAGAAATAAAGATGTTGCAACATAAGGTCCATTTAATATTTTTGGCAGAGATGCAGAAGAAGGTTAGATACGCCAAACAACAGTTTTTCGAAAATGCTAATAAACCAGGGAGATGGTTAGCCTATAAAGTCAGAAAGGAGAGAGAGAGGAAAACAATAAACACCTTGAAGGATAAAGAGGGCAATCAAAAAATATCTCTAGAAGAGATGAAACGTGTAATCTGTGACTTCTATACTCAGCTATATAAAGGGAGTGAAATAGATGGTGATGTACAAGATAGGTATCTCAAACAAAAGGTAACACAAAGATTAACTAAGGATCAGAAAGAAATCCTGGGCTGTTCTCCTACGACATTAGAATTAGAAGAAGCCTGGGCTAAACTCAAGAAACATAAAGCGGCGGGACCGGATGGCCTCCCCGCGGAATACTATATAATGCTGAAAGAGACCCTGATAACGCACTTTAAACTACTTATTGACGAAGTCTGGAGAGTATGTAAGACTCCAGACTCTTGGAAAGGGGCTAATGTTGTCTTAATCCCAAAAACCACAACTGATTTAGACCAGATCAGAAATTACCGGCCGATCTCACTGTTAAACGTAGATTACAAAATTTATGCGTCGATCCTGGCCAACAGAGTGAAGAAGATTTTAAAAACACTAATACATGAGGATCAGGCAGGCTTTCTACCAAAGAGACATTTGAGAACTAATATAAGAATCGTATCGAATATTTTAGAATATTATGAGGCTCATAGGGAAAAGGAAATGTTATTGCTTTTCGTCGATGCCGAAAAAGCATTTGACAATCTCAACTGGGAGTTTATGTTTCGTCTATTTAAAATCATGGATTTTGATGAGCAGTTTACTAAAAACATCCAGGCTATCTATAAAGATCAAACGGCAAAGATAATAATAAACGGAAGTCTGACTGAGGAGATAATTATACATAAGGGAACGAGACAGGGCTGTCCGCTCTCACCGTTACTTTTTATTTTGTCCTTAGAGGTCTTAAACTCTTCCATAAGAGGTAACGATAAAATTTTAGGACTGAAGGTCAAAGGGGAGTCCTACAAAGTGCTATCATATGCAGACGATATGGCTTTGATTCTACAGAATAATAAGGTGACTATAGACGAAACGTTAAAAGAATTGGCGGATTATGGGTTTGTGGCCGGATTAAGAATAAACAAACAAAAATCTAAAATACTCACTAAAAATATTTCCCCACAAGGGATAAAGGAATTGGAGACAAAAACAGGGTTTAGAAATCAGCCAAAAGTCAGATATTTGGGGATAGAATTTACAGGTAGATGTAGTAATCTTTATGAAAATAACTGTGGACCACTGTTAAAGGAGATTGAGTCATTATTAAAAAAATGGGTAAATTTAAAGATTTCTTTTATGGGAAGAGTAGCACTCGTCAAGATGACTATTCTACCTAAAGTCATGTTTTTGTTTCAAACAATTAATTTTGTGATAAAGAAACCCTTTTTTGATAAGTTGGATCAACTAATCAAAAAATTCATTTGGCTTGGGAAAAAACCTAGAGTGAAATGGAAATTACTAAAAGACAGGAAAGAAAATGGTGGTCTAGGACTCCCGGATTGGGAATCATATCACACTGCTTGTGTTATGCTTTGGTTTAAAGAGTGGATCCTACTAGAGAACAATAGAATTTTAGCTCTTGAAGGCTTCAATCTTCATGCAGGGTGGCACGCGAACCTTTGGTATGTCACCAAGGGACAGAGTTATTTTAAGAACCACTTAATACGTAAAACTATTCTCGAGACTTGGTTAAAGGTAAAAAGAAAAGTCTATGTTAGAACCCCGAGATGGCTATCCCCCGAAGAAGCCTCGATTCTACCGCAATTATGGTGTTCTAATAGGAAAGTTAGATATTCAGATCTACTAGATGAAAAGGACAATCTTAGAACGAATGAGGATCTGGAATCTAGAGGGATAAAGTTTGATTGGTGGACGAGGAATCAAATTGTAGCAAAATACAACAGGGACAAATCTAAGGGTTTCACTAAAGATAACTTTGTCCTTGACAAGATCTTATTTAAAGAGGAGGATAAAGTAATTAAAAAAGTTTATAATTACTTGATGCAAATCAAGTTAGAAGACGAGTTGGTCAAAGAACCAATGATAAAGTGGTCGCAAAACCTGCAGAGGACTGTAGACTTAGAAGAATGGGACTCCTATTGGAGGTTAAATTATAAATATATTAAACCAATAAATCTTAGAGAAAATTTTTTTAAAATTTTCCATAGATGGTACATTACTCCTTTACAACTCTCAAAAATAGATAAATCGATCTCGCCAAAGTGTTGGAAATGCGGCTCGGCTATAGGTTCCTTTTTCCATATCTGGTGGAATTGTAAAGTCACAAATAAATATTGGATAATGATTTATGAGCTCTTAAGGGCAATATTACAAATTGACATCCAATTTAAACCAGAATTGATGTTATTATCTTTCGTTAGAAAAGTAATCCCCAAAGATGATATACATGTGACGATGTATATCCTAACCTCTGCTAGGACAATTTTTGCTAGATATTGGCGACAAGAGAAGTGTCCCAAAATGGAGGAGGTGATAGATAAGATTTTTAACGTAGCAGAAATGGATATACTTTCGAATATGTTGAAAGGGGACTCCGAATCAGAGGCCAGAATGAAATGGGAGAAATTTTACAGATGGTATGAAGGAATCAGGCATGAATCTGTGTTTGTAAATTAACCATTCATAAGTTCGCCCTTCTTTTTGCAAATTTTCTACAATATTGTTTTTCTTTATGAAAATTTAAATTTACCTACAAGGAGAATTTTGTGTGTTTGGTAAAATTGCCAACAATTGATACAAAACCACAGGTGACCCTTCTCAAGGACAATAAGTAATTAATTTGTACAGTAACTTTTTTTTTGCTACTTTTTTCTTGTGATGACAAACTCTGTAATTTACTGTATGACGTTTTCGGATTGAATAAATATTTAAAATCCAAAAAAAAAAAAAAAAAAAATTCCAAACCTGAGAGATGCTGGGGTTATACGATGTGGGTAGTTGATACAGTTGCTGTTACATCAGTGCATTACTTCACTCAGCTTTTTGATCTGTGACCTCTAGAGCCAATTTGGTGTAGTGGTTAAGTGTGCGAACTCTTATCTGGGAGAACTGGGTTTGATTCCCCACTCCTCCACTTGCACCTGCTGGAGTGGCCTGGGTCAGCCATAGCTCTTGTAGGAGTTGTCCTTGAAAGGACAGCTGCTGTAAGAGCTCCCTCAGCCCCACCTACCTCACAAGGTGCCTGTTGTGGGGTGGGGGGGGGAGGTAAAAGGAGATTGTGACCGCTCTGAAATTCAGAGTATAGGGTGGGATATAAATCCAATATCTTCATAATCTCTTCCTCTTCTTCATCATCTTCATCTTCAAGGCATGATGTGATGTTTCTCTGATAGACATGGTTTTCACAATGGATTTTCCCCCCTGGATGTTAAACCAACTTTGTGGAATTGTCCCTTGCCTTAAGAATTTGTTTGGCAGAACAGCAGCCTTTCATAAACATTTTGGCCTGTTTGTTCAGTGCTGAAGAAAGAGAAAATAATTCACAGAAAGTGCAAATAATTCAGAGGAATGGGGGGGGAGCAAGATGCAGCCACACCTTACATATCATATATGTATAAACTAGGAATAAGACCTGTTGTGGGAGGAAATGCAACAGGCTCTAGAAAGAGGCTCTGAGTGAGTGCTCCCCCACCCTTGCTGTCTTCCAACCCACCCAAGTGAAGGCATTCACTCCCCCTCCCCACCTCCAGGGAAGCTGATCTCTGCCATCTGGAGAGCAGTTGTAATTCTGAGTTAGCTCTAGCCCTCACCTGGAGATTGGCAACAGTGGTTCTCCAGGAGGAAATGACTAGTTTGGAGGGTGGAGTTTATGGCATTGTACCTGTCTGAGGTCCCAACCCTCCTCAAACCCCACCCTTTTCAGGCTCCACCCCTTAAATCTCCAGAAATTTCCTAACCTGGAGTTGGCAACATTCATTTATTTATTTATTTATTTATTTATTTATATTAAGATTTATACCCCGCCCTTCTCACCTAGGTGTCTCCTTCCCTTTATCTGCCCCTCTGACTTCAGCTTTCCATCGCCTCCCCCCTCCCTGCAGCCTCTACCTAGAAAAAGGACAGTCATTCTCCACAGTGGGAGGGACCAAAGCAGCATACATCATTCTCCTCTACCCCCTTTGATCTGCACAACAACCCTGTGAGGGAGGTTAAGCTGAAAGTCTGACTGGTCCAAAATCACCCAGTCAGCTTCCACAGCAAAAATCTGGGTCTGGCAGACCTGACTCTGAAGCCCTAACTCTTATGCCCTCAAGCTCCACCACAGAATCTCCAAAGATTTCCCACCAACCTGGAACTGGCAGTCTTAGTCAGGACTCTCCCCAATGAGGCCTTTAGTGATACCTTTCAAAACAACCCTCTCTCTGATAATGTTGATTTCAATCTCTCTCTGTCCCTTGCTTTCCCTCCCTATCTCTCTCTGTATCTGGCCTACTGCAATGGGAAAGTCGGGAGAGGCAGCAACTGCCAGAACCAGGGTTGGTTGCATTTTACTGACAGAATCAGCTTGGCTGGCTATCAACAGCCATTTGGATGGGAGAGAGGAGCGGAGTCAACCAATGAGTTCTCCCTCAAAGGCCAAAATGGAACTTGAAAGGACCTCCCCCACCAGTTCCTTCTGAGAGAAACAAGCTTGGCTGCTTTTTACTGAGAGAAGCAAGATTGGTTACCTAGCAGCTGCCACTGCCTAGCAGTTTCCCCAGATGGCCAATCCTCGTCTGTCCTGGGGCCAGCAGTGGGTGGGAGAAAGCAGAGTCAGCTAGTGCCATACAAGTAAGTAAGTAAGTAAGTAAAATTTTATTTATATCCCGCCCTCCCCCGCCACGCAGGCTCAGGGGGAGCCAAAGGTTGATGCACAGTCCCAGCCAATCAGGGTGTTCCATTTTGCCAAGATGAAAGGGTTTTTATTATATTATATATTATTATATAAATGATTTTATTATATAAAGGATTCCATATAGGAACTGCATAGCATACATGATTAACGCTAAATTCTATCACTTTTTTAGTAATGGTACCGCATGTCTCACTCTATTTCTCTCCTCTTACTATCATCTCATGGCTCAGCTTTTCAAGCAATTGGGGGAAATGCCATGTTTTGAAACTATTACTGTTGTTATCAGGTAAACTTTTTGAGAAACCGAGCCCGGAGGTACAACATCCACCTGAAAACTTTACCAATTGGATTCACAAAGAGACGAGAAAATTCTACATTCTTTAACAAAAAGTAAGTTTCTACTTAATTTCCTTTGTGGGGGCAGGGGTAATCTGAGCAACCTTCTTCATTCAGAGTATAGTCCCCCAGCCAAGTATTATGAACTCTGTGGAGCTCAGTTCCCCTCCTGTTTGTGCTACCTGTGTGACTGCAAATACAGCAGAGTTGCCAGCACGAGAAAGGCCACAACACATGACTGCATTCTGTTTGCAGGTCAAACATGGTGCAGATTTGTACTAAATGTGTCATGATAAATTGAGGCCACAGTGGGAGGGCTTCAAGTGTCCTGGCCACACTGGTGGACCCCCTGATGACACCAAGGTTTTGCGGGGGGTGGGGGGGTGGCCACTGTGTGACACAGAGTGTTGGACTGGATTGGCCATTGACCTGATCTGACATGGCTCTCTTATGTTAAGGAAAACAATCTCATACGGGTACATTTAGCACTGTGCTGATTTGTGGCTTCAAAGGCTTTTTTTTGTTTACTTATTTACAGCTATGAGCAATTTTCTTTTTCTTTCCCTTGCCACTCAAGTAATTTACAATAAAATAGGTTAACTATATATGTTAATTATATCTTTCCTCCCTCCCATCTCCAGCTGCCACTTTTAGTCCCAGTGCTTAGTGTTGGCGGTTGGACCTCTGAAGCCAGTAGCAGCATGACAAATGGAGGCAGTCTGTGGCTCCTTCCTTCCCTCCTGGCACTGGCTAGTGTTAAAGCTTGCATACTGATACTGCTTGGTCTCTACATAAAACCTTTTCATGAAAAATTAGGCTTTCACAATATATGAATAGTATTTTAGTTCAGGGGTGGCCAATGGTAGCTTCCAGGTGTTTTTTTGCCTACAACTCCCATCAGCCCCAGCTAGCATGGCCAATGGCTGGGGCTGATGGGAGTTGTAGGAAAAAACATCTGGAGAGCTACCGTTGGCCACCCCTGTTTTAGTTGATTGATGCTTTGTCTCCACCAAAGTTTCACTAGTATTGACTTATATTTTGTATCTTGAGATGACATTTATTTCCCTTCATAAAGCTGGCTTTTATATTTAGTTACAATGTTTTCTGTAGGCCTACTTTGGGATTTTTTTGGGATGTGTGTCAAATATTAGCGTAAAATGATTCTCATATCCAATCCTTTTGATCCTCAGAAAAAAAATAATTTGTGCATATTCTTAGTGAATTATTGAACTATGCTTGGAGATTTTTCATTTATTAATAAGAATGTGAATGACTCATACATTTGTTTTCATGTGGAAGTATAAACACTTTCATCCTTGTATTAAAGCCAAAAGGAAGTTAGAATAAAGTCAAATATTTAATTTTTTTTTTATTTATCAGCCGTCATTTTGTGATCTTGTAGTATATCATCTTGCCTCACTGACTGGAGTAACTGTGCTGGATTGCACTGTTGGTCAGTTTTTTTTCTTACCAGTGATCTTCAGTCACATTATGACTAACTACTTAACAAATAGAAAAGAGTAAGAGTCCAGTAGCACCTTAAAGACTAAAAAAAATTGTAGCAGGGTATGAACATTCATGAGTCATCGCTCTGAAGAAGGGAGCACTGACTCACAAAAGCTCATACCTACCACAAATTTTGTTAGTTTTTAAGGTGCTACTGGACTCTTGCTTCCTTCTACTGCTACAGAGAAACACACAGCTGTGCTTCTTATCTCCTTACAAATAGTTGTATGAATTTTGCCCCATGATTTTTTGTTTTGCTTTTGCGCTTGCAGCTGGTATGCCACCAGCAAATATCAGTGGTATGTCCTTGGATAGTGTGGTGAAAGACAGTTTAATACAGCAACAGCAAATACATTTAGAAGAAGAAATGTGACATTCCAGCTGCAAACCAGTAGGTGTCTCTCTTACAACAGATTAGCAAATTGGTTCTCTTAATATATTTGCAGACAATTTTCTAGCTAGCTGCTATAATTTCTTCTTTCTTCAAACAAACTACCAAGAAGCAATCTGTACTGAAATGTAAAGTAGTATTAAAACTTCAGAAATGCATTTTCAGAAGGAGGCAAATTAAGGGCAGGGGAAGGGGGTTCTGTCCCTTCTAAACTACACAGGGCAATCTCTTGATCCTAACAATAAGACTTGAACAGACATTAAGACCTGTAGCAAATTTGCAAGTTTGATGTGGTGCGTACATACAACAGCTCACCAACTGATAATTTACCATTTGTAAGTATTTGGTAAAAAAACCCAAAGTGGTTACATGTGCATCAGTAATAAACTATGCCTGGCAAATAGGTCAGCCTGAAAGAATTTGAAGCTTAAGTTTCCACAGACCTTCAGACCATGATGCTGGCATTGAAGGCTGGGAAATGTTTCAAGATGATGGGTTATATTAGTTGCTGGTTGTGTGGGATTTTTTTTTGTTCAGAATCAAGCAGCAGGCATTTTAATCTTCAGTATGTACCTTTTAAACAATTTCTGCTGACGTCCTATTTGCCAAAAACATTTAGTCTCAAGCTGTGCAACCACTATGATGATGATCTCCCGTCATTTGAATGTCTTCTGCAGTCAGCAGGGTGCGGAGGAAGTGCTATATTCTCCAGTGTGTAAATCTGTATCCCCACATGGTGCAAGCTAAAATAACACAAGCGTGAAGCAATCAAGAAAAAAACATATGCATAAAGAAAACACAATTGAAAAATATGTTATTCATTGTCTGTCAAGCTACAGTCTTTCAGCATTCTCTGGACCCAATGCATGTTGAGTTTACAATAATTAGGTGAACAATGGGAGAAAATTTTAGACAGACCTTCCAAATTGTTTACTCAGGTCTGCTAAAATACTTGTCCCCTATCTGGTACCGCAACACTCTGCTCAAAACAATTACTTGAAAGGATAGCAGAAGCAATGTTCCCTCTTAGCTGTGGAGACTTATGAGAAGAAATTCTACTTTGTGAGCTACTAGCATTAAAGTTGTTAGCTACTGCATAAATTAGTTTGCTCTGGGGCCATTTTTCCTGATCTAAAACAAAAATGTGTGAGCCAGAGGCTAAAAAACTGTGAGCTAGCTCACACTAACTCAACTTAGAGGGAACACTGAGCAGAAGTATTGTTTTTGAAGCCGTGTTTTGTAACTGGTTGAAGACCCTTAACTTAAAATTGTCCTACTTCAGTTAGTCATCTTGAAAGCATCCTTTATTTTCTTTGCAACTCTTAATTTTGTGTTTTTGATCAGTACGTTGCATGTGGTGAGTTAATTCTCCTGCTGTTCTGCACCCTCCTAGTAGAAGGCCCAATGTGTATAATAAAAAGCACTTCAGTCAGCTTCTTGGTAAATTGTCTTGTTTTGCAGCTTACAATAATTAAGAAAGAGTTGAACTTGCAGCATGTTAGCACAACTTTCTTGCTTATATATTAAATCTCAGTGGGGTAGTTGCAGGCACTTAGCTAAGTTTCAGGAGAGATGGGCCTCCCTCTGGTTCCTTATGTTAGAACTTCAACTATACCATACTGGTGCTTCTGTTATTGGTGTGTCATAAAAGCCTCTGCATTCATTTACTTTAATGAGATTTTAGGGGTTTCACAGGAGACGATAATCACATAATTAGGCTGGATCAGGGTTGTTTACAGAGGCTTAGAAAAAATATAAAACACTGTAGGGACCTAGTTTACTGAAAAGTGAATTAAGCAGGGCTGTAAATCAGTTCATTGTGGTTCAAAGATGAATGCTGCTTCATCATTGCCTAATTCCACCTCTAACTCCCCTTGCCATTTTATTAGGGCTGGCCAGACTACATGTGAAAGGAGTAACAGGGTTTTCTAAGTATGCATTTGAACCAGTCAGGAGTTTTATTGAGTCTCTCTCAAAAAATGTTGGTACTTAACAGAATTAAGGCATACAAGCAGGGAACCCACAAGGAACTGCACTGGTCATATTTCATTTTCTCGTGTATCCTCTTCACCACACAGTTTCCTCTTTCCTCGCAGCCGTCCATATCCTCTCCCATTTCAGTGCTTCTTTCTCTCATTCCCATTCACCAACTACCTTTTTTATCTGCCCCCTATCTTCAACTTTATTTTATTTATTCATTAATACACTTTTCAGATTGTACTGCAAACCTGGAGCTTTTCTCAGGTTTGTGGAAAGATACATCTTGTGTATTCATTACCTCAATCTCCAGATTCATGTGTCCACAAATGTGGCCTGTGACAGGTCTTTTCTTCTCACAAAAGAGACCCCTCCACAGCCTCTTGTGATTTTGGGGAACTCCGTTTGTTTTAAACTGTAAACCTCCACCTCAGTTATGTTAGGAAAGCTAATGGAAAGTCTTTGGGCTTACAGCTGTGAGGCAAGTTTTGTTCTAATATTTTTATAGTTTATTAAATTAATATATTGTGTACAAGCCTGTTACCATACAAAAGAAAAAATTATTAAAACAGAAGTCGAAGGCAGTGTTTTCACTAATTATATATACATTCAAATTCCATTATCTCTATTCACCATTTACTGCATTCACCTTCACTATTACATTACAAATTAAACCCATTTATCCTTTCACTTGCACTCAAGGAAAACTCAATTAAAGATATTTTATCGATGACGCTTGACACCTTACATAATACTTTACTTCCATACACCTTTAACCATCTGTATGACCTGCCCCACTAATCTAACTATTTGCTTTGGCATTCCATTCAGCAGCACCATCCAATTATGAATCCTCCATTTTTGGTATTTCTTTCCTAATGAGTCCTCCATTTTTGGTATTTCTTCCGTTTACGCCAATTTCTCTCTTGGTTATTTAAAACCTCTCTTGGTTTTGGAGTTAAATGCCTAATTATCCATGATATCTCTTTCATTTTTTTATTTTTCTGACCTCTAGATCTAATAAGTTGCTCCCTATTCCTTCTCCAAACTACATCTTTGATCTGTTTCCTTATGTCTCTTGAATGCATTTCTCTAAGTGAACCATTCTTTTTTAGCTTTAGAGAGTTTAACCTATATATATATTCAATTTCCCTCTCGGTTTTTTTTTGTTCTTTTTCCAGCATGGGAGTCAATGTTTCCACTACTGAACAAAATAAATCCTCATTTATTTTTTCTGATATGGTTAAAAATCTTGGAGTATATTTTGCCTTATACATGTCTGATCTAGTAATCCTGGTCTCTGATTCTTCCTGTTTAATTTCCAAGTTCCCTGTACCTTGCTCCTTTAGTATTTGTTTTGTATCAATAGAATTTTTGGTTTGCGTCAACTTTGTCATATCCGTTTTTATGTCCTTCAGTCCATTTTCTAATCCATCAAGCTTAAATTTTAATCCCCCTATCTGTTCCATTAAATTGTTCTGCATCTGATTTAATGCCCCCATTAAAGAATCTTCAAAAGATGACTGAAATACTTTGAGAGCATCCTGCAACAACATGATTCCCTCTATCATTGAGTTAAGCAGGAGAAATTCAAATTATCATATAATAATATAGAATGAAGACACCAATACAGAGATTTAGTATCCCTTTACCAACTAGTCTAAATCAATTTCTTCCCCAAGCAATAATGCTTCATGTTCAACTGATTTCAATAATTATTCATTATTTGCCTTCCTCTTGCACCACTTAACCCTTTCAAACACTCCACTCACTACCTCTTGCAGACTACATACGCTCACTTCTTCATTCATTCTCCATCCTAATCCTTTCTCATTAACCATACACTTTTACTTAGACCCACACACATTTACACACTTTTGTAAATTATACAGTAACAGCATTCAATTCCTTGCTTTCCCTCTCTTTCTTCTTTCTTCCTTCAGTCCTTCTGTTTCCCCTTTCTTCCTCTTCTTCTTTGTCCGTTTTTCCCCCTTTTTGTCTTTCTGGTCTTTCTAGTCTTTAAATTTCTTCTTCCAAGTTACTTATATTATATTGATCAAACTCAGTCTTTTAATGAACTATTCACTTTTCTACAGCTCTTAGTCCAAAGAAATAGTCCACCTAATCCTTAATATAAATCAGATCTTCTATAACATTATATATTTTCGCCCATCCGATCTCCACAACATGTAGCAATCTTTACACACAATGTTTTAAGTGAGTCTTTAGTTTTAGGCAAGTTTCAAGAAATTTACTTTCTAACTAGAGGTCTTTCCACTCTTGTAGCACAGGGTTGTCACTTTCCTCCTCTTCTCTTTTCCACGCCCTTCAGCTAGAGATAGTGTTTTAAATCACATTTCAGTGTTCTTTAACAAGAAAAAAGTAGAATACTTCAAAAAGAAAGAAAAATACCAATTATGGTGTTTGCTAGCCACGGAGAGGAGGTGAGACAGGGAAAGAAAAAATCAGTTTGTTTCTTCAGTGCCAAATCCGCTGCAGCTGCCACCGCCCACCTCCTTTCCTCCTTCCTCCGACTTTGTTCCTCTGCTCCTCTTGCCAGCCACAAAGTAGTTGTCTCAAAGTAGTTCTCTCAGCCACACCCACATACGCGACCGAGGCAAGCCCAATTTGCAGCCATAACAAAAAGCGCCTCACTTCAGGTATATACTGTCCTTTTTTTTCCTTTTCGTCTCCTCTTAGTCTTCCGTTTTTGGGTTAGTTTCATTTACTTTCACCAAACGTCCTCCACCTTCACCTCTGTCTCCGGTAGCTGAGACTCTCTCACCTAATGGCGCACGATGCGGTTGGGGCAAAGGGAGGGTAGAAAAGCCAGGAACCTAAAAGTTCCCCCGTGCCTCTCCCCAAGACCCCTTCTGCTAGCAATGCTCCTCCGACGGGAGCTTGCTGGGTCCTACGACCCCCCAACCCGCACGGTTCGATCCGTTCCTGCCCTGATGGCTTGAAACGCAACCGCCTCGTCTCGCTGTAACCGGAAGTGCCCAGGCAAGTTTTGTTCTAAGCAAGTGGAACATGGAGATCTCTGAGACAGGAGCTGTATGTAAATAACACAGAAGGTTTATGTATTTACATGTTGGTTTTTAAGGAGCAGATTAGCAGCACGGGTCTCCAGATAGTCAAAGGAGAAACCTGGCTGAAACACAAGTTTAAGCTAGTTATGTCTTCAGTGTGTGGTTTGATTTCTCTTTAATGCTTATAGGTACAAGCAGACTTCCACTGACTAGCCACTAGGTTGAATCCTTTCACCCACAGAGGTTTGCACCCACATCAGCCAATGGTTTCCCAAAGTCAGGCAAAATGGTACAAGGTCTGCTAATCACAAGAGATTGACCTAACAACCTTTCTTAGAGGTAGAGCTAAACCATTCTCCTATGCTACCAAGCAGAGTATTTGCTGAGGCAGACCCAAAACTACCCCTGCATTCTCCCTGAAGCATATCAGAACTAACTGCTGCTGTGGTTCCATCCAGCATCCAATCCCTCCTCTGAAAGATGGTTGGGTGTCAGAGCAGTACTCCCATAGTTGCAAGAATGAAACAGCTGAGTGGCTATTTTTTCCTTCATGGGCAGGACAGCCTCCTGTCTGTCACAGGGCCACATTGAGAATTAGCTATATTGATACTTGCATATGGTTATGATTAGATAAGACCTGTAACACCCCAGCCTACTGCTTATATCTGCAGGGCTCCTGTTTCAGTTTGCTGCTGCACACTAACTTGGCTACTCATTGAGAATTATGCTACAGCAGTACCATTTGCAGTTTCATGTATAGAACCTCAGGTTTATGATTTACTAACAAATTCACTCTCAGTCATTGGTGGTTCTGGAAGTATCACATGTTCACAACATTTAATATCTTCATTATAATTCTGTCCGCTTGAAAAATGTTGGATTCCTTTTGTTTCTTGCAAATTGGCTCTGATGTCTGTATTTACTAAGGTGGTTTTTATTCTTTTTTGGAAAGTAAATATGGGTGTTGGTATAATGGGTACTGAGGGGGGGTGGGGCTTGACTTGGATAGCCCAGGATAGCCTGATATTGTTGGATGCTTAGATCGGAGACCACCAAGGAAGTTCAGGGTTGTGATACAGAGGCAGGCAATGGCAGACCTCTTCTGAATGTCTCTTGCCTTGAAAAGCCCAGAGGGTCACCATAAGGTACCCGTGACTTCATGGCAAAAAGCAAAAGAAAACTAATCTTATGGGAACCAGGAACAAAGTAGTGCAAGTAAATAAACATTACTAAATTTAATCACATAAGGAAAGATAAACAGGCTTCTTGCCATTGTAAATACATATATAGCAGTAACATGATAAAAACATACTATTGACTAGATAAGAAAGTGCTCTGGTCATCAAATGGGGAAAGACATGGTCAGTTCTAGCAGTGGTATACACTGGTCCCTGACTCCTTCCCCCAGCACAGCTGTGTTCATCTTGTCTAATAAGAACTCATCTAGTGTATCACAATCCTCAAAATATGGTCTGTAGTGGCTCAGTCTCTAAATTTTACTTTAAAGTCTAAGGCTTAGGTCACAGAGGAGAATAGGTGGTAGTGGCCTATGAACATCACACATACAGAACTGGAGGAAGGGTGCACAGTAAGTGATAACATATGATGTTGCAATATTAAAAAGCCCTCCCTTGTCAATAGCCCTCCCTCCCTGAGCCCTATGGGCAATGGGCAGAATTGAAAAATACTAAATAAATAAATAAAAAGCAGAACACTACATGTTGTGAATTGCACAGGGCAGTGAATGTGGGTATTCATAGTTCTACTGCTTTGCTGAGATAGGATCTAGAAAATCTAGAAAACACCATATTTGGCAGCTGGTTGGTTGCTTGTCAATCTCTAGGCATATTTCTAGATCAGCTCCAGCCAATACTCTCTTGATGTTATCATAAAGTATTGTTTTTATCATGTGTATATGGGACACATTCAGTGATGGCTAATTTTTCATTTAGAAGACAGGATGATAGTGGCCCAGCTACCTGTTTCTTTCCTTGAACTTTGTTGCTTTTATTCAGCTTGAGGAAGTACTGCATCTTCTGGTTCTGTGTGATGGACTTTAGAGATTACATCTGATACTTAACTGCAGTATGCTGTAGGTTTAGTGTATCAAAGGGTATGTTCGCACTTAAAAAAGAAGTCTCAGCATACTCAAGAATCACCCTCTTTCAGCAGAACATGTTAATACCTGTACAATTACAGACACAGTTCACTTGAAGAGAAGAAACACAGTCTGCAGAATCTCTTTGGGGTTCTTGTTTTACATACCTCATTTTTGCAAGTGGAGGCGTATATTATCATTCAGACATTATTTGCACATATACTGCCACAAGACCCAGTGATTTGCTTTCTTTCTTAATGAGCTGCAGCTGTAAACCCACAGCCAACCTCTAGTGGTTTCAGACAGGGAAACAGGGCAGGTATTTGAAGGAAGGCATCTCCTTTGTGGTTTTGTGTTCAATATAATTTTCTGCCCCCTGCATATAACCATGTGAGTAGTTTTGCATTAAGGAAGAACATTGAGCGAGACTTTGGAGGCTCCAGGTGAGGCTGTGGTCAGAGCATCATCAGACTGCACTGCGCTATATACACATGGTCTGTCCAAGGTTTAAAACAGAATGGTTTAAGCTTCTGTTACTTGGTTTGTTTTGTTTATCTCTTTTCCTCCGGTGTGTCTATTTGTCTTGTCAGTTGTTTTTTTTAAAGGTAACTTTCCTTCATGCCTCTTGCTTTCTGTTACATATTACAAAATGCTCTCTCATAGTGATTTTGTTCTGACAGTAACTCCAGTACATATATTTGTTGTACATATCAACAGATTTCTCTACTGTATTTGCTACTGGCTGCACATACTTACATCAACAGGCAGTTAAGCTACAGTCTGTTGGGCTCAGCCAGTAGTTTATCAGACTAATAGCCAAAAGTAACTTTGCTATGGAAATCCTGGATTTTTACACTGTAATATTTGGCCCCCTATAAATGTGATATATACATTTATAGGTGGCTGTAAGTCACAGATATGGTAGCATACCTTAAATAAAGATGAGGAGATTAAAGGGGGGGGAGAAAATGCAGAAAGATAGGTGCAAACAGAAGTGTACAAGTATGAAACAGATGGGAGTTATATGGATTTTATCAGTATTTTAAATAAATATCAGAAAAGCATCAGTGGATACAGTTTTAAGCTACACAACATAAAAGAGGTTTTGAATTTGGAATCTTTCTGTAGCAATTCTGCTTCATATTGGATTAAATTTTGCCCATGTAAACAATTCTGCAATTGAAGGAATTTAAGAAGTATGTTATCCACCTGAATGATTTTGTGAACAACCCAGGTTGATTCTGTTATTATATTTTCTGCCACTGTGTCTATATATTTTCTGTAGTAACAATTTTATATTGATATCATTAAGAGCATGTATTTCTTTTGTTTCAGAGAAAAAAAGTTTTATTGGCACTTGAAGCTCATATTTCCTCACAGTCATGCCAAATTCACAGAAAAAAGGTATCTGCATATTTTGTTTGAATAATGCTCTTCACAAAATCAGGATCTATTTCTATATTGCATTAGTAATTTTGTTTAAATGATTGTGACCTTCTTTCTAAAAACTATCCATTTAAACTACATTATTCAAAAATTTTGTTTAGAAATGTGATCTGTTTCATGTCTCATTGTATGGTTATGGTGTATGCATCCAAAGGCATTTGGATTGCAGTACTTGCAGAATAGCTTGCATTACCACGAAGTTTGAGACCAGCTTTGAGACCAACACCTTTGAGACCAACGAAGTTTTATTCACTATATAAGCTTTTGTGGGCAAACACACTTTTCATATGTTGTTGTTGTCGTTATCTTTTTTGTAGCTCAGTAAAGTTGATCTTCCACAATAATTTTAGTTTTAAAATAGGTAAGGCAACAAATCTCCCAGCAGAGCAAATTAAAAAACGTCAAACAGTGGAAGAAAAGCAGAATATAAATATAACAAATATTTTAATGTGCTCTGTTAGATAAGGAAAGAAGACATTTACAGTGCACTTCTGAGTAGACTTGACTTCTTTTAAAACCTGTTCACTTCAGTGGACCCAGAAGGTTGCAGTTCTGTTTAAGATTGTGCTGTTGGGTCAGGGTAGAAATTACTGGGTTCTCTCTGTCATGTCTTAATGTGGTGTATACACCCCAATATTATAGTTTGTTCATTCTCCCTCCCTCTCAAATAGCAATTTATTGTATTTTCACAGCATAAACATTTCAAAATAAAATAGTACAATACAGTGCAATAGTTATAAATTAATAGTAGGTCAGTAATAAAAATACAGTATTTTAACATATATATATTGGTAATTTTCAGTATTTAACAACCCAATCCAGACATAAGTGACAGCTGGCCGTGGCATAGCTGCTGCGCTGCTAGTAGACTTCCTGAGGACTTTGGCACGCTGGAGCATGGAGTGGGGAGAGGTGTAGCTTGCCATGAGGGAGATGGTCACCATAGCAATGGTGCTGGCGGAGGCATGCAAGGGAGGCGGAGGCAGCCAGAGGGGAGGGCCAGCCCCCCCCCCCATTGGCCAGTCCTGGCGCATGCGCTGTGGCTCATGACAGTCAGGGATGGGGAGAAGTGGCCCCAGAGAAGCTGATAGCCATTCCCAACCCACCCCCAAACAGAGAACGGAGCCAGTGATGGGCAGACCATCACAGGCAAAGGAGAGACGTCTCACCAACACGGGGAGGGAACAGGAGTGAGGCTGGACCTGCGCGCATGAGAAGCCTGGCTTGGTGGCAAGGCAGGGGTGGGGGCGAGACAGGCCCGCACGGGACAACAGAGAAGCCTTCAATCCTCTCGCACCCTCCCACTGTCAGAGACTCTGCCAATGGCAGGCAGACAAGCAGGAAGTACCAAGTGCAGGAGTTCGCTGTCATAGACAGCGGCTGGAATGTGTGTCTGGGAGTGAGCAGCCCAGCAGCAGACACCCCCCCACCCAGAGACCTCCTGTACTGCCCTGACACCCCCTGCCATGTGCATGGAACACCTCCCCTGGGGGTCGCAGAACTCAGAGTGCGAGTGCATCAGCCACAGAGCTCTTGAGTCCATTTCATCAGTCCTGCGCACAACAGCCCTGTGGGGTCAGGAAGGCTGTCAGCCCGGACAGGCTAAGGGGCGGCACCCCCCTCCCCTGTCAGCCACGCGGGGGGCAGTGTGGCGGCTCATAGACCGTTCCCCCCCACCAAACCAAGTCTGCCCAGGGAATGTGCAGCAGATGCCAAGCAGGAGAGACAACAGAGGGCACAGCTCAGACTATTTTTCCGGGACAGAGTGCAAGTCTCCCTGGCGCGCTGGGCAGTCTCGCTGTGGGTGGGGCTCCATTCTGAGAGGTGGGCAGATACAGCTGTGGGAGTGGGGGGGGCGGTGGAGCGACACGCACGGAAGCCCCTGTGTAGGAGTCCCACCTGCAAAACGGAGACAGAGATCAGGAGCACCTGCAGGGGCGGCGGGTGGAAGAGCAGGCTGCATTTCTGCCGGGTGCTATCTTATAGGGGGAGTCTCTGACCCACCTCCCCGACATGGGGCAGCTGCCATACACACACACCACGTGTCCTGCCAGGGGTTGGGAACGTGGCAGAGGGCAGACCAAGGGAAGGGAGCAGGCGGCAGCACAGGGGAGCAGGGTCAGCAAATACCCCCTGCCGGAGCCCACTGCCTGGTTCAAGTGCCAGAGATGCTTGCACACCAAGCAGTCGAGAGTGAGGGGAGGGGGAGACTGGGGGGGGGGGGGGACAGTGGAACTTACCCAGCCATGGGCGACGGTCGTTGCATGCAGAGCCTCTGGGAGCCTGTGGAGACCTGGAAACCTGTGGAGACCTGGAAACGAGCAGTTAGCCCCAGGTGAGAGACCGCTCTCTCCCTCTCACAAGTCAAAGATACTGTCAAAGCAACCACGCGGTGCAAGACCCCTCACCAACATGCCTGCCTGTCCCTCACTCTAAGTCTGTATGGCCGAGAGCTCGCCAGCAGAGCTTCCCACCACGCTCTCCTCTCCCTAACAACTGAGTTGTGCAAGGCCAGAGCAGAAGTATTTCTAGGAGGGGGGAGACCGTGATTGGGTGCTGGGGAGGGGGCTTGTCAGCCCGAGGCACGAGGGGATTGGCGAGGCAATCACGCTGCTCCCTAAGGGGTGTGCGAGCTTACGCAGCAGCAGAGGCGACCTTTTTTTTTTGTTTCAACGAGTGCCTATGGGACACACCGCTATTTTTTCCGGCGTAAAGTTGCGCCTCTCAGGAGCATGTCATGGGCCAAACTGCTCAGGAAGCTACCTAAGCCTGGCCACGCCCCCAACTCCACCCCCTCCTCCGCCTGAATGCCGCGCTCCACCTCACTTCCTCTCACGCTCGGGCACAGCCCTCAGGCGCCTCTGCCCTCTGGTGGAGCGGTGCTCGGGTGGCCTCCCCGCCCACATAACTTCCCCCCACTGTGGCAGCGCCAGTTGTACATCGGTGCAAACCCTTCCTGTGCCCACGTAGCACAGGAAGACTTTTCGCCCCCCCCCCCCCTCTCTGGATTGTGCTGTAAATCACATTCTTTCCATAGTATATATAGTTTTTTCCATAGTGTGTATAGTTTTTATACAGGAGTGTGATTGTTGTGTTTGTTCTTGGAAACATTGAGTTCTGTGACTAACTTACCTTTGTATTCTGGTTGAAGGGTGCCAGATGATAAGCCACTGTGTGATGTTCTTAAGTACTATATTGATCCTCTAGAATCTGATCCTGTCATTTGTCAAAGGTATGTACTGAAACATTATTTTGCAACACAAATCTACTATAAAAATATTTAATTTCTTAATATTATACTGTCCTGTAACAAGCACATTGCTCTAGTAATTGGCTTTTAGATAATGCACTCTAAACAGTTCTTTATAACATAGCAGAATGTATTAAATGTACTATGTCTTCTATTTTAGGTTAAAAATCTACACAGTGTCTCCTCCATCAGATATACAGATTCTAATGAAAGTTGAAATCACCCCACATAGCACCAGCAGGTAAGAAATTTAATTTATTTGAAGAAAGGAAAAGGTGCTTGTGTAAAGAAAACTGCAAATTAGTCAGGCTAGAAAACTACTAAGAGAGATTCTGTGTTATATCTTATTTCCTTTCTACATGCAGAAGAAAATCTTTCCCCACTTCCTTATCCCCATCATCCTCTCATAAGCCCCTAAAGTTTATTTCTGGGCAAGGGGAAACTTGCAGACAAAAAGTCATGCAGGGGCTGTAGTAATGAAGAGAAAATCAGGTAAGATTGTCCCATCAGTCAACAGTAGAAGAATGGGCCCTGCTATTGCTAAGTTTCAGAATGTTAGATTGATATAAAAGCATTGTTCAAATTATATAAAAGAAATAGATAAAGAGGAATTAGTACATTTTGTGACAACAAAAACCTTTAGACTTTATTTGAGTTGTGTCTTTGTCTTCTATGTTATGAACTTTCATATATGTTTTTAAATGTTTTGGCTGGTGGAGATCTAAGTAATTTGTGTGTCATCTGAAAGTTCAAAAAGAACTCCTGTACTCTCCAACACTTTTCAATACAGGTTGTTGCCTTTTGAGCTATTCTTTGACTCCTGAGTCTTCATCAGTTTGATAGTAATTTTAATGGCCTAGCTAAGGACATAGGGCGGCATACATATCTACCCTTTCCCTGGACAACCTGCTAATAAGGTCAAATCACTGTCCAGATCACAGGACCTCTGGGACACTTGACTATCATGAATTGTTTGTGAACCAACAGCATCCTCATGACTTCAAAGACCATAATTTGTTGAGGTACATTGACTGAAATTGCTTGATCCATTCTCTCTGTTTTTTAAGCACATCAGCTCAACCTCAGGGCAAAAATTTGTCATTTCCTTCCTACACACAATGTCCTTCATGTGTGTGCTGAGTCCTTGATGTGTGTGCTGAGTCTGGAAAGTGTCCATGGGCTTGATTCCACTTTCGTCCAATACAGTGGTCCCCACTTCCCTATCAGAGGGACATCCTTTAGCTGCATCACAGGGACATAACTGTTCCACCCAATATATGTCAAATCAAACCAACGCCCCCCCCCCAAAAAAAAAACCCTTACTTGTATTTTTCAGGTATTATTTAAGCTGAATGCAGATCAGACAGTCTGGTTGGCTACCAGCACAGCTGAGCCAAATAAAAGCTGGATTTTTTGGCTTTTATTGGGGTATATTCAGTCAGTCTTCATATGTGATTGCTATGCTCAGAAGCTTGTCAAGACATGAACTGAGGTGGCAGGAAAGATCCTGAAGGAAAATCATCCACCTAGTAAAACCCATGGGCATAAAACATATAGTAGCCTAAATGATCCTCATAACATAACAGTACTCATGCTAGAAACACACTGTAAATACAATTAAAAGCCTGGATAAAAAGAAGTGTTTCAACTTTGAGTCTAAAAGAGCAGTTTTTGTTATTCTTCTGATCTGGTGCGTGGAGGGGTTGGAAGTAGTGCTAAGCAGAGCTTAACTGAAACTCAAATTCTTTTTAGAAATACCTGTCTTGTCTTCAAAATAAATTAATGATGTGCAACAAATTATGCTTGGGATACCTTCAGAATGACTTCATGCATAGGATTTTTGCTATTTTCCAATGAGGGAAGGAAAGACACAACTGCCAAATTATACAATCTAGTTTGGGAAGTACACCTTCTCATTTTCCCCAGAGATTAGCTGGAAGAGCCTTTGTAAGCAAATTATTTTGAGACTAACGAAGTGATTGTGAAGTAGTAAAACTTTATATGGCTGAATTGATGAGAAATCACAAATAATTGGTATGATATTCTGACATTTGAATATTGCAAACATTTGTTGCTGAATGATATTTTCCTTAAATTGTTCCTTAGTTAAGAGATCTGGCCTGTTTACTCATAATGGCCGCCAAATTATTTATAGCTTCAAAATGGAAAAGCCCGTCTAAACCTACTCAGTCACAACGGCTCCTGAAAATCTGGGATGTACTAGTGACTGATAAATTAGCTTCTCAGATCATCCAACAAGAAGTTCCACTATGCAAAAACGCTTTTATTAAAAAAAAGTTATTCCTTAGTCATAAGGCAGTTGTATTTTCACTGTTAGAATCAGCTAGGACTAAAAAGACTGGGTTCATCTCTTCTCTGAGGCATGAAAATGACTGGGGTAACCTTAGGATATTATCTTCTGTCCTTCAGCCCAACCAACTTCACAGAATATTATAAGGATAAAATAGGTAGGGGGAAACCATATATGTCACTCAGAAGAAGGATGGAATGAATAAATGGTTTCAAATGCTGGATTTAGGAGTGCCACAGACTTAAGGTTTTTACTGTACAGTAAGATTGAACTCGGAGTATTTTCAGGTTCTCTTCAGTGCCAACCGCGTAGTTCAAGATTCAGCAATCCACCTCACCCCACTTCAACCGATGAAAACAGAGTTGGATGAGATCCCCACCCTAGAAGAGACTGTTAAAGCCATCAAGCAACTGAAAAGTGGCAAGGCAGCAGGAGTTGATGGAATTCCACCAGAGATCTGGAAGCATGGGGGCACAGTACTACATAGCTCACTTCACAAAGTACTTGTCACCTGCTGGGAACAAGGCAAATTACCACAGGACTTTCGCGATGCAATCATCATCACCCTATACAAGAACAAAGGGGAAAAGTCAGACTGCTCCAACTACCGGGGGATAACCCTGCTCTCCATCGCAGGCAAAATCCTTGCCAGAATACTCCTGAACAGACTTGTGCCCACCATTGCAGAAGAACTCCTCCCAGAGAGCCAGTGCGGCTTCAGAGCTAACAGGAGCACCACCGACATGGTATTTGTTCTCAGGCAGCTCCAAGAGAAATGCAGGGAACAGAACAAGGGTCTGTATGTGACTTTTGTCGACCTTACCAAAGCTTTCGATACCGTTAGCAGGAAAGGCCTGTGGCAAATCTTGGAACGTTTAGGATGTCCCCCAAGGTTCCTCAGCATGATCATCCAGCTACACGAAGACCAGCGAGGCCAAGTCAGACACTGCAACAACCTCTCGGAGCCCTTCCCAATAGGCACAGGTGTAATGCAAGGCTGCGTTCTCGCGCCAACTCTCTTTACGATCTTCTTTAGCATGATGCTTCAAAGAGCCGCAGTACATCTAGATGAAGACGATGGTGTCTACATCCGCTATCGCACCGATGGCAGCCTGTTCAACCTGAGGCGACTAAAGGCACACTCCAAGACAATGGAAAAACTCATCCGAGAGCTACTGTTTGCTGATGATGCTGCACTCGTCTCCCACTCGGTATCAGCTCTGCAGCATATGACGTCCTGCTTTGCAGAGGCTGCCAAGCTATTCGGCCTAGAAGTTAGTCTGAAGAAGACAGAAGTTCTCCACCAGCCTGCACCCCAGGAAGATTATCACCCTCCCTGCATCACTGTGGGTGAATCAGTTCTGAAGACAGTCCAGCAGTTCAGCTACCTGGGGTGCATCATCTCCTCAGATGCCAAGATCGACAAGGAGATTGACAACAGGCTGGCAAAGGCAAACCGTGCATTTGGCCGACTGCACAAAAGAGTGTGGAGCAGCAAGCATCTGAAAAAAGGCACAAAGATCAATGTTTACAAAGCGGTTGTGATGACAACCCTCATCTACGGCTCCGAATCGTGGGTTTTATACCGTCATCACCTGCGACTCCTTGAGCGCTTTCATCAGCGCTGCCTTCGCACCATCCTCAACATCCACTGGAGTGACTTTTTGACCAACACTGAAGTCCTCAAACGGGCAGAGGTTACCAGCATCGAGGCACTGCTGTTGAAGACGCAGCTGCGCTGGGCAGGGCATATTTCTAGGATGGAAAACCACCGCCTTCCCAAGATTGCCCTGTATGGCGAACTCTCCACCGGCCATCGAAATAGAGGGGCACCAAAGAAGAGGTACAAGGACTCCTTGAAGAAATCCCTTAGCACCTGTCACATCAACCATCACCAGTGGTCTGACCTAGCCTCAGATCGCAAAGCATGGAGGCACACCATCCACCAGGCTGTCTCTTCCTTTGAGAACGCACGCATAGCTGGTCTTGAGGACAAAAGGAGATTGAGGAAGAATCGCACTGCTACAGGACCAACCCTAAATCAGACTTTTCCCTGCAGCCGCTGTGGCCGGACCTGCCTGTCCCACATTGGTCTTGTCAGCCACCAGCGAGCCTGCAGCAAACGTGGATTATTGCACCCTTCTTAAATCTTCGTTCGCGAAGCCAAGCCGAGAGAGAGAGAGAAGATTGAACTATAAGAGCCATTCGAGTGACACTTGTTCCTGAAGTACCTAAATGTTGACTGGACCCTGTCAACTAGTTTGGAGTTGAACTTTTGTTGGTTCAGGTTATCATTATCCAGCCCAACAGCTATAGTATTAGTACTTATACATCAAAAATACTTTTTATGTGACAGTTCCAATATCTACCTTGTACTGTCCATTCATATTTGCTTATGCAAATCTGTTTGGTTATTTTTAGCATGGATGATGTGGGGAAAAGAACCTGTATATGGATATTGCAAGACTTCGTGTTAAATATAATCTCTGTTGCTGACCATGTTCTGTGTTTTAACTGAGCCTGTGTAAACTTTCCATGATGTTGGTTAATTATTCATATTTTTGCAATATAAATGCAATATAAATGTTATTAGGTTTAGTATTTTAAACCTATTAAGTACTATTTAACATTTGGTAGAATTCAGTAGTACTTGTGTTGTAGATGCAGTAAACAGCAGACAAATGAGGATATTCCTCAGTATGAAATTTAGACTTTGTACATCTTGAAATCTGTAATATGTTATATTCCAGAAAAACATAAACCTTATTTTGTGTTGTGAAACACTGAGTCTAATGCATGAAGGCATTAAAGATTTTCTACCCTGTTGCCTTAACAAATTTATAAGTAAAACTCAGTAATCCTTAAAATATACTTCTTGTCTTCTTAACAGAGAGCCCCGTGGTGCAGAGTGTTAAAGTACTGCAGTCCTAAGCTCTGCTCACAACCTGAGTTCAATTCCCGGCGGAGGCTGGGTTTTCAGGTAGCCAACTCGAGGTTGACTCAGCCTTCCATCCTTCCGAAGTCGGTAAAATGAGTACCCAGCTTGCTGGGGGAGAAGTGTAGATGACTGGGGAAAGCAATGGCAAACCACCCTGTAAAAAGTCTGCCATGAAAACATTGTGAAAGCAACATCACTCCAGAGTCGGAAACGACTGGTACTTGCACAGGGGACCTTTCCTTTCCTTCTTAAGACATCTTTGCATGCCCAAGTAGGCTTCAGTGCCCTTGCTAGCTGTTAGTCTTCTAAAATTTCTATGACATCTTGAATATCGATTACTGAATATGCTTTAGCTGCTAGTTTGGGGGGTGGAGTTTGGAAACTTATTTAAGTAAACACTGTGGAAGAATGGTAAAATTCAGTAACCAATAGCTACTGCTTTTATGTAGATTTTAGCAAAAGAAATTCAGCATAACAATCAACCATTTTATAGGTTTTTACTTGCAGTGCAGGATTACCTGGGTTAGAGAAGGATGTCAAATAGTGAAAGCTTATACCTAGGCATGGGTGCAAACCAGCTCACAAACTAAAGTTCATGACAAATTTTGGCCGATTTGTGCTTTGCAAAGTCAAGGCGTCCAGCATGAACTTTCCGCTAACTGTGGCAAGGCATCCAGCACGAACTTTCAAGTTGTTTGTGGAGGTTCCTGAGCAGATAACATTCCCAGACAGGCTGTCTCAGCTCAATCAGAATGTTTTCAGAACTTCAAAGCAACAACTTGCAGGGGATGTAGAGGAACATCCGGGGGAGGTCCCCTTTGATGTCTCTTGCTTGCACAGGATCCATTCTATACACTCCTGAACCTGAAACTGCACTTGTCAAAATGACAGTTTTGACAGGTGCAGGTTCAAGGGTGTATAGAATGTATTCTATGCAAGTTAGAGACCCCAAACTCACAGGGGATCTTTGGCTGGCTGTCCCATACCTTCCCTCTAAGGTCAGTGTCTCTAGCTTGCACAGAGTACATTCTATACACTTTCCCCCCTCTTTATTTCCTTTATTCTATACAGACCAACAGTTTATAAGCAAACAAATTTGGTAGTTCAAAGTTATAGAGTAATACGATCTAGTAATATAATAGGTAACCAGAAATATTAAGTACAAAGTATAAAATATGTCATTAAGAGAAAAATTAATTAAAACCATAGATTAAAATTTTGCCACAGCAAGAGTTACACGTGGATTGGTATCAGCCAAAAGCTTTGTAACTACTTGTTTCAAGACACAGCCTCACGTCTGAATGTATACTGTGATCCATTTTTCTCTAGTGAGTTCATGCTTCTTACAGTCATTTTGGGCATTTTGACAAGCACAGTTAAGGTTCAGGAGTGGAAAGCTGAAAGCTTGACCACTTTAAGGAACTATTGGTTAAATCCATCAGAGACCTCCATTCATAGTAGAGAACTTCTGCTAACATATGATTTTTGCTGATTTCCCCTTTCCTCAATTTGAAGCTGTTAACAGCATTCTGTGTCAAAGAAGACATTAACCAAAAACTTTCTGGAAGATGTTTCAAATGCAGCTACTAAGAGACTACTTCGTAGTATGTGAATGCGATAGAATTTGGAGTTAAGTTTCTAAAAGAGAGGGTGGTGAAGGTACAGTTAGAAATAGTGCTATTTTCATTGTTTCTGTCACTTAAAATTGGTTTGAGGTAGGAATATTGCATGTTGTTAGAAAGAACCTTCACAACTATTTCCACTTAACCTTGCCAAAAGGGAATCCCTCTGTTTATCTCCTCTCAACAGAAATGAACTAGAACTGTTCTTCTGACCTTGTCAGATGTTTGACCTTCCTTCCTTGGCAAAGTGTGGGAACATGTTTATTTTTTAATGGTTAGTGGACATTTGTCAAGTAGATGGCAAATTTAAACTTTTGTAAGAATATCAAAACCCATAATAGGGAATATGAAATACCAAGTTAAGAGCTTGCTTTTGTATCACAGTATGTGAGTGAAAGATTCTCAGCTTTCTCTTATTTATGAGAAGAAATGTGCCAGATGAAACAAATGCATGGAAGCAACTGTCCTTTAGTATAATTGCATTATTTTCACAGTAAATACCTTGCGTTTCTGTTCTAAAGCCCCTTTTTGAGGGCTGTAAATGATTACATAGAATTATGCAATGTCTACTGCATCTGCTTTCCTTTCTCACCATTTTTCATCATAAGTATAGTTTGCCAGAATGAACTTAAGATTCTTCTGTGCTTGTGATCTGAGTGTGTGTTTAATATTTGCATTTACATTCTGGACCATATTTGGGAGTTTGGATAGGACAGAGGCGTGGGTAGAATAGAGGTTTTGCTGTTTGCAAATCTGGAATTGCTGCTCTGGTCTGAGTCCAAGGTTCTTTTTGGTTGATGTGAATTCTGCAGGAGCAGAAACCTACAGGTTCCATGTAACTATATACTCTATATTCTCGTCTGCCCTTGAAGCCGCTTGGTACATTTTACATACCCCTGTAAAAAGGAAGAATCTGATTCTAGATGCTTTCACTATAGTAAATTATTCAGTCTGCTAGTTACAATGATAAATCAGTGTAGACTTCAGTTCTGAAGTGTGCTGAGTCTTTCATTTGTTAAGAGTACTCTGCTGGGAGCATCCTAGGCAGATTTGATCTGTTTGCAGCAGATGAGTGCATTGTCTAACGTAACAAAATCTTATTAGTTGGGATTGAAAAATACAAAGTCACAAAGACTGTCATTCAGTTCTGAAACTTGCACATTGCTTAGGTACCAGAAATGCAATATTCATCCCTAATTTTGGACCTGTTAGAATACTCAGTAGCTTTGGATGGGTTTTTAACATGCCCCATTGTGGCTTCTGTCAGTACCATTCCTGGATGTGGCATGTTCCTGGAGAGTGGACAAGGTTATTGTCTGGTAGGGCTTGTGGTGGATATGTGATTCATACCTTGAAACAGTTGCCACTGGATGGTGTAGAGCAGGGGTGTTGAACTTATTTGTTATGAGGGCCGGATCTGACATAAATGAGACCTTGGCAGGCTGGACCATGCGTGTCATAAAATGCAATGCCAGGTAGCCAAGATAGAAACTTAAGAAAGGACACAAACACAATTAAAGACATTATTTTTTACTTGAAAAACAAACCTGCTTAAAACTGTAGCAACCCAGGACCATGGATTTTTCAAGGCGAGAGATGAACAGAGGTTTGGTTTTGCCCACAAGTTTTCCTTGGTGGCCTTCCCACCCAGGTACTTCTCACTAGCTATAACAGTTCCCCCAAGAGCCAAAAGACTGGGTTATAAATAATGATTGCTAGGTAAAGCTGACTCCCCACCCCAGCCTGGGCACCACATGAAGCCTGGCAGCTGTGCCAGTCTCTGAGCCCCTCTCTGAGCCTCTGTGCCGGTCTATGAGAACCAAATAGAGCTAGTGACTGAGATCATGCAAGCCAAGTGCTCCCAGCTGTTAAGTACAGAAATAATGGGTTGTTATTATAACTACTAGGTAAGGCTGACTTTCTCTCCCCCCCCCCCCCCCCCCGCAGTCTCCAGTCTTTTCCTCTCCTCCTGCTACAGACTGGGACACATCTACCTACCTCTCCATCTGTACAAAATGTTCTTCACCTGAAGTTGTAAAGAACAGGGAGAGGGCCCAGGACAGAACAGAGGGCAGAGACCCATGCTAAGCTGGGAGGGCAGAGTTCCCACTGGAACAGATGCTGGGCAGCAAAGGGACTGCCCACATTGGTCTGCTGAGGTTGCAAAGCTAGCCTAGGTCATTTGGAAGTCCTTCCCTCCACTGCCCCCCCATCAAACCAAAACAACTGACAAGCATAGAAAAGGGTTCTTTCTTATCCATGTCCCTTGATGCTGCAAGCCAGAAGAGAGGCAGCCCTACCTTGCTGTGGTGACTGCTGCTGCCAAAGGACCTCAGGCAGTTGCTACAGGCCTTGACTCTACAGCGTGCAACAGGCCCCCTGCATCTGGCTGCCTTGGGGTTGCCAATCCCCAGTTGAGGGCAGGAGATCCTCCAGTTTGGAGGCACTCCCCCCGCTTCAGGGTCATCAGAAAGCAGGGGGAGGGAAATATCTGCAGGGCACTCCTTTATTTCCTTTGGAGATAGATTCCCAGAAGGTATAATAGAGAATTGATCTGCGGGTATCTGGTGCTCTGGAGGAGCTGTTTTTTGAGGTAAAGGCACCAAATTTTCAGCATAGCATCCAGTGCCTCTCCTTGAAACACTCTGCAAGCGTCAGAAGCATTAGACCAGAAGGTCCAATTCTGTGGCCCCAAAAGAAGCTAGCCCTATCCTTCATTATTTCCAATTGAGGAAAGGCATTTAAAAGGTGTGTGGCTGGAATTCCCTTTGGAATTCAATTACGCTTGTCGTATCCTTGCTCCTGGCTCCACCCACAAAGTCTGCTGGTTCTACCCCCCAAAGTCCCCAGATATTTCTTGAACTGGACCTGGCCAACCCTAGGCTGCCGGCTCCCTTCTCCTGCCCAATCTGCATGCTGTGGCTGCCCCCCAGACACCTCGCAGCTGCTCCTTGGCCCTAATCCCCTCCAGCCTGCTCTGTTGTACCCAAACAACAAACTTCGTGAGGCTGCTAATGCCCCCCTCCCATGAACAACTCTGGTCGAGGACTTTCTGACCACCTCTGTGCTCCCTCCCCCACCCAAAGTGTGCTCCACTGCCACCCAAACATCTCGGCCAGCTGGCGGTTGGGCAGCTGCTCAGTCCTTCTGACCTCCTCCAGAGTCCTGTGCTGGCTGGCTGCTCCCTCCCCCAGCCCAAAGTGCTCCCCACCATTGCCCAAACACCTAGGCCCTTCCAACCTCCTGTATAGCCCCTGGTCTAGAGGAAGGGTGACCTCTGAGTCTGCAGGTGTTGTTTTAGGGGTAAAAGTCTCATCCTCTTTAATAGTCTGCCACCCTTCTTTATAACCTTTTCACTTGCATTCCAGAATCCAGGTGGCTGCTGGAAGGAAAGAAAGCTGGCTTCAGAGAAGAAGAGTAAAACCACCACAGCAGCCACCCACCAAGAGCAGACTGGTCACAGAGAGTGTCAGTCAGTCAGTCAGTCAGTTTATTGCGGCTCTAGGCCAATCAACAACAACAACACAACTCATCAATAACAGTACAACACAACACCAAGCTAAAATATAACATAACAATATAAAACAGAGAGTGTTTATTTTATTTATTTTATTTTATTCAATTTTCAGCCTGCCCTTCCCATAGAACAGGCTCAGGGTGGGTTACATTATAAAAACAATCAACAGTAAAAAACCAATTTAAAAGATATAAAATCTTAAAATTACAGAGAACAATAGGTACTAAAATGGTAAATTCTGCCTCACAGATGTGGCCTATTGCCCAGGTCCAGCAGGTCTTATAGCACTGGGATGGAATGAAGATGGAATGATGAGGGGAGGCTGATAACACGTGATGTCCACTGCCTCAAGTAAAAGTCTGGAGAAAGAGCTCTGTTTTACAGGCCCTGCGGAATTGAAGCAGATCGTACAGGGCCTGTATCTCCAGGGGGAGCTCATTCCATCAGGCAGGGGCCAGGCCCTGACCCTTTTTGAGACGAGATGGATGTCTCTGGGGCTGAGTATCACCAGAGGTTTTGGGGCCGCTGATCGTAAAGACTTATGGGGCTCATACAGGGAAAGGCGGTCCCATAGGTATGCTGGCCCCTGGCCGTATAAGACTTTAAATGTACGTACCGGATCTGGTACTCAATAGGTAGCCAGTGCAGTTCACGCAGCACAGGATGGATCTGTGTCCGTATAGGCGATGATGTCAACATCCATGCAGCAGCGCTCTGCACCAGCTGGAGTTTCCGGAAGAGGGTCAAGGGCAGTTCTACGTAGAGAGAGTTACAATAATCTAGCCTAGAAGTGACCATCACATGGGTCACTGTGGCAAGGTCGTGGGGGACAAGATACGGGACCAACTCTGACCCGCCTCAGATAGAAAAAGGCCGATCTGGCAATGGTGGTAACCTGGGCCTCCATAGTCAGAGAGGCTTCCAGGAATACCCCCAAGCTCTTCACCCTCGATGTGGGCTTCAATGGAGCCCCATCAAAGAATGGGAGCCTGATCTCTAATCCCAGCCCCCTGTGACATAGATACAGGACCTCTGTCTTTGATGGATTGAATTTCAGCTGGCTCTATTGCAACCAACCAGCCATGGCTTTCAATGCCCTATCCCGTTTCTCTGGGGCCAAATCTGGGTGGCCATCCATCAGCAGATAAGAGCTGGGTGTCATCTACATATTGATGACACCCCAGCCCCTACTTCCTGATAATCTGGGCAAGGGGGTGCAGGTAGATGCTAAATAACATCAGGGAAAGAATTGCTCCCTGCAGCACACCACATCGTAATGGGTGCTTCTGGGATAGTTCACTCTCAAATGCCAGCCTCTGTCCCCAACCTTGGAGAAAGGAGACCAGCCATTGTAGGGCCAGCCCCTGTATCCCTGCATCGGTGAGACGGTGGGCCAGCACTTCATGGTCAATCGTATCAAAAGCTGCTGACAGATCAAGAAGGATCAGCAGCACCAAACCGCCTCAATCCAGATGCCTCCAGAGATCATCCACCAAGGCGACCAGCACCATCTCTGTCCCATAAGCAGGGCGAAAACCAGACCGGAAGGGACTGTTGATGATTTTTCTTCCCCTTTCTCTGTCACCAGTTTGCTCTCTACTAGTACAAGCAGTTCTTCAGTGTGAGATCTGATAAACTTTGTGGATCCATGTTCCATTTTTCCTACATTAAGATAGCCTTCATCATGTCGGAAAACAACTTGAAAATTGTGCATGTATCTTTTGCACGCTTACATACCTTTGGAATATTTAAACATGTTGCAATCTTCTATTCCTATATCTTAATATCATATAGTACCATGATCATAGTTGAACCTCTTATCCTAAAAGGACATTACCATGGCATTATACTGATACACATATAGTATCAAGAAATTTGTAAGTGTCTAGTTTTAAACAGATACTAATGTAGTGAAACTTCTACTTTATATGCTACTGAAATTAGTAGTCATTGAGGGGAAGCAAGCATAGTGGTGCTATCCCTACTCCCTTCATATGAAAGTCTGTTGTCTAGAAGCCATTGTTCATGTGCACGCAGGGGGTGCTGTCCTCCTCGAGCAGCTCGACAGTGTATCCTAGCAATATGACCTTGTAATTATGGATGATTTCAGCTTCCCCAGTGTGTGCTGGGAGACAGACTCTGCTAAGCATCCAGAATAATGCAACTCCTGACCTGCATGGCCAATAATTTCCTTTTTCAAGTGAAGCTGGAAGCTACAAGGGGCTCATCCATACTTGACAATATTAACCAACAGGCAAGATATGGGAGATGGGGTGAAGATGGTGGAGACCTTAGAGGGAAGTGACCATGTCTCTCCTAAAATGATGGTATCTCCTAAAACAAGAACTCTTGCAACAAGAGCTATTCCAACAAGATAGAAACATTGGGGGGGATCTAAGAAGCCAATACAGATAAAGAGAGAATTCTATGATGAGCTAAGGAAGAAAAAGGAAATGGAGAGAAAAACATATTCCAAAGAAGAGTATCTGAGTGCTAGGCACTGTAGTCCAGCCGTCAAAGGGGCCAAAGCTCAGAGTGAGCTGAGGTTGACCAAGGAGGCTCGTTACAACAAGAAAGACCTCTTCAAAATTGTGAGGAGCAAACACAAAAGGCAGTAGGCCACTGTTGGGTGAAAATGGAGGAACTCTTACAGAAGACAGAGAAAGCAAAAAGGCTCAGTGCCTATTTTGCCTCAGTTTTTTCCTTAAGAGGACAGGACTATCTGGAGATGGTATCAGTCAGTGTGATGCAGTGGTAAAAAAGGCTAATGCTGTCTTGGAGTGTATTGACAGAAGCATAACATCCAAAACACAAGATGTCGTGGTCCTGCTGTATACCGTATTGGCCAGGATTCACTGTACTGTGTGAAGTTCTGAAGGCCTTACTTTTAAAAGGATGTGGACAGAATGGAGCAGGTGCAGAGGAGGGTGGTGAAGATTATTAGGGGTCTGGAGACCAAGCCCTATGAGGAGACACTGAGGGACCTGGGAATGTTCAGTCTGGAGAGGGGGGGCATGATTTGAAATGCTGTCACTTAGAGCAGGGGTCCCCAACCCCCGGGCCATGGTCTGTTAGCAACTTTCAGTCCATGGTCTGTTAGCAACCGGACCGCAGAGTGAGGCAGAGACCTTCACCTACTCCTCATTTAAAGACTGCATGGGATAGGGTGTGGGCTTGGGGTCAGCCTGGGGCAGCAAAAACTCCAGCACCCCTACTGGTCCATGGAAAAATTGTCTTCCGCAAAACCAGTCCCTGGTACCAAAAAGGTTGGGGGCCACTGACTTAGAGGAAGGTGGGGAGGTTTTCCTGTTAGCAGCAGACAATAGGACTTGCAATAATGAGTTTAAATAATGGATGGAAAGGTACCAGCTGGATATTGGGGTGGGGGGATTGCAGTAAGAGTAGTTCAGCAGTGGAATCGGCTACCTAAGGCATTCTTCTGGCAATCTTCAAGTAGTAGCTGGGCGTGTCAGGGATGTTTTAGACTGATCCTGCATTGAGCAGAGGATTGGACTAGATGGCCTGTGTGGGCCCCTTCCAGCTCTATGATTCTGTGACTAGCATGTTCATGGCCACTCCCCTTCTATGTATGTTGATTTTAAAGGACATAATGTCCTATGTAGTATTGTCTGTGCCACTGAAAGTACTTTCTATTTAATGGTTTTCCATGTTCTGTGTTCATAATTATGTGCATTATCAAGACTCTTAGTAAAAAGGTAGTTAGTGTCAGAACTCAAGAACTTCAAACGGATCCCATACTTGGTTACAAAGCTAGGATTTTATTAGAGAGAACTAAGCACTGGAAGGAACAAGATAACAGTGATGGCGAGAGCCAGCACCAACTCAGTTTTATACACATAAAGCAAACATCTCACAAAGCCACAATTCACACCGTTACAGGCACATCTGTCTTCTCACCATCACTATCAGTAGAGAGGATGCCTCCCTACTCCGAAGGCCATGCTGTTCGGCTTCAAAGGGTCCCAGTGTGAGAATGTGCAGAGACATAACATAACTCATTCTACAGCCCCAAATATTTTGGATACCAGTGGGGCAAGGTTAATTACTACTCAAGCCTCTTGGGTTAATAAAAGGTTACAACATGGAGTCGGTTTGGTTCAGGAATAAAGCAGCTCTGAGCCACGGTAGAAACCCCATACAGCATTGGTTACACTCTAGGGCATCAGCAGTAAAGATACAAGTTCTGACATACTGCCCCCCCTAAGCGCCCCCTCCCGCGGGGCTAGCCTTGGGCTTGTGCGGGTACAGTAGGTGAAACTTTCTCAGCAGTTGCGGCGCGGCTACGTTCTGAAATTCGACCCATTCATCACAGCTCGGGGGGAAGTGTTTCCACCTAATCAAGTAATACAGTTTCCCCCTTTTTACTTTGGAGTCCAGGATCTCTTGGACTTCATGGTGACTCTGACCCCTCACTGTCGTCGGAGGGGGCGGCGGGGCCCTGGGATGGAAGGACGTAGCACCAGGGTCTTTCCGAAGCAGGCTGCAATGAAAAACAGGATGGATCTTGCTTAGAGATTTGGGTAAATCAAGTTCCACCGTTACTTTGTTTATGACCTTTTTGATTTTAAAAGGACCAAGGAACTTCAGTGCGAGTTTACGGCAGGACTGGGGAAGTGGAAGGTTTTTTGTCGACAAAAAGACTGTATCCCCCACCCTTAGATCCCACTCTGGGGAGTGTTTTTTGTCAAACTGCTTCTTGTAGGCCTTTTTCGCTTCCTCCAGGTTTTCCTGAATACCCTTCCAGCCTGCACGAAGGCCCTCCCACCATTGTTGGCAGGATGTCGGTTCGGAAGGGCTAGCAGGGAGGGTGAGCGTGGGAAATGGCTTGCCCTCGTACCCATTGATGATTTGGAAAGGGGAGGTCTTGGTAGAGCTATGGAGGCTGTTGTTATAGCCATATTCCGCAAAAGGGAGGAGGTCCACCCAGTTTGATTGTTGGAAATTAATGAAACAGCGGAGGTACTGTTCAAGAAGGCCATTAACCCTCTCCGTCTGTCCGTCCGACTGGGGGTGGTAGGCAGAGCTGAGCCCTTGCTCGATGCCTGCAAGTTTGCAGAACTCCCGCCAGAAGTTGGCAACGAACTGCGTCCCGCGGTCGCTAATGACCTTGTCCGGGAATGAGTGTAGGCGTACAATGTGGGTGAAAAAGAGCTGGGCGAGCTTTTTGGCTGTGGGCAGCTGCTTGCAAGGGATAAAATGGGCTTGCTTTGAAAATGTGTCGACTACAACCAGGATGACTGTTTTGCCTTGTGAGGGTGGGAATTCGACAATGAAATCCATGGAGACTACCGACCAAGGCCGGGTGGCTGTCGGAAGGGGAACTAGGTGGCCCGGAGGTTTGCCCCCCCTTCGCTTTGCCATGAGGCAGGTGGGACATGAGAGAACAAATTCTGATACATCCTTTTTGATTTTTGGCCACCAAAACTGGCGGGTGAGCAAATTGAGAGTTTTGACGTAGCCAAAGTGGCCGGCCAGGCGACTAGAATGGCAGCGTTCTAAGACCTCTTTTCTGAGGGGAGTGGGCACATAGATCTTTTCATTGTGCAGCCAGAGTCCGTTTTTGGTTTTAACTAAGTTGGGTGGGCGATCCGCCTCCTGGCTATATTCTGCGAGAAATCGAGGCAGCAGGTCTGAATCCGGAGGGCTGGTCTGCCTGCCGGAGCGGGTGGTGACCCCCCCCCCGAAATGGCCGAGGGGGAGATGAGTGAGTCCACCACCTCCTCCCGGAGACTGTCGTGCTGTGGCATGCGAGAAAGGGCGTCTGCCAAGAAGTTTTTTGAGCCCGGGATGTGTTTCAGCACAAAGTCAAATTTAGCAAAGAAGCCTGCCCACCGGATTTGTTTTGCAGTCATTTTGCGGCGCCCGGTGAGAGCTTCGAGGTTTTTGTGATCGGTCCAGATTTCAAATGGGACTCTCGCTCCTTCTAGCCAGGAGCGCCAGGTTTTAAGGGCAAACATGACTGCAAACGCCTCTTTATCCCAGACTGACCAATTTCTCTGCTCATTGGAGAATTTCTTTGAAATATAGGCACACGGCCGGAGCACCCCATTTTCCCCCCTTTGCATTAGTATGGCTCCCACGGCGGCGTCGGAGGCGTCGCACTGGACCACGAAGGGTTTTAGTTCATCGGGATGAGCCAACACGGGTTCGGAGGTGAAGAGGCGTTTTAGCTCAGTGAAAGCCTTTTGGCAGTCAGGCGTCCACGTTAGGCGTGCGCCTGGCTTTTTCGCCTCGTCACCCTTTCCTTTGGTCTTAAGGAGTTCCGTGAGGGGCAGCATGACTGTAGCGAACCCCTTAATGAAGTCGCGGTAAAAATTAGCGAACCCGAGAAAACTTTGTAATTGTTTGCGCGTGCGAGGGGGCTCCCAGTCCAGCACCGCTTGGACCTTTGCGGGGTCCATTGACAATCCCTCCCCCGACACCCGGAAACCCAAGTAGTCCAGCTCGGTCTTATGAAATTCACATTTCGACAGTTTGGCATATAGTTTGTGTTTACAGAGGGTGCTTAACACTTTTCTAACCAATGGTACATGAGATTTCAGATCTTGTGAATAGATAATGATGTCATCAAGGTACACCACCACCCCCTTAAAGAGAAAGTCCCGTAGCACTTCATTGATAAAGTTCATGAATACCCCTGGGGCTCCTTGCAGTCCGAATGGCATAACTAAGTACTCAAACTGTCCCAGAGGGGTGTTGAAGGCTGTCTTCCACTCGTCCCCCTCCTTGATGCGGACGCGGAAGTACGCGTCTCTGAGGTCGAGTTTGGTAAACACTTTTCCCTTTGCTACAGTGTTCAACAAGTCTTTTATCAACGGGATCGGATAGGCGTTGGACATGGAAATCCCGTTTATCGCACGAAAATCTGTGCAAAGCCTAAGCGACCCATCCTTCTTCTTTCGGAAGAGGACGGGGGCGGCATGGGGGGCCGTGGCTGGTCGTATGAAGCCGCGTTTAAGATTTTTGTCCAAAAACTTTCGGAGCTCTGCTTTCTCCGCCCAGCCCATGGAATACAGTTTCGCCTTGGGAAGCTGTTGCCCGGGGATCAGCTCAATGGCACAGTCCGTGGGGCGGTGGGGCGGTAGCTCGTCCGCTTCTTTCTCACTAAATGCTAGTCTCAAGTCCCGGTACTCCTTGGGGATTGAGGCGACTTCCTCGAGTGTGAGGCAAGCCCGCATGTTTTGGGGGGGAGCGTGCGGCCCCCATTCGGGGCGCCAGTGGTGGTGTTCGCACCTCCGATCAGGGAACCGGACGATTTGTTCCTCCCACCTTATGTCTGGCTGGTGGCGGGCGAGCCAAGCTGAGCCAACCACCACGTCGAAAGAGCAGGAGGGGGCGATCACGAAAGTCTCGATCCCCCAGTGCTCCTCGGTTCCTACCGGGACCGCCTGAGTCTCTAGAGTACATGGTTCCCCCCTCATGGGACCCCCGTCCATCTGTTGGAATTGCATCGGTTGTGGCAGGGGCGAGGTGGCTAATCCCAACGCCTCAACCAGGCGGGGTGTGATCAGGTCTCTGTTACACCCTGAGTCGATTAGCGCTCGGGCGTGCATGAATCTCTTTAGGTTTGGGTTAAGGAGGGTGACGGCCATAAATAGTAAACCCCCCGAGGCTCTCACCGTGAGGAGTGCCGGCTGTTGTTGGACCTGCTTTGCGGCACCCATTAAAGCAGGTCGCTGTCGTTTCCCGCCGACTCGGTGTCGTCCGACTCCTCGGTCGATTCTTCCACGGTTGCCAGGTCGGTGGTAAAATCCTCGTCAGTCGCCAAGGAAGTGGCGACGGAGCCCCAGCTGGGCTCCTTCGAACGGCTGCTCTTCTTCTTTTTCGGCCCCGAGGCAGTTGGTTTCGCCGTGGGTGGGGTGGCCCCCGCTTTCACCGGGCAGTTGGCAGCAAGATGATCCGGGTCTCCGCATCTGAAGCACTTGCGGGCGGGGGACGGAGTTGAGGTCACCGGGATCTTCCGTCCTTCCGTTTTAGTCGGGGTGTGTTTGGTCCCCTTCTTTGCCAACTGCTGCCGACGCATCCCCACGTGTTGGAGGTTGGTCTCCACTTCTCCGGCCAGCTGGATCCATCCGACCAGCGTGTCGGGTCTCCCTTGGCTGTAGCAGCGGTCGAGGATGTTCGGGTTCAAACCATTGATAAACGCGGTGTATTTCATGACCTCGTTCCATCCCCTCGCTGCTGCGCAATACCCCAAGAACTCGGTGGCATACTCGCGAGTGGAGCGATTGCCTTGCTCGATGCGCTGAAGGGCGGCGACGGCCTTCTCCTCTCGTAGGGGGTCGCCATACTGGCGGAGCATCGCTTGCAGGAACCCCGCCACGGTGGCTAGTTCGGGCTTCCTCCCCATGAAGAGGCCCACATACCACTTGCGGGCCGGGCCTCTCAGTCGGGACGCGATGTGGTACACTCGGCTGGCTTCGGTCGGGTAATCGGCACCCCAGTGGGTGAAGAACGTGTCGCACTGTATTGTAAAGTACTCCACGTCCTCGGGATTCCCGTCGAAAGTAATCTTCAACTCTCGTCCCCGACCCTCGGCCCCCCCCGGGGCTCGAGGTGCGGCCGGCGGTGGCACCGGGCCCGGCGGGGCCGGCAAGATCGGGGCGGGTAGCGCCGGTGGCGCCGGGGCGGGCGGAGCCGGTGGCGCCGGGGCAGGCGGTGCCGGTGGCGCCGGGGCCGGCGGGGCCGGCAGGGCTGGGGCCGGCGGAGCCGGCGGGGCTGCGGGCGGTTGCCCCAGCGGCAGCCCTCCAGCAGGAACCCCCAGGACCGCAGTTTGCAGGGTGCGGAGCTGGTCGTGGATCGCGCCGAGGTTCTGCTGCATCTCTTCGGCCATCGACACGCGGGACCCATGCACGTCGTCGTGGATCTCCCGCACCTAGTCGAATAAGTCGTTGCGGAGGGTCCGGAGCGGGTCGTCTCCCCCTCGGGGCCCCGGGCTTTCTGCCTGTTCTTCGTCGCCGTCTCCGGCTCCCCCTTCGCCCAACATGCTCCTGTACCGTTGCTCCGCGGCGTCGATCGCTGCCGTAGACTTCCGCGGGCTCCAGGTTCGCGGGGCAGGGAACGCGTCGACCGAGAAAGGCGCTGGGACCTTAATTTTACGCCGAACCCCCGTCACCTTTGGGTCGAGCGGTGGGTCCTCCGTTGGGGTGGTGGGCTCTCCGTCGTCTGGGACTTTTGCCGCCATCGGGCCAAGCCTCCAGTCCAGATAAGCCACAAAACAATGGGTTCACTGTTATAATGTCAGAACTCAAGAACTTCAAACGGATCCCATACTTGGTTACAAAGCTAGGATTTTATTAGAGAGAACTAAGCACTGGAAGGAACAAGATAACAGTGATGGCGAGAGCCAGCACCAACTCAATTTTATACACATAAAGCAAACATCTCACAAAGCCACAATTCACACCGTTACAGGCACATCTGTCTTCTCACCATCACTATCAGTAGAGAGGATGCCTCCCTACTCCGAAGGCCATGCTGTTCGGCTTCAAAGGGTCCCAGTGTGAGAATGTGCAGAGACATAACATAACTCATTCTACAGCCCCAAATATTTTGGATACCAGTGGGGCAAGGTTAATTACTACTCAAGCCTCTTGGGTTAATAAAAGGTTACAACATGGAGTCGGTTTGGTTCAGGAATAAAGCAGCTCTGAGCCACGGTAGAAACCCCATACAGCATTGGTTACACTATAGGGCATCAGCAGTAAAGATACAAGTTCTGACAGTTAGTTAACATTTTAAATGTAAAACTCTGCTTTGTATTCAATGCTGTATTAAGTTATCTTAATTTTTTAATATTCAAAATGCATTCACATTTCTGTGAGATGCTGTCTAGCACAAAATACAGCTGTTCCATCTACAGCAGAGTATTGCACATGTAGGATTTTGTGAGGACAGACTAGTTTATTAACTGAATTGATGGTGATAATAAAACAAATAAAAGGTGAAACTTCGATAAAAATGAAGATTTTTATCCTTGGGATTCAAAAAATAGGGGACTATTGAAAGTGTCGAGCTTCTGTCATCTCTTAAGACAGCCTTGCTTTTTCTAACTGTGAGTTTTGTTCCTGCTTTGACAGGTTGCAAAAGGAACTTTGATATTCATTTCAAACAGTTTTCAGACTTCCTGCCGCAGCCTTTGAGGTTCTTCCATGTTTCATGAATTAATTTTTAATGACCATCTTTTCCTATATTAATGTGAAACTTCACTGATTATTCTGGGATCTTTTCAATTTCAAGGTGTTTTTAAAAAAAAAAATCCTTGTTCATTTGAGCACTGCAACATTAAGATCTAGTTATATAGCCCTACTTTGGGGAGGGGTGCTTGCTTTGCTTTGTTTACTGTGTTCCCAAGATTCCCCAATTGCATTATCTCCTCCTTTATGTCTTACTAGTTGACTGTTTTCTGATCATGTGCTTTCCTAAGGCTCAACTCATTGTACTTCTGCTTTCTGAACATGCTTTCTAGGATGCATTGAACACAGTGAGTGGCATATTGGAGACACTATATCTTGCTGCTGTTCTGAAGTTTGACTGTTTTAATCTTGGATTAGTCTTCCTCCTATATTGTCCAGCCTATCTATTAAGAACCTCCTTATGCCTGTGTTCCCATCTGCAGAGCTGAGGCAAGTGTTGACCAGAGACAGGGCTTTTCAGTGGTGACACCTTGTTTTTGAAGAGCTCACTTCCTTGAGGCTTGCAGGACACCATTTTTTTAAGGCATCAAACCAAAATGTTTCCTTTTAATTAGAGGTTTTACTTTAGAGGGAGCTGCACGGAAGCAGAGAGAAGGGTGCTCCAAAGAGTGACGAGAAGAGCACAAAAGATTTGCGGATGTTCTCTCCCCTCATTGGTGGATCTGTATAATATGAGATGTAAAAGGAAGATACAAATGATCCTAAGGGACCCTTCACATCTGGGCCATTTGCTATTTGAGATCTTACCGTCAGGTAGACGATATAGAGTGTTGAAGGCTAGGACAAACAGATTTAAGGACAGTTTCTATCCAAGTGCTGTGGTTAGGTTAAATGCAGGGTTATGAAGGATTATCTGTTTTAGATGTATTTAAATGGTTTTAATGGTTTTATGAATGTTTATCTGTTTTAGATGTATTTAAAAGGTTTTAATGGTTTAAATGGTTTTAGATGTATGAATATGAATATGTGTGTTTGATGTGTTGGTATGTTTGTGGAAGAGCACCTCATTTCGTTGCTCTCTTTTTGTGGAGAACAATGACAATAAATCTATCTATCTATCTATCTATCTATCTATCTATCTATCTATCTATCTATCTATCTATCTATCTATCTATCTATCTTTTAATTGGTTTTACAACCTGCTTCTAGTTTGAGAACTTATAAAGGATTGGTTACATTGCCAGATGTTTCTTGACTTTGCATTTTATTTGCAGGTTTTTAATTGTTAATTTTAAATTGTGAGCGACTTCGAAAAGGCAGCATCTAAATGTTTTAAATATTTTAACAACTGCTGGGGGGAGGGCAGGATATGCATGTACCTCCTAACCTACTCTAATGACCTTAGTCCTTGCATACACAGACACAGTCTTGGAGGTGATATTTCAGATGGAATTCTGACAGGAGAAAGACAGGTTTATTTGTTTATAACAATTTTATTATCCTTTAATATTTTGCAATAATATCATCAATTATTAAAAATTCATACAAAAACATTGCATTTTTCTTCTCCCCCCTTTTTGTGACCTCCAACGGTGTATTTTAAGTAAATTGCTAAAACTAAAAGGTAATTTTTTCAGATAAAGAATCTTCATTTTAAAAAACTTACAAGAAGATAAAAAGGAAAGAAAAAACCATATATAATAATTATAATTCATCTTCATTATAATCCTTTAGCTCTTATCAAAAGAAAATTAAAAAGAAAGTATATTCTCGCTTTTGACTATAGTCCATATATACTTCTTCCAAAGTTCAACTCTTGTCAAAAATCGCCAAGTATCCTTTAACTTTTCATTGTTTTTCAACATATATTTGAAATTTTCCCCATTCATTTTTAAACTTCTCTAAATCATTTTCTTTTAAGATTCTTGTAAGCTTGTCCATTTCACTCCATTGCATAACTTTCAAAGTCCAGTCCCACTTTTCTGGTATTTTATCCTGCTTCCATATCTGCGCATATAATGTCCTTGCAGCTGAAAGCATGTACCAAATTATTGTTTCAGAAATTTTTCCATTTGTAATCCCAACAAAAAGATATCTGGTGCCTTCTTAATATTATAATCCAAAATTTTTGAGATCTCTTGCTGAATCATTTGCCAAAATTGTTTTGCCTTTTCACAAGTCCACCACATATGGTAGAAAGATCCTTCATGTTTTTTACATTTCCAACATCTGTCCGACACCTGATTGTTCATTTTTGCCAATTTCTTAGGTGTCATATACCACCTATATAACATTTTAAAACAGTTTTCTTTAATATTATAACATGTTGATACCGTCATAGAGTTCTTCCATAAGTACTCCCATGACTCCATCTGTATTTCCTTAATATTTATCACCCATTTTATAATTTGAGATTTGACTACTTCATCTTCATAGACTATTTCAACAATAATTTATAAATTCTTGAAATCAATTTTTCATTATCACCAAACAGCATTCTCTCCAGTTCTGTTTGTTCTTGTCTTATTCCATCATTTTTAATGTCCTGTTCAAGCAAACTTTTAATCTGTTGCAATTGAAACCAGTTATATTTATATTGTAATTCTTCAACCGATTTTAACTCCACCTTCCCTCCATGTATTTTTAACAATTGTTTGTATGATAGCCATTTCTCTTCCTTGATATCAGAATATAATTTTATTACTTCTGTTGGCACAATCCAAAGCTGTTTCCATTCATCTCCATATCTTTTATATTTTAACCATGTATTTAACAAATTGCTTATATAGTGATGTGTGAAAAAACCATCCATCTTACTTTTCACATACATATATGCATGCCAACCAAAAACATTTCCATGACCTTCGAGTACTAGTAGTTTTCTATTTAATAACGTCATCCATTCCTTGATCCACATCAGGCATACTGCATCATGATACAACTTTAAATCAAGTAGTTGGAAACCTCCCCTTTCTTTTGCATCAATCAAAATTTTCATTTTAATTCTTGTTTTTTTCCCAGCCCATACAAATTCTGAAATTTTCCTTTGCCATTTGCTAAATTGTTTATTATTTTTCACTTTTGGAATTGTTTGAAACAGGAACTTAATTCTTGGTAAGACATTCATTTTAATTGCGGAAATTCTGCCCAGTAAAGACAAATTCAACTTGTTCCATTTTATCAAATCTCCATCAATCTTACGCCAAAGCTTCTCATAATTATTTTTATACAAATCGATATTTTTGTTGTGATTTGTTTATGTAAAAACCTGCCAGTTCTCCATACTCTTGTATCTTACGAAGCAACAATGGTGTTACATGAGTGGGATTTTCATTTATAAACATTACATCGTCTGCAAACGCTCTGTATTTGTAAGAAAAACCTCTCAGTTTCAAACCCTCTATCTCCTTATCTTCTTGAATTTGCATAAGCAAAACCTCTAAAGTCATTATAAATATCAATGGAGATAGAGGGCAAACTTGTCTTGTTCCTTTACTAATTCTCATCTTTTCAGTCAAATCTGCATTTATACAGTCTTGCTTGTTGTTCAGTATATATCGCCTTCACCATTCTTATAAAATCTTCTCCCAATCTCAATTTCTCCATCACTGCAATCACTGCAAACATGAAATCCCGTTGCACATTGTCAAATGCTTTCTCTTCATCAGCAAAAAATAATGCTACTTTTTCCAGATGTTTCTCATAATATTCAATAATATCTACAACTGTTCTAATATTATCTCTAATTTGCCTCCTGGGAAGAAATCCTGCTTGCGCTTCTTTAATGACATTGTTCAAATGCTGTTTAAGGCGTTCTGCTAAAATCCTTGCATATATTTTATAGTCATTGTTAAGTAGTGAAATTGGTCTGTAATTTTTTACGTTCGTGGCGTCTCTGTCTTCTTTCGGTTTCAACGAGATGACTGCTTCTTTCCATGTATTAGGTATTTTCCCATCTGTTCTTATAATATTCATCAATTTCTGAAGTTTTGGTAATAACACTTCCGCAAGCACTTTATAAAATTTTGCCGTGAAACCATCTGGATCAGGTGCTTTCCCTAATTTCATTAAATTAATTGCCGCCTCTACTTCTCCTCTTTCAGTTGGTTCATTTAGTACCTTCTCCATATTTTCTGTTAAGGGGTTTACTTTAATTTTCTGTAGATATACGTCAATTTTTCCCTTGTCCACCTTTTGTCCTTTAAACAACTTAGCGTAGTATTTATAAAATTCTCTTTTGATTCCTTCCTGGTTGACAATGTCCTTACCTCCCGATACAATTTTGTTAATAATTTTATTCTCCCTTTTTTTTTTTTCATTTGCCAGGCCAAATATTTTCCAGGTTTATTCGATCCTTCAAAAGATTTCTGTTGCTGTCTTTTTAAATTCCATTCCACTTCTTTGTTTAACAAATGTCTTAATTGACTTTGTAGTATTGTAATCTCCCTTATAATTTTCTTTTTCCCAGGTCTCTTTTTAAGCTCCTTCTCTTTTTTTCCAATCTCTTTCTGAATATCCAACATTAGCTTGTCTTTAGCTCTTTTATGTTTATTGTTCAGTGTAATTAAAATACCTCTCATCACTGCTTTATATGCGTCCCACGCAGTTTGAAATTGACTGTCCTCTTTTTCATTTATTTGAAAGAAAGACTTAGCCTCCTTTTCCAGAGATACCACCACTTCCTTTTTCTGTAGCAAATCTTCATTTATCTGCCATCTTAGAGTCTTTTTCACGGGTTTTGTAGACCACATTATTGGATTGTGATCTGCCCCAATTTGGGAAGAATTTCTATTTTTTTTGTTAAAAGTCCCAAGATTTTTTGTACTCCATAACATATCAGTTCTGGAAAAAATTATGCCTTGCTGAAAAGAAAGTATAATCACGTTCTTTAGGGTTAAATTCCCTCCATATATCTTCCAGACTTTCTTGTTTTACTAACTCAAAAAATGACTTTGGTAATTTTCCTTTTTAACTATTCCATTAAAATCTCCCATTAGCATAATTTGCTCATACGTCACTTGGTCTAATTGTTGCATAATATCCTTAAAGAAAGAGTCTTTTGTTCCATTTGGGGCATACAATCGCAATAACAAAGTTCTTTTGTAGTTCAATGTTACTTCCACCGCAATATATCTACCATCGTCATCCTTGAAAATCAATTTTGGGTTCAATTCTTGTTTAACATAGAAAACAACTCCCCTTTTTTTCTCCTTAGCCAATGAACAGAATTCCACACCCAATTGTTTATTCCATAAAAATTTATAATCCATTTTTTGACGTGTACTTCTTGTAGGCAAATTATATTACATTTTTGTTTCCCAATCCAGTGAAACGTTGCCTTTCTTTTTTTGTGGTGAATTAAGTCCATTTACATTCCAAGATATTAATTTGTAATCCATCGTGATTTTCTATTTTTAGTCTGTACCCCCAAACTCCTTAGGTTCATCCAAGAACTTCATCATTTTCTGGGTGCTTGTAATTTAAATCTTCCTTTATGTTCAAAGCTTAATCCCTCTGGAAGTATCCATCTGTATCTTATTTCATTTTCTCTCAGCTTTTCAATCAATTTTTTGTATAATCTCCTGTCATTTATAACTTTCTTTGACAATTCTTTCATGATTCTTACACTACTACCATCCACCTCCAATGCATTTTCAAATTGTTTGCTTAGAATCTTTCCCACCATGTCTCTTGTCACAAATCTTACAACCACATCTCTTGGTAGTTTTTTTTTTCTGGCATACTCTGAATTAACCCTGTAAATATAGTCATAAAAATAACTAGTTTAATCAGGGTCTTCCCCTAAAAACTCAGCAATAATTTTTTTTTATGTATGTCCTTGAATCAGTCTCAATAGATTCAGGCACCCCTCTCAGACGAATCTGGTTTTCCATTAATTTACAGTCTTGTAGCACTGCTTTCTTCTGCATTTTTTTTATAGTGGAATCCACTGTGTCAATCCTTAAGTCTTGGTCTTTCACCTTCTCTTCAACCTCCTGCACTTTCTTTAATGCTGCTTGGGAGTCTTTTCTGAGATCTTCAATGTCTTTTTTTAATTCTTGCTTACTCTCTGATATTGAATCCTTTATAACTTTTACCAGTCTTGCCTCCATGGCCTCCTGCCATTTAGACATTTTTGCTTCTTTAAGTGTCCTAGTCCTTGTACGAAACTGCTTTGCTCCTGCTTTATTCACAGACATCACAGTCTGCCCATTGCTGAAATAGGCTCAAAAGTTGACCTCATCAAATTAATTTTTAATATCACAGTCTTGTAGATTAAGGCATGCCCTTTTAGATGAGCTTAAAATCGCCATTCTCAAGAGTCTCCTAAGTCGAGATATTAATTTTTTAAGGTTTTATTTTCTTCAAAATGGTGTCCGCGGTTTTTCTGTTCCTTTTTTTTTAAAAAAAATTCCTTTTTCTCCTTAAATGCCCCAAAATCGAATCAAAACATATAGTCCAATAAATCTCAGCTTTTAATGATATCTGCTGGCTCTACTATTTTTTAAAGTCCTGTTTACTTTTTAAAAAATTTAAAACTTTTGACCTTTTAATGGCCGTTGGTACTTCTCTATGATTTATAGTTCTAGAAAGACGGGTTTATTGAATACAAATAAGCAGAAAAAAGGGAAAGTGAAAAGGGAAGGCAAATAAAAATAAAAAAGGATTGGGGAAAACACTGAAAGGCTAATATACCACACCAATACAAACCATGAAAACTTGAGGAATAAGCAGCCAGGACGCAATTTAAGTCACTCCTTGTGAAAGCCGTCCTGGTTGTGTTAGGCGTGTCCACAAAGCTCACCCCATGAGGAGTTGTTGTGCAATGTTTCTCACACACACAATAAGGAGCCTGATTTATTTTTTTGGTCACTATCTCCTTCCTTCCCTCCCATGAAGAGCCCCTGGTTTAGGAAGTTTTTGATCTAACTGTAGTTTGTTGTGATGTCCAAATGCAGGTACCTTAACACATTTGGTGGGAGGTTTACTTGTTTTGGTAAACTGGTTTGATCCTTTTCACTGGGAAACAAACAAACTCCAGTTTTTTAAGGTGCCTGAATTTAGACGGGATAGCAAGTGAGAGGTTCAGTTCCATATACCCCGGGGATAGGGGCATACTTCAAGTTTCAGAATTAACCAAACCAATTAGCCAATGACCCTTGGCTCAGCTTCTCCCTGCTAGGCCTCTCTGTGAGAACTGATTTCTGAGCAGCTCCTGCTACATATTTATGTACACCCTGCATTTAGCTCTGGCTGGATTTTCCCCCTGGATTGGTTTGTTTCTGCATTGCAATGCTTATCTGGTGTTCTCATATCTGATCTGGGTGCCATACCTGTATTAAATCTTCCTTTGTCATAACTATTTTTAATGTGTGACTATGATGCCATCAGTGTACCCTCTGTTGTTCAGTCGCACAGTCGAGTCCGACTCTTTGAGGCCCCATGGACAAAGTCACACTAGGCCCTCCTATGTACACTACATAGTGCTTTACAGAGTATCATAAAGAAGACAGGTGTCTGTCCCAAGGAGTTTGCATTATCTTTCACAGCTTTTTCCTGTTTTGGATTATTTTTACTGTATATTTTTTTTCATTTTCGATTGTCTCATCATAGGGTTTTTTAGGTAAGAGCTGTTCAGAAGTGGTTTACCATTTCCTTCTTCTGCGGAGTACTAACCAGGGTTTAGCTGTGGTGTCCAACACTGTTGATTATGAAAGATCCTTCGCCAGTGCCACCTTCCCCTACTGCTTCTGCCCAGTGGTACCCTTCTAGGATTCCTTCACCCCATCACCACTGGAACTCTCAGTTCTCTTCTGCTGACTTGCCCATTGATCCCCCAAAGGTGGTGGATGCCTCTCAGTCTGGTGTCTCAGCTGTGACCATTCCATCTTGAGTGACTCTGCTAGAAGTTTAGACCCATTACAGTATCGCTCTTAGCTTCACTAGCACACATAAAGCTGTGGTTGGCTTTAAAGGAAATGGGTGTGCCGTAGCATCTGATTGTTTTGATGTGCAATCTACATTCCAGACAAGAGGCCACTGTAAGGGCAGAATATGAAGAAACAGAATGGTTTCCAACTGGCAAAGGTGTCAGACAAGGATGTATTGTATCTTTTTGTCTCTTCAGTCTGTATGCAGAACACATAATAAGGAAAGCCAGATTAGATGTAGATGGATGAAGTGAAAATTGGTGGAAGATTTAGTTTGAGATATGCAAATAACACCACATTATTGGCAGAAAACAGTGAAGACTTGAAATTACTATTGATGGTTAAAGCAGAAGGTGTCAAAGCAGGATTACACTTGAACAGCAAGAAGACAAGAGCAATGACTACTGGGGAATTACACAACATTAAAATTGGTGAAGCAGAAATTGAAATTGTTCAAAATTTTCTGTTTCTTGGCTCCATCATCAGCCAAAAGAGAGACTGCACCCAAGAAGTCAGAAGGAGCTAGAAAAGAAACTGGGGAAGACAACCATGAAGGAACTAGTGTAAGGGTGTGTTGCTGGTGACCGAGACCAAGATTCCAAGCCTGCTCCCTTTGTTTTTTTTCATTCTGTAGTATTCCCCATTATGGTGTAAGACTATGAAAGTTGGACAATGAAGAAAGTAGATTCTTCAGAAATGTTGTGTTGGAGAACAGTTTTACAGATTCTGTGGATCGACAAAAAGACAAATAAGTGAGTCCTAGACCAAATCAAGCCTGAACTCGCTCTAGAAACTAAAATGGCCAAATGGAGACTGTCTTACTTCGGCTATATAATTAGAAGACAAGTCACTGGAAAAGACAGTAATGCTAGGAAAAACAAGGCAGCAGGAGGAAGACCCAACATGAGATGGATTGAGTCAATAAAAGAAACTGTAGCTCTCAATTTGCAGGATCTGAGAATGGTTGCTAACTATAGGACATTTTGTAGAGTGTTAATTCCTAGGGTCATGTAAGTTGGAAGCAACTTGAAGGGATTTAACACACTTATATGCACACACTGTGTATTTGTCATGTGGAATTGCTGCATACACTTTGATTTCTACAATTTAGGCTGCTATGTACTGCCTTTTATGGTGCAGTAAAAGATTAACTTTTCATGTTTATTTTCCATAAGCTGATCACAGCCTTTATGTAACATTTTAAACATTTTATGTACACACAAAGGTCCACTTTCCTTGGCCAACTGTGCCTCCCAGGAGTATTTTCATAGCATTTCCCCCACGAAAAATGAATGTTCTGCATGAACTGTTGTCCAGCTTGGTGTGTATTTATATTTATATAAGCAAATATAAACAAAAATCAATTGGCTGAAATCACATTTTGGACAATATAATCATAAGCACACTCTTAGAATATTCTGTCCTGTAAGAAGTCGGTATTTGTGGTTAGCTGACCAAAATGGAAGCTAAGTAGCAGTAAATTTTGTCATTCCAACCAGCATCTTGAGATTTGTACCTGGCAAATGCACTAGTGGCTATTATCACAAACACTTCTGGTTGGCTGTGGAAGCAGTTGATAATGCTGGCGAACAAAGCATAGCCACTTCCACAGAATTGCATTTTATTGTGGTGTTTAGTTATAATCTATTTATTTATTTATTTAAAACATTTAATGCCACCTTTCCATCCAATCAGGGTCCACAAGGCAGCAAACATAAAAATGTTAACTCATTTTAACAATTAAAATAGTTAAAATATAAAAAATTACTAAATAAACAAAACTAGAAGAAGGGCCAATAGCCATTATTGGGATATGTTAGACAAAATAAAAAAAGTCTTCACTTGCTAGTGAAAGTTGCCGATGCAGAAGAGCTCCTGGAGAGGGAGTTCCAAAGTTTTGGTGCCACAACAGAGAGGGCCCTTTCTCAAGTGACCACCCATCTAGCCTCAGGTGGTGGGGATAACCAAAGCAGAGCCTTGGAGGATGAGCAGGTAGGTTTGTATGGGAGAGGGTATGTTGGTCCCAGACCATAGAGGGCTTTAAAAATTAATACCAACAACTTGAATTGAGCCCAGAAGCAAATTGAAAGCCAATGTAGGTGGAACAAGACTGGAGTGTTATAGTCCCTACAACCCATTCCAGTCAACACTGGCCACAGCATTCTGTACCAGCTGTAGCTTCTGGACATTCTTTAAGAGCAGCCCCAGGGGGTCTAAACTGAGCTATCATGGAAGTGCTGATAGTCTATTTAAATCATGTAAAACATTTTCTCCTGATCTTTTCAAAATCCAAACGTTTGTAGTTGCTGCAAAATTGAATGTGTAATTATGAATGTAGTTCCCTTTCCCCTTGCTGTAGAACTGAGAAGCTTATTTCACTATTCCTGTTCACAAATCATAACCACAAGAAACAGTTATTCACCACTTAGGAATGAATGTCCATCTGTTAGTTATTATCTCTGCTGTAGCCTCTCAAACCAATATTTAAAGGAATCTTAAGTGCTATGTATATCTTTTCTGAGCGCTCTCTGTCCTACCCTCTCCATGACCAAATGAAGTTTAAACATTCTGTGCCCTTAGGGAAACTCTCTTTAACTTCTCTCATGCTCATAAAGCATTATTCAATTGATCCTGAAGTTCACTTATTCTTTTGGGTTTCTTCATTTATGTTTTCTGTTTGACATTTTCAGTTAAAGGAGTATTTCAAAATTTAAGGGTATGCACAGCTGCTTCAGAAGTCCTCTCCATTGTTTAAGTTAAATGACATCAGCATGATATTTAAAGGGGGAAAAAACAGTGTTCCAAGCATTCTTTTTCAAGTATGTATGTACTGTTCATCTGAAAGAGTCTTTGATGAGGTGGCCATGCCTTATCACAGGAGAGCAGTTCGCATGGGATTTTCATTTTTATCTTTAATCACAGACTACAAAAATTCCATTATTAAAACGAAAGGCTCTCTAGATGACATGCAGGAAGGACTGATCTTAGCAGGGAATTTCCTGCTGTCTGAACTGGCAGGGATGACTGAGCTCACCACTGAGAGAATAGCTGGAGGCTCCATTGAAGAGGTATACATTTGTGACACTGAATACTGCAATAGTTTACGGAAAGATTAGTAGAGTACCTTTTCAGATTTCTGGGAAGCCTGCAGAAGGATTTTTGAAGCTTATATGACTTCTGGTCAGTTATAACAGACATTATTCAAGCCTTGTAATGCAAACATACAAGCTCTTGAGAGTAAAGACACTTTAAGACATCGTCTTTGTCCTGAGGGCAACCCATCTTATTTCAATAATGACCCTTGTTTAATTGACTTGTGGTTCAGATGTCTTTTATAATGTCTGGATATCATATAGCTAACAGAAGTCCCTGTCCCAATTCTCAGATGCTTCTCCTCCCCTCTAGAGGCTGTAGCCTGCCCACTCCAATGCCAGTGTAGTTGTTGAGCAAGTAACATGTATGGATGGTTTAATGCAAACAAAACAAAGAAATTTTGTAGTCTCTTCTTACATTTTCTGCAAAACTTGCCTATGTTTTGCATAGTAACAATGAAGTAAGAAACATCTTCATTTTAATAGTTGTAGACAAGTGAGTTTAATTTGAAGACTCTACTTGTTGGATTTGGCAGTTGTTTTACATTAAAATAGTTATTTCTGTCATTTATTTTGAAACACTAAACGATTTTCTTGTCATTTGTTCAGGGTTCTGCATTCTGAATGGGGACGGGGGGAGGGGTAAAGAGAAGCTGATAGATCTGATAGACTATTTATGAAAGAATTGGTGAAGACTGTATCTAGGAGTGGGTCATTAAGGTTAATGATTAGAAAGAAGATAACAAAGGAATTAAAAACAAAATACACTCCAGACATTTAGTTTTGTTACAATACTGTTCTCTTAATACTCTTTTGCTCTTCATACTGCACCAAAGTCTTATATATTTGCCAAAAGCTGTCACTGTCTCAACCAATAAACTTTACTTAAAGCTATGCCTTGGTGATCTAACACTTGAATAATTTACTATCATAAAATAGTTTAAAGTACAAATGTTTTATGCTATGCCAAGCTGGACGCTAAAGATGTTTTGTCTAAAACATGAGATAATGGAAAGTGTATTGTGGCATGTGAATGACTGTAGCCTTTTGGTGGTAAATGTTTTCTTAACCAGAAAAGAATGTGTTGAGACTGTTGCCAATGGAAAGGTATTGCCACACTTTGCATTAAAGTACTGTAAATAAATCAGTAAATATGTTTCTGTTCATGTGTTAATCCTCAAGTTATGAATGCCCTCATTGAATAAGAAATGTAATATACTGTTATCCTTTTTAAAAGGTTTCAGTAAGAACTGGTCATAATTACTTCGGATTGAAAGAAATATGAAACCAAATATTTTCATGATGATTGAAGCTGGATTAGAGGGAAGTAGCCATTGCTTAAAGTTCAGCTTCTTTCAAAACCAGAAAAAGGAAGTTCCAAAATCATTCCCAATAGTGTTATGCAGTAAATAGTTCGGTGTACTTCGTGGTTATTGTTAAGTCTGCAAGTGATATAGTTCAGGGGTGGCCAACGGTAGCTCTCCAAATGTTTTTTTTTTGCCTACAACTCCCATCAGCCCCAGCCATTGACCATGCTGGCTGGGGCTGATGGGAGTTGTAGGCAGAAAAACATCTGGAGAGCTACCGTTGGCCACCCCTGATATAGTTTATAGAAATTAATATTAGGTAATGAAATGGGTCTCTTACACTTACTTACATCTGATCTTTACTACTCAGATGGTATTTTTACAATTACTGAAATAATTAGAGCTTGAAACATTTGCGTTTCTGCAGTACATAGAATCATGTTGTGTTGATAGCAATAAAGAATACACATGGTTAACTTTTATTGTTATGGCAGTTATTTAGAAACTGTGTGATGATGCTTGTTCTTGGCTTTAGATACATCATAGGACAGCCTCCATTGTATGTAATTGGTTGGTTAGTGCAGGCTTGTGGGTAGCTAGAATACAGAAATTAAGTTTACCACTGCAGGGAGCTCTGGATTAAACTACAGTCTTTATTACAAATCCAAAAGTTAGATTTTAGCTATGTTTTATTACATAATGGGACTATTATGGTACATCTGAGCATGCAGAAATGGAAACATGCAAACTGAGCACTAATAAATTGATAGTTTATCAGAGAGAAGTTTCATAAGCAGTGTCTCCTCAGTGAGAGGAGTTCTGCCTCCTCTCTCTGAATATCATGACATGAATTATGAGTAACCTTTCATCCCTGGTTTTCCCCCAAAGACCATTCAGTAGGTAACTCAAGTGGGAATGTATCTCTTGGTTCTGTTTTGTGGCCTGGTGTGTGGAGCATTGATCAGTTGGAATAGTAATACGCAGAACAAGATCCTGGTTTACACAAGCAGCAAATGAGGTGATAGCATATTTTAGAGCACTTCTCTTGGTGGACTTCTTTCAGACAACCAGCACAACAGGCAAAGGGCTTCACTGAACACTTCTCTCAAAAGTTCTCAGTTTTTTGTTTGCAATGAGTTTGTTGAGGAGTACTAAAGAGTGATATTCCCCACATGCAGTCTGCCACTTCATTCACTTATCTCCATTCTACTGCAGTTTTAGACCCAGCCTAAATCATGCTTATGTACCATTTACCTGCTCTGTCCACACAGATCCTGCCATTTGTGGTTTCCATTAGTACCCATGTAAGGCTGAACAAAACCACAGCTAAAACGTCCAAATATATCTGTAAGGTATAGTTGAACTGCATTCTAGAAAACCTTTCAAGTTAGGGAAAAAAGCTGGAACAGATAACTTTTAGTGTTTCCCAGGTTCTATTGTCGATAGCTTCTTAAATCGATAAATGCCATCCAGGATACCTCCACTTACTAGAAAACTCTGATAATGCAGTATTTGTATGTATCAGAATGGGAATGTATGGTGGTTAAAAAAAAAAGATTTAAATATCCTCAGATTTGGTACCAATTTGGCAAGTGGCAAATGAATATGCAAGGGAATGTGCTTAAAATTTGGCAAGTGGTAAACATATCATTTTCTTAGTTGAGATTTGGTGCACATACAGTTTAAGAGAGTCCAATTATTAGGAAGACCTGAAGAGCAGAAAATGGTTTATTCTCCCTTCAAACAGGAAATAAGGGAGAGAAGATGGCATGCCATAGCTCAATCTCATCAGATCTTAGGAGCTAAGCAGGGTCAGTACTTGGAAGGGAACAAAGATGCTACAGAAGAAGGAAATGGTAAATGCCCTCTGCTTCTCACTTCCCTTGAAAGCTCCTGGGGTCACCAAAAGTTGGCTGCAACTTGAGGACACTTTACACACACAAACAGGGAATGATAAATGTAGCCCTAAATATTCTGGCATGAGATAGAAAGCTGAAATTTGATAACATACAGTCCAACTTATTGTAAACTAAGTTTGAAAACAGTGTAATTGTAAACTTCTCCCTGAAATTATAGTAGGTATAAAAGGATATTTTGGTCTGACTGATTCATGGGGATATCAAGTTTGAAAATTGCTTCATGCATTCTTTTGTGAGAGACCCAGAGAGGTATTTTGTATTCCTTTCCTTTAAAGTATGTTCCAAAATGGTTAAAGAACTTCGGAATTTGCAAAAAAAAAGCAGACATTTGACCTAAAATGTACTGACTCAGTAAAATATGGAAATAGGGCATTTCTCTTATCATGTCAATAAAGACAGTGTTTGCCTCCATACGGAGATTAGCATTTCACTACTAAGCAAGCAAGCCTCTTGTATGACAAAACATTGGGTTGTAGAAAGTTCTTCTTTAATTGTCTCTTCCCATGCCTGAATAGGATTTGTGGAAGGATAGAAATACTGAATGATCTGTGTGCTTTGTTACAGAGTGTAGGCTTTATTTTCAGATAATGTAATATGTTTGCAGGCTAATTAACTTTACAATTGCTTTTTCAAAGGTATGAAGAACTAGATGCCAGCAAAGGCCTTCTAGACAATTTAAGAGGCAAGACTGTCATTGAATACCCATCTTTGCACGTAGTTCTGAAAAAATTCAAGACGGATATGGCTGTTCTTGGCTACATTGAGAATAAAGGTATTTATTGTTATATATCGCACACTAAGATATTTTAAACACTAATTAATAAGATATCTAAAATTTTATTAGTGCTAGGTGTGAATCTACTTTGATTTTCACTCTAGCTTATAAAACATTTTTGGTCTATTGAAATCCTGCAGGTTAAAATCATTCTTGTTTACACTTTCTAGTTAAATTTCATATAATTTAACTATTGCAATAGCATTACTAGCATTTTCCTACTATGTGTAAAATATTGATAAACTATTATCCTTTTAAGACATTGAACACATACCTGCTATAAAAATAGAATTTAGGACAATGCTTACAGTGCAGTATTTATTAACATCCATAGTTGATTTGCTTGACTAGTTGAAATATCATTGGAAATTTACATTGCTCTGAAGACACCACATTGGAATATCTCTTTCAGATTATGGTTTGCTGTACAGCTCAGAAATGTCCTCTTAATCTACCTTTAAAATACGTTGTACAAATCACTCTTCCATCTGCTTATCTGCTATACTCCAGAGTTAGGGAGCAATCCTAAGCGGGTCTACTCAGAAGCAAGTCCAATTGCATTCATTTGGACATACATCAAGGAAAGTGTTGTGAAGACTGCATCTTTAATATACTAGGTGGAAATAGTAATTACTATTTATAGAAGTAATAGTAATATACTGGGTGCAAATAGTTTAAAAGAATCTGCCACAAGAAGACAAATATGCCTACTTTTCTAGATACTCACATCATTGGGAGATAATTGCTGATCTTTTCTCTCATTACTGATTTGGAAGTAACTAAACAGTATAGTAGAGAGAGGGAATAACTGTAGAGAGAGGGAATATACATTGCCTTTATAGCATCAGTAATAATAGGGTTTCAAAAAGGACATCAACAGGAGAGCAATCATTTAGGATGCCCCTTTGGTCTTACCTATTTAGTACCATGCTCTTGCTTTTGTATCCATCTATTCATGAAAGTGTCATTCTGTAATAAACGTCATACTAGTTAAAAAACTTTCAGTTGAGGGAGGGGGGGAATCTAAATTGAAGGCTTTCAATGCAAATCACCTGGCTGCCTTTTAAATTTAAAAGTGATAATTAAATTAGCTAATAAGAAAAAGTAAAGCAAATACCATCTGTACCCCTACCCTATCTTTGAATTCTCATATTCATAATAAAGTAAAAAAGAACATTAACTGCCCTGGGCGTGACAAAATTAAATACCCAAAGCAATGGAGTAGAATCTTCCCTATAGTTTTCCTTTCTTGCGCTCTGACCTCACTCACATAGGTGTCTATGTGTAAGATCTAATATTAGTCACTTAAGAATTACATTCTAGACATGCTGAGGACCTTCCCTGATTATAGTACATATATTCTAGCTGTAGTTTCTGATCAGAATAGGGAAGAGGTTGATGGGGAGCGGGGTAAAGGCCAGAGAGAAGGCTTTTGTTAGGCAAATCAGGGCCAAGCAACATTCCTGTTTTTCTTGGCTGAGCAATCCCAGTGCCAGTTATTTATTCAGTAGCCAGATTCAGTTTTAAAGGAGTCACTGGTATCTGGTGACCACATTTTTGCAGCCCAGGCAGACATATTAGTAATTTGCACAAAAATGTTGCTTTGATTCCAAAGGCAATTACTGAACTAACAAGAAATGGCATTTCAAGAACCGCTATCCTTATTGAATGACAGGAAAAAGATGCTTTGGAAGAGCCTCCACATCATCTAAACGTTAATACTGACAATTCTGAGAGAAATTTTGGAAGCTAATTTCATGCTTTCTAGATCTCAGAAAAGAAATGTTTCTGTTTGCACTTAGAAAAGAAAAGATATTGTCCTTATTTGGAAAGTATCTGCTATGTTTCTGGAAGTTAAGACCACTTAGAGCAGGGGTGGGGAACATCAGGCCAGAGGGCCATTTGCGGCCATCGAGATCACTTGGTCTGGCCCTCAGGGAGCCTGAGTGGTACGCATTGTGAAGGACTGCTGCTGGGGTATGTGGGTGCCTTTAAAGGTCTGCTGGGAGCAGCTGCAGTTTCCACATGGAGGGAGGGAGGGGTGGCAGGGGTGGGGGGTGGGAGCCAACTACCACCAATTCAATTTGCACTTGATTATCCCAGATGGTGTGGCCTAATATGCTAATATTAGGGGATGTGGTCTAGTATGCTATTGAGTTCCTGCTGGGCTTTTTCTACAGAAAAAGCCTTGGATCTATGCATTTGCTTAGGGCAGCAGGCAAGGGGGGTGCGCCAAATTAGGTTCGCCCAACATGACTTCAAATAGAAAAACAATTATTTGCATTAATTTTGCCAGCTTGAATCGTTCTCCCTTGGCGGAGCACTGTTTTTTAAATTGATAATTTTGTATGCAAACAACATTACAAATATTCAAATGACCCTTGGCAGAAAATGGTTCCCCACCCCGACCTAGGGTAACTGCGCTGATGTCTAATCTGCTGGGGGGAAGTGTTTAATGCTGCACATGATGTTTTTTTATTGCAGGTTTATATTTTGTAGGTTTACTGCATTATTATGTTACCTGGATGGGATATTTTTTTAAAAGTTCTTGTGTGAACCTTATTTGTTAAGGAGTGGTATGGAAGTCCCAGAATTGAAAGAAATCTATCTTTGTCTCTGTCACATAACAGTCTGTTGAATGTTATTCATCTGCATTAGAGTTCTTGGCAAATTTGGTTCAGCCAGCCAAGGCAGGTGTACACAATGTACACCTATATACCCTCCTAGAGACTGAGTAGAAGCTGTCTGAATATTTGTTTGTTCAAAAGGCAGAAGTAAAACTGCTGACAGATGCAAGTTACAGGGAACATATCTGGCTGCCAGTTGTCTTCTGGGTCAAATCCAGTTGTCATTTTTAATGCCCTAAATAGTTTTGGACCAGGTTACAGAAAGGACTGCCTGCTCCAATGTTCATCACTTGACCTTGTTGTTCAGAGGCCACAAGGCCTTTCTGCTGTGATCTCTTAATGTTGGAACACTCTCCTCACAGTCTTCTCATGGTGTCAGACTTTGTTTTCAGCACTAGGAAAAGACTTTCTTGAGTATATGCATGTTTGCTAATCTGTGTTTATTTTACTGATTTTTTTACATAGCTCAGATAAAATATATATCACAAGTCAGGAAAGGCACAAATAGGTATTTTAAAAAGCGTGCATGGTTAACAAACAAAGTAATGGAAGCTGTAAAAGGTAAGAAGGATTCCTTTAAGCAGTGGAAAGCTAGTCCAAGTGAGGTTAAACACAGGGAACACAGGCTGTGGCAAATCAAATGCAAGTCTGTGATAAGGTAGGCAAAAAGGGACTATGAGGAGCATATTGCAAAAAACATAAAGACCAACAATAAAAATGTCTTCAAATACATTAGAAGCAGGAAACCAGCCAGGGAGGCAGTGGAGCCCTTGGATGACCAAGGGGTAAAAGGATTACTGAAGGAGGATAGGGAAATGGCTGAGAAGCTGAATGCATTTTTTGCCTCCGTCTTCACTGTGGAAGATGAGAAGTGTTTGCCCATTCCAGAACTGCTGATTTTGGGAGGGGTGTTGAAAGACCTGCGTCAGATTGAGGTGACAAGAGAGGGGAGGTCTTATGACTGATAGACAAATTAAAAACTGATAAATCTTCTTTGTGGTCTCTGTGCTTCACACTCATGGGATAGAGCGCCTGCGCCGATCCCCGAATCGGTATCTGAAAAGCCTGGGATTTTTCCACACTCGGCGCCAATGGGCATGCGCAGCCATCCCAGTACGCATGCTCGCCAGCGCGGGGATTCCGCCAATTCCTTTCTGATGGCTACGCGGAGAGGTTTGCCTTTCGTGTCCCCGGTCGGTGAGATATTGGTTTTTGCCTTATCGTTGTATATAGCCCGTTTGTTGTTTTCTTAGCGTAGATAGTTAGTTTAGATAGTTAAAAAAAAAAGTTGTGTGTGATTGTTGGACTGCCCTTCGGGGCCTTCCCCCCCGTCTGTTTCCCCCAAATTTTTCCCCTCAGAGGACTCTGAGTGGGTTTTTTTGCGACTGGCGTCTATGGAAAGACGTTGGGGGTTTTTCAAATGCTGCTGCTCTTCTGGGGAGAAGATTGCCCCCCCAGACGGCCATTCTCTGTGTCTTCTCTGCTTGGGTGAAGCACACCGCATGAAGTCCTGCCCACACTGTCTCCCCTTCTCCAAGCAAACGAGGAAGAACCGGGCAGCGCGGCTTTCGGCTGCCTTAACCGAGTTGGCACTCCGCCCTCAGAAATCGGCATCGGGCCCGTCGGCATCGACCATGGCAGATACTCCAGCCCCGACGGTCACATCAGCTGATGTGATCCCGATCGTGACCGAAATTCCAATCGAGCGAGGCTCCTCCACTAAACGATCCCATAAAGGATCAGTGGACACGCCCGCCAGAAAACATCGGGATGACTCAGGGACCAAAACATCCATTCTGAAGAAGGCCAAGTCCAAAGAGAAGCGGAAGAGGTCCTGCACTCCATTGCCTTCTCGCAACGTTTCGGCACCGATGACTTCTGCTTCACCGAGGAAGATCCTGGCGTCCCCGTGCCGCAGCCCATCGGCATCAAGAGGCAGTATTCAGCCCCGTCTCTCGATGTCGGAGCAGGAGCTCGACCTCACTCAGTGATCTTTATCTTCCGGGTCGCGGCGACGTAGTGGAAGTGGCTCGATCTCTGAAGTAGAGGAATCAGTGCTGATGGACCTGTCTACCCTGATGGAACCTAGAGGCAGATGGGAGCTAGAGCCCTCCATGGCACCACGCTGTTTCCCACCGCTACCACCGTGGGAGCAGCGTCAGTGGCTGCCCACCTATCCGTACTCTTACCCTCCATATTAGTGGTTTCCACTGAGGGAGTTTACGGAGTGGGGTCAACAATCGGAGGCATCCTGCATGTCGAGGCTTTCGCACCATTCCCGAAGACCATCGGCATCAATCCCTCCGGAGAGGCGCACCGCCCCAGCGGCTGAAACTCATCGGCGACCATCGACATCGACCCGTTCACCCATCCGGGAATCAACGCCGATCCTCTCCGAGCACTCCATGCAGAGGGAGTCTTCATCGTCGGACTCTGAGAGCGGTACCGACAACCAGAAACGTGCTTTGGAGCCTTCGCCAGTGTCCCATACGGCCGAGGATCTTCCTATCTCACCATCAGAGGATCTGAAGTCCTATGGCGAACTGGTGAAGAGGTTGGCAACCTCCCTCTCCCTGCCTGTGACCCAACCACAACCCGTCGTGGATGATAATGTCTTTGACATTATGCAAAGGGACACGTCCACAGCAATCGCTTTGCCGGTCACCAAAGTGATTCTGCAGGCAGTCAAGGAGCCCTGGAAGAAACCATCTTCTACGCCGGTGTCATCTAGAAGGCTGGACCACATGTATAGGGTCCAGGAGACAGGTGCTGAGTTCCTTTTCGCCCATTCGAAACTGAACTCAGTGGTCGTCTCTTCTTCTTCTAAAGCACGTAAGGTCCACTCATCCCCACCTGACAAGGAGGGAAAAAAGCTGGACAATATGGGAAGAAAGGTCTACTCTGCAGGGGCCCTAGGAGTAAAGGTATCTAGCTATGCAGCTTGCATGGCTAGATACCAATTCTCTGTATGGGAGCAACTCACCCCTCTCCTTTCTTCCCTGAGCGAAGACAAAAAGGCTGCTGCTAGGAAGCTGCAGAAAGAAGGCTTTGCTGTGGCCAAGCAACAATTGGCTGCAGCAAAGCACATGGTGGATGTGTCGGCAAAGGCCCTCATGTCCGCTGTGTGCATTCGTCGGCACTCATGGCTACGGTCAACAGCCCTGCAGCAAGATACTAGGGCCTTTGTCGAGGACTTGCCCTTTGAGGGGGATGGCCTTTTCAGCACTACCACAGACAATGCACTGCAGGAGATAGATAAGAACCTGAAGACCTCCAGGAACCTGGGTGTCCAGGCCACCTCCAGAGCTCCCAAGGCGAAGCAGTGGCACAAACCATGGGCCAAGAAGCCTTATCAGAAGTTCTCGCCCAAACAGCAATGACAACCTCGTTCCACCCAGCCTGACAGCAGACCATCGTACTCAGGCAACAACAGGAACCGTTATGGTTCTCAGGCCACTGGCAAATCCAAGGGTGCCCGCCCTCAAAAGCAGGGCCTTTGACTTTCTCGTGGCACATGTCATCGTCCCTACTGGTTCAACATCTATCCGCCTCCACCCTTTCCTACCTGCCTGGGAGTTGATTGCTACAGACAGGTGGGCTCTGTCCATCATAGAAGAAGGCTACATAATAGAGTTTGCTCAGATTCTGAACCAATCCGTGGTGATCACCACTCCCCCTTCCCCACCTCTGCTGGCAGAGGTGAACAACCTCCTACAGAAACAAGCCATAGAAAGAGTTCCGGTGGAAGCCAGGACGGGAGGTTTTTACTCTCGCTACTTCCTGGTCCCCAAGAGGGACGGGGGCTTAAGACCAATTATGGATCTTCGGAATCTGAACAAATTTATTCTGTACCAGAAGTTCAGAATGTCCACGCTGCAAACAATCCTGCCCCACATCAATCAAGGGGACTGTATGGCGACCCTGGACCTCAAGGATGCCTACTTCCATGTCAGCATCCATCCGGCAGTCAGGCATTTCCTTCGGTTTGCAGTGGGTTCCCAGCACTTCCAGTTCAAAGCCCTTCCGTTCGGCCTGTCCACTGCACCTCGGGTGTTTACGAAGATGATGAGCGTTGTGGCTGCCCATCTCGGTCTCCAGGGAATTGTTTTTCCATACATTGACAACTGGCTCCTTGTGGCAAAGTCGAGGGAAAGTTTGTCAACACACATTGCCATCACTCTACGTCTTCTCGACATCTTGGGGTTGCAGGTCAATTTGGAGAAATCTCACCTTACTCCGTCAAGGACAGTGCAGTTCATAGGGGCTTTGGTGGATACGAACCAGCATCGTGCATATCTGCCTCCGCAGAGAGCGAGGGACATTATCGGTCTGGTGCGACTTCTACAGAAGCGAAAGTGGGGCACAGCGCAGCAGCTTCAGCGGATGCTGGGGCTAATGGCGGTGACGACAAGTGTGCTACTTTTTGCAAAACAGAGGATGAGAGGCCTGTAGTTGTGGTTTCTTCGCCAGTTTCGCCCACTCAGAGACTCATGTCGAAAGAGGTTCTTCATCCCAACTGTGGCTCTCCAGGCGCTACAGTGGTGGGAGTCAGAGAACAACATCTGTCAGGGAGCTCCCTTTAACCTCCCGACTCCTACTGTGACTATCACAACAGATGCTTCCACATAAACTACCTAGAACTGCTGGCGGTTCACTTTGCTCTATGCTCTTTCCACCCCCTGGTGGCGGGGAAGACTGTAGCGCTGCTTACGGACAATACCACTGCCCTGTGCTACATCAACAGGCAGGGAGGGACAGTGTCTCGTCGGCTCTGCGCATTGGCGATGGATCTCTGGTTGGAGTGTCTACAATACGACATCTTTGTGAAGGCAGCACACCTTCCAGGGGTCCTCAACATACAGGCAGACTCCCTCAGCAGGGGTGGGGCTTCCCCACACGAGTGGGAACTGCAGTGGTGTTTTCTGAAGCCTGTATTCCAGCTTTGGGCGTACCTGCAGCTGGATGTCTTCGCCACGGCCGAGAACAAGAAATGTCCCATGTTCTGCTCCAGAGGGGGAGTGGATCCAGCCTCTCTGGGAGACGGGCTCCTGCTTCCTTGGGAGGCCCGGTTCCTCTACATGTTCCTGCCTCTGCCATTGTTGATGAAGGTGGTCAACAAAATAGCAAGCGAGAGACCATGCTGCATCCTGGTGACTCCCCGGTGGGCTCGCCAGAACTGGTTCTCGATCCTGCTTCAACTATCAGGGGGGATCTTCTACCAGTTCCCGGCAGAACCGGACCTTCTGTCAGCTCAGGGTGGGCATGTATTCCATCACAACGTGCCCCATCTGAAGCTGACAGCGTGGTTCATCGACCAGTAGGGTTCTCTGACAGGGTCCAGCAAGTCCTTGTGAACAGCAGAAAACTGTCCACCCACGCTTCCTATGACAGGAAGTGGCGGAGATTTACTGAGTTCTTAGTTGATCCTTCAGTCTCACCTAGCAGGGTGGGATTGTTGGCAATTTTTGATTTTTTGCTGGTGGATGCGGGCCTGGTGTTCTCCTCCGTCAAGGTATATTTGGCGGCAATAACTGACTTCCATGATCCGGTGGAGGGGTACTCTGTTTTCGCACACCCTCAGTCCAAGAAATTTTTGAAAGGGTTGTTTAGGTTGCATCCAACATCAAGATCGCCCCCACAGTTGTGGGACTTGACTTTAGTACTGGACAAACTAACTCGTTGCCCCTTTGAGCCGATGGCCACATGCTCTTTGCAGCTCCTGTCATGGAAGACTGCATTTTTGGTTGCCATCACATCAGCACGTCGTGTTGGAGAGCTCACGGCAATGCATTGTGATTATCCTTATCTTGTTTTTCAAGAGGCTGGGGTTTCCTTGGCTCCGGACATTAGTTTTCTTCTGAAGGTGGTCTCTCAGTTCCACCTCAATTTAGAAGTTTGGTTGCCCACTTTTTACCCTAACCCTTCCTCGGACGAGGAACGTAGGCTGCATGCTTTGGACGTTAAGCATGCTTTGCTTTTTTATTTGAACCATTCAAAGATTTTTCGTAAGGACAAGCAGCTTTTTGTTTCATATGCTGCTCCCAAGCTAGGTTCCAGGATTTCGTCTCAGAGGCTCTCAAAATGGCTCACTGAGACGATTAAACTCTGTTATTTGTTGGCAAAGAAGCCGTTACCTGGACCTGATCTGTCAGGACACTTGTTTTTATATTGATAGATTGATTGATTGAGAGAGAGAGAGAGAGCAGGGACTCAGGCTTTGATTTCTGACACTTTGAGTTCAAACTCAAGCACTGTGGGGTAAGGGTGAGACAGAAGTTGCAACTAGGCTGAAGAGCTACAACTCTGCACCAGAAGGGCTTGAAAGTATATCGCTAAGAAAGGTATGATTACTTCATTTTGCTACAGGTTTGAACTGAAACTCAGGGAGCCTGGGCTGCTTGGTTTTTACATTCTGGGAAGGGTCTTTTTGATAATAAGGGAAGGATAAGACAAAGAAAATATACTTATAGAGCAATTATGATTTCATATAGCATTAACAGCAAAACACCAATATAACAGTATTTTGTATTGTCATTCAGTATAGTTCTTCAATTTAAACTTGTGATTTACGCAGAGTATGACTAAGAACTGATTGTTTCATACTAAATCCTTTCAACAGTATTTTGACATGACATACTTGTATTGTAGTTTTGTATATTTCAACATGTAAACAGAGTGTTTGCATGCCTGAGAGCCAGAGATGTTATAGGTTCAAGCTGTCCAGAGTCCCAGGACTGACCAACACACCGAGTGGTGATGTCATACCATTTCTCAATGTGCTTGTCACTCCTGCCTCCCTCTTTTACCCTCCAGCTCACCCTGGTTCTCCTGCTGTAACACTACAGCTCCTCCTTAGATGAGGTCAGCAGTCATCAGCAATAAAATACATATAAACTGCATGTTGCAAAGGAAAAACACATAATGCTTCTCAAGGGTGTTTTTATTAACTAATACTGCTTAACACAAATGTGCTTGTTTGTATATATGATGTAAAATGCTGCTTATTAGAAAAATCTTACCACAGAAGGCCTTAATGAGAAAATATTTCTTGCGTTACCAAAAATGTATAGTTTCTGATTAGAGAATAACAAGTGGAGACCTGCAAGAAACTTGCAGGGAAGGGGCATTACCCCACCTATGCTTCCTTCCCTCTCCCACATCTTCCCTTTTCCTTTTCTCTCCAAGTCAATCCCCTCGTCAATCCCCTCATCTTTTTCTTTGCAACCCTCCACTAAGCCAATCACTCCTTCTTCATCATTCTCTTTCTCTCCCTCCAAGCCAGTACTTCCATCTTTCCCTGTCTGTCTCCACCCAAGCCAATCCCCCCTTCTTTTCCCCACCCCCTACCTTTGATCCCAGCAGTGGTGGCAGTGCCCGGGAGCCATTCCAAGCTTGCACAAGCAACACTTTTTATTTTTTATTTTGGAGATGAAATTTAAACCCCACCAATGTATTTCCTGAAGTTTTTAGATTTTGCTACAAACCTGGGGGGTCACCCAAGTTTGCAGAAAAACTTGTTTGAGATTTGCCCTCTGTGGAAATAAGTATCTGTATGCAGAGGGGACTGTTGAAAATCAGATGTATAGATTGTACTTAGAATGCATCTGTATAACGTTAATAAATTCTGAACATGAAAGTAAAGACATTTCAACCAGAAAAGTTGGCGGTCACATTTTGTATACATTACATCTAGTGTATTTTTAAGTGTGTATTTTCCTCTACATTCTATCCCTTTTATTTTCCTATGGAAATTAGTCAGAACCATTCCTTGTATGGGGAGAAGATAAGGTCCATTTGATAACTTTTCTCAGGACAGATAAAACAAATTTATGAAAATGCAAACCGAAAAACTTGTGTGAAAGCTGATTTTTTCCCTCCACTGTAGATGCTGAGAAACTCAGTCAAGACTTAGTTGAGGAAAGCTCATCTGAAGAAGAAGGAGAAATCCGAGATAGTTCCTGAAAAAAATGGAGCAGCTATCTATACAGATAACCTTTGTATATTAGGCTGGTATATTTTGAATGTTTTTTAATGTGTTGTACTTGAAAACAGAAAGATGTTGATCCAAACATACCTATTAAATTTAATGCACTAACTTAAGTTTCTTTTTTTGAAAACTGCTGGAAAAATTGGAAGATTTTACAGGATTTATGTGCCAAGCACTGAACACCTGTAAAGATGCTTTCAGTAAACTTTCTTTTTCAACATTTGGCTTAATCCCTGTTTAGATGTATTGTAAAGGAGATACTAATGTTGATGACTCCAGATTCACCCCAGCTTCTCCAGTTAAAGAACTCTCAGGCAACAGGGGACAGAAGTACTTCAGAATGAGTCCTTTGAAGATTGCTGACAGTTAGATTATCCAGTGGGCTGAAATCCCATAAAGTAGCTTTATGCTGATGATAAAACTTAAGCATTTAAAGCACAGAGAAAGTACATGTCAGAGAGACATCCATATTGAAAATCCATTTGTAATTATCTTAAGAGGTTATTGTAGCAAGGGATAAACTGGTGTTTTGCTTCTTGGCTGAAGCAGTTAATCATCCTATTCTCATAATGCAATAAAAATCCTCATGTATTAGAGACAACTAAAGAAATCTAAGGAAATTTAGCCACCAAACGCAAACCATTTGACTGCCCCACCCAAGAACAAGACAAGTCATAATGGGGAGAGGGGAGGGAGCAAAAATGACCACTGCTGGAGGAAAACAACCCATTATCTGATTTCATCTAGTTTCCTTCTACATGTGCACACTTAATAATGAGACTTGGGTTGCTGCATATGGGACAAAAGCAACCTGATGCTGCTCACTCAGCAGTGAATGTGCAACACTCCTTTTATAGACACAAATGAACTTATTTAGAACTCAGGTTCAAAATAGAAAAAATTGTTTAGGTTCTGTAATCATGGTTGTTCCATGTCTGTGAGCCGCCCTGAGCCTGCCTTTGGCGGGGGAGGGCGGGATACAAAAATAAATTTACCTTACCTTACCTGTATGGTCTTATGCAGATATAATTAGTGTGGATATAATGGGGTGGATCCAGTGATCCACTCATGCAAAGCTTGCTAAACCTACCCACCTTTCTCTCCCCCAAAAGCCTCTTCCAAACCTGGGAAAGTAGATTATCAAATTTGTGTTACCCAAATGGAGTAACAGCCACACCAGTCATTGAGTGTAGTGGGAGGGGGGGTGTTAGATAATCTTTCCCCCTCTTCTGTCATATACTGCTGACACAAGAAGCAGGAAGCCCAATTTTGCCCACTGCAGACCGCCAACCCAGATGCTATTACTCTAGATGGGTCCAGTGACTCCAGGAATCAACTTTCCCAGGCTAAGAAATAGTTGTGTGAAGGAGGAGGAAAGATATGTGACTGGATCCAACACCATTGGTGTTGCTGTCTTAGACCCATTGGATTCCTCAGTGGAGGTTCCCTGCTTCTCCTTGGAAGAATGTCACAGTAACTCGTTAATACCTCTAGCAACCATGGTCCTCTAATGCAGGGGTCCCCAAACCCCCTGCACTGAACAGCGGGAAAAATGCACCAAAGCCTGGGTTCCTATGCCTCTCTGGTGTGCTCACAATTTGTGCTGGGGGCAACAGTGACAAGCAGCCTGCTGAAAAAGCGGCACCACCCTTGCCTCCTCCCCACTTCCGTCCCACACCCAGGGAAGAAGTGGGGAGGAGGCAAGGGCAGCGCCACTTTTTCAGTGGGTTGCTCGCAGTTGCTGCCCCCAGCGTTGATTGTGAGCACACCAGAGGGACATAGGAGCCCAGCCCTCGGCGAGTTTTTCCCGCCAATCAGTGGGGAGGGGTGTCGGCCTTCAAAGAGCCTGGGAAGGCGGCACTTCACCACCCCTTCCTGGGGCCTAGGGGGCAGGGTAGGCTGGGGAGAAGCCGAATTCGGTGCCCCCACCCTGCTGGCCCTGGGGCCGGTCCCTCGGGCCAGAAAGGTTGGGGGCCACTGCTCTAATATCCCAGAGAGAGGAGAATTGAGTGAGCTAAATTGTTTTGTAATAGCACAAGAGATGAAGAGCATTTCAGGAGTTTTCATGCCAAATAGCAAGTGGTTTTTCTATGCCACTCTTGGGACCATGTTTGGAGTACACTCACTTGGATGCAGATAGAGGAACACTGTTTAAAGTATAGCCAGCAAATAACCAGCCATCATTATTAGGGGTCTGTACCAGGACTGTGGTCCTTAAAATAAAGCAGTGAATTGTTTAACTAATAACTTTGAAAAAAATCCTAAAATCCATAAATATTTGCACGATGTGAATTTTCTGCAGATCAAAAATTATGTCTACTGTGGAATATCTTAAATGTTATCAAATTGTATTTGCTTTGTGTTATGAAACTGAATTTAATGGTCCAGCGTGACTCTGGCCTCTTTTTCCATGCATCGTCACCTGTATCCCACTCAGATGTTGCTGGCTACCTGATCCTTTGGGCAGGCTGCATTGTATAGAAAGTGATGTGCTGCAGCCACACCTGCCAGATGGCTCAAAATGGGCTTCAATTCAGAAAAAAATAAGCAGATGACAGATTTTGGATAATCAGCCTAAAAACCTTGACCACTTGTTCAGCTGTTCTGTGCAATGGTCTCCCCAGGGAAATGGAGAGCATATCATTAACTGAGTCATTTAAAACTAGATTGGACAAAGCACTGGAAAAAGTGCTGTGGTAATAGCAAGTTCAGCTCTTGTTGGTACACTTGCAGTTTCAAAGTATTAAATAAACATTAGCTCATTGTCCTTGTATGAAAGACTAAGTATTATTTGTTGTTAAGAGTCCAGTGGCACCTTTAAGACCAACAAAGTTTTATTCAACATGAAGGCTCATTTTTGAATAAAACTTTGTTCGTTTTAAGGGTGCCACTGGACCCCAACTTTGTTCTGCTTCAGACCAACACAGGCAACATACAATTTTGGTGGAAGTCCAAATAGAACCAAACATGTCTTGTAGTCTGTCTGTTAGTTCAGCTGCAAATGCAGAGAATTCTAGGTAGGACTAGGATATGCTATACAGCTTTTCCTGAGTGAGACCACTGGTCTCTAGCCAAGTACCGTCTGGCTGCAGACAGGTCCATAATATTGCCTATCGGAGGCACTATGAAGGGTGGAGTAAAGAATTTGGACCTTACCTTGACTCTTAGTTACCTTTCTGAAATCTTAGTTACCTTACTGAAACATCTCCACCACCTGCTGAAAAGAGGATTCTGTTGCTCAAACAAACAGCTTTCTGAAGGGCAAAAAGAATGCATAAATTGCTGCTGTTGTTGATGAGATCCACTTTTTTTTAAACTGTGAAGGTGAGAAAAAATATAAATTACCTTGTTAGAATCATATAATTGACATATAAGTGACACATGGAAGTCACTTAGTATGCCCTTAACATTTTACTTTTCTTTGCTAATTATAGACTGCCTTTCTCACTGTGACTCAAAATAATTACATAATGAAATTAGTAAAATTCTAATTTTTCTCAGAAAGAGCAAATCAGAGACAGTGTGATTACTTTTCTGTAGGAGTTTTTTTTTTAAAGCAGGGGATGGATGATTGCCTCTCTGAGTGGCCAGAGGAAGATGTTGTGAGTCAGTGATTGATTTGATAGACATCAGTGACAGATCTTTGTGATCCTTACATGATTTCAGCAACCAGAATGGACAAGGATCCAGAAATCCGGTAGCATTCATAGATCTCAGGATCCTGTAACATCCATCACAGTAATGGGTCAAAATAATCCATAAACAGCCAGAGAATGCATTTGGTATCTCTTCTGCCTGATCCAGTTTGCATCTGGAATCTTAAGTCACAGTGTATTCAGGAGATTTTTTCAGCAAAAAAACCTTTGCAAATGCATTACAAATGCATCAAATACATATTTAGGCATCAATAGATATCAAGATACCAAACAGTTAGGATGGTTGTGAACTGACAGATGCAGTGATTAGCGGAGGAGTTACATTTCTATGCCATGGTCATCACTGCTTCATAGGCCTTCCTGTGAGCTTTGTGATGTGATTTTGTTGGATTCAGTATGTGTTGTTTTTCAGAGATGGGCATGGAATAGGAAAATGGTGGTTCATGGTTCTTTTGATTGCCTGAACTGGAGGTTCATTTTGTGATTCATATGGTTGCCAAAACTGGTTTGTTGGTTTGGGAGGTATAAAACTCACGGGTAGTCTTTAGCAGGCTCTCCTCCACCGGTCCTCCAAGTTTGGCAAAGATTGGATTTGGAATGTCTGAATTATAGCCCCCCAAAGCAGGTGCCTCCAGGAAAGCTCAGCTTCAGTTTTCATGACAACTAACTCCTCTCTTCACACTGCAAAGTGGAAGCAATGGAGGCAGAGTGTCTGCTCCTATAGAGCAGAATGGGAGCTCCATGATTGGCTTAGAGCTGCCAGTCAAACTGGACAACTGTTGGGGGTGCTGCTCAACACAGAGGCCACCTTACAAAATGGGGTGGCTGCTGCAGTTCAGAGTGCTTTTGCCCAGCTTCAGCTGGTATACAAGCTGTATCCAATCCTGACCTAGTCTGATATAGCAATAGTGATCCATGACTTTGTTACATCTAGACTGGACTTTTGCAATGTGCTTTGCTTGAGGCTACCCTTGAAGAGATTGGAGGCTGAAGTTAGTGCAGAACACTATAGCTAGTTCGCTGGCCAGGGCCACTTAACAGGATCATGATGGGATGCCTATCCTACAGCAATTACACTGGCTTCAGGTCTGTACCTAAGCCTAGTTCAAGGTGTTGATTTTGACTTTTAAAGCCCTACATGGCTTGGGATCAGGGTATCTGAAGGTCTTATCCCATACATTCCTGCCTGCAAACTAAATTCACAGGAAGAGGCCCTCTTGTCTGTTCCGTTGACCAAAGAAGCTCATCTGGTGAATACACATGAGAGAGAGCCTTCTCAGCAGCAGGAAAGTACATCTGCCCCCCCCCCCAAACTCTTGATATTAAGAAGGCAGCTGAAATGATTGTTATTCAAGATGGCATTTGATTAGTTCTATGTACTGGCAGTTTCTAAATTATTGATTTTAACTAGTGATATTTATTTTTAATTTAACTAGTGGTATCTAAAGAAGTGTGCATACATATGAAAATTTATACCCAGAACTTCATCGGCCACTGGGCTCAAACTTTGCTCTAGTGTTTTTAATGTATTTTGTTATTATTTATATTGTAAGCTGCCTTGAGTTCCAGTAAGGTAGAAGAGTGGCTAATAAATATTGTGAATGAATGAATAAAAGTTACATACTTTGATTTAAAGGGTGGTTTCAAAATGTGGGTTTGGAATAATACAGTGAGGCTTACCTGTGCCTGATAAGAGATGCTATCTGAATCTGTTATTTTGCGAAAATAACAAAATTAGCATCACAAAGCCTCATTTGCAAAACGCCAATGAAATTGTAATTTTTCAAGTTTACAAAAAATTAAGGACTCAGATTATCTTCTTTCAAGCAGATGGGCACAGAAGAATACATTTTCAGCCAGTAGAGCTACCCAATCCAAGCTGTGTTTACTTACAAATAGTGTATTCTAACTTTTTATGTTCCAAGCTATTTCCCGGAAAACGTTTTGTTAAAGACAGTCATTTGTATTTGTATGGTTGCTATGGAATTTAGTTGAGCTGTATGCAGATGCAGATTGTGTTAATAAGAAAAAAAACCGAACTGTGTACTCCAGTGAACAAAGATTAGTCTGTGTTTGTATTAGCATGTTGCTATGGAAGAGCATATGTTTCTGTTTCATGGTCTTTGCAGAGAAGTAGAGGGAAATCAGATGTATGCAAGACAAACAAACAATAAATTGCACTATATGCATGCTAAAATTGAATAGGTAGTTGTAGATTTTAAAAAGTTAGGAAAACAATATTAGGTAGATGTTTTCCTGCCAAACTGTATTATTCATTGTCTGGCAGAACCATTTGATTTTACTGATTTTTTTGTTAAATATACTCATCACCAATATTGTCAAATCATAGTTCCATTGAGTCAAACCTCTTTTTAAATTTAAGGTAGGAAGAATTGAGTTTTCATGTACCCAAGTACATGAAGTATAGTACAGAGAACAAAGCAGGAATCAAGTGCACCTTTAAGACCAACCAATTTTTATTCAGAATGTAAGTTTTCGTGCGCTCTCTTAAGCACACTTCATCAGATGAGGGGATCAGGTATTGTGAGCTGAAATACAAGCAGTCTGGCAAACTAACTGGTCACATGGTCACATAAAACAGTGTGGCTAGGCCTTTTGGTCTGGAAAACCATAAAAGGTAATAAAATTCTCTGCCAAATGGTGTTTCTGCAAATCTAGGTGAATCACAAAAGGACATGTATATCCAACTTGTAGTCCACTCAATCAACTTATCAACATCAATCTATACATATAAAACATCATTCTAGTCTGCCATTAGAAAACAAGAGTACATAAAATGAAATTGGGTTAAGTATATGTAATAAGATAAATAGCCAATATCCCTTATTTGAGTATGTCAACATAAAACGTTATTCTGATACACTATTATAAAAGAGAAATACATTGGAATACTGGGGATGTATAGCTATACTCACTGAGAGTGGGTTTAGCATATGTAATGAGATAAAAAACCAATGTCCCTGTTCAGTCCTGGAGAGGCGTTTGTTCCAAGTTTCATAATAATTTGTAATTCAGCAATTTCTCTCTGGGGAGAAAGGCAGGATACAAATGAAATAATACATGTATTTTTGATACAACAGAATGCAATGCATCCATAGGGAAGAGGGGAAAGTAAAAAGAGCCTCTGCATTGTGCTTGAAGTGCAATATGTTCAATGGGCAGGAAATTATTTTATACCTGTTGGGGGTTAATGTAAATGCAACGGAAAGTGTATGCTGGGCACATTCACATAATAGCAAAGACCTCGTTCTTAAAGTGCTTATAGTTTGGATTATATCATTTTAAACTACAGGCTTGAGAGGGGGTTGGTTTGCATGACTGACTGCTCCTCCACACAAATTCCTTGCCAGTAACTGAAAACCATCTCCATCTTTGCTTTTTGCTCCAAGCAGTATTTTTCAGTTAATAATCAGCATGTGTTTGGTGTTGGGTTGCCAGGCCCCTCTGGCCAACGGTGGGTAGTGGGTAGGGTTGTCAGATCCAAGCTGGAAAACTGCTGGAGATTTGAAGATGGAATCCAGGGAGGACAAGGACCTCAGTGAGTACAATGCCGCAAAGTCCACCCTCCAAAACCTTCATTTTCTCCATAGGAACTGGTATCTTTAGTCTGGAGATGAACTATAATTCCAGGGGAGGCTGGCATCCCTAGTTTTTGTATGACCAGATGACACAAGCTAGTTAAGTTATGAGTCAGTGCTTTTTAAAGAAGGCCAGAGATTCATATCGAGACAACCATTTCTTTTCCTTTGTCTGGTAGGATATGGCAGAGCTTTAGAGCTGATTCCAGAGCCTCTTAAAGGAAGATTTAATTCCCTGCAATGGCTGAACCAGTTTTAGCTCAGGGAAAGTTCTGACAAGTTCCAGACTGTCATGTGAGGTTTGAATGATATATAGCCAATAGCATGGTGTATGTCTGACAGCTTAGGTATTGGACCCCTAGCAGGTTTAGGCTAGGTATGAAAGGAAAAGAGCCTTATGGGACACGGTGGGACATGGTGATTCCTGGATATAAGTTATATCGGAAGGATAGGGAGGGAAGGGTTGGAGGTGGGGTGGCTCTGTATGTCAGAGAGAATATACAGTCCAGTAAAACTGAGGTCAAAGAATTAGATTCCCTTCTAGAAATGCTTTGGGTCGAAATAGAGTGCCCCAAAGGAAGTTTAACTATGGGTGTTTGTTATCGCCCACCAAATCAAAAGACAGAGGACGATTATAATATGATGGAATGATTAAAGATAGCGGCTAAACGTAAAAACTGTCATCATAGGTGATTTTAACTACCCACAGATTGATTGGGTCAATATGTGTTCAGGTCGAGAGAAAGAGACTGAGTTTCTAGATGCTCTCAATGACTGCTATGGAGCAGATGGTCACAAAACCTACCTGGATCCTGGATTTGGTCCTAAGTAACGCCCAAGACTTGGTGAGAGATGTAAAAGTGATCACACCACTTGGGAGCAGTGACCATAACGTTATTGATTTCACCATTTGTATAAATAGGGAGTTGCCCCAAAAGTCCAGCACAACCACGTTTAACTTTAAAAGGGGTAAATTATCTGAGATGAGTAGGCATGTGAAGAGGAAACTGAAAGGAAAGGTAAATACAGTCAAAACTCTTGGGGAAGCTTGAAGGCTATTTGAAACTACAGTCCTAGAAGCTCAGATAAAATATATACCACAAGTTAGGAAAGGCACAAACAGGTATAAGAAAAGGCCTGCATGGTTAACAAACAAAGTAATGAAAGCTGTAAAAGGTAAGGACTCCTTTAAGCGGTGGAATGCTAGTCCAAGTGAGATTAATAAAAGGGAACACAGGCTGTGGCAAATCAAATGCAAGACTGTGATCAGGCAGGCAAAAAGGGACTATGAGGAGCATATTGCAAAATAACATAAAGACCAACAATAAAAATTTCTTCAAATATATTAGAAGCAGGAAACCACCCAGGGAGGCAGTGGGGCCCTTGGATGACCAAGGGGTCAAAGGATTACTGAAGGAGGATAGGGAAATGGCTGAGAAGCTGAATGAATTTTTTGCCTCCGTCTTCACTGTGGAAGATGAGAAGTGTTTGCCTGCTCCAGAACCACTACTTTTGGAAGGGGTGTTGAAAGACCTGAGTCAGATTAAGGTGAGAAGAGAGGAGGTCCTACAACTGATAGATGAATTAAAGTCTAATAAGTCACCAGGTCCGGATGGCATACATCCAAGAGTTCTGAAAGAACCCAAAGTTGAACTTGTGGATCTCCTGACAAAAATATGTAATCTTTCATTAAAATCTGCCTCTGTTCCTGAGGTCTGGAAGGTAGCAAATGTCACCCCCATCTTTAAAAAGGGTTCCAGAGGAGATCCGGGGAATTACAGGCCAGTCAGTCTGATTTCAATACTGGGAAAGTTGGTAGAAAGCATTATCAAGGACAGAATGAGTAGGTACATTGATGAACACAGGTTATTGAGGAATACTCAGCATGGGTTCTGTGAGGGAAGATCTTGCCTCACTAACCTGTTACAGTTCTTTGAGGGGGTGGACAAAGGGGACCCAATAGATGTTGTTTACCATGATTTCCAGAAAGCTTTTGATAAAATTCCTCATCAAAGGCTCCTTAGTAGGCTCGAGAGTTATGGAGTAAAAGGACAGGTCCTCTTGTGGATCAAAAACTGGCTAATTAATAGGAAGCAGAGAGTGAGTATAAATTGGCAGTCTTCACAGTGGAAGACAGTAAGCAGTGACGTACCGTAGGGCTCAGTACTGGGTCCCATGCTGTTTAACTTGTTCATTAATGATCTGGAGTTGGGAGTAAGCTGTGAAGTGGCCAAGTTTGCAGATGACACTAAATTGTTCAGAGTGGTGAGAACCAGAGAGGATTGTGAGGCACTCCAAAGGGATCTGTTGAGGATGGGTAAGTGGGCAGGTGAGGTTTATTGTGGCCAAGTGGCAGGTGAAGTTCATTGTGGCCAAGTGCAAAGTAATGCACACAGGTCAAGAATCCCAGCTACAAATACAAGTTGATGGGTTGTGAACTGGCAGAGACTGACCAAGAGAGAGATCTTGGGGTCATGGTAGATAACTCACTGAGAATGTCAAGACAGTGTGCGTTTGCAATAAAAAAGGCCAACACCATGCTGGGAATTATTAGGAAGGGAATTGAAAAGAAATGCCCCTGTATAAATCGATGGTGAGGTCTCGTTTGGAATACTGTGTACAATTCTGATCACCGCACCTCAAAAAGGATATTATAGCATTGGAAAAGGTGCAGAAAAGGGCAACTAGAATGATTAAAGGTTTGGAACACTTTCCCTATGAAGAAAGATTAAAACGCTTGGGGCTCTTTAGCTTGGGGAAACGTCGACTGCGGAGTGACATGATAGAGGTTTACAAGATTATGCATGGGATGGAGAAAGTAGAAAAAGAAGTCCTTTTCTCACAATACAAGAACTCGTGGGCATTCAATGAAATTGCTGAGCAGTCAAATTAAAACGGATGAAAGGAAGTACTTCTTCACCCAAGGGGTGATTAACATGTGGAATTCACTGCCACAAGAGGTGGTGGCAGCTACAAGTTTAGCCAGCTTGAAGAGGGGATTGGATAAAAATATGGAGCAGAGGTCCATCAGTGGCTATTAGCCACAGTGTGTGTGTGTGTGTGTATGTGTGTGTGTATATGTGTGTGTGTGTGTGTGTATATATATATATATATATATATATATATATATATATATATATATATATATGCGCCACTGTGTGACATAGAGTGTTGGACTGGATGGGCTTATGTTCTTATGACTTCTGATGAGTCAGCAAGAGGGCTAAGGTGAAAGAGACTAGTAGATCAGGCTGTTCAGGGAATAAGTTCTTCCCTGTCACCCCCAAGGTCCAGTGTGCATCTGAACACCTGATTCCAAATCCAAGGGGAAAAAAATACCAGTCAAAGAAATAAAATACCTGATGTTCGGCAATCTGTGACTGGCAGACTATGGCATTGTGAGTTTATTAAAATCCAGCCAGCTGCTTCTGAGAATATTTACAATTAACTACTATTGCCTGTTCCTGTTTTCTTTCACAGCTGGGAAAGTACTGTGATGATTGCATCTCTATCTACTTGTACATCTCAAACTCCTGTCCCTATGCAACAATTAGGATTTTTTGTTGGGACTTCCATGCAGGCTCTGAGCAGACTATGATGCAGACAAGAAGCTTCCTGGCTTTTTCAGAAACCAAAGGCTGGAAAGATTTGTGCAGGTTTCCCAGCATTGGCTAGTCTCCAAATTCCCATCTACCCTGCTGTGCAAATTCCATGGAACAATACTGAATGGCATGCAGGCATGTGGAGTTCCCCTGGCCTGGCCACCTATAACCTTGTGTGCCCTCTGCTTGAACAGAAGGCAGTTGGCCTGCTTTTGAGGCCTCAGGCCTTAACACAAAGGCAATTGACAGCTGGGCCTTCATTACATTTTATTTTGTGTCATTGATTTTGGCCTTAATCTCTTGAACACATTCCTTCTGTTTTATTTCTTTTACCATTTGATACATTTGCTTTATGATTATGAATACACCTTTTGGAATGCATAATGTTTTGACTGACACATCAAGGGATAAAAGGAGACTGCCACTGCTGGGATTATAGACGATTGGCACGGTGTGATAATTCAGAGATTTGTAACACAGAAGAACTAAGTTACCTTCCTTCTGAAATGGGGCTATGTATTTCATAGCTGCTTCTCATACCAACAAGATTGTATTGTGCAGACATGATCTAATATTTTTTTTCTGCTTGGATTGTGAAGGATGCTGGAGTGGGTCCTGTTATCTAGAGGGAAAGTTCTACTGTTACAAACAGATTTTTTTTAAGATTACAGCACAAAATGATTCACAAGTGTAGGAAACAACTTTATGTAGGAAATGGCTGTTACACAACTCCTGGAAAGCATGAAGTGAGATTTTTAAAACAAGTCACTATCCCCTGGTGAAGAACCATTATAGTTCAAAAAGTAATGGAATCTTGGATAGATCTGCAAGAAAAAAACTGTCTTGCACCCTTTTCTACCAGTAGGTGTTATATTTGGATTTGTGATGCCACCCTCCTTAAAGATAAATAAATGGGGCAATGATTAAATGCTGTCTAGAGAAGAGAAAGAGAATATCAATAGCTTAATGCTTGGCCAAAATCTTGCTGATCTCACACAAGCATAAATAGATACAAAAAATCAAGCACCTAATCTTTTCTAGTGACCTGATTCTGCAGACAGGGGGTGGGGGGTGGATAATAGAAATTTACTCTGGGAGACTTGCTAGCACTAGACCAGGGGTATCAAAAATGTGACCTGCAGGCCAAATCCCTCCCCTGAGCAACTTGCTGCTTCTTTTTTCCAAGGCTGCTCTTGCAGTAATACCATAGCTTGCTTTTTCCTCAGCTCCCTCAGTGGTTCTTTGCTTCCTGCTTCTCATTTCTTGCCTCCCTCCCCCCTCTCTTTCTCTCTCTCACACACAGGCTCACAAAGAGCTCCATTTGAAATTCCTTTGTAAGAGCACTGCTACTCTTAGGTCAGCAACTGAATGTTGTGGTTTCTAATATCAGACTTATGTCCATTTATTCTTTGCATTCTCCTGGACTGAATCTTCCTAGATGAAATGACTTAGGTTCCTGTCTTATTACCAATGCTGGTATCTGCACACCTACTACCCCTCTGTATATCACACCAAATCCTATCAAGCCTGCTATTGTCATTCAACATCTGAAGTCACCTTTATAAAGTTTTATATCTCTGTATCTTGTGTTACATTTTATGGCATGCGTGGCCCAGCCCAACAGTGACATTTAGGTCAGATATGACTCTCATAACAAATGAGTTTGACACCTATGTACTAGACTGTAGGTTAAAACCCATGCACACTGAGTTCACCTGCCTGCCCTTTCATGTTTTTCATTGTCTTTTTTATCTTTCTCCTATGGAATATTTCCAATTGACACTAACAATGACCCACAATTTTGAGTCACTATTGATGCAAACCCCCCCCCCCCAAAAAAAAACAACCTAGTAACTTCCCTCCATGCATCATAAACTTGCAGAATCGTTGTTAGTCAGTTGGAAACCTTCATGAGTTTCTAGTCTGGTTTGCCATCCTAGGTTCCAACAAAACATCTGGGAAAAAAGACTTTTTGGCTATTCACTCTGCTTGCAAGGTGACTATTCTTTGAGCATCGAATGTGGCCACTGGCCACAGAAAGAGTGCAGAGCACATGGTCACTAACAGGTGCCTCATATTAGGTCTATCAAAATCAGTATTATCAGCTCTGACACTTGCTCCCCAGGGTTTTGCTACCTGATCCTTTTAGCTGGAGGTGCAAGGGATTGAATCTGCAACAAAGGCAGATGCTCTTCTGCTGAGCTGCAGCCCCTCCCTAGAGTAGTTTGACTGCCTTCAATCCTCCAAATTGGTTTTCTGCTACATCTGTGTTGCAGATGAAGTCAAACCCTGTTGTTCCCAGCAATCATCTGACAGTGCATGTGGAATGTCTCCAGAGTTATTAACATTAGTACTTTTCAGTGTTTGGTGAACTTCCACCTTCCTTCCTTAACTATTGAAGCTATTCATAATGTTAGTTCTGTCCACTGGAAGACTTCCCCAGCACAAATAGTTTGTAACTTTGTCTCCATTTCCATATGCATTTAGTATTTACTCAAAAGGCACTGTCTGCAGGAAGCTGGCACATCTTGTCAGCACTCTAGTAGATCCTTGAATTGGCATTGTCTCCAATCAGAGATATTGAGTATTCATGCCACACTAGTCAGATGACACAACAAGCAGAGAGAAAATCTGCTTTGTTTGGGTGCAGATCATCATAAATTGAGTGTTGCCACTTTGATGAAGGACTAATCTACAGGAAGATGAGGTATATAACACAAACTTCCCAAAGGAGAATTTAATTCCTTAAGAAGTTTCTGTCCAGTGTTGGAAGCTCTCCAGATTAACTGATTTGTAGTTTAGGACCTGCTGGCTAGTCCCATTCTTGCCACACACACAGCCAGTCTCTGACGACATAGTTCTAACAGAATACTTTTCACTGTTACCGCTCTATCAGTATAGCCAAGATCCACAACCCACCTGTGGTTTGAGTCTAAAGGTAACTCTGCAGTGGCTTCTCTGTGGTATCAGTCCCAAAACAGAAGTATTGAGTCCTCTCTTTATAGCTCAGGGGTAGCCAACGATAGCTCTCCAGATGTTTTTTGCCTACAACTCCCATCAGCCCCAGCCATTGCCCATGCTGGCTGAGGCTGGTGGGAGTTGTAGGCAAAAACATCGTTGGCCACCCCTGCTATAGCTGACCAAGAGAGTAGTGAGACCAAAATGTAATTTATTAAACTGGTTACAGATTAAAAATAATTTACCTTGTGGAAAAACCACCCAATTTATATTGTGCCAAGAGGATGGATAATCTGGGCAAGGTGAAGCTATGTTGCAAATGTTGTAGATTTGAGAATGGCTTGTGATTGTCTTTGCAGTTGACAATCTGACCTGGAAACTGTAGGTAAGCAGAAGTGATTATCACAATTGTTGTTAAAGTTTGTTCAGCAATCCCATTCTGGGATTCTGTTTTACAAACTGAACTTTTGATGACCTTCCTTCAGTCCTAGAATGGATGTCTATGCACATTCTTGTTGATTATTGTACTTTGAAAAACCTCCACTGCTACCACACTGCTGTGGGAAGTCTTGAGTTTACATTTGCTTTGGGTACTTGCGTGCTTCTGCCCTGGAAATAATCTATATTAATGTCATACATAGTTTTATTTTGTGAATGATTACAAGTATTACAGATGTAGCAGTGTGGTTCAGAATATACATGTACGCAGAGATTTGTAGGTTTGTGTTAAGGTTTTGGGGACAATACAAGGTAATTCTTGCATTCTTTCACAGAGAGTGAGGTGGGTGAAGACTAACTGTCTAGCTGTGTGTGTGTGTGTTTCCTGCTTAGCCTCTAATATGACAGCATAAAATTCTTCATGTAAATTGTAATCTCAGAAGGAGGCAGTGGGGGGAAGGGTGGCAATCACAGTTCCAGCTTTTTGCTTATTGATAACACATTAACACCCACTAATAAATCAGCTGAGATAAGCTGCTGTCTATTGAATGTGGGTTGGGGGGTCATTTTGTTACTATAGGACAAGGGTGGCCCCTTGTGGATTTCAGCTGGTTCAGTAAAGTGAGTGGAAGTTCACAAGGAAGCCGTGAGCCACATGCAGAGGCGGAAAATACCTATCTATTCCTCAAACATGTATAATGCTTGTACCAGTTGAACTGTCATGGCTTCCTCCAAAGAATCCTGGCTATTGTACTTTGCTGAGAGTTCTGTTGGAGTTTCTTTAATTCTCCCTCCCAATAACTACAGTTGCCAAGATCCTGCAAACTACTAGCTGTGAAAGCAGCAAAATTTATCTTTGCTGCAAGCAACACTATGACTTGAGCCAGCCCTGCTCAGAAACTTTAAAATCTTGGTAGCATCTTCTGTAATATATGACCTATGAAAACAAACAACATCCTGCTTTTCTTCTGTATTCTTCCAGTGGCATTCTCTTCTCACAGCACCCTTGTGAGGTAGATTAGAATGAAAGTGATGTGCTCAAAGCCATCCAAGGTGCTGATTCAAGTTGTCCATTCTGATCCATTCTTCATCATACTGACTCTTTGTAAATTGCTGTCACACATTCTGACACATTGGAAGGGTTTATATCAGAGGTCGCCAAACTGGTTCTGGAGCCACATGTGGCTCTTTCACACATATTGTGTGGCTCTTGAGGCCCCCACCACCCTGTCAGCCAGATTGGAGATGGCATTTATCTCACTTCGCCAAGCCAACTGGTGGCTTGGAGAATGTATTTAAAGTTAAAGTTGTTTTCTTTCTACCTCCCTCTATCATATTTCCTTCCTTCCTCCCTTCTCCTCCTTTTTCTTTTTTCATTTCCTTCCTTCCATCCTTCCTGTCCTACTTCACAGGACAATTGAGAAAGCAAGTGCAGTAAAAGTTTAGAACTATGTAGTTCTAAACTGTAACTGATGGTTACTTGCAGCTATAGCAGTGGCTGAGAGGGAATCACCTTTTGGTTTTGCTTATAATTTTAGCATGAAAGAGGCAATTTTTACAGCTGGTAATTTTCATCCAATAGGTAGCGAATTACTGTTCTGCCTGGTAGGCTGAGGTGCTTCTGTTCTGCATCTCATGTGACTGGTTTTAATGGAGACAAGGTGTTAAGCTGTTGCAGTTCCTGGGGTTACTGAAAATAATGGTGTGATGCAGGGTTTGGAGGGGTAGGAAAATCCAAAGTTAATGTGACCTTGAATATTTGCATCTCACCTTATTTTCTGCAAAAACAGTTCAGGATCATTGGCTAGCTTTAAAAGGGCTTAAATGATGGGGATAGTAATTTTCTTGACAGTGTGGTTACAAAACGTCAAAGAGCTTGAGCAATTGAATTCCTACAAACTGCATTTATGTTCTCAGGGGTTTTATTCAACTCTGAAATGAAGATCCTCGGATTATGTGTAAACACAAGGTCTCTTCCAAGACTGCTTTTTTTCCTCTGTGGGAATATTTTTTGAATAATTCATGTGAATGGATAATGAAAAAAGAGTTGGAATGTGTTATCCACGGGGATTGGTCAGGGGTGATACTGTAAGGAGGTTATGGCCATAACTCAGTGGGGAGCTCTCGCTTTGCAAGCAAACCATCTGGGGGGTCAATTCCTGGTGCCCAATGTTTAAAAGAGTTTGGAGTAGCAGGATTCAGAGAGCCAAGAAAGGCAGTAGTGATCAAGGGACGGATTAATAGGATGATTCAGTATGCTTCATAGAGGAAGCAAAATACTGAATTCCCAGTTGCTTCAGCTAATGGGATTATCCTTGCATTTCTGCAAACGACTTCCACTTTCCTTTTGCAAAACCAGAGACTTCTGTGACCCCAAAAATATATGAGCAAAGCCTCATATAGAGACCTCTGGTGCAGAGTTCTACCTGTCCATAATTTAGTTAAAATAAAATCCTACCATTTCGAAGTCTTTACGTAAAGAATAGGAGCATAGGTGCATGATGTCCATTAACTCGGTCTTAATTTGAGCTCATACATGAAGGCGATACCAAATGCAGTGAAGTCCTGCAAGTTTTGAAGTATTAGCTGGTCAGATTCACCACTAGTTTGAACAGGGAAAATAATACATATATTTGCAGGACATTAAATCACAGGTGCATTAAGTGTAAATTATGCTGATTATGTGAATTTAGGGGAATGTATTTCTGAATTCCCTGCATTGTACAGGAACTTGGATTAGATGACCATGGAGGTCCCTTCCAACTCTATGATTCTACATTTTCTGACAGGATCCCCTGGAAGGCTAACTTCACAGTCTTCTTAGCTGGTAACTCTGCTGATTCTCAAGATGAAATGGAAGTTTAGACAAACTTGATCCAATAAATTTCACACTTTTGTCATCAGCAAAATGTTGTACAAATTCAGTAGTAGAGACTGATGGCCAGGTGGTAGTTAAATACCAAACAGCTCAAGAAATAAATGCCTTTTGGGGAGAAGAACATGACCAACTAGATAGAGAATACACAATTTTTAAAGGGAGATAAGCTGCTGAATCCATTGAGACCCATGGTCAGTGGTTGTGCTAGAATATACCTTTACTAGCCTGCCTTGTGCCAACAATTTGCTTGTCCCTTCCAATCTAGAATGGAGTAGAAATGTAATGTAATAAACCTTATCTACAGTCCTAGAAACCATAGGTGATATCTCTGGGTTCTAGTAGGGTATGTATACCTTTGCCCCACCCCATATGGGAACTATTTTGGCATTGGAGAATAAATGTAGGATTAGATATGAGGAAAACTTGGGTTCAAATGCACTGAGCCATACAGCTCAATTGGTGGCTAAAGCAAGTTGTTATCTCTGGGCCCAAATTCAGACTTCTGTACTGGATGGTAATTAGAAATGAAATTGCACATATTCTAAGGATTAATAGGAGCACATATATCTATGAAAAAGAAACAAACTTTGCCGGTGATATCTTCTTGATCCTCTAGAAGGCACTGTCCCCTCTAAAGACACATTTGTGTCTCAAGGAGATATACAACAGTCCCTTCATCTAAAGAAGTGGTTTCATAGGCAAGGGTTGCCTTTCTGGATGAAACTGAGGTACATCTAATCCTGCATTCTGGGATGGGTCTTTCTCTGCTGTTGTAAAGTGGAGGGTCAATCTTGGTTGAGTCCCTTCATTACTGCAGTCCCATCCCATGTGACTTTTTGTCCACAAGTCCCAGCAGAGCCTTTTTGGTAAGTTAAAATGGGTGCCCTCCTTCCTCTTGCAGCTACAATCAGGTAAGATCTAACCTGTTTTCAACCACACCCAGTTAACTCCACAGCTCACAAGCAAGGCATGAAGAAATCCCCTCTTGCTGTTTATCTACAGCATTTTGGTATTCAGAACTCTTAATGTTTCAGCACATATATTAATAGATTTACCCTCTATGAATTTGTCTAATTATTCATTTTTAAACCACTCAAGCTGCCATCATACAGGACCTTTGTTTTCATTATGCCACCATAAATTTGCAGAAGGAATGGTTCCATTGATCTAACAACATACAGGTTGACAAGTTGGTTACAGCCATGTTCGGTCTCCTCCAGTTTGCTAGTTTGGATAAACTTACTGGTCTCTACTGCGTTTGAACTGTAAAGGAAAATGCACAGAAAAGGAGAAGCTAGCTGCTTGGTCTACTAGAAAAGACTTGTAAATTCTTAATATCTCCTTCTCCTTCAATAGCCTGTTTACTTTTAATCACCATGTACTTTAGGATCTACTGCTACAAGCTCATTTAAGTTTGAGTTAAGTGAAAGGGAGCTACATTCTGCAAAGAACAGGAAACATTTTCATTTGACACAAAAATGGAAGTATTGTGGGGGGTGACTGTAGAAATTGTTACAAGCATTGATTAACATTTCTACTATCTACCCTATTTTAGTGAGTACACCCTAGCATACCATCTCTATACAATGCAAGATTCTTACAAATAAAGACTGGATCTGAAATAAGCACAAATGTGTGTTTTTGAGGATTAGACTTACACTAACTCTTGTATCATCCCAGCATTTCAGTTACTTAAAGAGTCATTGGCACTAGAACTTTGGTAAAATGACTGTGGAGCTATGCTAAGTGCACTTCAGTTTTGAACATATATATTTTCTAAGTGAGCCTGAGTTTTACTCACTCTTCAATAAAAATGCTCTATAGTAAATTAACTGAAGCTTTCTAAGATATGGTAGAATTTCAGAGTATCACAAGAGAAACCTTGTGTTCTCCTGCTGTCCAAAACCAAGCTGAATCATAATAAAGGAATTAGGTAAATATTTCTTTATTAAATGATTAATTCCATAAATAAATTCTCTTAATTCATTGAATATAAAATTAAATCATTTACAACTTATTCCAGTATTAGGGATTGTTTCCTCAAAAAAAGCTACATTTTGATAAATAAAATATTCAGCTTTAAAGCCCACCAATTTCTGTTTGCAGGTATGAATTATATAGCTGGTACCTATAGCTGCCAGAGATGAGAACTCCAAAAGTGCCCACCTTAGGAAGGAATGTAACCTCCAATATGAGTTTGGAACAACAACAAATACGTGATGTTATACTGAACAGTAGAGAACTGAAGGTTTTCATATCCAGGACAGACAGACAAACGTATAAACAATCAATTACAAACAGAAATCAGTAATCATGACAGTGCTCCAAAATGAAGCAATAAGATTGCTCCAGTATTATGAAGCTTTAAGTATGTTCAAACTGTTGCATTAGTATCCAGTTGCACAGTGCATTCTCGAGTCTCAGTGTTGCCCTCCCATGGGCGAAGGCAACACTTCCATCAGAGTTCATTTTTCCTCTCTTGTTACTTCAAAAAAGTTTTTAAAAAATAACCACCAAGCCTCTTGCTCAAGCCTGCGCACATCACAACTTAATCCCTAAATTTGTGGATATCATTGAATAGCCTGTAGTTAGGGTAGGCCTCATTTGCATGGGGACAATTGTAGTTGCATCTGCAAGACTGGATCATCATAACATTCTTAGTGAAGGTCTCTCCATCATCACAACGAAACCGGATCTTGACAGTCCTGGTCTGCTGAGGAGTGCAGCATCTACTGTCCACACATGAGCCACAGTATTTGGGGCGGTACTTCTTCACACTGGAGCATCCTGCATAAGTGAACTTCACCGGAGCTTGGGATTTTCTGGTCTTAGTGCATTTCTTTCCCTTCTGAAAGGAAGAGATTAGTGACATGGTTAATATAAGAGTCCTACCCTGAAGCCACCCTCCACCCAGAATGATTTTGAAATGACAGGAAGATGACAAAAGGGGGAATTTACCTTTAAGGAGTCATAGCTAGGCTGCCCACATGGCCTCACTTCACATATCCTGGTTTCTTTGACTAGTCTGCAGTCGGGGTTATCATTGGTGACTCGGGTGGAGACGCCAGTCCCACAGGTCTTTGAACACTGTGACCATGATGTTGTTTGCACAATACATTTTGGATTCTCAAATGAGTGACTGCGTGGCTCTGAGTCAAAGACTAGAAGGAAGAGAAGAAAAAGGGCCTGGTGTGAACTTCTTGTGCTGAAGAGCTCTTCAGTGTCCCCCCCCCCCCCCCACTCCTCATCAGCATGCAGAGCAAAGCACTGTAGGCATTCCAACAGATAATCCCTCCACTAAAGACGTTCCAGCAATAACCCTCCCATCCCATGCTGAGGACAACATAACCTTATATTATCTTACCAGGTAGCATTTTTAGTTCTCCTTTCACAATGGCTATTAGCTCGTTGTTCCTGGTTAATTCCCCTTCAGAAGCATCCAGACCAAATTCTTTGCCAAAGAAACCTTCCAGGGTATCTTTGGAGTCATCACAGACCCATTCCTCACAGCACTGGCCAGGGACTTTTACTAGCCTTGGGTTAGGGCAGCCCAAATTTGGAAGGGAGAGTTCTTGTGGGCACAGTGGGATACAGCCCACAGCTCCATCGATGCATGTACACTGGTGCTTGCAGTTGGGCTGAAAACTTTCTCCATTCTGATAAATTCTGGAGTTGTATTCACAAGGTCTCCCTTCTGACTGTGCTGTAACAAAAGAGAGGGAGAAGACGTAAGCGAGGCTCAAGGCTACTGAAACAGGGTGGGTTTTTTTCTGTGGTAAAATTCAATTTATGGTAAAGTTCCATACAATCCCCAAGAGCTCTAGGCTAGAACAATAAGTTAGTCAGGAATCACTTTTCCTTATGCGCTGTTAGTGCAGCCCAGACACAGTGAATTGCATTCCAGACTGCTGAAGTCATATGCCCTTCTGCCAATCTACCAACAACAAAGCATAACCATACATGGGCTCAAAATTACTAAACTTTGCCGCTACACAAACTGGTTGGTATTTATGCATATACACAGACACACACACACTTCAAAGCAGCCAAGCCACAAGCTTCTTACCTCTGCAGATCCCCTTTGGAGCTGTGGAACTGGCGCCAAAATTGCATTCCAGCCCCTTGGTATGATCGCAAGGCTGCATCTTGCTACAGTCCTCGTTGAGCTGTTTAGCACATACTTTACAGCATCCACAGCCGTCCAGTACCAGACCAACTCCTGGGGCACATCTTTGGACCTCCAGAGGGCACTGGCAAGCAGAAGGGCAGGAAGAAAGTGCCTGGGGAGGAGAAGCAAAGGAAGGCATTGATGAGAGACAAATGCTACACTGGGCTAGACAGAAAATGAAAAACAGCCTTTCTGCCCAAAATCCAGATACACCGCCCTGGATGGTCACTATGGTATTCCCTAACTTTCTTGTGCCTCTATTAACGGCACACACATGCAAAATCATTGCCTTCCTCCCCCTGGACAAACCTCCCAAGTTTTCTGAGACTAGAATACAATCCTCAATGTATAATCCACTTAATACAAGTAATAACAGGGTCGAAATAAAATCCAGACCTACCCTATGCACTAATTGAAGAAGGGCAAGAGCCAGGACGAAGTTGGTAGTCTGATAGCTCATCATAGCTGTTTAAGGCAGAAGGTCTGGTCCTTTCCCCCCCCCCCCTCTCTCTCCCAGTTCAAACCGGTGAAAAACAAAAGAGAGAGAAAGAGAGCCTGAACAATTCCCTGCCTCAAAAAAAATGCAAGGCTTAGGCAAAGTAACTGAGTTCTGCCGATGGCTGTTAAAAAGAAGGAGAATCCTGCTGGAGCTATAAAGGGTCTTCTTGCTTCTTTTTGGAGAAAGGGAGGAAAGAAAAAGAGACTGCCGTCCCTGTTTTCGGCTGCTCGGCGCTTTGCGTTGCGCTTCTCGGGGATCCCTTCGCAGTCTGAGGAGGCGCTGAGAGAGAGCAGCTGCTTATATGCCGAGCGGCCGCCGCCGCCGCGTGCTGCAGCTGCACTGACGTTGAACGTTCCAGAATTCTAAAGCATCTCAGGAATGTTTTCTTGGCGCGGTTTCTATCCAAGCTCCTCCCCACGTTGCGCTTTTTTATTTTGCTTCAACAAAACAGGTTCTCCCTCGCTCCCTTTCCAACGGTTTAAACAATCATACTTTACAACTACGCCTCTTTTATATAGAAATTTATAAACCAATTCTCTTTTCTCTCCTCCCCACCCCCCTCGGAAACGTGAAGCCTGGAATCAAGTGCATTAGATTGCCCCAGTGCATTTGCTAAATAGTTTATATGCTATTGAAGATTAGAAGGAAGATTCCGGCGCCGGAGGAGGGAGGCGGGGGAGGGGGTTAGTCATGCAAATCTGGTAGACATTCGGATCTGATCCAGTGCTGAAATGAAAGGGTGTATCCCAAACTAATACCCAGATGGCGTAGTTTAAACTTTTTTATGAATGGGGCATGTGCAAAAGAAACTACTGCCTGTTATTTGGAGGAATTCCAGGGAGGGGAGCCCTCTTGTCCCCTAAATTCTGCCTTCGGTTACACGGTCACCTTGATCTCTGCAGTTCAGTTCCCTCAGTTCAAAATCTTTTGGAACAGAAATGGGAGGGGGGGTTCTCTTGCAACTATAATGATCTTACCTTATCCGTTTGTCACACCTTAGTGGCTCAAAAGCAACCACTATATATCCGTCCTTCGCTGCAATTTTTCTTTCCTTTCATCGCTGCCCAGGAAAGGTGGCATGTGGGCTGCTGGCGCTTTCCTTTGTTGACTAGATTCAGCGTCCCAGAACAGAGGCGGTTTCTCTGTATGATCTTTGCTTTTGCTCTATGATCTTTAAACTGTGAACGTAGTGCAAATGTGTAGGAAGGAATGGAAATAACCCTGCGGGGCCCATTTTCTTCTATTGCTGACGCTAGAGCTGTTTGCAGAATTCAGGGAGACTAAAAAGAGGGGTGCCTAAGAAGTGGAACCTAGTTTAATGAGAGACAATGTGGAACTCTCAGTGACCTTCTACCTAGCTTGGAATGATAAGCAATTAAAATAAACAGTGTCAAGGATGCATATTGTAATCGTAGATGGGAATTCTAAGGCAATTCGTTTTATTAACTTGTTGAGAAGATACGCTTTCAAAACCTGGATAGGGCCTTCTTGTGGGGTGATTTTGTATATATAATCCATGCTTCAAATATATCAAAAGTCCAATATTTGTGTTATAACTCTGTAGAAGGCAAACACTTCGGTGAAGGTGGGATCCATTCTTTTCAGGCCTATAAGTACTAGTGGGCTTACAGAGTGCTCACTCCTTTGCAGCCAAATTTCAGGGGCTTTACTATTTACCCCTACAGTTAAGACTCTTTAATAACGTTTCTAATGTGGTTTGGGGTGTGTGCGTGGTGGTGGTGGGGGGGGTGTTTTTAGCTTCCGTTGTGGCGTCTTTCAGTTCGACTTCATGGCTGTAAGTATTTCCAGATGGTGATTCAGACACCAGACGTAACAATATTTCCATATTTGGTAGAGCAGTAGCCTGCATTTTCCACATTTTTCTGCTCTGTTATCCAACCACAAAGCATTCTTGACAGCTTCAGATGTTGTTAAATATAGACTTTACTTTTGTTCCCAAGGCAGGAAATTCTTTGGAATTCCTGGTGTGCGGGGGGAGGGGGATCTCCCCCCCTTCTTCACGCAATCTGCCTATTATGGACTGGGAGAAAGGAGAAGAGGGGCAATAAATTGTGGTTTAATGAAAAATAACAACACACACTTTCCCTGTGAAATAAGAGTGTGGCCAGCCAACAAAGTTTTCTGCAATAAGGTTGTATACCCATCCTAAGGGTGCTGAGTTTTCTTTTGACCTTTTTTCAAGTTAGGTGATGTGTCAGATCCTTTATTTGCTATAGGTGTTTAATGACTAAAACGTGCGAGAACAACTCAGGAACAGAGCACGCTTGCAAAACCTATAGCAAGTTAATGGGGAGGGAGGGGAAAGCAATGAGATCAACCTGGCTGCTTACCATGGCCATACGGTTTGCATCTTTATATGTGCTACTTTCGCCGAGGGTGGCCACTTAGGGGAGGGGAACAAACCCCTGGCCAGCCCTACCGCTGGAGGACGAAAAACCCAGACGGCTCGTCGCCTGCTCCTTCCCACCGCTTAAAGGGGGCACAGACAGAGAGGGAAACATTTCATAGGGAATGTGAACGTGTTTCAAGGTAAGTATTGCTCCTGGGTTCTAATAGGGAGGGAGAGGGGAGAGAAGACGTGTGGCTCTGGGTCTAATGGAGATGGTGGCCGTGGTTTTATGTGTGTGTGTATATATATATATATATAATTTGGAATAATAAGCAGTCTTTATGAATCTTACAGGAGCTATAAAAATTATAGGGTTCCCCTTCCCTTTTAGGGGAAGGGAATTGGGGTGTCTCTGTAGCCAAAGAGGCGCTGGCAGTGGAGGAAGGGGGACCAATAGAATAGACCCTGTGTCTTCTACTGCAGCCCCAGCCAGCACGTTGTATTAGTGGGGTTTCCACAAACACGGGTTTGTTTTACTTCTCTAACTGGATGTATTTTCTAGCTGGCTCCAGACTACTCCTTTACTCCAAGGGAGGGACGCACGTGGTAGTAGCGAGTAAAGGACAAACTTCTGCGGATTGATCTGGAAAAAATTCATACATCAATTCATCCCCCCCCCCCCCCCCGAAAAAAACAGCATGGGGAAACCATCTGTCTGTCCACGCCGCTGCCAAAAAAAAAAGGAGTTGAGCCAAGTATCAAATAATTGTTTTCGCTACAAGTCAACTCTGCCCCGCAAGCTCCCCCAAAATGACCCCCCACCCAGAAAGCAAGAAACTGGGAAGCTGAAAAGATCTTCTAGATTAGCCCTTGTGAAAGGCTGCAAAGGTGGGGGAGGATTGCGTGCGAAAGAGACTAGCGTTTGCAGCAAGAATCTGAGGGAGAAAGTGCTGACTACGCCTCCTTCTCCAAAACTTCACTGCGGCCTGGGTTGTGCTGATGTTATGCCGCCTGCCGGCAGGGGAGCAAAAAGAGCCGCGTTAGCCCCTTGCCTGGCCTTGCTTCGGCAGCCCAGAAAGGGAATTGTCGCCAAAATTACTTCCGGCTTTAGCAAAACAAATTCCCGAGGTTTTCCAATCCCGATCCATATTTGGTGAAAGTCTTAAAGGGCCTCGTCATCCGCCACCTCCTAAACTGACGATGATGCAGCTGCAGGGCATGCGTGGCCGCTGGGCTCATTTTAGCAAGCGGAGCTCATGGGGTCCCTGACTCGCATTCCAAAGATCCAGGTCACTCGAGAATCTCTGGGCATGTGTTCAATCATTTCCCAAACTGGGGAGGTGATGGCCGGGGCTTTCCTCCCTCCCACGAAAGATCTCCCTGTTTAAGTGTCCTGAGGAGTTATTCAGCATGCCTCTCGTGCTAATTTGGCAAACTGAAGTGTTTGATACAGATGAATGGTTCTTACAGGGATGAGAGGCCCTCAAGCAGGAAGTATACCAGCGCAGATCTAGTAGTCAAGAAGTGGGAGAGTAATGAACAATCGTTTTTTGCACATGAGTAGTTACATGGAAGCAACTGGGATTTTTGTGCTGACACCAGTACAATCCAAGAGGTGCACACAAGGAGCTCTTGCAATACAACCAGGGCTTTTTTGTAGAAAACGGCAAGCAGGAACTAATTTGCAGGCCACACCCCTGACGCCAAGCTAGCTGCAACTGCATTCCTGCTCAAAAAAAGCCCTGAATACAACTACCGTAACAGTGCAATCATAAAAAAGCCAATGAGCAACCCATAATGCTATAATGGTTAAAGTGTTAGCCCAGGATCTGGAAGATTCAAATCTTCAGTCTGCCATGGAAGGTTGCTGGGTAATCTTTGTCTAGTCATAATCTCTCTGAATCTAACCTACCTCACAGAATTTGTTGTGAGAATAAAATGCAGGAGAGAACAGTGGAAGGCAGTTTTGGATCCCTGTGGTTGGGAAAAGGTAGGGTATAACAAAGTAAATCAGAGTCTCATCCTTCTAAATCTATCAATATAATTGTGTGGTAGCATCTTAAGGACTGCAATAAAAGGCCATTGCATTAAAAAGCACACTTTGCCACAGGTTTTGGGGTTATTTTTGTTCTCTGTTGTAGAACAGTCTGACAGCATTTTTTGCAAGGGCTGGGGTTCCATTGCTGTCCCTATTTCTTCTACTGGCTAAATACTGCCACATTCTGTAACTAAATGTTACAGCGCTTGTAAATGCATACACATGATACTACATGACTTTTTCATCCACATTTGCTATTCTAGTGCCACCATTGTCTTGGTGGATTATAAAGATCAGGGTGGGTTTTTTTTAGCAGGAATGCATAGAAACACAGTTCTGGCTGGCTTGGCATCAGGGGTGTGTGGCCGAATATGCAAATGAGTTCCTGCTGGGCTTTTCTACAAAAGCCTGTGTGAAACAATTGTGCTGTCAGGGGGTGTGGCCTAATATGCAAATGACTTCCTGCTGTGCTTTTTCTACAAAAAAGCCCTGAGAAAGATAGTTTTTCTGCCATAATAAGAGAAGATGGAGAAACGAGAGAACACAGGGAAAGAGGAGATGACATTGATAAAAGTCACCTCACCCAATTGCTGTTACCTGGTTTTTTCCCTCCTTGGGCCGGATCTAGGGGGGGCAGAGAGGGGTGCTTGCCTCGGGCGCCACTGGAGGGGGGGCACCAAATTGGGTATAGAGTCCATTCTATTTTATGGGCCCATAAGTTAGAATGGGTCCATAATATTAATAATATTTTATTTATATCCCGCCCTCCCCGCCGCCGAAGGCTCAGTGCCATTTTTTAATTCTTCCCCCCCCCAAAAAAAAATGTAGATCCAGTCCTGCCTTCTCTAAGGGAGCTCATAATTTTTTTCCTTACCTTGTTCGTTCGTTCATTTATTTATTTATTTATTTATTTATTTTATTCGATTTTTAGCCCACCCTTTCCATAGAACAGGCTCATGGCAGGTTACATCATAAAAACAGTCAACAGTAAAAACAGTAAAAGACCAGTTTAAAATAAAAAAACTAAAAAATTTCTGGCATTTACTAATCATAGAATCACAGAGTTGGAAGGGACCTCCAGAATCACCTAGTCCAACCCCCTGCACAATGCAGGAAACTCACAAATACTTCCCACTAAATTCACAGGATCCTCATTGCTGTCAGATGGTCATCTAGCCTTTGTTTAAAAACCTCCAAGGAAGGAGAGCCCACCACCTCCTGTGGAAGCCTGTTCCACTGAGGAACTGCTCTAACGGTCAGGAAGTTCTTCCTAATGTTGAGCTGGAAACTCTTTTGATTTAATTTCAACCCGCTGGTTCTGATCCTGCCTTCTGGGGCAACAGAAAACAATTCCACACCATCCTCTATATGACAGCCCTTCAAGTACTTGAAGATGATCATATAACCTCTCAGCCGCCTCTTCTCCAGGCTAAACATGCCCAGCTCCTTAAACCTTTCCTTGTAGGACTTGGTCTTCATACCCCTCATCATCTTCATTGCCCTCCTCTGGACCTGTTCCAACTTGTCTGTATTCTAAAAATGTGGTGCCCAAAACTGAACACAATACTCCAGGTGAGGTCTTACCAGAACTTACAATTCACAGTAACCAGCAAATTCTAATCAGTTCTGAAAGGAAGCAGTCTCCCAAGCTGAATGTGAAGGAGTTAAATCCAGGGACTACGTGCATAACTTTTGAATTCAGGTTTCCCTGTGAACATTTCACAGATGTTTTCCTGTTATAGCCCAGTTTTTAAAAATCCTGTACCTTGGAGAATGAAATTGCTTTTCTTGATTCATGTAAAAAAGGAAGACTGAAAGCACTGGGACAAGCAAATATATAATGTAAAAATTGCAGATTGTCCTTATGTGATTAAGAGAGGATTGTTATCTTGGGTTTTTTTCCCCCCTGCAGACAAAAAGAGAATATTACACTGACTCCAGCTGTTTTTGACCGAAAGCTTTAACATTTCTTCTCCATAACCTACTTAATGCAGACAATTCAGCCCTTTTTCTTTCATTCTGATAAGAACACTTTTACCTGAGGAAGAATATTGTGGAGTGACCTTTAGTGTAGCTGCAGCAGCTGCTAGAACATGTAGAAGGCAGACATGCATCTGGCCCTTCAATGGTTCTCTGCCCAAATATTGGTCCATTGTAGATTTTGCACTTGTAGAAACCAGTCAGCTTGGGAATGGAGCTACATTTCACCCCAGATTGTCTAGGGCAGAGATACTGAACTCATTTGTTACAAGGGCTGGATCTGACATAAATATTAACTTTTTAGGGCTGGGCCATGAGTGCCATAAAATGTAATGCCAGATATAAACTTTACAAAGGACACAGGCAAACCCCATTAACAATATTATTTTTTACTCAAAATATAAATGTTTTAAACATTAACACTCTTACAGTATTTTAAAAAAGTATCTCCCTGATGCCCGCCCTCTCACTTTTGCCGCCCATTACTCATTAGCAGTGGGACAGTATACAGGGACATAATGCACAGCCTCAGTGTTGTACAATGGCAGAGCCCCCTTTTCTCCCAATCAAGAGACTCAGCAACAGAGGTGTAAAAGAGATAGATATGCAGGTCTTTTATTGTTTTACATTAATATGGGAAGGAAAACAACCTTTAAGCCCCCTCCTCTGTTCTCCTTTGAAATCATTCCCCCATAGCCATTACATTTATACCTTCCTGTAAACAAAGGCCAACTTACAGATTGGCTACATCATTCTTCGCTTCTGACATTCTGATTACATTCATTGGCCAAATAAATCACATTTCCAGGTTTAGAAGCGAGAGATGAGTTGATACAACTAGGGGTCTTTTAATCAGGACATCCAAGTCTCACTTATTTGTATTCCCATATCTGTGGCTCCCACCCCTTCCCTGTTGGTCTCCAGTATAGGCCCTTGGCTCAGTTCTAGAATGTGTAAGAGCAGAGCTTCTGCTCTAGCAGGGGGATTTGACCTTCTCTGAGATATAGGCTCCCAGAGATAGGAAAGATAGCTTACTCTTCACCAAAAGATGTTTACAGAACAAATGGTGATAACAAATTTCTGCTAAAGAAGAGGCTTCGTTTCATATCTAATACGCTTAGCAAAGATTTTAATAGAAGCCATGGTTCTTTGTTCCCCAGACCACTTTAGGCCTAGAAAATTCATAGAGGAGGGCACTATATACTTTAAGACAAGTTATGCAAATATAATACTTTGAATGTAATGGTTTAGTTATAACTCTTTAGGCAGGTTAGTGCAAATGAGTTCTATGATCAGGATTAGTGCAATTCTATTTGGCACTCTGTTCTAGTGCAAATCTGAATCTACGTCCTACATCTGTCATCTGGCTATAAAGGTAATGACCAGGTGCTCACAGGCCAGATAAGAGCCCTGGACAGGCCAGTTCCAGGCTGTGGGCCAGATGTTTGACACTCCTGATCTAGGGGGGACAATGTGGTGCCTCATCCTGTACCTCTTTCTCGAGCCCCAGCCTTTTATGACTCTTGCTACCTCCTTTCCATTGGTTCCAGTACTTTTCCTTTATGCTTTAGTGGGCACATCAAAATTCACCTGTCACAGGCATCTTCCACATTTGGACATGATAATGTACCCTTGTCATTACAGTAGCAGCAAGCAAAGTAGAGATGTGAAGCTTAATGCTGACATTTAGCTCTGCCCCCTCCACAGTGGCTGCATGTAAAGTGTCCATGTAGAGTGGGAGGCAGCATGGTGTAGTGTTAAGAGTGTCAGACTTTAACCTGGAGAACTGGGTTTGATTCCCCACACTTCCACATGAAGCCTGCTGGGTGATCTTGGGCTAGTCACAGTTCTCAGAACTCTCAGCCCTGCCTTCCTCGCAAGGTGACTGATGTGGGGAGGTAAAGGGAAGGAGACTGTAAGCCACTTTGAAACTCCTTAGGGTAGAGAAAAATTGAGTATAAAAACCAACTCTTCTACAAATGAATGCTCCATCCGCAGCTATCTCAGCATCTCCCCTTTGAGTTGCACCCATAGATTTCTTTTGGATATTCCAAAATACTGCAAAGGCTCTCTGCTGTCCATCTGGAGAAATATCCTGGTGTGGAAGTAATCCTGGACTGAAAATGGATTTCAAGAGGCTTCTAGTTCAAATCTCTATCCTATGTAGAAAAAAGGTAACTTACTTGTGAAGTATCTCTGATGTAAACCTGGCCATTGCTTTACTGCAGTCCCTGATTGCAGCACACCAAGAACATCAGTCCAGAGTTGTCTGCTTGTGATCTTTCAGCAGTGCACTAATGCAACAGACTGTGGCTTTGCCTCTAAATCTATACAAGAAATTCACAATTCTCAGTATGGCAGAATTTCCTATGTCTGGCTCAGTGGCACTAATTGCTTGCCAAGTTTGTGCTACTTTATTTTGAAGCCAGAGCCTTTGAACCACAGCCACTCTTCTTAGCTGTTTGTGGCTCATGTGGCAGGGCAATGCATAATGTGTTTTACCATGCTATACTTGCACAGAAGCCTGTAGTGGCTTGTACAGGCTGCATAATGTCATCACTTCCTGCCAGTGGAAGTTACTGTAGGCCTCAGCACAAACACAGCATTCAAATATTTAGACTGTATAAACTGAAGCCTTCCCTATCTCTTTAGCTTACCTGTCCTGGGTAGGCCAGGACTGGGCTCCTGTTTGGGCTATGATGATGGCTTCCTCTGCATTTGAATTTATGCCTGTTGGCCTTCTAAATTTCCTGTTTTCATTTAAGGCCATAGCTGAGCTGAGGAGAGTCTGCCAAGGCTAAGTTTGTTCCTTGAAATGAAAGTCCTTCAAATATGTCCAGAATTAAAAATGGATAGCAGAGATGTCAAAAGACTACTGCAACATTGATTTGGGAATGTTTTAATTAACAACAGAAGGCCTTTTGTGTTCTTGATTTTCCCGTATTCCTGTTTATGCATTCCTGTAAATGTCTATTTCTTTTTTCTTCTAATTTTTCCTCTTCCAGTTTCTTCTCTTGCTATGCTTTTTCTGCATTCAGTATTTGTGCTTACCTTAGAATGGGCCTCTTCTGCTGCCTCTGCCAGACCACTGGTTCCTGTAGTCCTAAATCATCCCTTCAGTAGTAAATGTCTGAGTTCCGTGACTCATAAGGGAGGTGAAAAGCTGGGGGGGGGGGGGCGTTCAGTTAAACATGGAAATGCATAGGAAAGTCAGCAGAACCGAAATATGACCTCAGTATTTAATGTCCAAGTGGTTTCAGGTTTTCACTTCCTCAGTTTTCCCAAAGCTAATGCAGTACTCTTCAGGAACAAACAGACAAATCTATATTCCCTCCACAACACCTGTACAAGCAGGTTTTTCAAGAGCAGCTCTCTGGTCTTTAAGAACAAGGAAATGTTTTCATCTCTGGTCTGCAAATAACTTTGCAGACCTCATGATTCACCTTAGCTTCAGAGTCTCCTATCCTGGAACCCTCAATTCTAATTCCTGGCCTCTTTCCAGGGAATTAAGAGGGAAATCTAGCAGTTTTTGTATCTGGAAAGGGGAGGGGGAGCCCTGTGAAATGTAAATATTTACTTTTAAAAATTTGTGGTGTTGGGTCTCAAGTTTGAGTGGCTGTTATGTTGCTGACCTCTAAGATATATGACAGGGCTGGCCAAACTTGCTTAACATAAGAGCCACATAGAATAAACGTCAGATGTTTGAGAGCCGCAAGACAGAAAGGGAGGAAGGAAGATTAGATAGAGAGATGATGGATGGATGGGGGAAGGGAGAGGTGGAAAGAAAGCAACTTTAACTTTAGATGAATTCTCCAAGCTACCATCTGGTTTGGCTTGGAGAAGTGATTTAAAGAGAAAAATGCCTTCTCCAAACTAACTGACAGGGTGGTGGGGGTTTCAAGAGCCACACAATATGTGTAAAAGAGCCACATGTGGCTCTCAAACCACAGTTTAGATCACCCCTGGTATATGACCACATGGCTCAGTTCAGGAAGAACTCAAAGCTATGGTTGTTTTAACTATGGTTAGAGTGTGAAACCAAGATTCAGCTTTCAGAGGGTTGTTTAAATTCTGATTTTTCTCATCAAATGCTGGTTTTATCACTTTCATTCTGTAGCCAGGAAGGGCAGTGCCAGGTAACAAGTCATAACTAAATACACTTGATCTTAGCCAAAAGGCTGAGAAGCACTGGTGGCAATTCATCATGGAGCATAATAAAATTACTGTACAGTCATAACTAAAGTAGAATTAATCCAGGATATTTGTGTTCACACACCATGAGAATCCATAGTTAAGACTAGCTGTGGTTAATAAACCAACTTTAGATCATGGCTTCTGATCTTGGTTTGACAGATCTGAACTAACCAAAGTTTGTGAAGAGGCCTGCATTCAGATAATCACACTAAAACATACATTTAATTAAACTATGATGTTGTGTGATGTTTGAACTGAAACAATGTTATAACTTCACATTTGAGATAAGAAAGTACTTCGTTTTCCTTGTGCTTTTTTGCAACTTGTAAAGCTGTGATAAGTAGTATAACATGGCCAGTGGTACCTGGTGATGTAAAAAGGAGAGAAGGATAACTGAGCATAAATACTGCTGAAAGACCATAAAACAACAGGACAAAAATAAAGTTGCCATACTCCAGTTGGGGCCTGGAGCTCTCCAGGAATTACAACTAATCTCCAGGCTACAGTGATCATTTCCCTGCAGGAAATGGCAACTACAGAGGGCAGACTCTCAGGCATCACTTCCTAACTGAGCTCCCTTCCCTCCCCAAACTAAGTGCTACCAGACTCTACCCCCAGATCTCCAGGAATTTCCAAATCCAGAGTTGGCAACCCTAAGAACTATCTTTAGCACTACAGGCAGGAATACCACATTGAGAAAACGCACATGCTGCCTCTCCTGAGACTTGCTCAAGGTAGGACATGGAATAAAAACCATAAAATATCAATACTAAATCAAATAATAAAACTATTGTCTAAAATGATATTCATATAGCAGACTATGGAAGCAGACTATACAATAGTTAAAATTAAGGTGGAGCCTTTCATTTACAAGCCTGGATAAAGAGAAGTGTTTTGACCTGGTGCCTAAATAGGGTTGCCAAGTCCAATTCAAGAAATATCTGGGGACTTTGGGGATGGAGCCAGGAGACTTTGGGGGTGGAGCCAGGAGCAAAGGTGTGACAAGCATAATTGAACAAGGGAGTTCTGGCCATCACATTGAAAGGGACAGCACACCTTTTTAGATGCCTTCCTTCCATAGGAAATAATGGATAGGGGCACCTTCTTTGGGGGGCTCATAGAATTGGACCCCTGGTCCAATCGTTTTGAAACTTGGGGGGTATTTTGAGAAGAGGCACTAGATGCTATACTGAAAATTTGGTGCCTCTACCTCAAAACACAGCCCCCCTAGAGCCCCTGATATCTGCGGATCAATTCCCCATTATTCCCTAAAACTGCCGGAGATCTAGAGCTGTGGGGGGTGGGGCTTCCCCCGCCGGCTAGCTGGCTGGGGGGGTGGGGGGAACTTGTAAAACCAGGAGATCCCCCGCTGGGACCTGGGGATTGGGAAGCCTATGCCTAAAGGACAGTAAAGTACTGTAGACACCAAGCTTCAAAGGGGAAGGGCATGCCAAAGGCAAGGGGCCACCACTGGGAAAGCCCTGTCTCTGGTTGTCACCCACCTCACCTCTGCTGGCAGGGTCACAAACAGCAGGTCACAGAAAGAGACTCTTACAATGAGATGGAAAGAGAGAACAAACAGCATTCTGGACATTCACTATTTGTTCCCTTTCTCCTTACCTGGCTTGTCCTTGAACACCATTTCACCTCTTACCATAACAGAACAAATGGGGTTCCTTCTCCTTTTCAAATCACAGTACATAACAACAACCCCCTGGAGATTTGAGGGTGGAGCCTGGAAGAGTGGGGTTTAGGAAGAGAAGCGACTTTGATAGGGTGTAATGCATGCAGTCCACCTTCCAAATCATCCAATTTCTCCAGGGAAAGTGCAATAAATGTTTTAAATAGATAAATAATAAATACGTGATTTATGTAGCCTGGAGATCACTTGTAATTCCAGGATATTTCCAGCTCCTACCTGGAGGTTGTCAAACCTATTCCCAACTGTTCAGGTCCCTCTATAATTGGTTCCCCATCTCACAGGGATCCATGACATTACCAACCAACATATACTCCCACCTGCAAATATTCCCATGTAATATTCATGAGCCAATTTTGCAGCTTTACAGAATCCCTGATGCGATAGAAACATAAGTCTAACTCTGGGCATGGCAATATTTTGACCCTAGATTACATCAAGCAATTGTGAAACCAAAATATTATGGGAATGTACATAGAAGTTTGAATTGGCTAATAGATGTTTTTGCAAAAATCTAATGCTTGGAGTTTGGAAAACTGGGAATTCAGTTCTTTCCAAAGACTTTGCATTTAGTCTGCTCCCTGGTGTTACTGGCACTGCTTACAGCTCCTTTTTGATGGACATCTATTTTATCAGCCTCAATTATCCAACACTCAGTTATTTTCTTAATGCAGTGTGCTATATTTAAATGTCTTTCCCTGATCTCCTAGTGTTTATATAACTCTTACATTAATAATTTTTCTATGTGACCCAAAAACGTGTTAGACGTTTAGAGAACAAAAGAGAAAAAGGTGCTGTCCTCTCCAAGGGGCTTAGTATCTAATTTTACACATGACAGAACAACAAGGCCATGACAAACAATAGGAGAGATGAGGTGAAAAAGGACAAAGGATCCAGTACGCTAGGTAAGCTTCAGTCATCCATTCAAAGACAAATAAAATATCACTCTCTGTGTGTGTGCATGTGCGTGTGTGTGAGGTTGTGTGTGCATAGTAAAGTCAAAGCCAGGGAGTAATGAACATGGGTCATGCTGAAATGGATCTGCATGCATTCTAGATGTAATACCACAAATGGAACAACTCATACATTAATGAAAACCAAAGGTCTGAGAAGTAGTCTAGTTTGGTGCAGTTGCTGTCAATATCTCAGGCAGTTTTAAACAGAAATATTTTGCTGACAAAAGGTTCCAATGTGGAACTTATTTATTTATGGATTTTATATGCTGCCTCTCCAGAGTCCTGCTTGAAATAGCTTAGAAATAAAGATAAATATTTATGCATCCAGAATCTGTAGGTTAACATAGTATGTTGACATTCATCACCATGCAACCTGAAAACAGGACCGGGTGGTTTTTTAAAAGTCTTTTGAATGGAAGGGATCTAAACATGATTAAGTATAGCCCCTGTGTTTTGACCATGACTCCAGTGAACAGCTCCTTGGTGTTGCCTTTCTCCTTTAGCAGTGCCTCATGGTCAATTCCTATTTACTTTTATCATTGCTCCCGTATAGAAGCCATCCTCTGAGATGCATAACTTTAAAATATATATATATTTTAAAAGCATATTAAGGGTACAAAAAACAAAAAGGAAGATGGGAAATAGAAAAAAAACATTGTACATAATATTTACATTTATCTATGATTCCCATAATACACAGTATTTTTAAAAAAATGTAGTTACAGTTACCTCAAGAGGGCAGAGAAATAATGAGGAAAAATAATAAACAATAACAAACAGCATATCTGAGATACATAACTCAATTTAACAGTATAGCTAATTCTCAACATGGCCCTATCTGTTGATAATAAGTCTAAAGACTTGGGCTATGAACAGGCAATACCAAACTTTCCGCAAGCCTGAAAAAAGTTCCAGCCTGAAATATCTAAAGAAAAATTGGGAGGTTAAGACTGCACAAAATAACAGAATCAGTACCTTTAGCGTTAAGAAGTGAATATCCTCTCAGTGGCTGTTGTCAGCCTTCAAGGCTTAGTTTCTGTCAGTAAAAGGGAGGGCCCTTTCCAGGGCTGTTTTGGCCTTTGAGGGAGGCCTAATTGGGGCTAGGCCCAGCAGCATCCAGCAGGTGACTTGCTACCATGCAACTTGCATGACTCATCCAGACTCAGCTGCTTGCTATTGTTCAACAAGATGGGAGACCAAGGTTAAAATCTACACCCTACCATGGAAACTCACTGGGTGATATCTTGGGTCAGTCACACACTTTCAGCCTATGTCTCGGAATAGTTGAGAATAAAATGGAGGTGAAGAGAATGACCGAGTTATTCTGGGTTACCATTGTGGCGCAATGTGAAATATAAATGAAGAAAATAATATCATTGTGGGGGAGGGCAGGTGAAGGGTAGGGAGTTTGGAATGTGAGGAGAGGAAGAAGCAGAGGAAGATGAAGATATGGGGGCTGCCAGGATGAGGAAATAGGGTTGCCAATCCCCAGGTGGGGGCAGAGGATCCCCCAGTTTGGAAGCCCTTCTCCCACTTCAGGGTCATCAGAAAGCGGGGGTTGGGGAGGGAAATTGCTGTACACTCCATCATTTCCTATAGAGACCGATTTCCATAGGGTGTAATGGAGAATTGATCTGTGGGTATCTGGAGCTCTGGGGGGCTGTCTTTTAGATAGAGGCACCAAATTTTCAGCATAGCATCCAGTGCCTCTCTCCAAAATACCCTCAAAGTTTCAAAATGATTGGACCAGGGGATCCAATTCTATGAGCTCCAAAAGAAGGTGCCCCTATCCATTATTTCTAATGGAGGGGAGGCATTCAAAAGGTGTGTGGTCCCTTTAACTGTGATGGCCAGAACTCCCTTTGGAATTCATTTATGCTTGTCACAACCTTGCTCCTGGCTCCACCCTCAAAGTCTCCTGTCTCCACCCCCAAAGTTCCCAGATATTTCTTGAATTAGACTTGGCAACCCTAGGAAAACAGGAAATAGTGTGGGTAGGAGAAAGTGTGGTATCCCTGTAAGTCCTTGTGAGTTCTCAGTTGGGCCCAGCTTGGCAGCTAGCACCACAAAGAGTCTTCACGGGAGGGAAGGAGGAAAAGCTGAAGGCAGGGAAGATAAAGGTAGGTTTAGGGCTTTTTTGAGGAGGAACCCATAGGATGGCTGGCTTGGTGTCAGGGTGTGTGGCCTAATATGCAAATAAGTTCCTCCTGGACTTTTTCTACAAAAAAAGGCCCTGTGCAAAACAATGGTGACAATTAGGGGGTATGTTGGATTATGGGTGGAAAAGTCAGAAGGAATTAGGATAAGAGAAGAGACTATAAAGGCTTTCAAAGGAAATAACTAGAGGAGGAGGTAAATGGGATGCCTCTTTCAGCTCTTTTGGGCCTTCCACTTCTCACTGGGCTTATAATTTGTTGTGCTGCAACTCAGAATTTAAATGTTTGATTCTTATGTTTCTTCCTCATTGTCTATTGTTAAAAACTTGTCTCTCTTACTTCCCCCCCCCAAAAAAATTACATTGTTTTATTTGTTGATTCTGACACATTTGCACATCAACAAGGATTGGAGACCACTTTTAAATAGTGCAAACATCTACAAAACCATGATATTAAATACTAAGTTACTCAGAACAAAACCAAATTTACCCTGTACAATATTCAGAGAGAGTAGTCGTTCAGGTTATAGTTCCATGTCAAATACAAAAACAAAGACAAAATTCACAGAAAACTTAAACAGTGTGAACATTTCAATTTAAAAAGTATAACATCTTACTATAAAGCATTCTGCGTGGTAGGACATTTTGTTCAGATAGGTTAAGTTATTACTGAATACCATACAGCAATAAAAAGGGTTTCATAATTTGTGGTCAAAGGAATCTGGGACTGAACAGAAATCTTAGTCATTATAAAATATTCCCAGAGTCTTTGTTGCCATGCGAGGAGAGATAGGGGATTTTTATCTATCCAGTGCGTCGCAAGTGTAGTGCAGGCTGCTGAGATTAACATATATATTCTAAGTTTGTTTTATCTTTTCCAGGATCCACCCATTTACCAAGGAGAAGCACTTCAGGTTTCAAAGATATGTATGTGTTTGTAATAAGAGCAATATGTGGTGGAGCACCTTTGGGAGTAGGTACCACCGCATTATCAATTTATAGGATTGTAGTCTGATAGTTATGATTTTAGAGGTGTAAGATGGGGATGACCATATTTCTTTCCAGTCTGGTGAGGAAGTTTCTGTTGCAGTCTTTTTGCCATAACTTTTGATATTTCAGAGATGATGTATGATCTAGATTAAGCAGAGTTTTATGTATTCTAGAGATAAGTTTAGTCATTTGTAGATAAGGAATGTAACAGTTTTTCAAACTCTGTTAGAGGTCCGGTCAGAGCTTTCTGCATTAATGGAACAGAAAAAAAATTTCGTATTTGAAAATAATGTAACCACAGTAATTTAAAATCAATTTTTTGCTCCAATTTGTCTTTGTCTAAGAGCTTCCCTTTGTTAAAAACTCTACAATTGAAGTAAGGTCTGCATTATAACATATTGTCAGTATATTTGCAGCTTCTTTGGGTGACCATTCTTGATTCATATGTGAAAATTGAGTGGATAGGTTTGGGATAGTCTGTGTCCTATATTTATTTCAAATCTTGATAGCTGTGTGTAAATAGGTTTTTGTGAGAGTAGCTTTAGTTTTGGGTTTCTTAGCATTTGAGTTCTATGCATAATCAAATAGATTTAAAGGTAGGATATCTTGTAGTTCTAGTTGGACCCATGCCAAATTGGGGAGGTTAGGGCCCTAAGCAGAGAGGCTAGATTGGAAGCCTCATAATATAGTGTAAGATTTGGTATTTCAAGGCCTCCAAGCTGTGTTGTTCTATAGAGAGTCCTTATGTTGGTTCGCGGCTGTTTTTTTGCACATAGGAATTGTACAAATTCTCTTTGCCAAGAATCTATATTCCCTATGTATCTCAATTGGAATAGTTTGAAAGAGATAGGGATATTTGGGGAGGAGAAAGTGTTTGATGAGATCTAATCTATCAGTCCAATTTAGTGACAAAGCGTTCAGTTTTTTAATTGAATTTCTAATTTCTATTTGCAGGGGATGGAAGTTTGCAGAAAATATCTGTGACAAATCCGCAGGTATAGTCACCCCTAAATATTTCCAATTTTTGGAAATCCAATTGTAAGGAAAGGATTGTTTAATGTTTTGGATATTTAGTTTGGACATATTGATGGAATAGATATCTGATTTTGTTTGACTAAAAGTTAGTCCAGAGTTTAAGCTAAAGTTGTATAAAACTGTATTTCATGCAGTTAACCTGAAGGTTTAGAAAGACACAAGATGACATCGTCAGCATATAAGGATATTTTATGATAGACAGTTCCAATGTCTATACCTTTAATTAGGGGGTTTGTACGGATCACTTCAGCTAATGGCGCAATGGCCAGTGCAAAGAGAAGTGGAGACGGGGCATCTCTGCCTCGTTCCTCTTTGCAATGATATTGATTCAGTAAAGAGTCCATTTATTAGTAATTTGGCCGAGGGCTCATTATACAGAGCATGTATTGCATTGTTAAACTTAGTGCCAAATCCCATGCCATTTAATACCATTTTCAAATAGGGAATTTCCACACTGTCAAAAGCCTTGGTGACATCTAGTGAAAGTAATAGGGCTTCGAGGTTATTGGATTTACAGTGAGAAATTACATTTAAAAGGCGTCATATGTTGTCTGCAATATTCCTCTTATACATAAAGCCAGTTTGGTCTGGCTTTATGTAGTCAGATAGAATGGTTTTTAGTCTCTTTGCCAGTATCTTGGTAAAAATTTTGTTGTCAACATTAAGGAGTGAGATTGGGTGGTAAGAGGCCGGGTCTTGATGGTCTTTGTTTGGTTTTGGAATTGTAATAATATTGGCCTCTGACCATGTTCTAGGCATGGAGCCTGTTTCCAGAATATGATTACAAAGTGTTGTCAATGGGCCAGCCAGTTCTGCTTTCAAGATTTTAAAATATTCGGGAGGAAGAAACTTATCTCTTTCAATTTTTCTAATATTAGGGTTTTTTTCTAATTAATTCCTTTGTGTGCTCTTTCATTTTTATCCCACTTATATTACTGTAATTCTTCACAAACTGGATTACTTCTCTCTCACTTTAGGCCTTTTATTCCAAGTTGGGTTTTTAAAATTCAAATTATGCTAGGAAATATCATTTTATTAGTTTTTCTCCATTGGTCATCCCTCTGCTTTTCATATTCATATTTTGATTCTTATCTTTCCTTTCCTCTCCTCATTCTTTGAGTTGGTCAGGTGCTTTTCTCTTTTTAAAACCATGGGTTTTTCCTTTAACTTAATTGCATCCTTTTTCTATAACTGCTCCATATGCTTGGAATGGGATCTGGTTTATCAGCTCTTCCAGCATTTAAGAAATAATTTGTTTCAGTTAGCATTTTCCTGGTTATATTATTTAATTGGTTTCATCCCCCTTTCCTTTCTTTTGCTTTTTAAACTTCTTTTTGTGTTTAATTGATTAATTGGATTGTAAACTGCGCAGCACTTTTGTGGGGGTTTTTTACTGTTTTGGTATGGCACTTAGATATGTTTAGCATTAACAAATAAATACTATCATTTTATCAGGATAACTCAATGCCCCAGTTTCAGATCACACTGGGGAAAAGGGAAGCTTCTATCCACAAGAAGAAAGGACCTAAGGAACTCTTAGGATCAGAATAGTAATGGGCCTGAAATAAGCCCAAGCCTGCCCTTCGCCTATTTCATCTATATCCATGATTCTCAGGACTGTTTTGCTTGAGACATCTTGGTTAATCACTTCACAGACTTCTTCACCTTTATTTGTGTTGTGCCATGAGTATGCTAAGATCAGACTTGGGGTAAGGAAGCCAGATTGGCTTGAGCTCTTTGGAGGAAGGTTATGATAAAAAAGTTATAATGATAAATATGTGGAAGAAACTGTTTTTCTGACTGCCATTTTGCTTCCACAGGTTTCATCGATGAAAGACCTTAAGATGGGGGCTATAGCATTGGTGGAACCAGGATCCTATACTATCTCACCTGGAACACTGGTTCATTCCAGTTAGGAACTGTTCATAAAACAGATTTTTAAATTTGTGACAACCATGTCCACATAAATAATGAACTTCTATTTATAATAACAGTAACATTTATTTTAAAAAAAAAACAGTTAAAAAAAACCTGCTAACTGCCACAAGTGGTAGTGCTTTATCCACCCAGCTCTGCCCACTCAACATTTCCATTGGATTTGGATTTTTCAAGGTCATGGTCATCCTTACTATGCTTGACTGATCCTTTAGAAATTACTCCTTTAGCTGGTAGGACTCTGAATATGCAGTGCACTTGAGAGGGAAGGTAAAAGAGAATTTAAGAATATTATTTATTTAAGATAGGTATTCATTATATGCATATAAAGGATTAGAATTGTTTATGTTCAGCTGATGGGATTCTAACACTAACCATTCAGAGAGGCACATTGGCTTGGCAAGGGGGCTCAGTCCAGAAGTTTTTGTGGGAAAACTTATTTAGCCTTTCGTTTCTCTGGAAGCGTGCATTGAAAATGCATCTGCCCCATGTATAGAAGCCAAGTGGTTACTTACAGCCCTGCTTAAGGCATTGCAGAGTAGAATTTGCTGCAGACAAGTCTGTTTGTGGCTACTAGCCAAGGAAACCTCTGCATGCAGAGGGAATAAACCTCTGAATACCAGTGCCAGGAGGCAACATCGGGGAAGGCCTTGGCCTCTATGCCCTGCTGATGGCTTTTGGGGAAGGCCTTGGCCTCTATGCCCTGTTGATGGCTTTCCAGAGTAACTGGTTGGTCACTGTGTGAAACAGAATGCTGGACTAAGTAGACCATTGGTTTGATATAGCAGGACCCTCCTTACATTCTAAAAAGATCTTTTATGATTATTGTCTTTATCTGTTTCTGAACTGTTTATGCTAAGAACTCTCAACAAGCATGGATACTGAAATCCAGTCTTTGCCTTATGGCTTGTTTTATCTTAGCAACTATTAGAGAAGCTTAAAGGACTGATCTTTGTTCCTGTGGCGTATTTCCATAGTCATATACAAAAATCCTATTAGCAAAGGCTTTTTTAAGTGTAATTTTTATGCACCTTTAGGACAAGTTTGCTTGAAGCAGCTCACAACAATATCCAGCAGAATATCATCATCAGACCAATTAACAGTCAAAATAACCCATACCAGTAGCAGCAATTTAAAACCCAAATCAGCATAAAATAACAGCAAGCAATGTTTTGGAGAGCCAGTTTCAGGGAGAGCAGGTTAGAAATCAAATGAAATAAATAATACCTCATACACAAAATCCTCAGGAAATCTAAATCATAATAAAGGCCTGAAAACTGTAAGAGCAATCAGCCAATCCAAAATTATATATATATGTAAAACAGATGGTCCAATAATAAACAACTGAAAGGAGTGTTTAAGTAGCACTCAGTTAAAAGCTTGGAGAAATAAATGTTTTAATCTTGTACCTAAAAACCAAAGGATAGGTGCCAGGTGACCTTCAGAAGCAAAGGCATTCCACAGATGCAGTGCAGCTGCTATAAAAGCCCCATCTCTTGGAGTTACCTGCCTTGCCTCTGGTGGATGGAGGCACAAAGAGCAGGATTTGAGAAGAAAATGTTAACTTGTGGGCAGAGTGATCCATAATTATGTCACTTAACCCAGCATACCTATCTATGTCTTGTTAATCTTTATGATTATAAATAGAATTTGGTCCCTCAGGCTGTCATAATTAGCTTCTGTTCTAATTCAGAAAATTCTATTGCCTCTCTGCTCTGAGTAGTTGTCAGAACACAGTGATTGGGTGTGATGTCACTATGTATCTGAAAGCCTTCTAGGAAGTCATATGTTCTTTGCTTAAAAAATACTCCCATCAGAAACCAGGAAGTTGAATTGTGCTTTCCAATTTTAAAGAGTGGATTTATCTCTTGAGTAAAGACTGAATACACAGTTTCTCTTACGATGCAGTGGTGACTGGCATAATCCTTGTACAATACTGCTGTTTATTATGCAATCCAAGATGGCATTTAGAATAGCAGTAAATTCAATTTAACTGATACATGATGAAGAATTGAGCTTGTGCAGGTTCCTCAATTTAACTGGTACATGATGAAGAATTGAGGAACCTGCACAAGCTTAGTGATAATCTAAAGCACATACGTCACCAATTATTTTATATATTTAATATTTTTACTTCCTCATTCTCTTTTGTGCACAAACAATTACGTTGCATAGCCTCATCAGGTTATTGTTTGGTGTAGTGGTTAAGTGCACGGATTCTTATCTGTGAGAACCGGGTTTGATTTTCCACTCCTCCACTTGCACCTGCTGGAATGGCCTTGGGTCAACCATAGCTCTGGCAGAGGTTGTCCTTGAAAGGGCAGCTGCTGTGAGAGTCCTCTCAGCCCCACCCACCTCACAGGGTGTCTGCTGTGGGGGAGAAAGATAAAGGAGATTGTGAGCCGCTGTGAGACTCTGAGATTTGGAGTGGAGGGCGGGATATAAATCCAATATCTTCTTCTTCTTTGTCATTCATGGTATTCTAACTTCATCTTCTCAAATGTATTACTGTGACTGGTGTCTGGATTTCTTTACTGTTGTTACCAGTCCTACATCATAATCAAGAAGTCCTCTTCAGACAAGTTTTTCCTTTCCCATCACTCTACCTAACTTATTTGCTAATAGTTTTCTCATTCTCTGTGGTGAAGTTTTGTCTTTATGCTGATCAGAATAGTTTCTTCATATCCCAGGGCATGTGTGGGAAATTCATATTTTCCACTCCCTTGCTAATATGTTCAAGCAATACATGCTGCTAGCCCATGTAGTTGGAAGTTAAGGTTCACCGGTGTGATGCTCAATTCATTCATTCTGGAAAGTGGCCACTGAATTCACAATGGCTGTGGTAGAATAAGGCTGAGAACAGCAAACATAAAGAAGTATGTTTGCTGAGTGATTGTTTCAGATTTTTGCATTTTAAGTTCTTCCAAGATATAGAGTGCATCTCGTGCAAACCCAGCACCACAGGGAGGAAATACCATAGGATGGCAGAATGTGGGATTCCACATGGGGACAAGTCACTGCATGGTTTTCCCTGCCACTTGAAAGTTAGGGTGTGCCATTGGCCCCTGAACTGGGTGTGTCCCCTTCAAGCCCTCACCCCAAGATTCCTTAAGGGGACCCTCAAGAGTGACAGAAACAGGAATGCAGGCCACATTCCCTCCAAAACAGATCTGTCCCAATGCTGATCCCCCCAGAATGTAGTTGTGACAATGGAAACAACAACAAAAAACATGATGTTCCCATGAAAAAGTAAACAACCCATCACCCAAATGAACCTGTGTATGCCACAGACACAGGTAGGCATGGGTAGGAAAAGCCAAGGGCTGAATGCTACCAGCTGTATGGCCAGGTGTCCTTGTTGGCTGGACCAGAGGGAAGACTCCTTTCTCAAGACCTGCCAGCCAGAGCCCCACTCTTGGCTGGGCCAGTGCCTCTTTGGCTGGCCAGAGATGTGAGGCATCAATGGCCCATGCTGCCATGGAGTCCCTTGGCACCCCCCCCCCCCGATGTGCTGATGGCCACAACCATGTCTCGCATGTCTCCCACCCCTCACAAGCTTGCAGATGGACTCTTAACACAATAATTTTACAGGAGGTGTTCATGTCACAAAATGTTGCTGTGTGTGAATGTCTTAGAAAAAGGAAAGGGATTTTGTCCCTTTTAGGGCCCAAACAATACATTTATTGTCTCCTGGGCCTATCTAAATAACTGTTGTCTGATTTAATACACCAGGACAGGCAATAGTTGAGCACTGAGGATGTCAGCAGAATTAAGATTTTGTTTATATTTGCAAACTGCAGTAGCCAATATTTATCCAAGCAATTGCAGGTAGATGGTGTTTGATGACATCTTCTGAGACTGAGATGTTAAAAGTAGTGAAATCTAAGTTGTGAGAAAGTGATTTTTATTTGCAAAATGCCTTGCAAAAAAGCTACAGTGAGCTTCTAGATATTTTGAGTCTACATCATCAGGATAAATGGACCCCCCCCACCCCACCCCCCACACACATGCACACAATCACTCAGAACAGCTTATCTGAATGGCTTTGTACAATGCAGTGGTGATGAAAAAGCGGACTTGCTTTTCCTCCAGAATTGTCACAGGACAGGCACAAAGGGAGTCTATGGCCCATATTCAAATGTGTTTGTGTTGAATTTTCTTCCACTTGCTGTCTGTAGTGCAATCCTAAGAAGAGTACATTGACTTCACTGGACTTAGAAAGCTGTATCTTTGTTAAAGATTATACCTCAAGTCATCTACCAGCTCATTTTATAGTCTTCATCTCAGTGAATTAAGAAGCTAAATGGGCCTTGCAGGACTGTAGGTGGCATTTAAAGTTGATTGACCACCTAAGTAATCTAGAGGTTGACCAAGTCTTAGACAAAAACACTACCCTTATCAATATGTAACTCCCTGAGGGCTATCATAGTATTATCCATCCATTAGTCTACGGCAGAAGAATAGTTTTATAGGTCCCCAGCTCCTACTTAGGTAGTAAGTGATGATCAGTCCATGACAAGGAGATTATACTAATTTTTCACATTGATCCATTTTAATTCATCTACATATATGAGACTAGATCAAGAAAATCAGTAGCCATATGAGTTAGGGGCATGATGTAGACATCATAGGACAGAATGATGGGAAATCTGCAATATCAAACATTGCTATGTCTCACTACAGAAATTATATCTCTTTTGGCATATGGTCACCATAATCTGGCTCGCAAATTTAAAATTTGCCTTTTCTGTAGCCCAAAACTTAATTAACTTTGTGCTGTAACTGGAAGAAATATTGCATGAAATTCCAAAATAGGCATACAGAAGTCCCATTGAAATCAGTAGAAGACATTGCTTGCCTGCAGGGAAATGAATGACCTTGTACACACATCTGGTATCTACAGATTTCACCATGGAAAAGAAATTAGACTTCCTTTTCAGATGTTAACATCAGAAGGGTGACAAGCATATGGGCACTGTGGTATTTACCTTCCTTTCTTGATCATAATGAGCAAAAGTATCCTTAGGGCTTTTCACAGATGCATGTACATGATTAGGTTTCTTTTTACACAGTTAGCAGCAGCTGAATGTAAGACCTGAATCTGCTGAAAAGCATATTAAAAGTAAAGTGAAGTGAAAATTCCTTTCATGGTATTTGGCCATTGGTGGCATATTTCCATGTGCAAGACACCATCTGGTGTTGCAGAGATCTAGTAATGAGCATGAATGTGTGAACACATGCTGTCTTATTCCTGTTGTAGCACCTTCCGAAGCCTTTTGGTCTGGAAAGTTCCTTACCCTATGACTTTTTGTCCTTTGTGAAGTATAAATATCAGCTGATGTGAGGAACCTCTGTCTGAGCCACACATAGAAATGCTCTTGTAGATAAGGTCTTCCTGTGGAAGAGAGAGTATTTGCATTGTCATGTGGCCTCTGCCTTCACACAGCTTTGTATTTTTTGGGAAGGAACTCAAAGCTTGAGAGAAGGAGAAATATAAGTAGACACGATGTCATCCTTTCCTACAGATAGGAAAGACTTGCTGGCAGCCAAGAAACCATGTATGTGCTTCCAGAGTAATTGTTGATGCAAGGTTTCTATTTATGAAGGCACAAGCAACTGCCTATCCCAGTGCTTCATGTCTGTGAATTAAACAAATGTTAACATGTTAAGCTAACCTTTTAGCTTGACAGGTTGCCAGCTCTTAAGGATATTCATACTTCAGCTAGGATGGTTTCTGACTCAGCTCTGGGGTGAAATCATTTGATGTGGAGGAGGGGGAATGAAATCTTCGTATTTCTTTCTGTGCAAGACTGAAAAGAGGCCTCAAGGGAGAGGTTGGCAAGGTTTGGAGTGGTGCCACAAAAAAGGGGTGTGTGTTTATATAGTACAAACTCTCACTCTGGCCATATTGAACAATGTTGATTTCACAGCCCAGCAGCAGAATATGTATGGCAATAAGATGTCTCTCTGAGTCAGTCTGCATATTAAAAGGCTGAGATTAGATTTGGCAACAAAAATACATTTTATTTTCATTGCTGGATTTAATTAATCACACACACACTTTCAGACACCTTACTATACTGCATGGCCTGTTGTGATGCTAAATTCCAAGTGAAGATTGCCTGCTTCATTCCAAGTGAAATATAATACAGTGATCTGTAGAAGTTGTTCAAAAGCCCGCTTATTACAGAAGCAATATACTTATGCTTTGGCTCTGAGGATCTTTCTGGCCACACCTGTGTTCCCAGATGATATCATCAGTCAGAGGGCAATTCCCTGGAAATTCAGAGAAGAGACTACTGAGAGCTACATATTTGGACATGTCTAGACATTTCTTCATAATTGCTCAGAGAACAATGAGCAGGAAATATAGAAAGCCTTTGGTAGAAATTCTGTAGGTATGCATACTGTGACGCTAATGGGAAGAAAATCTGGCAACGCTTCATAGTTACTTTTTGAGGTGCATATATTGAGTTGTGTTGGAATGTTGTTAATATGCGTCTCATTTTTTGTACAAGTTGCCAATAGCATTGAGTAATGGTTGTGCCTTGAAGCATTGTTCAGTATTCCATTCACATAGCTATTTAGCAAAGTTAGAAATGTTGAGATTCCTAGTGTTAACATTGTGCCAGAGTATTAAATTATCTATGACACCAAGCAGTATTTCCTCTAGCAACCCAGCTCCTGGGTCTGTCTGGTATGAAATACAATTACAAATGGACTAAAAACTACTTGCTTCCATAGCAATTGCCTTTTATACATTATTTTATACTTTTGATCCATTTTGCTGCTGAATTCGCTACTGAATTCTTAGCACTATCTTCCTATTTATTTCTGTCTTGGTTTTGTTTCTAATTGCAGCGAACTAGCTGCTGTCTTCACCCAGCATTTTCCACACAGGCAGACTCCTTGTGAGAATTCTGCATGAATGGAAAGTTGCAAGTTTGACCCAGAAATGCAAGAATTGCCCCTACTGCACTTAGCCACGGGATGGATTTGGCCATGGTCATGTGCCAGTGGACTATACCCAACAGGAATTCAGTACAGGGAGTGTAATGTCCAAAGGCGTTTATCCCCTGGGAGCACACTTCATGCATCCATCTTTCCTGGCTAAATACAGCATGCCTACTGTAAGGTACTGAGTCGCGAGACGGGTTGAAGGCAACATGCTTTATTCAGTGGTACATTACAAGAAAGGGAGCACGCGGGTCGGGTCCCGCTTATATACATTACCCGGAACTGCCCCCTTGACTGACCAGACCAATCCTGGCCAGTCAAACTTCCCGCCGTAGATCTTGATGGGCAGGGCGTCTGGCGAGCCACATCCGGAGACATGTAGGTCGCCTTTAGCAGCGATCGCCAGGTGGTACAACAGCTTATGTTCAAGACATAACACTCCTCCCCCCTTAGCTCAGGACACATAGTCCCGCAAGTAAGCGGGGGCCATGCGCTCCCGGGTTGACCTCCTCGGGGTTGCTAGTGGAGTCGGAGCAGCTTCCGGTGCCGGGGCCATGTCAGCTGTGGCGGACGGGGCGGTGGCTTCCCCGCATGGGGGAACCCCCAGCCTGAGGTTGCCTGAACCCTGCTGCTCGTTGGGTGTCTCTACCCTTGGGGGGTCGCCCCCGCTTTGGAGTGGCTCCACTGCCTGATTGGCCGGAGCGGTCAGCGGGGCCGGCTCTCTGCGTGGGTGCGGCCGTGGGTCCCTCCTCACCCCCGTATTTCAGTTGGTTCTTCCTGTAAGGTGCAGCGGCGCATTTGGTCTATGTGCCTCCGCAGTATACTGCCTCCCTCCGTTGATACGTCATAGTGGTGGGACCCTATTACTCGTAGCACCTGGCCCGCTACCCACTCGGGGCCGCTAGAATAGTTCCTTGCGTACACTGGATCCCCTGGGATGAATTCCCTGGCCGCTTCGCTGATCTCAGGGGAACTGCGGATGTCGGTGGCCCTGTTGGGGTGCAGCCAATCTAATCGTGTGATTAGCTTCCGTCCCATTAACAGCTCGGCTGGGTTGACCCCAGTGACTGGGTTGGGGGTTATCCTATTATCGAATAAAAAGGCGGCTAGGCGGTGGTCCCAATCCCCCTGCACGATACGGCCCAGGGCTTTAGTGGTGCGCACCATCCGCTCTGCTTGGCCATTGGTGGCCGGGTGGAATGGGGCGGACCGTATGTGCTGTATTAGGTATCTCTGCAAGAACTCCCAGAATTCCCGGGAGGTGAAGGCCGTCCCATTATCCGAGAAGATGGTGTCCGGAATCCCGTGCGTGCTCAGGGCCCTGCGCAGCGCCTGGATCACCACCGCCGTTGAGGTAGAAGCTACCGGAATAACTTCCAACCACTTGGTGTACGCATCCACCAGGATGAAGAATATTTGGCCCTGAAAGGGGCCCGCGAAGTCAATATGTAGCCTAGACCATGGCTTCCTGTGTGCTTCCCAACGTTGGGCGGGGGCGCTGGGCAGTTTGGGTCGGGACTCCTGGCAAGCTTTGCACCTCCGGACCCACCACTCTATTTCTTCGTCCATCCCCGGCCACCACACATAGCTGCGCGCTAAGGCCTTCATCCGTACAATCCCTGGATGTGTTTCATGAAGGGCCTCCAGCACTTGTCTCCGCAGTGGGGGGGAGGACCACCACCCTGCTCCCCCATAAAAGACATCCCTTGTGGGTGGATAGTTCTTCCTTGCGTGTTGTGTATGCCCTGAACTCTTTGCCTTGTTTTCCCTCTGGCCATCCCCCTGCCACGATCACTAAGGCGTCTTTGTCTATCTGGGCACAGTTTCGCTCTGCTGGCGTCAGGGTCCTCGAGTAGTAGGCTACCGGAACCTTCCTCCCGTCCGGGAGTTGGTGACCCAGGATGGCGCCCACCCCATATGGTGACGCATCGCAAGCTAAGATCACCGGAAGGCTCTCATCGAAATGGTGGAGCACATTGTTAGATACGAGCAGCCCTTTGACCGCCTGGAAAGCGGCGTCCTGCTTCTTTCCCCAGACCCACGTGGCATTTTTGTCTAGGAGTCTGTGGAGGGGTTCAGCTATGGCGGCTTTGTGGGGCAGGAACAAATGGTAAAATTTAATAACAACAAGAAGCTTTGTAGCTCTGCCTTGCTCTTGGGGGTGGGGGCTTCCACTATGGCCTTAGTTTTGTCTGATGTTGGGTGGATCCCCGCTGTGTCTACCACAAACCCCAAGAACTCTACCCTCGGTACCCCGAGGGAACACTTTTCTCTCTTGACTTTCAGACCGGCCTCTTGGAAACTTGCGGAGTACTTCTTGCAGCCGGTTGCTAAACTCCTCCGCATCCGGTGCGGCGATCAAAATGTCGTCGAAAAACGGTTGCACCCCAGGGATCCCTTTGAGGAGAGAATCCATCAGGCTCTGAAACACTCCTGGGGCCACGCTCACCCCAAACTGCAACCGTTGCACCTTAAACGCCCCCTGTGGGTTACTATGGTCTGTGCTTCTGCCGTCGTGGTGTCCACGGGCAGCTGGTGGTACGCCTGGGCCAAGTCTAGTTTCCTGAAAATTTTGGACCCTGCTAATGCCGCCAGAACGTGGCTGATTACTGATACGGGGTAGGGGTTATCTTGTAGTGCCTTGTTAATGGTGCACTTATAGTCGGCGCATATGTGCACCTCCCCGTTCGGTTTCACTGGGGTAACTATAGGGGTCTCCCATGAGGCATAGGCAACAGGTTCCAGCACTCCCTGGGCTGTGAGGCGCTCAAGCTCTGCTTCAGTTTTAGGCTTCAGAGCGAACGGAACCCACCTGGCCTTCAGCCTTATGGGTCGCATGTGGGGATCGAGGGGTAAGGATATGGGAGGGCCCTTGTAGCACCCCAGGGCCCCATCGAACACCTCAGGGAACTCCCTGCACACGTTTTCAAATCCCCGTGTCCCCAGCTGCTGCACCCCCATGATCTTTATTCCCAGCGGCCTGAACCAGGCCAGGCCCAACAAGGTGGTGAGCTGCCGTTTAACCACTAGTATGTCGAGTTTATCCCTAAACCCATTATACTCCACCCCCACCGTTGCCCACCCCAGTATCTGAACGGGATTTTTCTGAAAGTCCCGTAACATGAAGCATGCTGGTCGCAGTCTGGGCCGGCCACGTGGTTACAGCTTCCTCAAGGATTCCTCCGATATTATGGAGATGGAGGAACCCAAGTCCAGTTCCATCAGGCAGGGTTTCCCCTCGATCCTGACCGAGACTTTGACCTTTTGCGGGGTCTCGTCAGGCAAGTTCATTACCTGCACGCTGGTCGAGGCGGCCAAGTAGTCCCCGGTCGATTCCTGATGGCTGGACTGGCGGCGGCAGGTGACCTTGGCCTGGCACGCCCTTGCAATGTGGCTTTTCTTGCCGCAGTTCCTACAGACCACGTTGCGGTAGGGGCAGTCCCATTGCTCGTGTTGGTCCCCGCAGCTGGCGCACTTGGTGGCGGCTGGTCTCGGGGTCGCTGGGTCGCTTGTAGGCCCACCCGTTTGGCAGCGTAGCTGGTGTGCCTCCTCCTCGTCTGGTTGGCTGGGGGCCAACTCTTCCTGGTGGATGGCTTCGGCCCTCGTGTTGGAAAAGGTCCTCGTGGTCCGCTCAAACAAAATGGCCTCATTGAAAGTGTTCTGGAGGGTGAGCTCTTCCCTTGCGAAGAGCTTTTGCTGCAATCTTTCGTCCCTCAGGGTCTCCTCTAGCTTATCGAAGCTACAGTTGCCCACAATTTGGCAGAGAGCAGCCAGGTAGTCCGCTGCCGTCTCTCACGCCTCTTGGTCCCGCTTGTGGACGAGGAACCGGCGAGCGATGAGTGAGGGTTGGGGCAAGAAGTGCCCGGTGAGGAGTCTGATGATCTCCTCGTACGTCTTCTCCGTGATCCTCGCGGGGGCCGAGAGACCCTTGGCGATCTCGAACGTGGCCTCCCCGCAGATGCTCAGGAGGACGTCTCTCTTTAGGCTATCCTCCGTTATCCTGTTCACTCAAAGGTAGCACGTGACCCGCTCCGTGTAGGTCTCCCACCTCTCCGGAGTAGCGGGGTTGAACTCTTCGAGCTGGCCCGTGGTTCCGCTCTGGTTAGCCATGGTGGCAGCGGCGGCAGGCATGTCGGTTTGCAACCGATTTGCCTTCGTCGTCTCCAACCAGATCCGCAAAGCCCCTCTGGAGTGGGCTGGCTAGGATCCCATCCTCGTCGCCACTGTAATGTACTGAGTCGCGAGACCAGTTGAAGGCAATATGCTTTATTCAGTGGTACATTACAAGAGATGGAGCACGCGTGCCGGGTCCCGCTTATATACATTACCCGGAACTGCCCCCTTGACTGACCAGACCAATCCTGGCCAGTCAAACTTCCCGCCGTAGATCTTGATGGGCGGGGCGTCTGGCGAGCCACATCCAGGGACCCGTAGGTCGCCTTTAGCAGCAATCGCCAGGTGGTACAACAGCTTATGTTCAAGATGTAACACCTACTTATCCCTCTCTCTTAGGGTAATCTAAGCATTAACTGGTTCTCTGGAGGCAAGTAGGAACTTTCTGTTCCTGGTGAGATGCTTTGTCTTCACTGTTCTAGAATGGCCAAGGGTGGAGGGTTTTTCCCCCATCCTCTCTCTGTTGATGACTGCCAATTGATGACTAAAGCAGGAGCCACATGTGGTGCTTTCACACATATTGTGTGGCTCCCAAATCTCTCTCTGTCCCGATGACTGGCTTGGAGAAGGCATTTATCTCCTTAAATCACTTTGCCAAGCCAGCCATTGGCTTGAATGCATTTAAAGTTAAAGTTGCTTTATTTCTACCCCCTCCCCCTCTATTTGCTTTCTTTCTACCTTTCTTTCCTTTCTTCCTGTTATGTGGCTCTCAAACATCTGACATTCATGTCTTGCGGCTCTCAATCATCTGATGTTTATTCTATGTGGCTCTTATGTTAAGCAAGTTTGGCCACCCCTGGACTATAGCGTGTTATGTATAGGCAGTAATATTAAGCATCAAAAATTGTTAAAATGGCTGTTCACAACCTGTAACTGACAGAGCCAGATAGGAAGCTGATAAGAACATGAAACCAGGCAAAAAGCCTACTTTAAGGTGTATAGTGTAAGTACAGGGGTGTGGGCAGGCCTTACTCTGTAGGGTTGACAGAGTATGAACATATGAAGCTGCCTTATACTGAATCAGAACCTTGGTCCATCAAAGTCAATATTGTCTACTCAGACTGGCAGCGGCTCTCCAGGGTCTCAAGCTGAGGTTTTTCACGCCTGTTTGCCTGGACCCTTTTTAGTTGGAGATGCTGGAGATTGAACCTGGAACCTTCTGCTTACCAAGCAGATGCTCTACCACTGAGCCACTATCCCTCCCCAGTCACAGATCCCTTGGAACTAGAGGTGCACTGATCATAGTTGAGAGGTGTGCCATACTAATCTCACTTTTCACCAAGCACAGTTAAGAGTTACCAGGTCCCTTCTGTCAACTGGTGGGGGGGACTTACCAGGAGTGGGAGGGAGCCCTAGGCCACAATGACAGCAATGTCATTTCCAGAGTATACTTGAAGTGATGACATTGCATCATGACATCACAGCAACACTATGGTATTTGGGCAGAAACTCTAAGGTAAAATGGCTTCTACCATAGAGTTTTTACACAAATACCAGAGCATCACCATGACATCACCGATGTGATAACATAGTATACGCTGGGAATGATGTTGTTACGTTGCTGGCAACAGCAACCTACACCTGCTTCCCCTGCTGGTAGGTCCCTCGCCAGACAACTGATGGGTAGTGGGAGTGAGGCCTGGGGAAGGGGATCTCCCGCCTCCATCAGGAAGATGGCAACCCTAGGTATAGTAGCTGAGTGGGTCACTGAGAACCACAATGTGTAATGCTGCATCTGGGTCCCATTGTCCAGACAACTTATTTTGACAACCTAAACGTGGCAGCCTCTAGTCCCCAGTGGTGGCCAAACTTACTTAACATAAGAGCCACATAGAATAAACATCAGATGTTTGAGAGCTGTAATACATGAACAAATATTACACACACATCTTTATTAAAACTCTTAATGGCCGCAGTCAGAAGCACCATTTAACCCGTCAGCAAGGTGCTCCTGTTTTTGTTCCTCCTTATTTGAAATGGAGTTGCCTGATCAGACATCTCGACTGTAATCTACCTTGCCAGGTGCCTGTCCCATCACTGACTGATCAGATGACCCAACCTTTGCACATGCACATAAATAATGCCACTGATTGGATCACCCATGTAGGGACTATTTTCTAGGAGCCTGGATTAAACGATTGTATTACTCACAAATCTCAACCTAAAAAAATAGACTCGAAAAAAGTCTGTGGTTGCTCAGAATGCATCTCTTGAAGCACTTAAGGCACCTGCAGGTCCCTGCTGCCTTTTGCTGATTATGCAGTTATGCACATATCACTTAAGAATATTTTTAAATGGTGGCGACAGGGACAGAGGTTGCAACAGCTTGATGATGCCGGAGTGATCAGACAGAATTCATTCATGACCCATCATCAAGCATTTAGGACAGGACTTTATGCACTTTCAAATAAGTCCAGAACTGAGTCAGGGCAGGATGGGTTGCTTGGAACTCACAGACCATTCCCAGCTGTTGCTGTCTGAATGTACACTTTAAATCTGATAGGCATCCATGGCTATGACGGATATAAATGCACGTCTGACTTTGAAAGATAATACATATGTATGCACTTTACAACATGACTATGCTAGAAGGAGACTTTTTTTTAAAGCAAAAGCTGGGAATAATAGTCTCCATAAGACCAGCATAGGGAAAGGTTAGGGAATTATTTTTTGGCACCAGTGGGAGAAAGAAACACATATGTACCATATAAACCTGACCATTGTTTGTATCATTATGCATCTCTCTTTTCCTTGACACCAAGATTAGTAAATACAGCTCTTACAAGAGCTGTGAAACTAAGAGGAAATCCAGCACTGCCCTTTTTAATTCAGTCCCTCCATCCAATGGCTCCCTTGGCTCTTGCACTCTCTTTCCCTGCTCCAGGTCTCCAGGTGACCTCTGTGGTGGAGGAAAAGAGCTTGCAAGACTGCCTTTTCTCCCCTCCTTCTCCACTTCACACATGGCGGAAATAGTCACCTACCTATGGGTCAGCACTCAGAAGCTGACTGAGGTCCCAATGCTAAGTATGTTCACTTGAGAGTAAGCCTGCATTAAGTTCCTCCTCAATCTTCAGAATCCACACAATATGTGTGAAAGAACTGCTTGTGGCTCCTGAGCCACAGTTTGGCCACCCCTGCTCTAGCCTGTTCTCCCTATCCTGTTATGTGCCAGGGGCTTTTTTAGACTATGCTTTAGTTATTTCATTGTGGTCTTACTTAAATCCAGGCTCATGTATCACATGCTTCTTTTGGGTTCCAGGGTAAATGATACTGTCCTTTCATGTCAGATAATATGGAAGTAACTAAATACAGTCTGAACTTGATGTGACCAAGAAGCTTGCATTAGGAAGTATTTTCATATTAAGAATGCATCCAATATAAAGTAATTTTTTTCTTAATTGGGCATTGATGAGGGAACAGTCCCAGACTAAAGAATGCCCTTTACTTGTTCTTCTTGTCATATGTTCTCAACATAACCTTGAAAACAGAATGTGTAATGTACACTTTTACTTCTTCACATTTATGCTGACTTTTCTCAGCTTAACAGCAAAGACAGACAAATCTGTTTATAGTCTGCTGTATGCACTAGCACAATGCTGTACTGTTAGACTTGTGGGCTCCAGAGGGGAATGTTTGAAAAATATAAAATGGTTCCATTGACTTTTTTTCTTCTTTAAATCAGAAAAACTGTTAATATTAGCTGGTGGGAAAGCTTCCTTTTAAGAAGAAACAACAACTTAGACCCATATTCGAGGCCTAGAATGTTGACACAAGAGACAGGACTAGATTGTTGTTAGATTTAGTGCAGTAGCACTTTCATGGGGTAGACTGGGAATGCCGCAAAGTCCGTACAACTTTATATGTTCTCTGTAAGATGCTGTCAGAATAATATCCTTTAAGTTTAGTAGAACATAGAGTGAATGCCCAAACATTCTTCCTGTATATACACAACTCCTGAAGCAAAGGATGGTCACAGTAGCTGACTTTTGATATCCCTGGAAACCCCAGTTTTCTTACTATCCCAGAGTGGAGTTGCCATCTCATATGAAATAATATTAGCATTTGGTCAGTTAGCGAGTTTAACTGTTTTAATATTTAAAGTTATTCATTACAAGATGAATTGCAGTGGGGTTGTACTGAAGAAAAAAACAAAGACTACAACAGTTTATAGTAATAGAGCCAGCTTGAACTGGCCCTTTTATATGACTTCAGCTAGTAGAAAGCATCAAATCTTGTTCACCATCCCTGTTTCATTCTGTCAATAACCTCCATTTTGTCAATAACCTCTAATCTGAACCCTGAAGGACCATAACTATCCTGTCAGCTTGTGGGTTGCTGAGCCCAATAAGGCTTTATTCTCTTTTCTGCTGAGGTCCACAGGTTGCTTTGTTATTTAATATGTGACTCTTCAGCTAAAAACAATTCTCAAAAAAGAATGAGCATTAATGAACCCATCACTCTTTAAGAGACTCAGGTGCAATTGCTAGTGGCTAAACAACTCTGTCCTAGCCTCCTGGTTCCTCTGAAAGATGGTAGAACTTAGGGAGCTGCCGTCTTTACATTTGGACCTCTCAGTGACCTATGATGGGGAGGCAATTTTTTTTTTTTTTGCTTGAATGCTAATTCCCCCCCCCCCCCCCCCCAATATCTACATGTTAAGATATTAGTGCTCTGGTACTCAAAATGGGGAGACAGGCTGGGAAGATGAGGGTGGTACTTAGCCAGACACACCGGAAACAAACAGAACCCTGGAGTCCTTGCCAGTGCCTCAACCCTAAACAGACCAACCTCACATGTTGAACAAACTGGTCTGGCATGCCATAGGTTGCCTACCCCAAACTATGTCTTTGAACTCCCAGTGTGGTGTCACTAGTATGTTGTCTGGGTTGCCTCTTCCTTGCCTGCACATAGCATCAGGCCTGCAAACATTATTTTGTTTCATGTTGTTTCTGTGTAAAAGGAGTGCATGTATCTAGGAGGTTTTGGAAAGGAAAACTTAATATTGTAGCAGAAGCTTTGCTCCAAAGAAAGTGCAGTGCTGGGCAGCCACAATAAGAGCCAACAATAGCAACGCAACAACAGCAAAGGCTTTGGATGTGGCATACCCACATTAAAATACCTTGTTGGGCATAAAGCAAAATGGGTGTCCTTGGTTATGTCATTTATTCCTGAACCTATCTAGCTTCCTTACTAGCTTACCCTGCAGCAGAAAAAATGAGCTGCAGATACACTTCCCCTGAAAAGCAGTGGAGAAAAGAAATGTAATGTTGACATTTTGGATAACAATGTCAGTATATTGAATGGCTGGGTAGTGTACAAATTGGTCTCAAGCCTCCCAAGGCTGAAAAATCTTGTGTACGTTTATCTCTGAAAACTGTAGGACAAGTGGTTTTCTTTTCCCTGAATTTCTCACCCTTTCTGAAGGCACTGCACTACAGTACAGAGTCAGAGACAGCTGGCATAATGACAAGAGATGTGGAAAAAATGAATGCTTTGTCACCCTCCGTCTGGATGTTACCGTCATTTTAATGCTAATGTGGTTTCTCTTCAGTCTCCCATCTGAATCTAGGGAAATAAAGCCTCCTGATATTTATGGGATTTTACTAGATTAGCTTAAAAACCTTCAAAGCAAAGAGGCAGTTCATTCAGTAGTGAGGGTTTGCTAAAAATGCCACCTTAGATAAAATATTACAGGAGTTGAGAAAGTATAAATAAGACCCTTGCCTATGAAATGGTTTCTTATGTGAATTTGGGATTAAGTCCAAGAGTATGTCTAGGTTTTAGGGAAATTTATTACCTAAGGTCAGCTGTATTTCTAGGACTCGGAAGATGGGGTGGCAAAGAATTTGCCAGTTGGAGTCAAACATTTCCTTGGTTCCTTTTCTCTTTTCTACTGAGAGAATTCTTTTTGTAACTTTTAATACTCTCAAAATGGTGCCGTTTTGAGTTCTGCTTCCTGAATTGCTGCAGAATCATAATAGCTCCCTATTCTGAAAGCATGAGTTTAGCATATTGTTCTCTTGACAAAGTGCCAAATGTTAATGACCCCTTTTCTGGAAAGACAGCTCTACTGTAGAGAACATCCCTCTCCCAGTGATTTCATCTGAACAAAAACTTTGCTGGCCCTCTTAACTAACTAAAACACTTATCAATTGCTTGCCCTTTTTATTTTATTCTGAGACAAGTTATGGGTTTGTTTAATGACCTGTTAAAAAGCAGAACTACAGAAATCTGGCTTTTTCCTCTAAACCTTTTTTAGGGGGTATTTTTGACATTTTCCGCATCCCCCATTTATCACTTATTTTTCTTTCCAACTGCTTCCATTTTATCCTTTACTGTGACATTCCACAAACCCTAGAATTACAAGTACCAAAACCCACCTCCACACACTTGAAAGTACCATTTCCAGCAGTTTTTATATCTATGAAAAGTATTGAAGATATTCTGGGGGCAGGTTGTGGGGGGTGGCTGCTAATGTTTTAGATCCTTCTTGGTGCCACTGCAAAGTGTTCGCATTTCTCAGCAGTCTGTTCTATACCAAGAGTTTCCATATTTTCTGTGCGGTTCTTGTCCTTGCTAATCATTCATGTTTCAATCAGAAGGTGATGGAAATAATGTCAAGACACTTGTCAAGTGATCAAGGAAAGAAGTACAGGAGAAACAGTGCATTCTTCCTTACATAGCTAGAGTAGGAGCTGTAGAAGGCATGAAGCACACTCACCTTGATTTGGTTGTCAGCCTATGTATGATTATTCTTCAGCAGCAGCTATTGCTCTGTTCCATCACTACTGTAATAAGCAATTAAATGGGACAAGTATGCAAGTATGCCAAAGTAAGACATTCTTTTGCTTCATAAAAAGGGTAACTGTTTGACCAGTGCTGATAATATTGCTATGGTTATTATACAGCATAACAAAGTATTCACAATAAGTGCTCTTAAGATACACTGGAATCTTAACTCTCCTGTGCTGACATTTCTTTTCCTCTTTGTCCTCTGAAATGGAGTTTCTGTAGAATTTCTTGTTAAAGCCCAGTCACTGCAAAAGAGGGCACAAGGTCTGCAGTAAAGGCCTTGCCCCTCCACTAGCTGCTTAGGGCACCAGGAGTTAAGTCAACCAGATGTTGTCCTGCCTACCTGCCCATGTCATCAAGGTCTGGCAAATCAAGTGGTAGCCCTAGGAAGGGAACCTACTCACTCCTTCCATCCTTGGGGAGGTAGGGGACTTATTGCTTCCTTCCCCTCCTTGTGGGGGGAGGACAACCTCAGCCCTTTCCTCCACTGTGGCTACCTTAATGCTGAAGGGAACAAGAAGGCAACCAGTGGCTTCTTGTCATGGTATGGAGGGAACAAGGAAGGGTATGCCCCACTATAGAGAAGTGAGAAGGTGGGTAAGAACTTGTTGGCATGGTGGCAGGGAGGGGGTAGACACCATCTTCCTGCTTCCCCATGGTATGGCGGGACAGGTGCCATCTTGCTGCCTTCCTGCAGCATGGTGTGTGTGTGAGAAAAGTGTCTGCTGCCTTTCCATCTGCCTGTGGTACGGCAGGGGGCAAAGAAAGTGGGGTGACATATTCTTGCCTCCCTGCAGTGTGTGTGGGGCAGTTTGGGTGCCAAAACCTGCATTGCTCCAGGTGGAGAGGGGATCCCCAAGTTTCACAAGTTTTTAGATCAGTCCACAAAAGCAGGCCTGTGAAGCAGGTTATTCTCATTCCCATTTCACTAATGGGATTTTCAAACCACGTGATAGGGTTCCATTGCAGTCCAGGAATGCCTGTATCCATCCCTGTTCTTCAAAGCTCTTACATTGATAGTGGCCAGGAGGACTTTTATTGATTCCTTTTAATCTGCCGAGTGCCTGCTTTGTCAGTGATAATATTGCTGCAGTTTTAAAATGCAGTTTAAAAAGAAGGTGTCTTAAAATATTATGACTTGCAACTTTTTGCCTTAAAGTATTTCTGTGAATTTCATTCAGAATGTTTTTGCCTTTGTCCCTTTGTCCCTTCCTTGATGGGCGGGGACAAAGGGTGGCAATTGGGGGAGAGCTGTCCCAGAGGCACCCACTAGTGTGTGGGGTGCCACAAGGTGCAGTTCTCTCCCCGATGTTATTTAACATCTACATGCGCCCCCTTGCCCAGATTGCCCGGGACTTAGCATTGCAGGCTGTGGCAGGTTGGCTCAGGCTAAGTGGGTTGAAGTTGAATCCAACGAAGACAGAGGTCCTTTGCTTGGGCCGTGGTGCCCTGGGGGGGGGGGGTGGAAATCCCCCTTCCGGCTTTTGACGGTGTACCGCTGAAAGCGGCCCATAGAGTCAGGAGCTTGGGGGTTCTTCTGGAGCCTTCATTGTCAATGGAGGCACAGATAGCGGCCACTGCCAAGTCCGCGTTTTTTCATCTTCGACAGGCGAAGCAGTTGGCCCCCTTCCTTGGGCGCCAGGACCTAGCAACAGTGATCCATGCTACGGTCACCTCGAGACTGGACTACTGTAATGCCCTCTACATGGGGCTGCCCCTGTGCCGAACTCGGCGGCTGCAGCTGGTGCAGAACGCAGCAGCTAGGCTATTGTTGGGGCTCCCAAGATGGGAGCACATACAGCCGGGGCTGCGCGGACTGCACTGGCTGCCGGTGGCATACCGAGTTCGTTACAAGGTGCTGGTTATTACCTTTAAAGCCCTATATGGCCAAGGACCTGTCTACTTGAGGGACCGTCTTTCCCCGTATGAACCCCAGAGAGTGCTGAGGTCAGTTGGAAAGAACCAGCTGAATATCCCTGGGCCAAGGGAGGCCAGATTGAAGTCCACCCGGGATCGGGCCTTCTCTATAGCGGCCCCCCTACTGTGGAACCAACTCCCAGAGGAGGTACGGGCCCTGCGATGTTTAGATCAATTCCGCAGGGCCTGTAAGACCCACCTCTTTAAAACAGCCTTCACTTAATACCGAGCCAAGAAAGTCCTGCTGGATATGTTTTATGTTTTAATCACTGGATTTTATGAAAGATCTTAATTATAGCACCATAATCTTAAGTCTAATGTAATTTTAATGATTTTAAGGATGATTTTATAACTGAAATTGTATATGAATCTAAAACTGGAATTTATAATTGATTATTGCACATGGTTTTACTGTACACTGTATTTACATGTTGTGAGCCGCCCTGAGCCTGCTTGCAGGGAGGGCGGGATACAAATAAAAAGTTGTTATTATTATTAAATCTGAAATAGAATGCCTGTCTTAATAATTCCTGGAGCACTTCCCCAGTTTTCATATCTTTCCCATTCCTTAATACTGCTCATATATGAGAGAGAGCACACACACACAACACAGACAGAGGGAAAGAAGTTAAAATGAATCAAACAGCAGCTACCCACTGCAGTAACTGGAAAAGTCTGTGGTGCAATAGAAGATATTATTACATATACTCAGGGCTTTTTTTGAGCAGGAATGCACAGGAATGCAGTTCCAGCTGGCTTGGTGTCAGGGGGTGTGACCTAATATGCAAATTAGTCCCTGTTGGGATTTTTCTATTTAAAAAGCTCTGCATATACTTAAAAGGTATTTATGTTTAAATTCCAAATTCTTAGAAAGACCTCCCTTGCTGCTTGGTGCTCTATTGACTCATCTCAGAAGGTATGTTATGAGAACCTTCCTGGATCTGTTAAAAGTGAAACCACCAGGGCCTATGTATAAATCATGAAAACATGGCAGCCAAAAGTGAGGGCAAGGATCAGGAATGTGAACTACTCCAAGTTTTCCAAGGCTTAATTTGAACAAGGATTTACCGGGGATCAGCCCTGAAAATGTTTTTCAGCACTACAAGAGGGTTTTCTTCTCTGTCACCCACCCTTTGAAGGGTGAATATACTTCCTATCATTCCAACGCAGCTTTGGTTTTCTTCTATGAGATAAGGTCTCCACAAACTTGCCCCTGGCTTTGACTCTTGTGTACATTTTTGCTTCTTAGTGTGTGTGGTTTTTTAACTCTTTACTTCCAGACTATTCATTTACTTTGTCCCTTTGGGAAGGGGGGAACCCTCACTCTAAAAAACCCCCCAAAAAACTTGAAGTATTGCTCTGGGTGAAAGAGTGGAGAAGTTTATGAATACCCTAACATCTAGTCAATCAGCACTTTACCCAGTCAGATGAGGAAGTGAGAGTAGCTTCATTTTTGTCATGTCACAAGGGGCAGCCAATTGGCACTTTGCACAGCTAGGCTTCTCCTAGGAACAGAAAAAATCAGTTGCTCTGAGGGAGAATTCATTGTGCAAATTTGCACTAGAAAGAGGTGGGTGTGGATTCATTGCAGGTTCACTACTCATGCAATGTACATCTGCCTTCTAAGAATGAAAGTTGAGGCTTCCTTGAGCCCCAGCACCTCTAACCTTACAAAATAATTACTGAAACCCTCTGCTGTGAAACCTCAGTGCTCTTGTATAGTGCGAGGGGGCGAGTTCTCCCCATATGTTTGTTTTTGAAAAATGTTACAGGTCTCCTTGTGTATTGTTACATTCTAGCCTTTGAAAAAGTGTAAAGTTACTGGTTGTTGGGGCTTAGAGGAAAAGGACTTGAATAGCTCTCTGACTCCGATACAAATCAGTGTTTTAAAAGAAATGCATTAGGAACCCACTTAGGCATGTCATTTACAATCCCTCTGGCATATGACCAGATAGACAAAGTTTCATTGAGACTTCGTGGTGATGTGCTTAGCTGAAGTGTGGGAAAAATTCTCCAAACTGAACTTAGCTTTTTGTCTTCTGTGCCATTATTAACTCTTTGGAATATTCGTCCTTCCCTTCATCCAGACTTAGCCTGAACTTGAGCACCATCTTTTGCTCTAGCATCTGTCAGGTCTATTTCATATAATGCTTCCCACCCCCAAGCAGGGAAAAGCAGACAGAACAAACACAGAGCAATAAGACTTAGGCTGCTGAATTTATTTCTTTTGGTCCAGAAATAGCTGTAGAGATTAAAGCCTTAGTTCTAAACAACCACTGATCTTAATAAATTAGGCTGCATTTGCAAGACTGAGCTTTCTTTCCTCCAGGCAGATGGTCCTCAGCTTTGGGCCTGTATGGTGCACACAACCACATCAAGTATTCCATACCACACCATGACTCCAGGCCAGAGAATCCATGCTGTAGGATTGTTTGAGAGAGTGTGCATCACTGCAGGATCATATATGTGTACGTTTAAAAATCTCAGCAAGAGTAGGATAAGATTTAAAGGCCTGTTTTTGGGTTTATTAAAGATAAAAAATAGATTGAAATGTTTATAATTGAGCATTGTTGTGATGGTCACTTTTTAATCCTTTACATTAGTTGTAGTAGCAGTATCAATATGGGTCAGTCAGCTCCTTGTACTCTAAGCAAAAATAACTGCCTTTTGCAGGCATACTTAGTTTAAAGTCTGCTTTAAATGTTTAAAACAATAGTGCCACAGTCAGAAAGCAGGAAATAACCTACATACAGAGCTAGTACTTTGAGAAACTAAGCCAAGCCACAGATTCTAGGTTGTTACACAGTATTTGCATTATGTATGCCTGAGTTATCAGAACACATGCAGTCTTCTTCCTGTTTCCTTTTTCTGCCTCTGATGCGAACAGACAGGGCTCATACAGCCACACACAACATATGCACACCTACTTCATCTTTCTCTCTGGATCCCAAATACTGGTATCAAGCTACGTGTGTGTGTGTTAAGTGCCATCAAGTTGCTTCTGACTTGTGATGACCCTATGAATTAATGTCCTCCAAAATGCCCTATCATTAACAGCCATCCTTGGGTCTTGCAAACAGAGCCATGACTTCCTTTATTGAGTCAATCCATCTCATGTTGGGTTTTCCTCTTTTCCAGCTGCCTCAAACTTTTCCTAGAATTATGGCCTTTTATGGTGAGTCTTGTCTTCTCATAATGTGGCCAAAAACAAGAGCTCTCGTTTACCGTCTGGGGAGAGCAAATCAGGCTTGATTTGATCTAGAACCCCCTTATTTGTCTTTTTGGTGGTCCATGGTATCCATAAAACTCAAGCAATAGGAGAGTGCTGTTGACCCACCCATGAGCCACTTTCCAGAAATATTTGGTTACTCACATTGTGAACAGGATGTGGACAGGATGGATTCAAGCAGAGACCCCAAAACCAACCCCTCCATTGACCCCTTCACAAGATTTAAACCAATTAATTTTCCACTTGGACCACACACACTCCCAATCAATTCCTGTTCAGGTTTTATCTTCTCAGTTCACCCAGCCACCCAGGTTCTGACTTCCCAACTAAAGTGCCCCTTCCCAACTAAAGTGCCCCTCTCAAGTCATTTATTTCCCCTCTTTTTCCCTCCAAACAAGAAGTATCTCAATTTTTCTTAATTTCTGAATGAACATAGTAATTTACTGAATGAACATAGAGTGAATGCAGTCCATTCTTCTCCCCACTTCTCGCTTAAGGAGTCAGAACTTAGACAGCAAAGAAAGAATATGCAGGGAAGGACAACAGATGCCAAGTTCCTCAGTAACTGGATTGCCTCCACCACCATTGCTGTTCCTCCTCCATCTTGCCACAGTGTAGGCGGCTGGTGTGGAGTCTCAAAATAATGACTAAAAATGTATTTTTAAAAAATAGACTTGTCATGCATGTCGGCACTGATTTTAACACTTCTAGTTTATCCCCCTCTTTTTTAAAAATAGTGAGTGTTGTCACACACCTGCTCTGTGGTGAGTGTGAAATCTGAATAATGAGCTCCTGGGTATAGCAGCATCCTTTTGCTCCCTTGCTCCTTGTCTTTGGAGGGCCAACAGCCTTGCAGCTGGGTAAAATGAAGACACAGCTTAAAGGCCTTCCAAAGAAGCTGCATAGCTAAAGGCCTTCCAAAGAAGTTTAGACAGGAATACTCTTTAATATATGTATACTTGACTGCTAAAAGCATGTTCCTGCACTGTAGTGAGTATTCTCACTACAACATACACTAAATTCAGAAAACCTTCATAATAGTGTGTGACTTGTACAATTGCTACCAGCAGTCAGAATACAGCTGTTATGTATGCAATCTAGGAATCTGTGTATCAAAGCCATATTTTCCAAGACAGTTATACAGTATTTGGTAAATGCATTAGTTTTCATTGGAGTGAAATCTGAATGCTCTATTCATTAATAGGCTAAGCTCCAATTTGTCCCCTTCCCCCTGCTGATTAAAGGTAGAAGCTTTAATCTTGGTAATAAACAAAAGATATTCTATTTTTATAGTTTAAAAGGGAAAATTACACATCTGTCTAATTGGGTTGAAAACAATCAGCATCTGATCTGATCCTCAGCAACTCTGGTAAAGTACTATAAATACATGCACGCCTATATTAATATGGAAAGGGGCTCAGCGCCCAGAAAGTCTCTTGGCAGCTCCTGCTGTCTGGTTAGAAAAGGAAGCAAGCAACAACATTTGAACATTCAGTTCTGAGACATGAAAGATTTCTGGATTTTATTATGGACTCAACAGGGTTTTCATTATGCATGTGGCCAATGGGAGAGGTTTATGCAAGAGGAACATATTGTCATTGAACTTGTTTGTAATTTTACACATTGTTAAATAATTGAGATAGATACCTTTATACTGTAAAAGCCAAGAGTGAGGAAGTCTGTGTATAGCAGGACAGGTTGACAAGGGTAAACAAAGGCAAAAGGACATCCTGAACTCTACTCTTAATCTGTCCATTTGCACTGGCAGCACCCAACTCTGCACTACTGAAATTAATGACAGGTTGGTTATTTACTGGCGACCAGACTTTAATATGTTTCACGACTCCCTGATCCTTGGCAGTCCCCAGGTTGTTGCAACCACATCTCCAAGCTGGCCCACCTCCTGCTCCTCCCTCACTATCCTTAGAAGCCCTAGAGAAGAGAGGACAAAAGTGCTGGTACAAGAAGACACAAGCACAACAAAACACATCCTGAGGAATAAAATAAGTTATGTGTAATTTACTGAATGAACATAGAGTTTTAATTGAAATAGAAAGCTACTAAGATGCTATAGTCCAAAACTGGGAACAGCAGGGCAATCCTAAGGGGTAGCTAAAATGGCTGATATACTATAGTTTTATCTATATAACTATCTGGTATATGAGCAATGTGGAATGGTATCATTCAAGACCATAAGAAGAGCCTTGCTGGATCAGGCCAGTGGTCCATCTAGTCCAGCATCCTGTCTCACACAGTGGCCAACCAGTTCCTCAGGATGGCCAATTACAGGGTATAGAGGCTGAGATCTTGCCCTGATGTTGCCTCCTGACACAGGGATTTAGAGGTTGATTGCCTCTGAATGTGGAGGTTCCCCTTAGTAACCATGGCTAGTAGCTACTGATAGACCTATCCTCCATGAACCTATGCAATACCCCTTTAAAGTTATCTATTCCTATGGCCATCACTAAATCTTCTGGCAGCAAATTCCACATTCTTATTCTTGGTGCAAAGTATTTCCTTTTGCCCATCCCAAATCTACTGTCCTTTTTTTGGATGCCCTCAAGTTCTAGCATGTTGGGAGAGGAACAAAAAACTCTCTTTGTCATCTCTCTCCATCCCATGCATAATTTTATAAACCTCTTATCATCCCCGCCCCCATAATCTCTTAATTGCACAACCTCATCAGTTCTTGGAAATTTAGCAGAGTTGGCAGGGCTTTTTTGAATATCAGGTCACACACCCCTGATTTAGCCAGTTCTCCAAAAGCTTACAGCAGGCCCTGTAAGAAGAGCCCTGTAAGCTTTTGAAGGATTGGCTACATCAGGAATGTGTGGCCTAATATGAAAAAGAGTTCCTGCTACAAAAACAGCCCTGAGGGTTGGTACTTGGATAGGGGATCACCAAGGAAATCACTGCAGATGAAGGCAATGGCAAACAACCTCTGCTTAATCATTGCCTAGGAAGTCCCTTGCTGGAGCCTCCAGAGGATGGTTGTGACTCAATGACATTTATATATGGATTTGGGATTTTATGCTATCCATGAAGCATTGTCCAAAGTGCAACGGTGATAGGAAAAAAGGGCAATGTAATGTGACAACTGTTCTCACAAAGCCTTCAGCAACCATATTGTCACTTATCAATCACATACTCCTACTGTAGTCATAATGTAAGGCACTGATCAGCATGCTGCAATCAGGGCCAGATTAACAATTAGGCCAAGTAGGCACTGGTTTATGGGCCCCCACACCTTTAGGGGCCCCGGGCTGGCTTCTTCCCCCCCCCCCCCAGTTTCCCCTCTGTTTGCAGCCCTCCCAGCCTGCGCACACAGCCAGCAACTGAGCCGCTCTTTGCCCAACTTGCCTGGTGGTGCGTCTACTGCTGGCGTCATCACCAAGTTTGCCTCTTTGCCTTTCCCCCACAGCTTTGCCAAAGGGGTTTTTGAGAAGTGTCTGCAGCCTGTAGTGGGGGCCATGGGCAATGGGGCAGCCTTCAACTCTGAGATAATTTGCGAGGCCCCCTCCCCCCAAGATTTTGATTGCCTAGGGCCTCCACAGGGTTTAATCCAGCACTGGCAGCAATACCAAAAATGCTGAGATTATATGATTGAAGCGATTCAGTGCCCTTTCTCACAAATACCAGAGCACCTCCTTTAGTACATTATTTGTATGTTATGGATGGTACACACTGGTGGCTGAAATCTGTTGGTTGTCTGAACACAGATCACAACAGAACTATGTTTTGCCAGGGAAACAGTCAAGGAAAGAAATGTCATTTTGACTATATCAGCCATACAGTCTCAATGCACTACCAAGGACCTATTGACACAGGCACCTGGACTGCCCTCAATGCAGTTTGAATCCTCTGACAGCCCATAACAGCAGCCTGCAGCCAGTTATTCTTGCCATGGAACACACAAGGGCCACCATTTCAATTACAAAAACAAACATCCATTGTCACTTATAATAATAATAATAATTTTTATTTATATCCCGCCCTCCCCACCTTGGCAGGCTCAGGGCGGCTAACAACATTTTATAAAAACATACAATAGTAGATAAAAGCCTTTAGATTTAACAATATAAAACATTAAAACATTAAACTTAATAACATTAAAACCAATCCAATAAGTACAGTTATTCAGCGGTATAGATCTTCAACCTGCATTGGCGGATCCTTAATTACCGATCTTCTTAGCAGTCCAAGTGTGCAAGTTTAAAAAGGGCGGTCTTGCAGGCCCTTATGTCCACTGAGCAACATACCACCAATATGATTGTAACTTTACAGCAGTATGAAGCCATTATACCCATGTGACGTTTTAATCCAAGTATGCGATTCAAAGATAAAACTGTGCTATAAATCCTGTGGATAGGAATAGGACTTAATAACAACTAACTTGTTTCATCAGTTTCAGTGGACATAGTCATAACTGCTATAGCTGAATCAGAGTCTATAACTATTGGATAAAGAAAGTACTCAGTAGATCAATGAGAATTCTTGCAGTAATCTCAGTTACCATGCTTTGCAAAGTTGTTCCACAAATCCATATACTCTGCTTGTTCAAAAATCCTCTGCTTATGACCAAAGACAGGACAAAATTTCAGCATGAAAATTTCAGCATAGTCTAGTCTGATGCAAAGAAGTCAGAATTATCTGGATCCTAATTGGGTGTAGTTTAGGCTTGTCAGTCCCCAGGTCCCAGTGGGGGATCCCCCGGTTTTGCAGGCTTCTCCCTGCCGCCCGCCAGCTGGCCAACAGAGGAAAGCCCTTCTCCAACTAGGGTTTCCAAGTCCAATTCAAGAAATATCTGGGGACTTTGGGGGTGGAGCCAGGAGACATTGGGGTGGAGCCAGGAACAAGAGTGTGACAAGCATAACTGAACTCCAAGAGAGTTCTGGCCATCACATTTAAAGGGACAGCACACCTTTTTAAATGTCTTCCTTCCATAGGAAATAATGAAGGATAAGGGCACCTTCTTTTGGGGCTCATAGAATTGGACCCCCTGGTCCAATCGTTTTGAAATTTGGGGGATACTTTGGGGAGAGGCACTAGTTACTATATTGAAAATTTGGTGCCTCTACCTCAAAAAACAGCTCCCCCAGAGCCCCCGAAACCTCCAGATCAATTCCCCATTATACCCTATGAGAAGACGTTTTCCTCTCCACCCCCTCCACCCCGCCCCCCCCCCCCCCCGTTTCTGGGAAATCTGATGCAGGGGACAGAACTCACTCACCTCCGGAGGTGCAAAGGCACATGGTCCTTTGGGGGCGTGGCTGGGCTCCCCTCCCTTCACCGGCCAGCTGACTGGGGGCGGGAAGCAGCCTGAGAAAACGGAAGAGCTCTGGCTGCTGCGATCGGGGCTGGGTGGGAAGGGCTGCTGTTTCCCCCCTCCCCTCCCCCCCCGCTTTCCCTTTTATGGCCAGCGGGGGGAGGAGGCTCCAAATCGGGAGTCTCCAGGCCTAGCGGGGGATTTGGGAACCCTATCTCCAACAGCCATCATGTGCCTTTAAACCTCAGCAGGCTTAGAAGACACTTGCATCTGTTTGTGTTTTGTAATGTGTGTACCTTTAAATCTCAGCTGCAGGAAAGGGGGTGGGGTAAGCCAGCAGAGCCATGAGTATGGGAAGCTGTGAGAAAAGCAGAGAGCAGAGTCCCTCTATTTGTCTTGCATTCATTTCAGAAGTCATCTCTATAGTAAAATGGATAGGAAAGAGTTAGCTAGAACTTGATTATGGGATGGAGGAAAACTCCACCCCCTAGGCTGTTCTCCTTTCTTGTTCCTGTCTGAAGAAGCAGGCTGAAATACAGCAGATTGTTACGTTCAGCAACTGCCATGAGTAAATTGCTCCACTGAGATCACAGAAGTGTGGGCTTGCAAACTCTGTTTATTTTGGCTGCTTTGTGAGTATGTGTGTCCCTTTAAAAAGCCATGTTTGGAAATACTTCCAAAACTTGACAAAGGGACTTCAAATTTCACTTTCAGTTAGTGGAAGTGCAGTTGCCAGGGTAGGTGAAAAAAGAGGATGAGGAAACAAAGACTGTATTCAGGGGAACTGCACTGCTGCATTTTTTATTTATTTAGGGAATGGGAAAGTCTCCTGGCTCCATCCCCAAAGTCTCCAGATATTTCCTGAATTGGACCTAGCAGCCTTAGTGTAGTGTCACATTGAAAGATCTTCACACTAGCATGATTGACAGATGGATAAAGCAATAAAAGGATAAGGATATAAAATGGATTAACAGGACCAGTTCTGGAGGGATGCAACTTCTACTAGTCAACCATCTCCCTACCTCTCACCCATTCAATTGCCACTCCTACATGGAAGCTCCTCTGACCTCTTAAAAGCAAGGTGGCCAATTTTGCCTGTTGAATTATGTGCATACCGAAATCAAAACTCTCTCAAGATTCCTTCAAATAAAAAATGGTGGCTGGACCTCTCAAGATTCCTTCTTGAGAGGTTCCGCTACCATTTTTTATTTGCTGCTGCCAGAGCAACCAAAACCATGGCTGAATGATCACTAAATAAAGTAACTTTGCAAGAGTACAGGAACAATATTCAATACGCATGGTTTGCTACTATATTTACAGAAAACTGGAGTAACATAGAGGTAAGGAGGATTTGCCTCTTCTGGTTCCTGGGTGGGGTGGTGGCAGACATGATGTGCTTGGGGCAGAATGGAGGAAAAACTTTATTGAGTAACCACTAGATTCATTAGTAATCTTTTCTAGAAATCTTAGCTGAATTCTCCAGGGGAACTTTTGACTACTTGTGGGTTTAATGTATCAATATTCAATGTGCATTATTTTGCAGAGTATGCCCTGTACCTCTATATCCATCTCAAGGATCTCACAGTTCTTCGAAGATTTTGTTAATAAAAATACTGTAGGATTTGTCAAGAAGTTTCACCAGCTGACCAACTCTGACTTAGCCAGATTATACGAGGTTAGTCAGCAGTGTGCAACATCTGGCTCAAAATAATTTTGTGTGGTTTTCAGTTCACGTTGTTTGCAATGCATTTGCTTTGCATCGCCCATCTAATTTCCATACTTTCAGAGCTGATGAATACATTCCTTTCCCTTTTGCCAACACTGAGTAACTGGTCTATCCCTTGCTTGCCATCCTCCCAAATTGACCTTTGGCGGGGAGAGAGATTGTCTCAAACATTGTGTTCTTGTAGAGTTGTGTAATATTGGAACAGCCTAACTGTAACATGAAAATGAATTACACAAGCCACCCATAGTTTAACATTGGAAGCCTTTATTGAGGAGGAAGGCAACCCTCAGTCTTCTCAGATTTCTGCCATTCATTATCATCCCTCATAAAGCCTCAGTTGGAGGGAAGGAAATTCTCAGCTACTTGAATGGCATTCTCCTCCTTTCCAAACTGGGTGGTTGTTCCACAGATCGTCTTCTTAATCCATTGGCCATTGGGACACTTTGTAGGTGGACCAGGGGCTATGCATGCCTCTCCTCTTCCTGTCTGCCTGCCTTGCAAGATTGCCTGCTCCCATTACTGTGCAAAAAGGCATATGTATTGCCATAGAATTAGTTTTAAAACGGGAGAGCAGCCATACCCTGTTTCATGGTCATAGCACCCTTTTTCTCTTGTAAAGCATTGATGCCTATGACTGTACTACCATGAGACTAGAATAGCTGTCTGTGCATGAAGCTGAAGTGTGCAAGATGGATTCTCAGCACCGAATCTCTTTGGTCTTTTGAATTCATGGCACCAGGTCAGGCAGATTTCACACAGGCCTGTTAAAAAGGATGTGAGGGAGGCAAAAGACAAGACTCTGACTGCTGTGAAACCCACCACTTGCGCCCTTTATCCTTGTCCATCATGGCTGGTTAAAGCCTGCAGTGACGGCATACAAACTCCCCTGAGGGAGATCATCAATTTCTCCATCTCAACAGGGGCATTCCTGGGGGCTTTGAAGGAGGCAGTGATCCATCCTCTCCTGAAGAAACCTTCTCTGGACCTTACGGTCCTAGCAAACTACCACACAGTTTTGAACTTGCCGTTCTTAGGTAAGGTAGTGGAGAGGGCGGTGGCAACGCAGCTTCAGGCTTTCTTGGAGGACACTGTTGTCCTGGATCCCTTCCAGTCCGGCTTCCGCCCTGCCCATGGGATGGAGACAGTGTTGGTCACCTTGGTGGATGATCTCTGGAGGCATCTGGATTGATGCGGTTCGGCGCTGCTGATCCTTCTTGATCTGTCAGCAGTGTTTGATATGGTCGACCATGAAGTGTTGGCCCACCGCCTCGCCGATGCAGGGATATGGGGTTTAGCCCTACAATGGCTGGTCTCCTTTCTCCAAGGTCAGGGACAGAGGGTGGTGCTTGGGGGTGAACTATCAGAGCGGCACCCATTACAGTGTGGTATGCCGCAGGGAGCAATTCTCTCCCCAATGTTATTCAACATCTACATGTGCCCCCTTGCCCAGATCATCCGGAGGTATGGGCTGGGGTGTCATCCAGATGACAGCTCTATCTGCTGATGGATGGCCACCTGGATTCGGCCCCAGAGGAATTGGGTAGGGCATTGGAAGCTGTGTCTGGTTGGTTGCAACAGAGCCGGCTGAAATTGAATCCATCGAAGATGGAGGTGCTGTGCCTAGGTTATAAGGGACTGAGATCAGAGATCAGGCTCCCATCCTTGGATGGGACTCCATTGATGCCTACATCAAGGGTGAAGAGCTTGGGGGTATTTCTGGATGCCTCTCTAACTATGGAGGCCCAGATTACCACAACTGCCAGATCGGCCTTTTTCCATCTGAGGCAGGTCAGACAGTTGGTCCCGTATCTCAACACCCGAGACCTGGCTACAGTAACCCATGCAATGGTCACTTCCAGGCTAGATTATTGTATCTTCCAATTCAATTCAATTTACTTCATTATGGTCCATCACCAAATACACAGTACAATGCAGACCAACAACACCCCCAGAAAAATTGTAAAAATCTAGAGGGACCTAAAAAGGTAAAACATATGATATAAAAAATACAGATAAAAAATTAAAAGAGTATACAGCTCCAGTAAAATATTAACTAAAATACACTGATTAACATTTGTTTCAGTTTCAACAGCATTTATGGTAGTATACAGAGTACTCAGGGATTAAGGTAAAGTAAAATACAAGTTTGGGAATATTCAAAAATAATTTAAAAACAGACAGGTTCAAGACCCCTTCGTTACATAATCCTCACGAATTCTCCTAGCGGCTGCCAAGAATTTGGCACAATTAGATGTAAATTGGAGGTTAGAATCTGATAACAGCATATTTCTGATTTTATAATCAGAGAACCCCAGGCATCCCTCAAACAAAGAATAGATGTACCTGGCACATATGCCTAGGTAAAGGCAGGTCAGACAGTTGGTCCTGTATCTCGACACCCGAGACCTGGCTACAGTAACCCATGCAATGCTCACTTCCAGGCTAGATTATTGTATCTTCCAATTCAGTTTTGCTTTATCTCTCTTTACATGGGGCTGCCCTTGACCCTCCTCTGGAAACTCCAGCTGGTGCAGAACGCTGCTGCACAGATGTTGACGTTGCCTGTATGGGCACAGATCCATCCTGTGCTGCGTGAACTGCACTGGATACCCATTGAGTACCGGATCCAGTTCAAGGTGTTGGTACTTACCTTTAAAGCTCTATATGGCCAGAGGCCAGCATACCTTCGGGACTGCCTCTCCCTGTATGAGCCCCATAGATCCTTACGATCAGCAAACCAACAACTTCTGGTTATACCCGGCCCCAGAGACGTCCGTCTGGCCTCGACGAGGGCTAGGGCCTTTTCAGCCCTGGCTCCTGCCTGGTGGAATGAGCTCCCCCTGGAGATACGGGCCCTGCGAGATCTGCTTCAATTCTGCAGGGCCTGCAAAACAGAGCTCTTTCGCCAGGCTTTCAGCTGAGGCAGTGGGCGTCACTTGTTATCGGCCTCCCCCCTCATTCCAACCCAGAGCTACAAGATCTGCTGGACCTGGACAATAGGTCACCTCTGTGAGGCAGAATCTTCCATCTTAATCTGTCTAATTTTAGATTGTATATATTTTAAACTGGTCTTTTATTGGTTTCACTGTTGACTGTTTTATGATGTAACCCACCCTGAGCCTGTTCCACGGGAAGGGCGAGCTAAAAATTGAATAAAATAAATATAAATAAATAAAATGGCAGATAAAGTAGCTATATTATCTGGCTAACCTTAGGAACTACCTGACCAGCATCACAATCTGGGCCGTTTTACACAAGACTGACACCTTGTTGTGGGAAGCTTTACAGCATCCCCTCTCTGATGCAGAGACTTCAATTAAAATGTGCCCTACAGATCCAGGGGCCCAACCAGCAGTTCCCACAGTGGCCAGAAAATCGACAAGCTGGATCAGGGGTGTCAAACTCGTTTGTTAGGAGGAATAGATTTGACGCAAATAGGTCTTTGTGGGACCAGGCCATGTGTGTCATAAGATGTAATGTGAGATAGCAGAGATATAAACTTTATGAAGGACACAGACAAACACAAAGATACTATTTTAAACTTAAAATGCAAACATGCTTAAAAGTCTTGCAATATTTTGTTTAAAATGGAAAGATGGGAGAATAGTGGGATTTGGCAATGCAATTTTTAAAACAAAACATCAAGAAAAAGCACCAGGATCACAGCAGAAACTAAAAACATACAATATTCTGAGTCTGGGAAAACAATGAATGGCATTGCAAGCTCCCCCCCCCCCGCCCCACCCGAGGTCTACTCATATTGACAATGGCTGTCCAGTGCAATATCCCCCTTTGAGTGTGGGTTCTCAGGTTAGAGTACTCACTAGGGCAGGTCTGTTCAGCAGAGACAAGCTGTCTCAAAGCATCAACCCTTTATTTGCAGGGACACAACTCCAGGAAGCATGAGTTTCAACTGGCTATAGTTGAAAGTGAAACTGATCTCCACTCTGTTGAAACACATTGCAGCACAGACAAAGTTACAAGGAAAACATGGAATGGATTTTCCCAGGGCTTTTAAAAAGCGGGAACGCAGTTCCAGCTGGCTCGCTGTCAGGCGGTGTAGCCTAATATGCAAATGAGCTCCTGGGCTTTTCTACAAAAAGGCCCTGTGTCAAACAATGGTGTCATCATGGGGTGTGGTCTATAATGCAAATGAGTTCCTACTGGGCTTTTTCTACAAAAAATAGCCCTGGGTTTTCCATTTCTATCTGAACACATATCTGGACCATATCTATCTGGACACAGATACCTTAATGGAAAATCCATTCCACATTTTTCTTGCAGCTTTGCTTCCTGCTGCAAAGACAAGGCAGAGACAAGGCAGGGAACTTACAGCCTCAGACCTTCAAAGGGTGAGGATAGGAGGGCGAGAAAAAAGCCCCACAGCCCTGATTAAAGCCCTGGGTGGGCTGGTTCTGGCCTGCAGGCCTGACATTTGACACCTCTAAGTTAGATAATGAAGGTCTCCCCAGTCAGGACTTGATCTTAAACCACAAAGCTAGAAAAAACTTTAAAAATAACAAGAAATCTGATTATGCATTTAAACCTCCCAGATCCTAACTAAATGGAACTAAATGGCAATCTCAACTTGAATGGGTCCATGGGTAGAAATGAAAAGACTTTCATATGTTCCTAAATCTTTTGCCAGTGTTTTGATTTTTATGGTATTGCTTATTTTCTCCATAAAAATTCTAGTATGTGTGTGTATGTGTGTGTGTGATAAGCACCATTCACAATATGCGCTGGTGATGAAGAAAGAACAGCAATTTTATCAACAGTGCGCCAAGATAATTTTTTTCAAAAAACCAAGGAAACTATGCAAAGAAACCTGCAGCAATACTTCAATAACCATGAATGCTGCTTATGTTTGCCTGTTACATGTAGCCTTAAATCATCTTTAATTAAATATTAATAGCTCCAGACAGGGGGACTTTCAAATAACGAACTAAGACCCTTGCAAATTGCAAATATAACTTTAAGAGCACTCCTTTTTTCTATCTATCTTGAGTGTCTCAAGTGCTGAATGCTGTCACATGACAGTACAGCCATGAACCCAGCAGGCTAAGGACAACTGAAATTCTATACCCTCAGGCAGCTGATAAAAGGGCTTAAAGGCTGAATTCTCACTTCAGCACAAATCAAGAAATGTTCTGATGAAGCCACTAAATGACTGCAACACAGCAGGTTTAGGCCTCATGCCTATGCAGAAGTACTCCAGATAGCCTGTCCACAATAATATTTGTTTTGGAGATGGGGAGGGTGTGGATCATGGGCTATGATATGGGAATAGTCATCTGATCCCCTAGGTGTCCTACAGTCTTGCATAAGAGTGCTGCCTCCCTGCATTTCTTTTTTAAACAAAGTGTTTCTAAAGTTTCAGAGCCATCTCTAAAAGATGGGATGAAGATTTAAAATATGTGTCCCTGCCTCATGTTTGGAAGAAAACCCTCAGCAATTCAGGTATGGCACAACACAGTTGTGGCACAACACAGTGTGACAGAAAGAATCAGTCTGTACCAAAATAGCTCTCATTTTGTGAGGAGTAAAGCTAGTTCTGTAACCTTTATTAATTATGCAAGATTTTCCAGATGTGTATAAATGTGGCTTCAGTCCTAAAGACACTTTACTGAGAGTAAGCCCTAGTGAATAACCTTGCACTTGCTTCTGAGTAGACCTGCTTAGGGCTGCTTCCTGTATATATTTTGTGTAATTTATCATTCTTCTGCCACTTGTAGCAGAGAGCTATGCAGGACACTGCATCCTTCTATTAAGAACACAGGAAGAGTTCTGCTGGATCAGACCAATGGTCCATCTAGTCCAGCATCCAGTCTCACACAGTGTCCTATCAGTTCCTCTGGATGGCCAACAACAGGGCATAGAGCTGGGGTGTCAAACATGCAGTATGGGGGCTGAATCAGGCCCCTGGAGGGCTCCTATCAGGCCCCCGAGCAACTGGCTGTCATCTGCTTCCTTCTTCCTATATCTTGCTTCCTTCTGCATCACAGCTTGCTTTACAAGGCTTGCACAATTTTACAGGAGCTACAGAGCAAAGTCTCTATTTTCTCCATTGACTGAGGCTCCTCCCTTGGGGAGGAAGGGGGGAGGAATAGCTTGCTTTGCCAGGCTCTCTCAATTGCACAGTGGAGCTACTGAGCCAAGCCTCTCTTCCTTCTATTGGCTGAGGTTCCTCCCCACCCCCCACCATCCTCTGGGGAAGAAAGGAAAGACCCAGAGCTTCATTTGCCCAGTTCCCTGGATCCCAATGAAGAAATACAAAGAAAGCATCTTTAAGACCAACGAGTGCTGACATTTTAAGCATATTTTAAGTTTTTTTAAATATATATATATGTTTGTCTGTGTTCTTTATAAAATTTGTATCTCTGCTACCTAATCTTAAATAGGTACTCACATGGCCCAGTCTGACATGGCTCGGCCCAACCTGGCCTGGCCCGACGAGGTCGCATTTCTGTCATGTCCGGCCCTCATAACAAGTGAGTTCTATACCCCTGGCATAGAGGATGATACTTTCTCCTGATGTTGCTTCCTGACTCTGGGATTCAAAGGCTTAGTGCCTCTGAATGTGGAGGTCCCCCTCAGTTACCATGGCTAGTAGCCATGTATAGATTTATCCTCCATTAATCTATCTAATCCCCTTTTAAAGTTGTTTATTCCTGTAGCCATCACTACATCCTCTGGCAGCCCATCAGCTTCATTGGATGCCCTTGAGTTCTAGTATTTGGAGAGAGGAACAAAAGGTTCTCTTTGTCAACTCTGTTTTATAAGTCTATCATGTCCCTCCTTAGTCATCTCTTTTCGAAACTAAAAAGTCCCAGACTCTTCAGCCTTTCCTCATAGGGAAAGGTGCTCCAAGCCTCTAACCAGTTACCCTCCTCTGTACTTTTTTCCAGCTCTGCAATGTCCTTTAGGAGATACAGTTAACAGTTTACACAACATTCCAAATGAGGCCATGCCATGGATCTATTCAGAGGCATTACATTATTGACCTTTTTATTCTCAATCCCTTTCTTAGTAATCGCTAATGTAGAGTGCCTTTTTCACCACTGCAGCACACTGACCAATTTCCCACTCACCTTACGCTGCTCTCACGTTCCTCTTCTCAGTGGGGCTTCCTTCCGATTTCACACTACGTGCTCCAGGGCTGCAGCTAGCATCGGCGTTTTCATGCTGCAAACAGAAACTGATTTTTAGAGGTTTCTGTTTGCAGCACAAAAAGGCTGACACTAGCTGCAGCCTCGGGGCAGATAGTGTGAAATTGGAAGGAAGCCCTGCAGAGAAGAAAGCGGCATAAGGTGAATGGGAAATCAGTCACTGGGTTCACACCTTCATTGAGCTATCCACTATGACTCCAAGATCTCTTTCCTTCTAAGTCTTAGCAAGTTCAGACCCCATTAACCTTTACTTGAAGTGTGGAATTTTTGTCTCAGTTTGCATCATCATACACTTACCAACACTGAACTTCATTTGCCAAATTGTCACTTACGGTACTCAGTTTGTGGAGGTTCTCTTGGAACTCTTCACAGCTAGCCTTGGTTTTCACAAACCTGGTCACTACACTACTCACCCTTAGTTCCAGATAATTTATGAATAAATTAAATAGTGCAGGGCCCAATACCGATCCTTGTGGAAACCCCACTGCTTACTTCCCTCCATTGTGAGAACTGTCTTTTTATTCCTGCACTGTTTTCTGTCATTTAACCAGTTTTTAATCCATAAAAGAACCCATCCTTTTATCCCATGACTACTAAGTTTACTCAAGAGTCTTTGGTGAGGTACCTTGTCAAAATTTGTCTTTTGATAGCGATATCATATCTTGTGGGTCATGATTGTCTACATGTTTGTTCATTTTCTCAAAGAACTCCAAAAGGCTGGTGAGGCAGGACTCCCTTTGCAGAAGCCCATGCTGATTTTCCCTCAGCAGGTTTTGTCTCTCTGTGTGCCTAGCAATTATTTCTTTGATTAGTTTCTACGAATTTGCCTGGAACAGATCTTAGGCTGATTAGCCCAGGGGTGTCAAACTCATTCGTTATGAGGGCCGGATCTGACATAAATGAGACCTTGTTGAGCTGGGTCATGTTGGGTGGGGCCATGTGTGTAGTTGTATAAGATTAGGTAGCAGAGATATACATTTTATAAAGAACACAAACTCAAATATATTTTTTAAAAACTTAAGACATGCTTAAAACATTAGCACTCATTGGTCTTAAAGATGCTTTCTTTCTATTTCTCCCATGGGATTCAGGGAACTCTGCAAAGGAAGCTCTGGCTCTTTCTCTTCTTTCCCAGGGGACTGGGAGGGGGGGGAGCCTCAGCCAATAGAAGGAAGAGAGGCTTGGCTCAGTAGCTCTGCTCTGCAATTGAGAGAGCCTGGCAAAGCAAGCTATTCCTCCCCTCTTCCTCCCCAAGGGAGGAACCTCAGCCAATGGAGAAACAGGTTTTGCTCTGTAGCTCCTGTGCAGTTGAGCAAGCCTTGCAAAGCAAGCTGTTATGCTGAAGGAAGCAAGTTATAAGGAGAAGGAGGCAGATTACAGCTAGTTGCTCGGGGGCCTGATAGGAGCCCCCCGGGGGTCTGATTTGGCCCCCGAACTGCATTTTTGACACCCCTGCATTACATAGATACACATATAAAGGAGCACAAGATACTTCTCTTTTCTGCTCACTGCTTTTATGCTTACAATTACCTCCTCCTGAAACTGCTCTTGTTGTTCAAAGAATAGTGCTAGAGTTTCATTACATACATGTGCACATAATGTATATTTAAGCTCTCCTGTTTTCTGGTATTCAGAACAGGTTTTTGTATTGAGACATGGCTCTTATTAATTCCTGAAAAAAACACATCTGGCAGTAACTGATCATTTGTAAGAAGAATGAAGTGGAGCCTGTGGCATCTCAAAAAATTATAAACCACATGTGAATTGGAGTTTTGTGATTACAAAGTTGTCTTTCCTGATGGCTGATATGTGATGTTATGACTGTGCCCTTTTGCAAGGAATACCATTAGATGCCAACAAGGCTACTCTGTTTGGATTAATTTGTATGTTGTACAGCACCCCCCCCCCAAAGTGAAATGGTACTTTTGAGAGGATGGAAAATGCAATCAAACAATGCTGAAATCCCAAGTAGCAGCTGGAGGGTGCCCAAGAGCAGATCAAATCACTTGCAGGGCTCAATTCACAAGCTTCCTTAAAAAAAAAAAAAAAAAAGCCAGAGCAAAACCATGAACAAATCTGAGTTCATTGTGCACCACTCTGAGGAAGGAAAGGGTAGGATAAAATTTAATAATTCCCAAATCAAAGATTCAGCATCTTTCTAAAGTTTTGGGATTAAGATTTTTGTTTGTGTATGTGCTTAGCATTTAAATATGTTGGGAGTTCATTGTCTGTCTGATTTACTTTGGTCCTCACTGAATAGTTTACATACCTACCCTGAGCCTGAGGTCCAGTTATCCAGAAATGTAAGGAAACAAAATAAACAATGGAAATTCTTTAGGTCAGTACCTTGGTATCAAGATCTTCCAGGTGTGTGTGTATGGATGTAATTCTGCTTAGGTTTACACTATCAGTGCACATATTATTCTTCAGAAGCTCCTATAACACTGGTTATTATGAAATTTTAAAAGTATCTACCATTAATATCCTTAGAATGTGCGGTCTTTTTTCTTTATCCTGTCAATCTCAATTGATAGCTCAAATCTCTTACCCTGCCCCTGTAAAGTTATCCCCTCCCCTCCTTCTATTAGAGGAGGTTAGATCTAGAGCGGCAGTCATGAGAAAAGCCATGTGGGAGTATTGTGTTAAAACAAAAAAAAAATAGGGCTTTAGTTTCTGTGATGATGCAGTAAAAGTCTGAGGTATCAAAACACTGTAAAAATTAGGTTTTTTTCTGAGAAAGGAAATTATGCACATTCTCAATTCATACTACCTCAGTTTGCCTCACTGATGACGAGGGAAAGGGAATAGCCCCCCCCCCCTTTTTTTGCAACACAGGTCTGTCTTGTGAAAATGAAATACAATGTTTTCCCTATGCAGCGGAAGCTTTGTGCTTTCTGAGCTTTTCATGGCTGGAGCAGAAGCAGTCGACAGTAAGGAGGCTAACATGTCTGGAATCTTTTGCCTTTACCTCCCATCCCATGAAACACAGCCAAGAACAGCATCTTCTCAAGTAACATGAGAACCCAACTCAAGGTCTTGAATGGAATTTGCACTATATCGGGTGTACCTCCTGGCTAGGACCTTGGGTCAAGTACTGCAAGCTGCAATAATAAAACCTGGTTAAGAATGGTTACCCTGACCCATAGCTCCTGTTGCCATCATAAATTTTGAAATAACCTACAAAATACTGAATGGATGAAGTGTGGTTTGATTGGCTGAGTTTTCTTTTTGCTTACTGTGAATAGAGCATTGTAACAAGTTTTAATGCTTTAAGCCCCTCTGTTTAGAAACAGGGATCTGTTGCACACTTAAGAGTTCTGGGTAGGAAGATGATGTTCTGTTCAGATTGGACTGAGCTGTAAGTGACTTGGACCAGGAATCTGATGGTCTGAGACTAGGAGCTAGCATATGGGACTACTGGACAATTTGTATGGACAGAAACCTGTTGAACGGTGGAACAAAATGGGTATGTGTGACAACAGCAGTCCCTGTGATTGGCAGCCACTTTGAAGCCAGACCTTATAGAAATTCTAGAAGTCTCCATACTTACCTGGCCAATAGAAACTACCTGTTACATTTCAGGTACAAGCTGAATGGAAGCTTCCAGCTCTGACCTGAAAGACCTTCAACTGATCTAGATTCAAGTCTGCAGGCCTGTGGCCACCAATCTTTGCTACATGAGACTCGCAGATTTTTAAGATGGAGCTTTGAAGAAACCAGCGGTGGGTGGGGAAGATGAATAGTTTCCTATAAGTAACACAGTATAAATATACAGGGGACTGTATATTTTTGAAAAAAGCTATCATGAAGGTAGAATGCCAGCAGGGGGGTGGGGGCTTTCCACTGTTTTGCACTGAGTGTCACATGTTTGACTATCTGCCCACAGTACAGAAGTCTTGGGTGTGTGCTCGATGCAAGGAGCTCCTGGTCCTCAGGGAACAAGTTCGTACCCTTGAGGCCGAGGTGACTGACCTGGAGAAGCAGAGACAGTCAGTTAGGCACTCTGAGAAGACTCTCGGGGATGTATTAGATGAGCCCCACTCTGAACGTGGCAGCCCCATTGCTGCCAGGGAGCATGAGGGTCGAGAGGGAACAGGGCACCGTGCTGAGGATAAGGGGAAAGTGCCCTCAGTAGGGACCTCTTCTTCAATTGGTGAGCGGGTATCCTTTCGCACCAAGGAAGCATCCCTGGGCACCAAGGAAGCATCCCTACATCCCTAAGTAACGCCCATGACTTGGTGAGAGATTCTGGATTTGGTCCTAAGTAACGTCCATGACTTGGTGAGAGATGGGGCGAGTCTTGGTAGTTGGTGATTCGATCCTTAGGCAAGTAGACAGCTGGGTGGCAAAACTGCATACTGACCGTATGGTGACTTGCCTGCCTGGTGCAAAGATAGCGGACATTACGTGTGTTGTAGATAGGCTGATAGACAGTGCTGGGGAGGAGCCAGTGGTCGTGGTGCATGTTGGCACCAATGATGTGCGGAAATACAGTCGTGAGGTCCTGGAAGAAAAATTTAGGCTGCTAGGCAGGAGACTTAAGCCTGGACCTCCAAGGTAGCCTTCGCAGAAGTGTCACCTGTTCCACGTGCAGGGCTGGAGAGACAGGCACAAATTAGAAGTCTCAATGTGTGGATGAGACGATGGTGTAGGGAGGAAGGATTTAAGTTTGTTAGGCACTGGGATGCTTTCTGGAACAAGTGGGAGCTGTATAAAAGAGACGGTCTCCACTTGTCCCCTGATGGAACCAAGCTGCTGGCGCTTAAAATCAAAAAGGTGGCAGAGCAGTTTTTAATCTAGATCTTGGGGGAAAGCCGACAGGAGATGAAATGTCTCTGGTTCGAGAGGACTCATCTCAAAGAGATGAAGGGTAAGCTGTTACTTTTCTACCGGGTAATGGATCAGAGTTGTCCACTGAGATGGTGACAAACAGTATGGGCTGCCTGCCAAAGTCTCGAGGCGGCAGGAGGAAGGTTGCGGGCCTAAGTTGCCTGGGAAATTATAGATGTTTGTATAGAAATGCTAGAAGTGTTCAAAGTAAAATTGGTGAGTTGGAATGTTTAGTGTTGGGGGGAAACATAGACATTGTGGGAATTTTAGAAACTTGGTGGAATGAGGAGAATCAGTGGGACACGGCGATTCCTGGATATAAGTTACATCAGAAGGATAGGGTGGGAAGGGTTGGAGGTGGGGTGGCTCTGTATGTCAGAGAGGGTATATAGTCCAGTAAGACTGAGGCCAATGAATTATATTCCCTTCTAGAAACGCTTTGAGTCGAAATAGAGGGCCCAAAAGGAAATTTAACTATGGGAGTTTGTTATCGCCCAACAAATCAAAAGATAGAGGACAATTATAATATGATGGAAGGATTAAAGATAGCAGCTAAACATAAAAGCTGTATCGTAATAGGTGATTTTAACTACCCGCAGATTGATTGGGTCAATATGTGTTCAGGTCAGGAGAAAGAGATTGAGTTTCTAGGTGCTCTCGATGACTGTGCTATGGAACAGATGGTCACAAAATCTACCAGGGGTGGGGCGATTCTGGATTTGGTCCTAAGTAACGCCCATGACTTGGTGAGAGATGTAAAAGTGATTGCACCGCTTGGGAGCAGTGACCATAACGTTATTGATTTCACCATTTGTATAAATAGGGAATTGCCCCAAAAGACCAGCACAATGACATTTAACTTTAAAAGGGGTAAATTCTCTGAGATGAGGAGGCATGTGAAGAGGAAACTGAAAGGAAAGTTAAATACAGTCAAAACCCTTGGGGAAGCTTGGAGGCTATTTAAAACTACAATCCTAGAAGCTCAGATAAAATATATACCACAAGTTAGGAAAGGCACAAACATGTATAAGAGAAGGCCTGCATGGTTAACAAACAAAGTAATGGAAGCTGTAAAAGGTAAGAAGGACTCCTTTAAGCGGTGGAAAACCAGTCCAAGTGAGATTAGTAAAAGGGAACACAGGCTGTGGCAAATCAAATGCAAGAATGTGATTAGGGAGGCAAAAAGGGACTATGAGGAGAATATTGCAAAAAACATAAAGACCAATAATAAAAGTTTATTCAAATATATTAGAAGCAGGAAACCAGCCAGGGACCCAGTGGGGCCCTTGGATGACCAAGGGGTCAAAGGATTACTGAAGGAGGATAGGGAAATGGCTGAGAAGCTGAATGCATTTTTTGCCTCCGTCTTCACTGTGGAAGATGAGAAGTGTTTGCCCGCTCCAGAACTACTAATTTTGGAAGGGGCATTGAAAGACCTGAGTCAGATTGAGGTGACAAGAGAGGAGGTCGTACAACTGATGGATGAATTAAAAACTAATAAGTTACCAGGTCCGGATGGCATACATCTGAAAGAACTCAAAGTTGAACTTGTGGATCTCCTGACAAAAATATGTAATCTTTCATTGAAATCTGCCTCCGTTCCTGAGGACTGGAGGGTAGCAAATGTCACTCCCATCTTTAAAAAGGGTTCCAGAGGAGATCCAGGAAATTACAGGCCAGTCAGTCCGACTTCAATACCAGGAAAGTTGGTAGAAACCATTATCAAGGACAGAATGAGTAGGCACATTGATGAACACAAGTTATTGAGTTATTAAAGGTTTGGAACACTTTCCCTATGAAGAAAGGTTAAAACGCTTGGGGCTCTTTAGCTTGGAGAAACGTCGACTGCAGGGTGACATGATAGAGGTTTACAAGATTATGCATGAGATGGAGAAAGTAGAGAAAGAAGTCCTTTTCTCCCTTTCTCACAATACAAGAACTCTGCTAACTACCGCACCGACAGACTCAGCATGGGTTCTGTAAGGGAAGATCTTGCCTCACTAACCTGTTACGGTTCTTTGAGCGGGTGAACAAGCATATGGACAAAGGGGACCCAATAGATCTTGTTTACCTTGACTTCCAGAAAGCTTTTGATAAAGTTCTTCATCAAAGGCTCCTTAGTAAGCTCAAGAGTCATGGAGTAAAAGGACAGGTCCTCTTGTGAATCAAAAACTGGCTAATTAATAAGAAGCAGAGAGTGAGTATAAATGGGTAGTCTTCGCAGTGGAAGACGGTAAGCAGTGGGGTGCCGTAGGGCTCAGTACTGGGTCCCATGCTCTTTAACTTGTTCATTAATGATCTGGAGTTGGGAGTAAGCTGTGAAGTGGCCAAGTTTGCAGATGACACTAAATTGTTGAGGGTGGTGAGAACCAGAGAGGATTGTGAGGAACTCCAAAGGGATCTGTTGAGGCTGGGTGAGTGGGCGTCAACATGGCAGATGAGGTTCAGTGTGGCCAAGTGCAAAGTAATGCACTTTGGGGCCAAGAATCCCAGCTACAAATACAAGTTGATGGGTTGTGAACTGGCAGAGACTGACCAAGAGCGAGATCTTGGGGTCATGGTAGATAACTCACTGAAAATGTCAAGACAGTGTGCGATTGCAATAAAAAAGGCCAACGCCATGCTGGGAATTATTAGGAAGGGAATTGAAAACAAATCAGCCAGTATCATAATGCCCCTGTATAAATCAATGTTTCAGTCTCATTTGGAATACTGTGTGCAATTCTGGTCACCGCACCTCAAAAAGGATATTATAGCATTGGAAAAAGTGCAGAAAAGGGCAACTAGAGTGATTAAAGGTTTGGAACACTTTCCCTATGAAGAAAGGTTAAAACGCTTGGGGCTCTTTAGCTTGGAGAAACGTCGACTGCAGGGTGACATGATAGAGGTTTACAAGATTATGCATGAGATGGAGAAAGTAGAGAAAGAAGTACTTTTCTCCCTTTCTCACAATACAAGAACTCGTGGGTATTCAATGAAATTTCTGAGCAGTCAGGTTAAAACGGATAAAAGGAAGTACTTCTTCACCCAAAGGGTAATTAACATGTAGAATTCACTGCCACAGGAGGTGGTGGCGGCTACAAGCATAGCCAGCTTCAAGAGGGGATTGGATAAAAATATGGAGCAGAGTGTTGGACTGGATGGGCCATTGGCCTGATCCAACATGGCTTCTCTTATGGTCTATATTGTGAGGCAATTTCCTGTTCAGAAGTTTTTATGTTTTTATAATGAGCACTGTCTTTAAATCAATAATAACTTCCTATAGCTGTCCCGTACACCCTTTGAGAGAGCCAGTTTGTTGTAGTGGTTAAGTCAGGGGGGTCAAACATGCAGCCCGGGGGCTGAATCAGACCCTCAAAGGGCTCTTATCAGGCCCCCAAGCAACTGGCTATCGTCTGCTTCCTCCTCCCTCTCTCTTGCTTCCTTCTGCATCACAGCTTGTTTTGCCAGGCTTGCTCAATAGCACAGGAGCTGCATAGCAAAGTCTCTATTTCTCTATTTTCTCCATTGGCTGAGGCTGCTCCCTTGGGGAGGAAGGAGGGGAGGAATAGCTTGCTTTCCCAGACTCTCTCAATTGCACTGCACAGCTACTAAGCCAAGACTCTTTTCTTCTGTTCGCTGAGGTTCCTGCCCCCCCCCCCCCCGGTCCCCTGGGAAAAGGTGGAAAACTTTGCCCAGTTGCTTGGATCAGACGGAAGAGATACAAAGAAAGCACCTTTAAGACCAATGAGTGCTTATGTTTTAAGCATGTTTTATTTTAAGTTATTTTAAATCTTTAATTGTGTTTGTCTGTGTCCTTTGTAAAGTTTACATCTCCACTACCTTGCATTACATTTTATGACATGCATGGCCCAGCCCAACAAGGTCAAATTTATGTTGGATCAGGTCCTCTTAACAAATACGTTTGACACCCCTGGGTTAAGTGCACGGACTCTTATCTGGGAGAACCAGATTTGATTCCCCACTCCTCCTCTTGCACCTGCTGGGATGGCCTTGGGTCAGCTATAGCTTTCACAGGAGTTGTCCTTGAAAGGGCAGCTGCTGTAAAAAGCTCTCTCAGCCCCACCTACCTCACAGGGTATCTGTTGTGCGGGGGGAGGGGGAGGTAGAGAAGATTGTGACTACTCTGAAACTCTGAATATAAATCTAATATCTTCTTCTTAAGGACTCTTCTATGTTTATAGCTATAGTAGCTAACAGGATATGTCTTCAAGGTTGCTTAAACATGATATGGGTGATAATGATTTTGCAAATTCCACTAGGAGTCAGGATGTAACATGGTTAGGCAGAGCTGAGTGAGTTGGAGAAGGGAAGGAGTCTGTACCATTTATGTGGTGCTTCAACTGCCGTTGACTTTTTTTTTACCAGAAATGCTCTTATTATACAAAATAATATCTCATTTTTTTAAATGGCAGCTTTCAAGTCATAATTAAAGAAAATGGGGAAATAATCCTAGGTGAAGCAAATCTGTGCTTCCAATGTAGCACCATCCTTACCTATACCTTTGCTATGGTCTGGCTATCCATAGATGATTCTGGTCTTGAAATGCATATGGATTGCCTGGGCTGCAGCATCCCATACTCTGAGACTCATAAGATAGTGACTGATGATGTCACATTGAACAGCAGTTCTAAGTATAGTACTTCCATACGCCAGTAGTAATTGTATCACATAGTGTCTGTGAATGTATTGTCACACTCATGAGGCTTTAAGGAGATGGATTATTCATGACACCAAAGAAACACAAAACATGGATTAGCTATGTGCTAAATATAAAATGCAGTTGAATTGTTAAGGCCAGTTTGCTGCCTTTCATCTCCAATGTATAGTTGCAATAGTTTCCACATTCAGGCGTGCATGGAAGTTTTATAATAAGCCATCAAGTATGTGGGCTTGCTGACAGGCCTGAGATTTCATCCTGAGGCCCCAAGCGCCAAGCCTGAGACTTGACAGCTTCAGATGTAGGTACTCCCCAAGGAATGGTTATGTGCAGTCTGAAATTTGGGAGGGAGAGGAATATTTCTTCAATCATCCTCTCAGGGCCTCTTGCAGATACCCAGCCCCAGGGTGGTTTGGTTAGATGCTACCATTTTCAATTATGACCCCTACCCTGTCTGATGTGATGACACCTGTGCTCCGTGGGACTTGCTTAGCTTCCATAGGGCATGTCAGGCTGAATTATTCAGGTTGGCCTTTGGAAGTTAACCAGATATTTGGTACTGGTTTGATAGTGGTATAGTGCTGAGTCATGTATCTTAGTCTTTTATATGTATTACCTGATTTTAGTTGGGTTTTTAACTTATGATGATGTTCAAATGTTGCAAGTCTGAGTGAGCAGTGACTAAAAAAATATAATAAATTCATAATTAAATAAATATTTTCTTCCTCCTTAGATGGTGCTTCTTCTGAGACTAGGTCAGCATAGTAATCTTTAGGTATAAATATTGTATTAATCCTACATTCTATATCTACAACAAAGAAAAGCATCTCCTAATGATACTTTCCAAGGTATAAATGTGAACCAGGTAGATGAGCTGGAGAGCAGATGACTTTTATATGATGATATGTCCAAAACTCCAAATTTGATATAGACTCATGAAGCTTCCTTATACTGAATCAGACTAGTCAGAGATCTTTCACATCACTACCATGTTCTTTAAACTGGAGATGCTGAGGAACTGAACCTGGGATCTTCAACATGCCAAGCAGATGTTCTGCCACTGAACCACAGCCCCTCTGTGGCTCAGTGGTAGAGCAGAGTGATGGTGGTAAATACATGTGTCATGATGTGGTTGCTACAGATCCCTTCAAAGGAGAAGTAGAGTATTTGGAGGAGTTAATACATTATCAGGCATAAGAGGAAGCTGAACTCTTAAACATGTTCTCTCTTTCCAATATTTTAGATGTTATTTTCTTGATATGATTCTCAGAGAGGATGGAAGGGATGTTGGGCATCAGCACAGTGCCAAAAAGGTAAGTCCCCACTCTCCTATGATCTCCTGCCAGTTGCCAGGCATTGACTGGCAACCCTAGTGGTAGGTTAAGAGGCCTAGTACATGGAAACAGAATAGTTTTTTAAAAGTGGCTTCAGGAAGGAAAGCAGAGGTGAGAGAAGAATTCAGCTCCTGCCTGACTGTGCTGGTGTTTTAAAACTTTCAGTTCAGTGCACATTAAGTTGTGCTGCATCACATTTAATTTCACCCTTAGATTGCATGGGGGGGGGGGAAACAGAAATGATCATTGCCTTCAGTAGTTCATAGACGATGGTATTTTACCATTCATTTCCAACAACAGAAAGGTACTTATGTGATCAGAAGGGGTATATTGATCTTTGCCAACTGCCCCTCCATCTCACAGCCCTTCCACTTTGCCACTGTGCTGTTCCTGAGGGTCTATTGACCCCAGAAGCAAAATGGAGGCTCAATGAGCTACAGTGGAAGGGAGGAGCAGGAGGCTGCCACTTTGCAATCTCTGCTGTATAAACAGATCTTGTTGGAGACAAGCTAATATAGCTAATATCAATATATTAATATTCACATCAGGTCATTTTAAAATAAGCGATGATGTACTTTGATTTGAATCTTTAGTTTCCTGAACCATTAGAGTGGATAACCCTTTTAGAAAACAGAACAAGGTTAATGTTCCAGACTTCTAGTTTTTTCTGTTTTCCTTTTCCCCTCTCTCAAAGAAGATGAACATTTCAAAACCACATAACCCTCCTATGTAATGATAAGAAAATAAAAATGAGACCGAGACCACTGGAATGAGTGGCAGATGAGGTTCAGGCAGTTTTTACTTATAAGGGAAGCTATGGCCTCCTGGACACCTGTGGCATGTGTGGTCTCCAAATATGTTTTGCAGGTCAAGATTGTTTTACTTGTCATGGTATTGAGAAGTGCAGCTGCCTGGGCCAGGTCATGCTTACAATGACCTCACAGATGACTAATGTCAGCTTGACTGAATTGCCCATTGCTGAAGACTGGAAAGCATATGGTACAAAGTTTTGAGCTTATCTCTCTGGCTCATCCAGGACAACTATGTGGATTCTCAAAACAGAAATAATTTCAGTGGGGAAAGTCCCAAACATTAAAGCCTGAAATAGAGGCAGTTGTTGCAGATTGATTTCTGAAAGTGCTTTGGGCCATTTTTTGTTACTGCTGATGTGGGTGAGGTCAAGAGTAGGGACCGCAAAAGTGCCTAGGATTACCCCAGCATGTCTGGCAGCAATCCATGCTTCTCTCATCACTATTAATGTGATCTAATTGTCCATCAGAGGTCAAGGACTACTTTTACATTAAAGCCAGAGAAGCTGTTTAAATTTCAGGCTGTTAGCAGAGGACTTCTAAATCATTTACTCTGTTTTTGTACGGAAATCCTGGAGTTTGATAGTGTTTAAAAAAAAAACAACTGAATAATTGTTATTGGAGTATCAATGGTACAGGTGGATCTTTTGTAGCTGTATCAGATATTGAAACTGTAGCTACACATAGCTAGAGATAATTGAAGCTAGGGTGAATGCTAAAGGGATAAGCCAAGGGCTTCATGGAAGGTGGAAGTAGGCTTTTGGATAAAAGAAAACAAGGATATTGGAGCTGGGACAGCTGTCCACTTTTTATCAGTATCCAAAAGTGCTACTGATGGTGACCAAGGCTCCTCCTCCAAAGTCTACCAGTGCCTCCAAAGTGCAGGCACTCTTGGAATAACAGAGGAAGTAAGGAGTCTTGTAAACCATGCTTATATTGGTGCTCTGAAACAAGAGTGCCCCTGACTTCAGTCATGGCTGCCATAGGGGAAGCAAACCGCCCCCCCCCCCCCAGTAAATTGAATCAACATTGTTTTTTATTGTTAATTTTTACTATCAAGATGGCAGTGATGTGTTGTGCATTGTACAAACTAAACAAAGTCACTAGTACAGGGAGGAATAAAAAATAAAGCCTCTCCTACTATTTTTTCCTTTGAGGAGATAATTCTGAAGGTGCCACCCAGCAAACAGGCAGTTGCTGTATTCTGTGTAGTGACCCCCACCTTGTGGAATGGTCTACCTGAGGAAGGCTCCCTATGCTTCTATGCAAAACAGAATTGTTCCTGTGGAAGGAGCAAAGCAGTACAATGGTTCAGCTCAGCAGCTGATTTTTATTAAGGATAAAGACTTTCCTACATTGATTTCTTGTTGCCTTAAGCAGATATGATTTGCATGTCATGTTCAGGTTTTTATCCCTGCTGGACAGTCCAAGCCCAACTGCATTGTTTTCTCTTACTAGGAATCTTTGTTAAATTCAAATGTTAATGCACACTGATTGGCTGATGTTAACTATATTTTATAATGTGTTTACTAATTGAATGAAAGTGTTTATCTTACTTGTACTCTATGTTGAGAAAGATGGACTATGAATAAAAAACCACAATAACAACAACAATAATAAAGCCAAGTCTGCTTCGGCTGGGAGAGCGGGATACAAATTAAAAATGATTATTATTATTCTTCACTGGAATGCACTAGGATCTGAGAGACCTGGGTTCAAGTAGCATTGTTCTTTGGTTGGATGCTTCTTCCATGAAGCTTACACTATTTCTGAGCTTTCCTAGTTCACAGGATCATCACAAGGATTTAGGGAGGAGATGTATGTTACCTTGATTTAATTGGAACAAGAATAATTGAATATTTATGGTACCCCAAGAGAGGCTATTGAAAATATTTTGGTATGGCAGCAAGTGGATTGTTTCAAACCTTCATGATGCATCTATCCAGTTCTTTAAAGAGTATCTACCACAGGGCTATATAGTCCTGGTTGCAGGCGATGCTACTATTGAGTCTCTTCTAAGGTTCCACTTAGTGTGTGTGGTGGGAGGGAAACAAATTCCAAAAGCCCCATTCGTTATGATTCTGTGCTAATAAAAATGAATGGGAATAACAGTAAATGAACTGATGCCATTTGTTTCATTCTTTTCCCTAGCACCTAGTTAACCTGGTTTAGAGAATTCAAGGACAGCTAAGTGGAACAGAGAGAGTGAGAAGAGATATGAAACTGACCTTGGAGCTTTCCAGTCACTGAATCCTTTAAGAGAATTGAAGATAGAGGTATACTGAATATCAAATTATAATGTGATAAGCTAATGGAAGAATAGATTGTTCCTCAAGCTTGCAAACCAAGAACAAAAATATAGAACAGTGAATGTGTTTTTAAAAGATAATAAAATAACAGTTACATATGATTGGTTCTTGCACATGAGACAGAGGTTCAGGGGTTGTATAATCAGACATAGGGTTTTGTACCAAGTTTTAATTTTGCTGCAGGAGAGTGTAGCAACATATGCTAAGATTTAATGTTGGTTTATTTAGTGGAGTTATGGTAGGAGCATACTGATGTTATGGGGCTGGAAATTGTTTATTTTTCAGTGGCTATTACACTGAAGTTTACTTTATACAATTTCACAATTCAACTGCTATTTCTAGATTGAGACAATCTGTTCTTTTCCAAAGTGCACATACTTTTTTTTACTTTTTTGTTACTTCTGTACACAGTATACTTTCCTATAATAACCCACTTGAAAACTGAGATGTTTATTAACATATGTCAAAGTAATTTTGTTTCAGTGCTTCTATCTCTAAAGACAACATCATTTAGCTAGTGTCTCTCCGGAGAGAGTAACTGTTTTTCATCAATTTTAATTTTTTCCCTGATTCATCTTCATTAAATTAGTCTTTCAATAGCCAAAGTGCAGAACTATACAGCATTGATTCTGTATTGCAACTGGAAATGGAATCCCTGAGCAGACGTTCAAATATAAGCATAGTGGTGGGAGTCAGGTTTGGTTCTATTTCCTCACTGTGCACCCATCATCCATGCATATAAGTATATGCACAATCTGTGCCTTGCAGGAAATGATGGTACAGATCATGCATATAGAATGCATATACATTGTGGCATGTATACATAGGCCATGTGGCTGGGACCTTGATCACATTGAGTTCAGATGCAGATCCAGGACCTAAAAGTTGTCTCTTGGTGCCCTGTGTTTGTCTCAATTACTTCTTTTTGCAGATAGTTGGTGTCTTCCGACACTGTACCTGGTCATGCAGGTTATTCATACTGCAAGCTGCCAACAAGTCTTGAGTTTGTGTGCTTTTTCTGTTGTGCATGTAATATTTAATGACAGCTGAGACATGAGTACAAGAACGCTTGCACCTGTCTTATCTGAATCAGACCATGGGTCCATCATGCTCGGTACTGCCTGCTCAGACTAGCAGTGGCTCTTCAGAGTCTCAGACAAATGTCTTTCATACCACCTAAAACACAATCCTTTTAACTGGCGATGCCAGGGATTGAAGCTGGCACCTTCCACCCCTAAGAAACAACTCCTTCACAGTCTAGCCACCAGAGACAGACTTCATGATTTCTGGGCTCTGTGAAAAGTCAAGGATGGGGCATCACAATTACTTGGTATATTGGGGGTGTCCCTACCACCTTCCAAAGATGGGTTGGAAAGCTAAACATGGCCCTGAAAATGGATTACAATGGCCCTTTGCCCGAGTCCAGTTCTCAGGAACTAGTTTATAACTCAATCTTGTGTGTCTACTCAGAAGTAAGTCCCACTGTACTCAGTGCAGCTTTCACTCAATTAAGTGTGAACAAAATTGCAGTGTAAGGCTGCAATAAGGGAGCAAGTCTCATTTGTCAGTACACCAACACCAGTCATCTCCCTCCCTCTGCCAGTGGGGGCTTTTTCAGGGTTTTGTAGAATGACCAGGCCCAGCACTAGGGGTTCTGCCACTCCCGGCAGACCCCTGCAACCCCCCCAGGTCCCTTTTGGAATATTTTTTAATGTGCACATGTAGTGCATGCGTGGCACAATTACATAACTAAGTGACGTCATCATGCAGGGTGGCATGGGAGAGAGTGATGGACGGCACACAAGAGTGCTTCTGCGCCGCCGCTTTCCCCTGCACCACCTGGCTGCTTTCAAGGCGAAAGCAGCTGCCACGCTCTTTGAAGGCTTCCTTGGAAGCCTCCAAATAGAGCAGTGTTTCAGGCTGAAAGTGGCTGAGCAGCACCTTCATGGGAAAGTGCCATTTGACTGCTTTCAACCCGAAAGTGGCCAGGCGCTGCTAAAACACCGTGCTATTTGGAAAATTCCAAGGAAGTCGCCAAAGAGCATGGCGGCTGCTTTCACCTTGAAAGCAGCCAGGCGGCGCTAAAACACTGTACTCTTCAGAGGCTTCTAAGGAAGCCTCCAAAGAGTGCAGTACCCAAGCAGGGTAACGCCCTAGACAGCCACCTACTCCCACACCCTGACAGACAACCCTACACCTTGAACTTTTAGAGGTGGGGCCACAGTCAGCCCTAGATTGTCTGGCACCTTAGGCAAGACTAACTTCTGGTTCTCCCCCTTGCACTGATAACGCCACTGAGTCACATGATGGGGCCCCCAGAAGGCTGGCATGCTAGGCAATCACCTAGTTTGCCTAGTGACAGGGCTGGCCTGGGGTGAGGCCAGGAATCACATGGCATCTCACAGTGCCACCTCACTTCAGGTTACATAATCAGAACTGACATAACAATATTACTACATCACTCTAGCAATCCTTTTAACTGCCAGAATGTCACTGTTTGATGTCACTTCCTGCCCCTCCACCCCAGTTTCTCCCACTGCTGTAATGGACAGCAACAGAGGACATGAGACAAGGGTGGTTCCCCTGAACAATTGAATTGAATATTATTATGGGTGGGGGTGGAAGTAGGAGGAAGCTTCCCAATAGCAGTCAAACTATGACCAACAACAGTTGTATGTACTGACCTTATGCACAGTAGGCAAGGCAAGGATATGTGCTTTGAATGCCAAAAGGTCCTGTCAGGGTCTTCAGCTCCAACTCTCACTAGCCCTTCTACAGCAACAGCTGCCAGAATCCAGGACTCCTGCTGGGGCTGTGCATGATGGAAAGCCTGCTGCCTCTGCAGAGCCTACGGGGAAGGCCTCCTCCAACAGCCCTTTTGCCTCCTGCCACACATCTGGACTGATTTACCTGCCCTTTATTTTTTTATTTATATAAATATTAATGCCCTGCTTTTCTCTCCAGTAAAAAAACCTTGAACTGGGACCAGTCCATATTTTGCCCCTGCTCCCAAGATCAGTCTGAGGCACGCATTCCCAACCATGCCTGTCATTCTTTCCAACCCCTTCCTTACCTCTAGCTATGTAGCAGCAGCTTCTTCATGCCTGGCTGGCAAAAGTGGCTTCAAGGGACCCTTTCCCTTCTTGGAGGAGATGCTCCTCAATCCCACCTCCTCACATGGCAAGCATCTTTTGGCACTTTGCATCCCAACAGTGTATGGACAGGAATGGAGGCAAGATCAGTAAATAACACAAAGTAAAACTTCATAATAGTTTCTGAAAGTAAAAGGCAGATTATACAGATGTGACAATTTCTTTTTAACTGCTGCATTTGACAGTTTCCGGTCTGCAGCCAAATGAATGCAGTGGAGGCAGAGGAGGGATGCAATTGGCAGTGAAGGTTTGGTGGTAGGCAAACAACACTCCAAGCCATCCTGCAGTGCCTTTACTGCCATTTCTCCTACTGTTTGAGCCAGGTCCAAAACGTTGTGTGTCCCTGCTGCAATAGCCCCATGGCTTGCATCTTTCCCAGTGACTGGGCTGTTCTGGGAGCCTTCCAAGTTGCACTCAGGTAGAGTTAAGGATGGGCCCAAGCAGGGTGGGTATGATTGGTGGGCATAGACATGCAAGCCACTGCCATGAATATGTGAGCAGGTAGCAGGAGTAGCCACCAAAAACATGTGAGCCGGATGAGCTGTCACTGTAGTGAGTGCACAGGTGGGCAAGGGAGCAAGAGGATGAACTGCCATTGCCAACACATGGGCAGGCAGGATGAACAGCATTCAGCTCTGCCACACAAACAGGCAGCCCAAACCTTGCAAAAGTCTGTGTCTTTCTTTCCCCCTCCATTAAAGGCAGGGCTGTGGTTTGGCTGGAGATGCCTCCCCATCTGCACAGGTCTTTGAGAGTGGCTGCTGCCTTGAAGTTGCTGTTCACTGTAGTTGCAGAGACCAGCAGTGGTGCAGCAGTTGGGGCACTCCACCATAAGGCCTCTGTCAGCATGGGGCCCTGGGACAACTGCCACAGTTGCTTCATGGTGAAGACCATCCTTGCTCTCCACTGCTCAGAGAAGTGTATGAATAGTACAGACAGGGTCTACCTGTTTAGGTATGTATACCCTGATACTCATGCAAGCTTATATGTGCAGTGATGAAGGATGGTGGCTCAGTGGTAGAGCATCTGCTTGGTAAGCAGAAGGTCCCAGGTTCAATCCCCAGCATCACCAACTGAAAAAGGTCCAGGCAAATAGGTGTGAAAAACCTCAGCTTGAGACCCTGGAGAGTCACTGCTAGTCTAAGTGGACAATACTGACTTTAATGGACCGAGGGGGGTCTGATTCAGTATAAGGCAGCTTCAAGTGTGTTCAAGGACTTGGTCTATATGGAACTCTGAACACCTACTATATGTATAACTTACATTTCTGACTATGTGTGAAATAGTCCTTTTTTTGTCTGGGATTCTAATATCATGATGGAGCCATATGCATGTGTGACGGAAAGCTAGGAGTTAACCAGAAACTGAAGACGCACAGGGCCTGCGTCAGGTGACCTGAGGGTGGGGGCAAAGTGCTCGGAGCTCTCAGGGAGGGAAAGTGGTTGAGTGACAGATAGAAACTGCTGAGGCAGTCATTCAGTCAGTTGGTGTCTGACAGAGTTGGTGCCTGTCAGAAGTCTGTCAGTGTTGGGGCCTGACAGAGACTGAGTGGGTCAGTTCGTGCTTGACCGAGGCTGGGAGGGCAGCTGATCCTGTGAAGGAGCTTGAGACAGTGGCGGGAAAGACTTCCAGAGGCTGCAAGCTCGACAAAACCAGCCAAGAGGGCTGTGTGTGAGGAACAAGTGTGAGTCAGTCAAGACCTGAACGGTCACAGACACCTATAGACAACTCTGAAGATCTAGTGAGGTGGTTGAGGGAGCGGATGTGGGTCTGAGACACCAGAAGGACTGGTAGTAGTGGCTCCAGTCGAGGGGTGAGACTTGGCACATCATTCCCAAGAGGCCAGACCTTGGCTAGAGGTAGAGAGCAAGTTATAGGGAAACTGTGAACTGTGTAACTGAGAGACTCAAAAGAAGGAAAAAGTGATTGTAAAGCCTGAACCAACTGAGCAACGTGTTAGCCTGTGTAAATATCTCCCTTATCCCCAAGTTTAAGACTGTGTTATAATAAATCTGTGGTTTGAATTAAAGTTCTTCAGAGCCTATATTTTTTGGGAAAAGTACAAAGCTGCTGTGGTCCCCTACGAAGAGAATTCTATTTCCATCAAATAACAAAGTAAAATACCCCAAAGAGACTGAAATATAGAGATCCAGTGAGGCCGTGAGGCGGGCGCTGCTATAGCATGTACCAGTTTTCAATAGATTCCTTTCATTTATTAATCAAATGTGATCAGTCCATTCCTTTAACGAGGTGAGAGTATGGCAAGATGAGGCAAATAGATATGAAAATACATGGGACACATATCGTTTGTGCCTGTTTCATTTACAGGATTCCCAGATAGGTGGGAGTATGAATTGGCATGAGCTGAGATCTGTCCTGTTGTTGAGAAGTTGTATGCTTGTTTTAGAGCTTGGGTTGTCTTGGTATAACAGTCAGAAATAAGTTGCAATGCAAGTTGGCAAGCACTTGTACTAAACACTTGGTTCTGACTGATGACTGAGTGTTAGCTCAAGATTCATGTCAACATTAATTCTAGTCTAACTTATCCCAAGAGATGTTTGTATAGCCAGCAAAAATAAACATTGTGGAAAGTAAAATAGAGGGGTACATCCTTAAGATTGGGAAGTAGCAAGATGCTTCATTGTAAAATGAATTTAACAGAAGTTATTAATCCAAACACAGATCCTTCCCTACCCACCTAAAATTCTTTATGACAGGAGGTTTTTTCTTTTTTTCTTTGAGGTGTTGGACTGGAAGGTAGTTAGTGGAAAAACAACTCCTGATGAACTGATGGTTGGAAAAATATATTTCAAACTATTTAAAAATAAACATCCTGCCTTATGTGTGGGTTTTGTTGAATAAGTTGTACATATGCCACAGTTAACCAGTGGGATGTTATGGCAATTACTAATGACCCTTAAATATTTTGGTTTACCACAGTACAGGATACTAAATACAGTAGCTTTTCCAGGAAGATTTAGATCCATCTTCAGGATTAACTGTGTGTCTCTTTTCAATTATTTTAGTCCAACTTTAGGAGTTTCCATTGTCAAGGAGGAATGCAACATGTCCTTTTGCTTTCTTTTTGGGGGGTTGGTGGGAGGGATAATAACACTGCCTGCCTAAGAACATAAGAGAAGCCATGTTGGATCAGGCCAACGGCCCATCAAGTCCAACACTCTGTGTCACACAGTGGCAAAAAATTTTATATACACACATACACTGTGGCTAATAGCCACTGATGGACCTGTGCTCCATATTTTTATCTAAACCCTTCTTGAAGGTGGCTATACTTGTGGCCGCCACCACCTCCTGTGGCAGTGAATTCCACATGTTAATCACCCTTTGGGTGAAGAAGTACTTCCTTTTATCCGTTTTAACCTGTCTGCTCAGCAATTTCATCGAATGCCCACGAGTTCTTGTATTGTGAGAAAGGGAGAAAAGTACTTCTTTCTCTACTTTCTCCATCCCATGCATTATCTTGTAAACCTCTATCGTGTCACCCCGCAGTCGACGTTTCTCCAAGCTAAAGAGTCCCAAGCATTTCAACCTTTCTTCATAGGGAAAGTGCTCCAGCCCTTTAATCATTCTAGTTGCCCTTCTCTGGACTTTCTCCAATGCCATAATATCCTTTTTGAGGTGCGGCGACCAGAACTGCACACAGTACTCCAAATGAGACCGCACCATCGATTTATACAGGGGCATTATGATACTGGCTGATTTGTTTTCAATTCCCTTCCTAATAATTCCCAGCATGGCGTTGGCCTTTTTTATTGCAAACGCACACTGTCTTGACATTTTCAGTGAGTTATCTACCACGACCCCAAGATCTCTCTCTTGGTCAGTCTCTGACAGTTCACGCCCCATCAACTTGTATTTGTAGCTGGGATTCTTGGCCCCAATGTGCATTACTTTGCACTTGGCCACATTGAACCGCATCTGCCACGTTGACGCCCACTCACCCAGCCTCAACAGATCCCTTTGGAGTTCCTCACAATCCTCTCTGGTTCTCACCACCCTGAACAATTTAGTGTCATCCGCAAACTTGGCCACTTCACTGCTCACTCCCAACTCTAAATCATTTATGAACAAGTTAAAGAGCATGGGACCCAGTACCGAGCCCTGCAGCACCCCACTGCTTACCGTCCTCCACTGCGAAGACTGCCTAGTAATGAACTGTGAGGGTTATACAAGGGAGGTGAACTGGAGATGAAAATCTTTCAGCCACTTATGTTGCAGATATAGACACCACTTTTTCTAGAGCCTGAGAAAACACTATAGACTGATGTTATGATTGCTACATAGCTGTAAGATCTTTGGGCTTTGAACTGGGATTATACAGAGTTCTTAAATCTGATTTACACAAATGTATGCATCGCTTGATTTCTCATCGATGACTGGTACCAGAACGTGTGAATGGACTTCATTCGAAACCATTGTGTTTGGGTGCTACAGGAGTTCTGTCTGCGGACAGTAATGTGGATCCACATTAACTAGAATGCCACTCCTAGAGCAGCCTGCTACCCAGAGAATTAACCTATCTTTTCCTGAACTCATTTGGAAACTCAAGTTGGCAAATGGGAATATGATGCTATTCAGGCCCTTCAACCTGTTTCCATCCTTTCAGGGGAAGGGCAAAATTAACTTTCAGAATTCTAGTGGATGCCAAATACAGACAAAACAAAAGGGTAGCTGTCCACTAGAAAAGAAAGTGGTTGGTCATACTACATACTCTCAGTCATACTCAGACAGCAGCAAGGCTCTAAGGCTTTCAGGGTTCCTTTGAGAAGGTTGTAGAAAGTTAAACAAAAATGTCAAGCAAAGGGGCCACATGATGTTTGCTTTGTTTTCCCTTTGGTCTTAACTATGAATCATGTCATAGAATTGGGCTGACAAAACAGCTGGATTTTTAAAATATCAGTGATAACTTTGAATGAATTTGTATTTTAAACTCTTCTGCAATAGTGAGGATGAATCTAGGATAAAGTTTGAGATTAATACTGAACAGGAGGGGGACTCACAAAGGCCTCCCATTCCTGACCCCTTATTCCTCTTGCTCTGGGCTTCAGCAAAACGGATTTGGATTTTTTTGGTAACTCAAAACATCAACCAAGATCTCACAAGGTGTTAAAGTTTTTTTTTTTTTTAATTTGTTGAGTACTACTTATTTTTGCTTTTCATATATTTCTGCAAATTTGGGGTTATCCTGTATTTGCAGAAACTTATAGTTTAGCCCATGGATCTTGTTATTCATACAGGACATATGAGAGTTAGCTAAGTAGAGAATTCTAGAATGTCTATATTGTTTTATCTTGATATATGGGCAAATTGAATGCTCATTCCTTTCTGTAAACTATTGTTATGCCATTAAAGGTTATTGGAATTGGAATTCTAGAATGCTTTGTATGTTCACGCTCTCCAGTTTTCACAGATTATTGGAGCTGACAAAAGTTCCGTTGGCCAGGGCCCTTCAAAATTCTAGAGCTGGTATCAAGCTTTTTATTGCTGTACAGCTTCATGAACAAAAATGTACACTCCCACTTTTTATATAGAGAAAATGTAAAGTTAATATACAATTTTCAGACATACCCATTTATGTCACTATGATGTGACAATAGTTTTCAGAAGTAACAATAAAGCTTTATTCATCTGACTGAAGTGTGAAAATATTAGCTGTAAACTTAGGCTTTCTATGAATGGCACCTGACAGTGAAATCCGAAACAGTTATACCCCACTAAGTCCATAGAAATTAATGGTTTTAGAAGGGAATAACTCTGCTTAGAATTACACTGTGAGACTGATTTCTCCTAGATGACTTGAAATATATATTTTGCTAATACAGAGGCAGCAGAGGTTACAAGAACGCATTCTAACAAGCTTTGAAATGTCACAGCCATGACACTTTGCACTGTAGCACCTCTTTCCATGAACACAAACAGAATGATTGAGTCAGTTCTGCTCCCTGCAATTTGGCATTTTAATACAGAAAGGCATGTAATGGAAATCTGCAAACACTTGTGGGATTTACAGCCATTTGTTTTATTTGCAGTTTCCTAATTATGATAATTATTCACCTGTGGTGCAGTACTGTTGTACTCTATAGAGCTGCAAAAACAGGGCTCTGAGTCATCAAACTGAAATTGCATATTACTGAGTGTGTTGTTCAGCAACAAGCAGCAGTGATCATTAATGCTTACAAAAACTATAATTTCTCATCTGTATTTGTAAACATGAGCAAAATCTTAAAAGTATAAATGTGTAATTATTTTTACATCACTAGAGTGAAAAAAACACACACCTCAATCACTTCTAGATACAAATCTTAATTCTCCACTCCCATTTCAGCTGCTGTTTTGATAATGCCCAGGGAAATTATGGATTCTAGATGGTGAAGAGTTTAGGTTTGGATGAGGAAGGCATTTACTGGAAGAGATTTAGGCCCTTTCTGCTTTTGTGTTTACTACAGCTCTCACCTCCCACCTCTGTCACTTTAAAAACCTGCTTCCATATTCACTTGCACGCTCACCTCACGCTCCCATCGGATTTTGAAATTCCTTCCACAGCATTTTCCCAGCAATTCTGCTGTCATACACACACACATATATACACACACACACACTGTGGCTAATAGCCACTGATGGATCTCTGCTCCATATTTTTATCCAATCCCCTCTAAAAGCTGGCTATGCTTGTTGCCGCCGCCACCACCTCCTGTTGGCAGTGAATTCCACATGTTAATCACCCTTTGGGTGAAGAAGTACTTCCTTTCATCCGTTTTAACCTGACTGCTCAGCAATTTCATTGAATGCCCACGAGTTCTTGTATTGTGAGAAAGGGAGAAAAGGACTTCTTTCTCTACTTTCTCCATCTCATGCATAATCTTGTAAACTTCTATCATGTCACCCCGCAGTCGATGTTTCTCCAAGCTAAAAAGCCCCAACCGTTTTAATCTTTCTTCATAGGGAAAGTGTTCCAAACCTTTAATCATTCTAGTTGCCCTTTTCTGCACTTTTTCCAATGCTATAATATCCTTTTTGAGGTGCGGTGACCAGAATTGTACACAGTATTCCAAATGAGACTGCACCATCGATTTATACAGGGGCATTATGATACTGGCTGATTTGTTTTCAGTCCCCTTCCTAATAATTCCCAGCATGGTGTTGGCCTTTTTTATTGTAATCGCACACTGTCTTGACATTTTCAATGAGTTATCTACCATGACCCCAAGATCTCTCTCTTGGTCAGTCTCTGCCAGTTCACAACCCATCAACTTGTATTTGTAGCTGGGATTCTTGTGAGAATAATGCTGTAGAACTTACTTTGTTTACTTTACCATCTCAGTATCTCCTTTTGTTATTTCTAAATAACAATGGGGGGAACTCAGGCTGGAAAGCACTTATGTCTATGCCTCTCCTCCAACCAAGTGGTCAGCATTGACTCTCTCACTAAATTTTTAAAGCAGTGCATGGCAGTGGGTTTTTTTCCTCCAGCAAACTCCTTGACTACTGATGGGGGGGACACTAATAGCTACCCCACAGTAAATTCAGCTGGAAGAGTCTCCTATTTCAAAAGGCACACCCAGTGTAAAACTAACCAATCAGGAGAAACCAATCCCAGAACACTACCCAGCTTTTCTCATTGGTATGTAGAATATATACACCGCAACTCTCAATAGAAATTGGAGAGATAGAAAAAGATGTAGAATGCAGGCACAGCATTCGAAGTAAACCCAACCGACTTGACTTCAGTAAAAATAAGTAAGCTGTCTTTGCACAATGGACCATAGACGGCTAGAATTTGGGAGGATGGCAAAAATATGCACAAGAGAAGTAATACATTTTAAATTGTAGGAACCTATAGTGTCATGCGAGCTCTATGATCCTAAACACCTGACATGGGTGTATCTGTTTATATAATGCAATTGTAATTACCTTGTTTCATGACATGAGGTATCATCTTGTTCAAGCCAGTTGTTCATGGCCAGCCAGGTGCAGAGAGGCTCCGAATATGCATTCTCACCAGGAACTGGGCAAGCTACTGCTTATGCAGGCCTATGCCCAGCTCTTTGGAGCAGCTCCTATGCTATTTCACAACTATTTCAGTTGTAGCAAGCCATGAAAAAGAAAGACAGGGACACTTTACAGACAGGGATCTGGAGGTCTGCAGTTGGATATCTACTAAGCACGATCCAATTCAAACCATTCTAGCTCCTGGATTCCATGTTTCCTGGGAAGTGGGAAAGAGAGGTGAGCGTGACAATAGATAATTAAGTGACAGGGAAGTCATCTGCCCAGAACAGCTGACGCGTCTTCCAGCCAAACAGCCTATCCTGATAGACATTTCTTTGCCCATAATTTTCACCTTCTGCCACTTATTTCACTAGCATTATGCCTTTGAGAGTGTGTTCATATTATATATAAGTCTTGGATCTTGTTTACCTCAGCTGTCCCTTTATCTGGGATGGTTGAGAGCCAGTTTGGGTAGTGGTCAAGAGTGAAGACTCTAATCTGGGAGAACTGGGTTTGATTCCCCACTCCTCCACATGCAGCTGCTGGTGTGACCATGGGTCAGTTACATATTCTCTCAAGAGCAGTTCTCAAAAGAGCTCTCTCAGTCCCACCTACCTCACAGGATGTCTGTTGTGGGGAGGGAAGGGAAAGGAGATTGTAAGCCATTCTGAGACTCAAGTCAAGGGGGGTATGAATCCAATCACCTTCTCCAATTCTTCTTGTGACGTGGGGAAAGGTTTTGCTTTTGTTCACTAGAAGCAAAACAGGGAAGGATGGGAGAAAGTTGCAAAGGCAGCTCCCACTCTCCTCCTGGTATGCCACTGTCCTAGGGTGGAGACAGGGACAAAGGCTATATCAAGAGATTTTGATTGTATCTGCTGAGAGACATACATGGCATATGAGGAACACAATCACAGAGGAAAAACTATGTAGATAGACTGGAAGCAGGCAGTAGTTAGTTTTGCCCACTTAACAGTAAAAACACACACCCTAGCAGACAAGATGTGAGAGATCATGTTAGATCTTCTCTAGGGGTGTCAAACTCAGGAGGGCCAGATCTGACACAAATGGGATTTTGTGGGGCTAGGCCATGTGTGTCATAAAATGTAATGTGAGGTAGCAGAGATATAAACTTTATGAAGGACACAAACACAATTAAGGATATTGTTTTTTAACTTAAAAGTACAAACATGCTTAAAACTTGCAATTTTTTTAATAGAAAGGTAGGGGAATAGTGGGATTTGGCAATGCAATTTTTAAAATAAAACATCAAGAAAAAGTACCAGGTATTAAATAGTCTCAAATATTTTTCTAAAAGCAGTGACACTCCTTTACTGCATTTTGTCTTCGTGTATTTTTTTTTCCACTTTCCTCTTCTTCCTTTTCTGGGAAGTTAGTTCACCCTGTGCATTCCATGCATTCCATAAACTGAGCCTCTTTTGAACGTGTCAATATGAATTCTCTATGTAAGGAGTTTATTTTGCAGCTTTATGTTGATCATATTGTATCTGCTTCACTTACTACAGTAAGAGATAATGGTATAGATGTGTTATTATAGGTTTTTGTCTGCGGGGAGGGAGAATTTAAAGGGTTAAATTTTGTGAATATTTTACTGCACTTGTTGTATATTATTGTTGTTTTTAAGTTTAATTTAAAAAAGAGAATGAAAAGAAAAAGTACCAGAGTCACAGCAGAAAGTAAAAATATGAATGCTGTGAGTCTGGGAAAATATGATAGGTGGGGGAATAGTGGGATTTGTCAATGCATCTTTCAAAATAAAACATCAAGGAAAAGCACAAGGATCACAGCAGAAACTAAAAATATAACATGCTCTGAGTCTGGCAAAACAATGAAATAGCATTGCAAGCTTCTTCCACTCCCCCCTGGGGTCTACTAAAATTGGCAATTGCTCTCCGATATAATATCCCATTTTGGCTGTAGGTTCCCAGTTTAAAGTACTTACTAGGTCAGGTCCATTCAGCAGAGACAAGCTGGCTCAAAGTATCAACCCCTTTTTTACAAAGAGACAACTCCAGGAAGCCTGAGCTTCAACTGTCTGTATAGGAACTTGAAATGCATTGCAGCACAGACAAAGCTGCAAAGAAAACATGGAATGGATCTTCCATCGAGGTCTCTGAGCCCTATCCATCTTAATGGAAAATCCACTCCATGTTCTCCCTACAGCTTTGATGGAGGGTCCGTTCCACATTTTCCTTGCAGCTTTATCTGTGCTACATCCTGCAAAGACAAGCCTTCAACCTGCAAAGACAAGGTAGAAAAGACAAGGAACTGAAAGAGAAGGAACTTCATCAGCCTCAGAGCTTCAAATGGTGAGGGGGCGAGGGGGGGAGAAGAGAGCCCCAGGGGCCTGATTAAAGCCCTGGGTGGTTGGGTTCTGACCCATGGCCAGACATTTGGCACCCCTGCATGTAACCGATTTGGAAGTTGCGTGCTGGCTTGCGGTCAAGTCACTGCAAACTTATGGCAACTCCATTGGATTTTCAAGGCAAGAGATAGTTAAGAAAGATCCAAACAAAATGAGGCTGTGCAGGAGAAGGGTGATAAGATGTATCCTATCTCAATCAATCAATCAATATATTTATTACAATCATCGATCAGAAGAAAACAAAAAAGTATCAGTTGACGGAAATAATATAAAACTAGATAAAAATTCAATTTTACCCTGTAATAAAACAAATCAACTTGTTGCTGTGGATCTCTGGGTATTCTATAAGCAGCTGCAAAGAATTTTGCACAGTTAATAGTTGTTCGAGAGTTAGTCCCTTTCAGAAGACTCGCTGTGATTTCTTTATCAGAACGTCCAGGGTATCCTATCTTATTCTGCTGTTTATAGCATTTCCCCTCAGCTTCTCTAACTTCTGATATTGATAATGGGTTGTGGAAAAACACCAGAATACAGCAAAGTAAGATGCAAATGAAACAAAGTTTAGCTCCTCCCAGGGACAGCCAGTATGGTGTGATGCATAAGCACAGCGGACTCTAATTTAGAGAACTGGGTTTGATTCCTTACTCCTTCAAAGGAAGCCAGCTGGATGACCTTGGGCCAATCACAGTTCTCTCAGAACTCTCTCAGCCCCACCTACCCCACAAGGTGCCTGTTGTGGAGAGAGGAGGGGAAGACAACTGTAAGCCACTTTGAGATGGTTCAAGGTAGAGAAAAATAGGTATTAAAGCCAGCTCTCCTTTGTCTTCCTACATGTTCCCTTTCTGTTAAAAAACAAAAAACAGGCCTTCCCATCCAGTCTTGGGGGAAAACCTTATTCACACACCAATTCATGCCTCCACATGCGCACTCCACATTGCCTAATGGTAATCTGCTGTCAAAATTAGTGGGAAGAATCCTTTGATTGAGGAATATATCATCTGACAATTTTGTCCCAAAAATCTTGGGGGAAGAGGTACACTTGCATATTTGTTTCCCTTTAAAATGAGTGGAAGTAACTATTGGGTTGGGGTTTTTTTAAGTTCAGGTAGTTCTGATATCAATGAATCTAACAATTTTAAAATGGGTGAAAAGTGCTGGAGTGAGCAACTCAGCATGCCTGGACATGGGGGGGAGGGTTTGCCACATCACTCTAAGTGTGTATAGCTGTTGAATGAGATGCCTCTTTTTGTCTTAACCTGCAAGGTGTCATCTGGCCCCTTCTTCTCTCTTGCTTTGTCCTTTCACTCACTGCACATAGCCTTTCATGGAGACACATGTCTTTGCTGTAGAAAGAGTACCCCCTTATACTCCTACACACATGATGCCGGATAAGCTGGCCATTTGTCATAGGGAAGGTACCCTTTAAATTAGGCTTCTTTCTCTTCCTTTGACTGCAGCCTGAAAGTGAACTGAATCTTCTTGAATAAAAGTAAGTTTACATGTGTGTGTTTTTGCAATATACTCTCTCTCTGTTGTGGAAGGGTTAAAGTGAGACCATTTATATGCAAATATTCTTAAGTCTCTGAAGGAATTTGATGTTTCCTTTCTTGCTTTAGAAACAGCCTTTGCAAGACTTTTTCATTAGATGGTTCTACAATTAGCCCTTGTCCTTTTAATGCCAGCAGCTCACATATCAGCTGATTCTCTCTCATTTGCTTGTAGCTGAGGTAATTTCTTTTCCCTTTCTAGCTGAGCTTCTGTTTCAGACATTCTCTGGCTTTTCTCATATTCAGCTGTGTCAGTCTTTTTTTTTTTTTTAAATAAAATGACCTTGCAAGACTCTTTGACATAATGTGTGTGTGCGTGTGCATTCTTTTTCATTGTCGTTTATGGTAAACTGCTGCAACACTGCTTGGATACATTGTGTTTACCAGCCTGTGATTATTTTAGCAACAACTATTTTTCTTGTATCATTTATGCTAGGCCAGATGTATCCGTATGCATTGCTCTAGTTCAGCAAAGGGAATGCCTGTGCAATTATCCCCACTGTCAGAGATCTTACCTTTGTTTATATGAGGTTCACCTACAATGTGAATCCTATGCATGTGCACTCCTTTGGTGTATGCTTCCTTGAATGCTGTAAAAAAATAACATAATAACTGCTCCTTTTGTCTCTCAATATCTGCCATGCCTAACTCTAGGTAGTAGCTGGAAATATTTCACTATTGACCAGTCTGTTGCACCTAAAGACTAACAAATTTATTCTACCGTAAGCTTTTCTGGGCTTTAGCCAACTACATCAGATACAATGAAATAATCTGCCAGGGCCTTACTGCAGCCTACCTGTAATGTATCCAGGTGCAGATAGCAATTACCCAATTTACAATGGCATGACTACTGCATAAATGCAATGTGTTTACAAGTTTAAAAGCAGAAATAGAATCACATCCCATTAACTTTGGATCAGACCCAGTAACTGTAATGAGGCTGTTCTGAAGGGAACACTTATGTACATTGCAGATGAAGCAAGTGAATTTGACTCTAATGTTGAAAGTGTTTTGTATACTGAACAGTGTGCAAAGTAAATCATTGTGACATAATTGATGTGAAACTTTGCAGTTTTGCTGACACTTATGAAGGTACATTCCCTCGAGTAAGATACAAAATCTTTGTCCTATTCTATGCCTTCATGTACATAACCAAAGGAAACCCATTTTTTGATGAAAAGTTAAAGGTGGACAGTGTAGAATACTCTTTTTCCTTTTTAAATTCTTCTCTTCAAGTAGTACATGCTTTTGTTTGTGAATCTACAAATGGGCATTTTATACTGTGAAAAGATTTCCAGGGAGAGTGTGGACATGCATAGCAATTCATGAAAAGTTTTGTTCTAAGATTTGCCCAGATAACTATTTGAGACTAGCAAGATACTCGCCAGAGTGGGATCGAGTACAGGAACGTATTCACAAAGATGCATAGGCCTTTTCTACCATCTGAAGGGAATCATATAGCCTCTTACTATTTTTGAGTTCCAGGCTTGTTTTAAACTGTAAACCTTTTCTGTGTTCTTACAGAAATGTTTTTAGGGTAGCAAGTTCTTAGGTTCTTAGGGTAACAAGCAGGGGGTTTTTTTGTAGGAAAAGCCCAGCAGGAACTGATTTGCATATTAGGCCACACCGCCTGATGCCAAGCCAGCCGAAACTGCAATCCTGTGCATTCCTGCTCCAAAAAAAGTCCTGGTAACAAGTATAAAGGCCAGTGGGTTCACTGGAGTGAGGTAAGTTTTGTGGTAAGCAAGAAGAATGTGGGGATCACTGAAACAAGCATTGTTGCAAATAACAACAAGGATGTATTGATTAACAGGTTGGTTTTAAAGACTAGATCAGCAGCACAAGTCTCCAGATAGTCAAAGGAGAAACCTAGCTGACGCATATACATTTAAGTTAGTCGTGGCTTCAGAGTGTAGTTTGAATTCTCTGTAATGCTTGCAGGTACAAACAGGCTTTCATTGACTAGCCACTTAATTAGATGTGCAGGATTCCATCCATACTGGCCTGCCCTTTCTTAGGAGTCAGACTAAATGGTACCAGGCCTGCTCATCACCAGAGACAGGCCTCACAACTGGGTACTCTGCCCTCTCCCAAAACTATGGCTGCCTTCTCCTTGAAGCAGACCTAAACTAACTACTGCTGTGCTTCCTGCCAACATTCCATCTCCCCTCTGGAAGGTGATTGGATATGGGAGCAGCACTCCCATAGATTCAGGGATGAAATGGCTGAGTAGCTATTTTCCCCTTCATAGGCAGGACAACCTCCTGTCTGTCCAGTGACCACCTTTAGTCCTCTTCAGCTATCACTCATCTGTTTGCTGTGTTGGGGTGGAGAGATGTCCACAAATTGTACCAAACATCAGATCGGTCTGGAGTTGAATTACTGGTTCAGCCTTATCTTCCTTTCCCAGTTAGATTTCCCCATTTCTTTCTCTTGTTACTGTCGTCTCTTATTTTTAAAACTCCTTCCTCTCTGTTACCTAACACCCATGGCATGTTAGTGCAAACTGCATAGCTAATATATTCATGTGTCCTGTACCTTGGTCCTAGACTATGGTTCTTTGTTCATAAATTATGTTGGAGAGTTCAGATGAAGAGTTTGATATATCAGCAGATCGTGTCAACAACTGTCCAAACATGTGAGCAGGAAATAAGGAGCTGAGCAGTCTGTGGGCTAGTGATGTCACAAATATGTACATATGTCCACCACTCCTGAAACCCTTTCAGCAAGTCAGGGAGAAGAAAATTTTCATCTGCGGCTTTATTATTCCAGATTCCAGAAATTAGAGGTTTTATTTCACTAATAGATAGAGGTGGCCAGTCTGGTGTCTTAGTTGATAGCTTTATTGCAGGAATGTCAGCTCTGTTGTGCTTCTCAGTTGGATCATTAAATTATTTTTTAAAGTGTTCTTCCCAGCAATCCTTAGATATGTAAAAATCCAGCTCATGGTGTACCCTACCCTTTCAAAGTTACAAGTATGTACCAAAAAACTGGCATATCTTTCTGGGTTGAGGCCAAAGCGAGCTCTTGTTATGATTCTCTTATTGGGTCAAGATTTTTTTTCTCAGAGTAGGAGTGTATATTTATTATGGAGCTGCTGTTTCCCTTAGTGCTCTGCCCCTACTCTGTCCCTTCATCCCCAGGAGTAGAGTATCCAGGACTGTGACAACCACATATAAGAATTCTTGTATGCATAAAACTACATGCAAGGATTTTCTCATCCATTGCTCTGAAGACAAGCATGTTTCTCCACTTATTTCTGCAGCCAAGAAAGATAAGCAAAAGGAGTTTACCTCAAGAAAAAAAGTTACTAAGATAAAATGACATTAACAGAATGACATTAAAAGTTTGTAACTTCTAGTATTAGTCAGGAACAAAATGAAAAGAGAAACAACCAGAAATATTTGCTGCACTTAGGTGTGGGTGAAGAGAATTGAAGGTGAATGGGGGTGCTCATTTTGCAAGGTTAATGGATAAATTACCCCAGCTGACTCCCCTGCCACGCAGCTCTTACTAGCCTTCTTTCTTGAGTGGCTGCCCTGTACACTCACATAGGTCAAGAGCATTCAGTTAAAATCTCTTTGGAAAGAAGAAGTTGTATGAACCTCTATAGCAGCGCGCCTCGCGGTCTCACTGGATCGCTTCTATATGTGGCTTATGGCTACCCCAGCCCCTCTTCCGCCTCAGTTCTTCCTTTTGAATTTTACCTCACGGCTATGAAACTCAAGGGGTGGGTATAATATGGATTTCTCACTACTAGTCTCTTCAGGGTTTTTGTTTTTGCTTTCAGATGGATATAAACTCAGTTTGTAGGGGACCACAGCAGCTTTGATAGTTTTCCCAATATACTGGCACCAGAGAACTTTAAAGTAAACCACAGAAATTTATTAACGTACACAAACCGTCTTCAACTGGGGAATGGGAATTATATACATGGGCTATATTGTATCTCATGCAGTTAACAGTTTCTTCATAGTTCAGGCTTTATAATATCAAATTCACTTAGGTCTCTCAGGTTTCACAGATCATACAGCTTCCACTCTCCAACAGTATTCTGGGTTGGCCTCTTGGGTATAATGTGCCAAGACCCTTAAGTCGATTGGTGTCTCTTCTCCCAGCCCTTCAGACTTCTAGACCCACATCTTTCCCTCAACCATTTCTTTAGCTCTTAAGAGAAGTGTCTCTGTGTCTGTGACCTCTCAGGTCTTTTACTGTGACTCTTCTCTAGTCACACACAGCCCCGTGGCTGTCTTTATAGAGTGAACAGTGAGCTTTGCTTCTCTCGAAGACTCTCCTCAGCTCCTTCTCAGACCAACTGCTCTCTTTAGCAGTCTCCCTCAGACTCCGTCTGTCACTAACTGCCCTCAGCCTTTAGCTGTCAATCACCTCTGAGAGTTCCGAGCACTCTGGCCCCCACCCTCAGGTCACCTGACCCAGGCTCTATGCGTCCTTAGTTTTCTTGTTAACCCGTTCATTACCGTCACAACCTCCAGAAAGCCATGCAATTGTTTCAATAGATCCTACTTCAGTACTCCATCCTATCATCAGAAGTCACCTTGGTCTCAGAAAATAATACTCTGAAATTACTGGATGTAGTTATATCCTGACTTCCTTCCATAGAATTCAAGGCAGCATTTATATGGATCCCAGGAGACCAGCTACTGCTGGAAGGACCAAGACCCAGATAGAACCTTTAGCAAAGTTGCTGAATCTCATGATTGAATCATCTTTCTTTAGAGCCTAATACTCTGATCTGAAATGCATTCCCTTGAAATAAATCTCACAGAAGTCCATGGGGCTTCTGAGCTTTGGATCCATTCCACTTGAATATATTAAATAAAATCTTGTCTGGGTGCACTGTGTGTTCTTAGGTGGCATTCATTCATTTCAAGGATGCTCACGCACAAAAACTTCCCAAAGAAGTTTAGTCCTGAGCATGAATAGATTGTATAGGGGCAATATTGCATGCTATAAAAATACCTGATTTCAGTTGCAAGTAAAATATATTTAAATTTATGTCAGAAATTGTAACTTTGTTCAAGTTGATAACAAATATCCTTTGATGTGTTTGCTAAGATGACATGTCTTTGGATTTTTCTAGGTGTGAAATCTAAATAAAAGACCTCAGCTATCTCTTTGATGTCACATTTACATCTTCCCTCTCTCTCTGTCCTTCCCATCCTCTCCACTGTTATCCACCTACCCAGTCTATATTTCATTAGGACCTTTAAAAAGAAACAGAACCCCCCCTCCCATTTTACCACAAACCACGTTCTTATTAATATTGCTGGCTTTTTGTTTGGTTTTATCCTCTCATTTCTACTTACTAATATTACCAGTGCTGTTATTGTAAAAGCTCATTTTATTTGCAAGGTCTAAAAATATTTTTTTCTTTGATGTGTTTCCATATTGTTAATAATTAGGATTTACTGGGTGCCCTACCCTGGGGCTTCTATTTGCTTTGCAACTGTAATAGTTCCCCCCCTTCCCTTGGAAGTGATTGCAAACATTTCTAAAACATCACATATTAAATCCTGCAGCTCTTCCCCAACACAGATGAAGACACACTGTGTACTGTGAAAGGTAATCTTCCACACCTATTTTGAGAGGTGTCATTAAGGGAGAACATTTAAGAGATGATGGTGTAGAACAGATGGCATCATTATCTTTGGATATGAATTCCCACATGTTTTATTTGAATAAGCCCTTGCACATGACTTCCCCCCCACCTTAGTTATTTTTGTTGCAATTAGTACTGTTTTGTAAGTATAACTGAATCTTTCTGCTTGACAATCCCTATTTTTAAAACTGAGAATCTTACAAAGATTTCGATATTCTTTCTGCCTTTCTTTTTTTGTCAGTAATGATCCTGATTTACCTTAAAAGCTTATTCCCAGAGGGCTAGGATTCAAAGAAAGGGTATAAACATGTAGGTGAGAACCACATCTGCAGTTGTTTTTGCCCCAGCAATCCAAGTTATAAATTGAACAGTAGCTTATCTCCTCTGAAGCAAAACTTGGATCATATGCACAGGTCTCCCTCCCTCCCTCCTTCCTTCCTGGTGGTGTATATTCACTTAGAGGAGAGATATGGCAGGCATAGAACTTGCACTAGAGATCACAGCAACCCAACCCAGTAGACTAATGCACCATGCCAGCAATGCTGCCATGGTAACCATAGATGGAAGCAGTGACCTGTACATGCCTGTCTTTCTGACATCATGCAGCCAACAGTTAGGTGCAGGACATGAAGTTAACAAAGGAAGCACAGCATCCTCCGTTCCCAATATAAGGTGGACCATTGCATGACCATAGGAGCCATGGAAGGAACATGCTCCATGGAGCTTTGCAAAGGTGGATTTGATTCCCTTCTGCTAGGCAGACACCCAGAGAAGGAAACTTGGCAACTCTGACCACATATTCCTTATGCCTGAGTAGTTTACTTGGCAGAGGCAACTCCAATAAAATGTACAAGATTACCACTTTAGGTCTTGGGCTGAGTGCTGAGGAACATCATCCTTTTTCTAGGCAAGGGAGATGCAGGCTCAGGCAGCAACAAAGGGAGTACATGTCACAAAAAACATTCCCGGTTCAGATCCCACTGGAGGGGTGCTGGCCAGAATGCAAAGCTCAGAATATTTGGCCAATTGGCAGCAGATGGGAAGAGGCAAGATTGGAGGCTACACCTCTCTGTGATCCTGCAAAGGGTACCAGTTTTCTCCCTTCTGTAATCCCATAATTGCAATTCATCACTAAACTAGAGATAGGCCCCCTGGAGAGTGACCTCTGTGACATTATACTCCACTGAAGTCCCTCCCCTCTCTAAGCCCCTCCTTCCTCAGCCTGCTTCCCTATATCTCCAGGAATTTCCAGCTGGAGTTGGCATCCTTAGCTGGTGGGCTTTTGGCCCAATAGGTTGGCAGGCAGGCAGTACTGGGTAGGACCACTGGCACCATGGCAGAACTATTCTTTATTGGTTCTCTGGTGTCACTTGATTCCCCAAGCCAGGGGGCTTCTGTTGTTTACTTCTCTGATCTATAGACCTAGTTTTGCAGGGGGATCTTTAAGATTGCTGACTGAAGCCTCACAGTGTCTGACAGAAACTTGCTCTCACGTGACAGCCATACAGGGATGGACTGTTTTTTCAGTACTGAAGGTCACAGGGGAAGTGTATTATGACCTGAGGATTTAGCTGGGTATAATGATGTTTAGGTAGCATCCTCTTTTGATGATGTGCTTCACATAATTTGCATGTGAGATAGATGCCAGGTCAAAACTGGCAGAGGTACGGCACACAGTCTGTGATACAGATTCTGGAATTTCTGATGTCAGATATGGGGAGCTGTCCCTTTCTGTGATTTGAAAATCATAGTTTATAAAGGCACAGTTTATTTCTGTTAATTTCCATCTTGCTGCCTTATTTCTGAACATTTTGTGCATATTGTCTTCACGTTTACAGACATATCTCAACAATCACTACATCTGGAAACCTGATTTTTTTAAAAATGGAATTTTAATGAGCTCATACTTCACAGCCATGCCTTGGAAATTGCCCATTTACAAGGACTTTATCTTTTGTTTTGTAGACTCATTAGCCATTCTTTTTGGCATAAGAAAATGAACCATCTGTATTTTGGACTCTTAGTTTGGTCATCTCACATACAGAGAATAGCTTATTCCATAATGTGAAGCTTTTGTTTTGGCTTGCTTCCCTTAAGCCTTTATATCGTGCCCTCTGAATATGATATTTGTGAGGTAGCCAAAAGTATATTTGCCTAGCATGATCTACAAAGCAGAAAATGCATTGTTTTGAATGTGACAGCATAGATATGAAATTAATGCCTAGTCAATGCTGTATTTGCTATTTATAAGCTTTTGTTATAGGAAGAGAAGCTTAACTCCATTCTTTTTAATCTATAAATATATGCATGTTAATGAGTTATAGAAAAATGATACACACAGTTGTACAGTGTCCTAAAGGCAAACACACACTCTAACATTTCACAGTGGCAAATAGAGACATGCTTGTAGCTCCCTGAGTCTCATAGTCAGGGTCACTTACTTAGTCCCAGCCCCTCTACCACTGCACTGCAGAATGCTTTTATGTTTTTTGTTCAAGATCTAGCAGAAACATATAATTGCCCCAAAATATATTAGCAGGAGCTCAAAATATACCTGCACTGAGTAGGATGCCTTAGTGATCATGTGCATATGCTTACATGGGTATGTGCACTACACTAATTATAGTCAGACAGAATCCAGGAACCCTGAAGAATGACAACTGGAGCAATTCACACATATTTCTAACAAGGTATCCTGGCAAAATGTGAAAATAGGGACAATGATTGACCTAGGTCAGGGATCAGAAAGTAAGGACTCACCTGGTGAGATAGGGATGGTGTTTTGTTGTGTTTTTTTAAATTTACATATGCTTCTGTGAACAAGAGCCCACATTGCTAGATAAAGCATTAGTTGGCAGATGTATATTCAAGCAGAGAAACGTAAAGGTCATTTACTGTTAATGTGGAATGTAACTACCGTATTTTATGACCTCTTATGCATAAAAAGCTGGGTGTCACTAGATACCAGCATCAGACCTGCACCTGACATTTAAGCACACCACAGATTACCCCAGGACTTTTCATCATGTTCCAGAATCTTTCCTATCCTTTTTTGTTGAAGAGTGCTTGAGAACTTGAAAGTATGCATACTGTTATGTGCCATTTGGCTGGTCCTAATAGAAGGTATTATGCAAATTGTGTCCTGGACTCTTAGATGTATATTCCAAAATGCACAAATGAGTGCAGTGATAAAAAGTCTCTAAATAGTGAGATGGAAAGTATATGCAATGCAAGGGATAAGCTTGTTTTTATGCAGAGTCCAAATATATTTAAGAGAAGAATAAAGTCAGCTAATCTATAAACTCCCAAACTCTACAAATTCTGCTCCTGATTTTTTTCCAGCTACTGAAACTAGTTAGAATCATGATACATACAAGTGGTCATGGTTCAGGGTTTACCTCCTTCCCCAGACCCCCTTAAAACTGAGTGGATAATCAATGCCTCTTGCCTGTGGTGCACATGAATATGATCAATATGACTCAGGAATCTAAGTACCAATGGGTTTCAGGCAGCAATAATGGCAGTGTTTTACATACTGTTATGAAAAGTCCCCAGGCGCAGAGGAAGATCTTTCCCAGCACCAGAAGCCTGAGATCATTTTTATAGCAATGAAATCTAGGACCTGCATGTCAAAAGTCTTCAGGTAAAAGGATCTCAGACAGCAGGGGTTGGGGAAGAGAGCTCTTTGTCTGAGACTCTGGAGAGTTGCTGCCAATCAAAATAAATACTACTGAGCTAGATGAGCCAATGGTTTGACTTTGTGTTAGGCAGCTTCATATATTAATAGACAGCATGGCATCAAAACATAATTCTCTGAACCCAGATGTTGGTTTTTCTTTTTTATTTTCATTGAGTGTGCAGCTTTAATTTCTCATATTTCAAATATCTGTAATAATTCCCGGCTTTTAGTAACTTCAATCTTCAGAGAACAGTGGACTAATTAACTAATTCATAATAGATTCAAGGCCTATTGATAACTGTATCTCCTTGGCCAATGTCATTGTAGAAGCATTACTGGAAGCCATTTATCTGAAACAGACATAATTTATTTTTTCTTCTGTCTCACTAAAAATTACTATATTCTTTGGAGAATATATAAAACCAAATTGTAGATCTCTGCCAAACATACCATTTTTGTTGCTGTTATTAAGTCAGATAAATACAGCAACCTTCGTGACCTAGAGAGGTAATTTCAAAGGATTTAGTCAAGAGATCCAAAAATGTAAAGAACTAGAAGATGAACTTGCGGTGTGGAGTCTGGCTTGTAACATTGTACTGAGGAAATGGGGGACTTGGTCAGAATCCTAAATGTCAGATTCCATTCTGTGTTAAATTCATTGAGAACGTTCATGGAGGGAGTTCATAGAGTAGACATTTCCCTACTTTCCCCAAGCAGCTGTCTGTTGGTTCTGAAAATTCACTTAGACTCTTAGTCTTAGAGAGTCAGGAGAAACTTGCAAATTAAATATATGACAGTACAGGAAGTTGCAGCAATGAGGAGGGATCAGGTAAATTGTCCCCCTCTTGCCTCCATTGATGCAATTGATGCAACAATGTGGCACCTGTGTGCAGTACAGTGCCCACTGACACTTTTCCTGGTTCCCGGCAAGTGTTTTCAGAAAGTGGATAGGGCCACATGAGGATGTTGCCCAGCAGAGCTTCTAACTGACCACTGGAGATCTGATTGGGTGTGCAGATTGAAATAATGTTTCAGTGGCAGTTCCACCACAGTGTCGGTTTTAGTCTCTCCCATTGCTCTTTTGTGGTATATTTTTAAAATTACTCCTCTTCTTCTTGTGCTTGGGCTTGCTCTGTGTGTGTAGCTCCATCTCCTGCAGCAGCCATTTTGTGATTACACCCACCACCCTGTGTTAGAATTCCAGAGTTGCCCTCTTTTTCAAAAAGGCTGGAGACTCCTGCACTAGCAGAAGATGGAGAAAACTAAACCTGATCCACTCTACCAACTTCTATTAACTTTTATGCTGGATAGACTGTGAAATCGATCTTTCAAAACCCCAGGGGGGGGGGGGCGGAAATATAAAAATCTAGACTCCTTTTAACAAAAGCAAACAATAACAAAATCCAATCTTTTAAATTACTAACAAGACGATGTATGACATTCATAAGACTATACCATATTGATCCCAAGAACTGTCCAACATGCTAGAAACAATGTGGATAAAGGGGTTATTACATACATTGTTGGTGGACATGTCCCATCATAAAGAGCTTCTGGGAAAAAATATTAATTCAGACATTACAGGATATAGCCTACCTATGCCCCCTGAAGTAATCCTTTTAAGTTTATGGGAAGATCCAGAGGTCCCAACAATAAGAAAGGATTTGATTATGTTTCTTCTTGCTAGAGCCAAAGCCTTGATTGCAACCAAATGGAAAACAAAAGAAATATCAACACTCTTGCAGACTGCAAGTTGCAGTGGTACAAAGAAATCTAGGATTACTTTATTATGAAAAAAAAAGATCAGTTGTTAGCTATGGAAAATCCATTTTATTAATCTACATTTCTAATTCAATGGCTATCTTTTCTAGACCATGTGGCTCATAGAAACAATTCAAATATGCAATTACCAACCAACTACAGTTTTGTAGCACTATTTGAAAATATTAAAAGAAAACTTGAAATCTCATGTACTGTATTAATCAAACATTTTTTTTTTTACAAAACACATCCACACAATTGTTGTGATATTATGCATATGTTATTCTATACCTATTCTGAAAATACTTTAAATAAAACGTTTTTTAAAACTTTTCCGCTGAATTCAACCCATCGTTGTTTTTGAGTAGAAATTATAAATCATTATGCTATTTTTTGGAGTACAGTCAGATAAATGTTGAAAGAGTGGTTATATTGATCCTTATATTTCAGTCTGTGATGAATATTTTAGACACAGTTTTAAAGTCAACAAGAGGCAGTCACACACATAGAGACTGCCTGTCTGTCCTCATAAATCTGTACATTGTTCAAAACTAAAATTGTGTTCATTCTAAGAAATCATGTAATCAGCCTTTCTGAAACAGTATGCAGGAGCTGATAACCTCCCGTTCACTTACTGTAGTGCGTTTTGCTGCTATGTTCCTGGCACTGTCACAAGGGGAAACTTCATCTCCATGTTCTAGTGCTGTAAGCTGAGCACCCTGCACCAGGACACCAGCACCCACTGAAAGTGCTGTGTCACAGTTTGTTAAAGCAGGAGTTCAAATCATAGAACCATTAAGTTGGAAGGGATCATACAGGCCATCTAGTAGAACCACCCCCCTCCGCTCAATGAAATATCAGCCTAAAGCATCCCTAACAAATGTTCATCCAGCTGATGCTTGAAGACTGCCAGTGAGGGAGAGCTCACCATCTCCCTTGGCAGCTATTTCCACTGTGACACTGCTCTTAAAGTGGGGGGGGGGGGGCGGGGGGGTGTCTTAATATCCAGTCAGTATCCTTCTGCCTGTAATTTAAATCCATTATTGCAAGTCCTATCCTCTGTTGCCAACAGGAACAGTCCTCCTCTAAGTGACAAATACTTAAAGAGAACAATTATATCCCTCCTCAATGTCTTCTTCTCTAGACTGAACGGAGCCTCCGGCAGCCCGCCGCATCGCGGCGTGGCTGCCGGGGAGATTTTGCCCCCCCCCCCGGAGGGAGAGCGGACTGCGAGGCGCGCTTTAGGCACATCTGGGAGGGCCGGGGCTTCCGCGCTTGCTTGGAAGCCTCCGCCTCTGTCCTGGCAGTCCTCTTCGGGTGCTTGGAGCAAGAGGGAGCGTGAGTCTGAGCTCCTGCTGGCACCTTGGAATTCAGCTGGGTTAGTAAGGGCTCTTTACAGAGTGAATAAGGAGGTTCGCAAGGTTTTGGAGGGTGGTTGGGCCACTATTTGCCCCATCCGGATATTTCTAAGGAATGTCCTGACCTCTGCAGAGGGGATGGGGTACATCTCTCGGAAAAGGGTAATATGCTTTTCCTGAGGGATTTGCGGCAAGGGGTTGTGTTGGCGTTGTGCCTTTGGGTGGGTGCTAAGCCCTAAGTAGAGACTTGGCCTTAGTTGTGGCAGGTTTTACGGGGTTTATGGCACCATGCAGCCTGGGGAGGACTGGTTAGCCTCCCCCGTTTGGGGAGTTGGGGGTCTGGCAGGATCAACCTTTGGTGTGGCCCGAGGTGTGTGAATGCAGACTGTCCTGGAGACTCGATTGGATGGGTGCCTTTCGCTGAGACTCGCATCTGGTGTTTGGGCCCTCTGGTGCGAGCCTCCCTGCTGGGCCTGCCTGACGGGAGCTGTGGCACACAGCTCCGGCTGGGGGGCCGGGTCTCTCGCCCGCTGAAAAAGGCAGGGGAGTGGTCTGAGGAGACCCCTGGCCCTGACCTGGCCGCAGTTCGGTTGCCCTTGCCGTTTGCAGTGTTATTCAATAAAAGTGGCCCATATTTTCACCAATATAATTGTGTCCGCCTCTTTATTCCGACTTGGGGGGGCAACATTCCCAAGTCCCTCAGTTTTTCCTCACAGGGCATGGTCTCTAGGCCCCTGATCCTCTTCATTGCTCTATTCCAGGGATGGCCAACGGTAGCTCTCCAGATGTTTTTTGCCTACAACTCACATCAGCCCCAGCCAGCATGGCCAATGGCTGGGGGTGATGGGAGTTGTAGGCAAAAAACATTTGGAGAGCTACCGTTGGCCACCCCTGCTCTGTTCTATACCTGCTCCGTTCTATCCACATCCTTTTGAATTAAGGCCTCTAGAACTGCACACAAAACCATAGGTGTGGCCTGACCAATGCAGTGTACGACAACACTATGATATCTTGTGGTTTGGATGTTATGCCTCTGTTGATCCAATAAAAAGGCATTAGCCTTTTTTGCTCCTGCATCACACTGACTGCTCATACGGAGCAATCCACCTGTATGTACCCCAAGATCTTGTTCACACACTCTGCTTACCCAGAAAAGTGTTCCTCTTACACTTTTCTGTGAATGCTTAGCAGAGTTTGTCTCCCAGACACAAGTCCCCCAAAACTACAAGGTCATATTGCTTGGAAACTCTCTCAAGCTGATCAAGGAAGGCAGCATCCACCTTCTTACCCTCCAACCACAATACTGTTTGCTCTTCCTTCCCTTATCCTTTCCACTATCCATGCTCCTTCTCCAGTAACTCCTGACAAGAAATCCTCTCCTCAAATACTGCACCACTCTACATCCTCTTTGACTTCGTTTTTCTTGAACAATTCTATCCATCCACTACTGCATTCCATGTCTCTGTAATACCTACTAAATCATATCTCTCTGTCTGCATTAGAATCTCAAGCTCTTCTTATTGCCTAAACTTTGGACATTGGTACATGGACACCTGAAGCCCCACACCTTTGGTTCCATTTGACCTTCTTAGGTAGACCTATGCTGTTTGCTCTCCTTCATTGAAACCCCTATGTTGGTTGTCTTCTTCCTCTTGTGGTGTCTGTTTAAATCCCTGCTGATGAATTTCCACAGGTTCCTGGCAAACAGATTCGTCCCCAACCTTGATAGGTGAAGTCCATCATGTGCTAGTAGGCCATCTTCTGGAAAACCTAGACTGTGGTCCCATAGTTCCTATTGGCACCACCCACATAACCAGTGGTTCATTCCCATTATCTTCTGTTCCCATTGCATTCCTCTTCCTCTAACACGCAGAATTAAAGAGTATACCACCTGTGCCCCCATTCTCTTTAGCTTTCTCCCAAAAGCTTCATAATCAGTCCTAATGCTTGTAATGGTGTTCACAGCCATGTTATTCTCCAATTATTTTTGAAGACCAGGACAGGAATGGGGGCCTTCTGATAATGTCAGTGCAACATGAAAGGAATTCCATACCTCTAATAGATGATGGGTGAATTTTTTGTATAGTAATAGAGGCTCACATTATGTGAATGTGAAATGATGGTAACAGGAATGGAAGATACTTCCAGCCAGTTTGAAATGTGCCATTATGGAGACAAGAATAAATCAAATAAAAGTACTTTACTCTTTATTGTGTTCCAAAGAAAATCATGAGGCTACACAGGAATTTTTGTGCAGGAAGCAGAAGCCCTGTTAATGTAAATCCCATGTGTTCAATGTTCAGATCGACACATTAATGAAGGTGAGAGGGATTGGAGAGATCCAACATAGTGTAGTAGTCAGACTAGGATTCAAGAGATGCAGATTCAATCCCCACAGTAGCACAAAGCTTGCTATGACCTTGAACTAGTAGCACTCTCTAACCTACCCCACTGGGTTGTTGTGATGATCAATGGAAAAGGGTAGAATGATATGCACTACTCTGAACTCTTTGGAGGACAAAAATTATATGGGATGGAGGCTGTGGTAAGGAGATGAATTGGGTGAGAGTAAGTGGAAAGAGCTTGCTGGATCCCACCCTGTCCCAATCTTATCCTTCACAAATGTATCTGAATGCACAGAGTGGTAAAGCTGCAGTACTGCAGTCAGAGCCCTCTGCTCACAACCTGAGTTCGATCCCAGCGGAAGCTGGTTCAGGTAGCCAGCTCCAGGTTGACTCAGCCTTCCATCCTTCCGAGGTCGGTAAAATGAATACCCAGTGTAGATGACTGGGGAAAGCAATGGCAAACCACCCCGTAAAAAGTCTGCCGTGAAAACGTCACCCCAGAGTCGAAAACAACTGGTGCTTGCACACCTTTACCTTTACTTTTTACCATTTTTTAAAAAAGTAGGATAGCCATTTCTAGAAGCATCTCAGCATTTGTACAGATCCTAGTAAATCCTGAAGCTGTAGACCTGATGTTCTTCTTTTCCTGTAGAGCTTCCTCTTTTCCTCTATCAAATCAGTCCATGCCTAATGATCCCAAACTAGGGATGCCAGCCTCCAGATGAGACTTGGGGAACCACTTAGAAGTACCGCTCATCTCCAAACTACAGAGATCAGTTTCTCTGGAGAAAATGGATGCTTTGGAGGGTGGACTCAATGGCATTGTACCCCACTGAGGTCCTTGTCCTCCCATGTTTCACCCCCAAATCTTCAGGAATTTCCCAACCTGGAGACGGCAACCTTACCCCCATCCTCTGTCCATGGTCAAGGGGAAAACTGGAATCCCTATTCCAAACTGCACAAGTGGGGAAAGAAAACCAATCAGAACTATTTATGCAAAACTAGCCAATATAAGCACATCTGAGCCATTTATTTCGGGCGGGTGCCCAAATATAGCACCTGCCGTGTAAAACAGCTTAGTTGGGAAGTGTGGTATGAAATATTTGAAAAATAAACTTTCTTCTAGGAAACCCATGGACTTACTCCTCTGTCATAAACACATTTTGATTTGAGTCTCACTGGGCTTAAAAGCAAGCAAGTTCAGTCTTAAACATATTGGCATGAAAAGTAGGACTGAAGTAGGGCTTCAGTAGATTATACTTGCATTATAAATTATCCCAAACACACTTACCAGAGTAAATCCAATTGCTCAATGGGATTTACCTCTGAGTAAATGTGAACAGTACCAGGCTATAATCTGTCCATTTAATAGGTACTAAACATAACTGGGGAAATGATTTACCAATTAATTTAATTTAATTTGCAATTTATACCCCGCCCTATCCCACAAAGCAGGCTCATGGCAGTTTACAACATTAAAACATTACAATAACAATAAATAAGGCATCAAGTAAACATATCAAAACATATCAATAAATAAAGCATCAATGAACATTAACTTTACAAAGTAGCCTCTTACACAAAGGAATGTGGAACCAAAACAGAAAACTAATATGTATTTATTCGTATACTTTCTTCATTTACACTCTGCAAACAAGTAAAATACAACTCGGAAACTACAACTGGTCCAGAATGCAGTGGCCTGACTTGTAAGGGGCTAGCCACAGGGGACATATGTTGCCTATTTTGAAACAGCTGCATCAGCTGCCAGTCTATTTCTGAGTTAAATTCAAGATGCTGTTGTGATGGTCTGCACTTTTTAAAGGCTCAGAAGTGCTTTACAAACAGCTAAAGGACAGTGAAGGGTTAATTCTTCACAGAAATGGAAAACCTTGAGTGACTGCCAGCAGTCTGATTGGTTAGCATCAGCTGAGCAGAGAAAGACAAGAGCTGCATGCTGAGGAGAGTGCCAGTCAGATTTCTGCCTTGAGTTTGATGTCAGCCCAAGCTGAGAAGAGTTGAGTACTGACAGTTTAAAAATTCAACCCTGACCAACAGCAGTTTAAAACAGACAGGAGAACTGGGGAAAGTTGGCAAGGACAAGTGGGTACTTAGACAGAGCCTCCCATTCAGGCCAAAGAAAGGGGATAGATCTTCTAGTGAGAGGAGAATTTCCCTACCTAGTCAAACAGCAAGTTAGCTTTGAAGAGTGAAGAGATCCCTGGTCTGGTGTGGTTAGAAACTGCTTTTAGAGACCTTAAGAGTCAGTTAAAAACTCAAGACTAGTATTGGAAACCAGAGTTAGAGAATATTCAGACACTGGAAACACAGTTGGAAAACACTGGAACAAAAGTCTCTCAGCATATAGGTTTTATATAACTCTGAATAGCTCTTAAGAAACTCTCATTAGCCTGAAACTTAAGAAGCAAAGTTTATGCATGTACTGTTTATATATATCGGGGTGGCCAACGGTAGCTCTCCAGATGTTTTTTGCCTACAACCTGGGGTTGTAGGCAAAAAACATCTGGAGAGCTACCGTTGGCCACCCCTGATATATATATTTATATATTGATTATATATTTATATATATAATTACCTCAAATTTTACCCCTGATATCACCTGACCTTTCTATGTGGAATAAAATATTTTGTTAATTTGGAATTTCTCAAATGCCATTTAAGTCATAAAAGTTAAAGTGGGCTCCCATTCCTTCCTTCAGGTTCCTGGGCTGAGCAAACAGTTAAAATATTACACTGCGACAGGGTGGGACAGCCAAAATAAGTCAAGAAATAAGAAAACTGACAACTAGAGTGGCTCAGTCACAAAAGGGAAAAAAATGGATGGAAAATCTTGCCTCTGAGGTTGGGAAGTGGACAAAGACAGTCACCTTTATGACCCTTAAAGCCCTTCACAACCTGTGACCCAAATGTTTAAAGGACCATTTTCTCCATCTCGCTCCATATGTCCCTGTGTGGCTACTGGGAACTTAGGCAGCCATCTGTTTGCTATCCCATCAATTACAGTGGCCTATCTAGTATCAACCAAAGTCTGAGCCTTTTCCATTGTGGCTCCTGTTTTGTGGAGTGAGTTTCTTCATAAGGGGCTCTCCTTAGAGATCTTCAGGCAGCACTGCAAACCTTTCTTATCTGCCAGGGCTTTTGAGTGGATTTGAATACTAGGCATCTTATAAGGGGGTAAAGGAGAGAGAGATTTGAAGTTCATTATTTTATTCTAGTTTTAAATAGAAACTATTTGTAACTATTATTGTAAGCTGCTTTGAACCACGAGGAAAGGTGGGTCTAATTTTTTTTAACATGTTTTAATAAAAAATAGTTATTTCAGAAACTAAACAAACCTAAGAAGACTAGGAGCTCCGTGGCACAGAGTGGTAAGCTGTAGTACTGCAGTCCAAGCTCTGCTCATGGCCTGAGTTCAATCCCAGCAGAAGCTGGGTTCAGGTAGCTGGCTCAAGGTTGACTCAGCCTTCCATCCTTCTGAAGTCGGTAAAATGAGTACCCAACTTGCTGGGGGTGAAGTGTAGATGACTGGGGAAGGCAATGGAAACCACCCCGTAAAAAGTCTGCCGTGAAAACATTGTGATGCGACGTCACCCTAGAGTCAGAAACGACTGTTGCTTGCACAGGGACTATCTTTACCTTTAAAAAAAAAAGATTAGACCATTGCCTGCTTCATAAATGTGATCATTTAAAACCTTAGGGGCGGGGAACCCTAGGGAGAAAAGAGAAAAGTACAACTTTCTCACCAGCTCCTACTGAAATGTAATCTAAGAATTATTGTTTACTAGGAGAAGAGGAATGTTCTTTGAGACTGTGACCTGTGTACAGTCATTGGTATTTGCTAATCAATTAATTACATGCATAGAAAGTTAGAAAGGAACAAGGCTTTTTTTGAGCAAGAATGAACACAAATGCAGTTTTGGGCAGTTTGGTATCAGGGTGTGTGACCTAATATGCAAATAGGTTCCTGCTGGCTTTTCTACAAAAAAAGCCCTGTGAGAAACAATGGTGACATCAGGGGGTGTGGCCTAATATGCAAATAAGTTCCTGCTGGCTTTTCTACAAAAAAGCCCTGTGTGAACAAATGGTGACATCAGGGGATGTGTCCTAATATGCAAATGAGTTCCTATTGGGCTTTTTCTTTAAAAAAAAGCCTCAGAAAGAAATTATTGACCAGCTCGAAGTTGTAATGGGGTGCTTATAGCTTATCAGAAATAGAGCATTTTCATCGCAATCTTAAGGGGAGGGCCACAATCTTTTTTTCAGCCTGAAATAAAGTTGTTTCGATAATAAAATAGGTTAATCTCATGTATACTAGTCTGACCCTCTTGGAGGAAAGATAAGATATGCATGAAAATAATTTGCATTTGCATCCTTGTCTAATTGACCTTAACAAGAAGGGCTTTTTATTAGGGGCCATCTGTGATGGTCTTCATAATTCAAAAAATAATTTGGAACTTGGAACAATAATTTGGTGTCAGTTGACCACCATACTTGATTCCTCATATTTCTACATTTGTTTAAAATTGTTTTGTAGTGATGATTATGTTGTGAACGATGATTGTAAGCTACTTTGAGCTGTACACTGAAGTGAAATGTAAGTATTAAAGTAAATAAATAATAGCTTGATTCTGATTCTGTGTTTTGCCAAATGGCCAAAATAGCTCATACTGCACATTAGACCTTAGTATTTGTCATGGCAAGCAAACACAAGCAAAGCAGTGTTTCAGAATTGGCCAGCATCATGCTCTTAACGAGGTTTTTCCTAACTACTTTCCCCACAAAAAAGGTTGGATTTACTGTTGTAGGGTGTTTGGTTGGGATTACTCATTTAACATGTTCAGGAAATAAATCAACATTTTCCTAGGTGGACTATTAGGAGGAGTAAATATTACTTTTTCCTCAGGCATCAGATGAATTCTGTATAGAGAGCCTACCAACAACATCTATGCAATTTGCTGCTGCAGTGCAAATGTCAAAGCCACACTTGGGAATATTTAGGAAAGGAACTGAAAATAAAACATGAGGTATTGCTATGTAATTATAGAAATTTGTAGAAATATTTTTGAAATAATCCAGGGAAAATCTGTTTGGCATCTGGAATATTGTATTCAGTTCTGGTCTTTCCATCTCAAAAGTAAAGCTAGAAATGGGACAGAAGATTATAGGGATGCCAGTCTCCAGGTGGGACCGGGGGATCCCCCATAATTACAGCTCATCTCTAGACGACAGTCATCAGTTTCCCTGGAGAAAAATGGATGCTTTGGAGGGTGGACTCTATGGCATTGTACCCCACTGAGGTCCTTGCCCTCCCAGGTTCCATTCACAAATCTCCAGAAGTTTCCCAACATGGAGCAGGCATCCCTACCCCCACTGCCTTACGATGGCCAAGGGGCACCTGGGAACCCTAAAGGGGAACCTAACAATATCCAGGATGGAGGGATATCTTCCTTACTAAAAAAGGATTCAAAGGATGGGACTTTTAGTTTAGAAAAATGAAGATGCAGAGGGACAGCAAAGATATGAAATTATAAATGAATAAAGAGAGAGTATTTTATTTCTTTACAATTCAGGTTATCCAGTGAAAATGATTGTGATAGGTTCAGAATAAATGAAAGAAAGTAGTTCTTCAAGTGATGCATAATCAACTTATAGAATCATGACTGTAGAATGTTCAGTGTTCACTTGCATAGTTTTTAAATAATTAAACAAATTAATGGAGAATGGGAGAGAAGAATAGTCTTTGTATTGTTGCTTGCAATGTACCTCAAATTACCAGATTGGAGTGAGCCAGATCACTGGATTATTATTGCCTGTTCTGATCAGCAGTAGCTCTATCACAGAGCCATAGCCCTTTCCCCATACTAGAGATCACAGGGATAGAGGCTAAAACTTCGCACATGTAAAATTCAGTAGCAGAGCCAATGCTTTGCAAGCAGAAAGACCCAGGTTCAATCCTGGCATCTTTAGGTTATGAAAGAATCTCAGTGTCAAGTACCGCAAGTCCTTTGCCAATCAACACACCTGAGTTTCTTCAAAGGCTTTTATTGATGACCAAGGCATGGCAGTCAGGCAGGTCCTTGCTAAAACTAATTTGCGCAGGCAATGCCCACCTACATTTGCCTAGGGTCCATCCATTACATGGTCCAAATGCATAAGCGCCAAGACCCACCAATCACCATCCCCCCCCTGTTATTTCATTTCATTATCCAGTTTCTCAAAGCAAGCTCCATGCGTCTCCGCAGGCTTGATAAGATGACCTTGGCCAGAGTCTAGCTGCAGGGTGGAAGATACATGATGGCCCTGTTCACACAGTGTGTTGAGTCCGTGTTAAGCTGACCCGGTTCTATTCCAAATATCTTTGTTCCAGATATTATCAATCAGACTGCCATACTGCAGTTCAAATCACTCTGCAGTGAAACCATCTTCTGCTGTCCACACCATGCAGTAAAATAAAACATTATGTGGTTATGCGGTTATGCACATATCACTAAGTAGTAAAAAAAATGGCAACCGCAAACCAGATGTCTGAGGCTCCTTTTTTTTCTGGGACAGCCTTCAGATATCTGGAAGTTGGTTAATATCGCAGCAGAACTATCCAGATGGAGAAAACTATGAGGTGAAACCAGACAACTCAAAAAACACCGCAAAGGAGCAGGTAACAAAATATCCAGTTCCAAGAAGGATTGGGGGGGGGGGCTATCACGAGTTAATACCGGGAGGCAGATATTGCCACTTTAAATCCGAAACAGCAGCGGCATCTGATTATACTGTGCGTCTGAACAGGGCCAATGAGTTACACACACAATAATATAGTGTCTGAGAACAAAGCGCTAGCAGGCAAGCTGGACCCTAGAGGTTACTACAGGTCACAGTTACGGGAATTAGGAAAGCCATTCATGGCATGAGGCACTCTTGACACTCAGGTAACAGGTATAGAGATAAAGATATTTTCCTGCTATCAGTTAAAGTAGAAATAACTGACCTAGATGCACCAAATGTCTAGCTCGTTATGAAGAAGCTCTGCATCTCTGATCATCTCTCTGTTTTTTTACTTCATTTATACTTTGCCTTCTTCTGCAGTGGGTATCCAAAGTGGCTAGTTACTAATGCTATTAGTGTAGTGTGGGAACTAGACACACAAAAATGGTTTTTTGTCTGCAGTCATATCACAGAGGTAATTAATGAATTACTTCTTATAGGTGTTTTATTATATTTAAGAGATGTGTTAATTCACCCTCAGAGTTATATAGCAGAAAATACCTGGCTACTTTTTTTTAATTTAAAATTACTATCTGGATGTAAGATACTTACTAGAAGGTACTTCTTACTACCCTCATCATTTTGGTAATCTGTGACAGTGCTAATTAAGTAGTAAAAAAGCTCAGTTCTAATTTCAGTGTCTGTGTGCATGTGTGTATTTTAAATATAAGTACATCTTTCTTATTCTTCTCATTCCCACTCTCTCTTTTTCAGTATTTGATGCTAAGGAGTGTTTCAGAAAGACATACATCAATGTCTTTGTGAACTTTAAACTTCACAGACTATATGTGTGTTTTGAATTTTAATGCAGATGATACAACACATACACTACTAACAATATAAGAAATCTGTCATATAATTTAATACCACTTTAAGATTGACAATATCTGCTTTCTCAAACCTCTTTCTGAGCTTTGTGGTTATCTCTCTTTTCAAAAAAGTATATCTGATTATCTCTATTATAGTATATCTTTATTTCACTATCTCAGTATTCCATGTTTATCATTTTTTACCAGTTCTCTGTTGAACTCCTGAAATATTAACTTGGTTCTTAAACATGAAGCAGAAAATTATTTACATTCCTGACCAAAGCCTTTCCTGGGCAAAAAAGATCTGACCACTGTGGTGTTGACTAAATGAAAGAAGTATGATGAACCAAAGTGCAGAATCCATAAAAATCAGAAGGGCTGAAAGTTTGCTGTAAACTATAGCATCCACAGATAGTATTGAACAGGGCTTTTTTTTTTTAAAGCAGGAACGCACAAGAACACAGTTCCAGCTGGCTTAGTGACAGAGGGTGTGGCCTAATATGCAACTAAGCCTCTGTCGGGCTTTTTCTAGAAAAAAGTCCTGTGTGAAACAAGCATTTATATTTAACAGTTGGTCCTGGCCTCATTTAATTAGACACACATTCTAGAATATCCTAAACATGAGGTTTGGTGCCTTCAACTGGACTGAAAGTACACAGTTTGGCTAAGGGACTTCGCTGTTTTCTTTCAAGTTATGTTCTGTAGTGCAACAGCACAGTTGTCACGTGACAACTGCCCACATGAATAAACACCCATTGACAGTTCATATTGGTTATGTGAACAGATTTTGGATGGCGTGAACCAGCCCACCAATGTTGCAAATTAAAATTATTCAGCTGGATGACCCTTCAGAAAGCATAAATGTTACAAACATCTCCTTGGATGTTAAATTGTCACTTAGCAGCTCCATGATTATATACTAAAGTCATTTTGTAGCTATTTTGGGGTACTTCCAGACTGAAATAAACTGCAAGTGTCAGGTGAACTGCATTGGCATGCTTAACACCTTCGAATTCAGCTTGGACTGCTTCTAGTCCAAGTGAAAAAGCAGAATCAAAAGGGCAATAGTTTGCAGTACGATCAAGTCAATCAACCTTGCCCTCCTGCTCATTTGTCTTCCTTCTCTGATACTTCTGGTGTTGGAGAAGCTGCCATTTGGAACAGTCCTTAGAAGAAGCACAGATACTTATTTCACTTGATGCAGTATGAAGAATATGACTCTTTTTGCTGCTATTTCTTACATTCAGAAGGAACAGTAGCTTCTGCAAAACTGACAGCAAGGAACATGTTGGATGGGAAGGGAAAATCCCTGCTGTAAAAATGATTCTTTAGAAAGCAGCTTTTGACATAGTTGCTGTGTATATGTATACAGTCAAACTAGAAGGAATAGACAAAATTGTCAATCACTGTGACTGCCTACTGTTATAGCAGAATAAACTGTACTACTAAAGGGAGTTCCTTGAGCTAGCTGCACACATTTAAAAGCAAAATGCTGTCAGCTCAGGACCAGGATTAGGCCAAGTGCACCTGAAACAGAGCAAGGTAATAGTGGAGATTGTACTATTTCAGCATACAGGTGGAAGGATCACATTTTTAGTGCTCTAGCATGCTTTAAAAGAGACTCCCAGCAAATGAAACCTAGAAAAAGCAAAATAAAAGGTATTCTCTTTGCTACACTTGTTTTCTACTTACATTTTTTAAAAGTGAAAACATTCAAAATGTAACTCCTCATCTACACTCTATGTGATACAGGCATATCATTTCATTTCTCTGCAAATGTAGACCCAAGCTTAGAGATCTGACAATAAGACTTCTAGGACTTGAAATAGCTCAGGAGTAATATGGCATTATTATTGAGTGGACAGTGCATCTCTAAAGTGAATGCTTAGCAGTATCTTAACAGATGTTGCTTGGCAACAGCTTAAAGGAGTCATCCTAAGGTTTTCCGCTTCTTTGATATTGGTCATATTCCACTTGGGAGAACTGTGGGCCAGAATTCATACACTTTTGCAAAGATTTGAAAGAATATTACTCTTTCTGTCTGATTATTGTGAATGGGTCTCACTATGGTTTGCCTAAAATTACTCTAAACAGGAGTCAGGGATTTGTCACAAGTAAAGTTTAATGCTCTATAATTATCTTTCCTGAATGGGCAATTCATCTGCAAGGGTGCTTTGAATCAGCCCAGATACTTAATATAAATGGTGTCTGATAAGCAACAGCTGGAATAGTTGGAGAGAGTTGTCATGAAGCACCTTGGGCTGCAGGATCTGCAAAAGCCATATAATACCTTTTATTAAGACCATCTTAAGTAGCACATCATAGTATGGAAGCTTTCAGGTTCTCCGGATCACTTTGTCAGGTTATAAAGGCGGCAGGGGTGGTGGTGGTGGGGAGATATTTGGCCATGATCTTAAGGCCTCTGAATAATGGATAGAATCTTTTATTGATTCTCAATGGATGTAGGGTATGGCTGAAGCCATGACATTCTGGGAAGAAGAAGCAAAACATTGGGCATAATCCAACCGAAAGCGCAAAGACCATCAATTGATCAAATGGCTCTCTGATATCATATGAAACATACATCTCTCTTAGAAGACCGAGAGCACATGGCGGAAAAAAACACGGTAGTCCTTATATTAACTGGGAAAGTAATTTTAGTAGATGTGTTTATTTATTATATATGGGGATCATCCCCAAGTACAAATTTTTGTTTGAATCAGCCCAAATAGAGCAATGAATGAAGAAGGTGCTGTAGTCTAAGGTAAGAAAAAAATGTTGTCTTTTAATTTGCCAGTTAAATCATTGTTATACTAGCATTTGGCATTACTGGGATTTGACAGAATGACCAGTGTTTATCTTAGCCAGTTTATAGTAACATAAAAATGGTACTTCTGGGCTCTTGAATAAAGCATCTTAAGAAATGCCATACACAGATAACATTGGAACCAGGAAAAATGTACTGTTATGAAATCTGCTACCTGAAGCAAGGGCTGCATATCTCAATATAGGCCATGACTGAATGGTACAACTTGTGCTTTCTATGCAAAAGACCCCAGATTTTATCCCTGACATTTCCAGCTGAAGATCTTAAGGTGCAAGTATTGGCAAAGTCTTTTCTGTACTTCAAAAGTTGGAGAATGACTGCAAGTACTAAACTATATAAATCCAAGTATTTGGGTAAAGGTGGTGGAAAGCAGGCCTTTTTTGTAAAATCAGGAATGTACAAGAATGTAGTTCCAGCTGACGTGGTGACAGGGTGTGGCCTAATATGCAAATGAGCTCCTCCTGGCTTTTTCTACAAAAAGTCCTGTGCAAAACAATGGTGATGTGAGGGGTGTGGCCTAATATGCAAATGTTTATGCTGGGCTTTTTCAACAAAAAAAGCCCTGGTGAAAAGTGTCAAGTCACAGCTGACTTATGGTGACCCTGTAGGAGGTTCAAGGCAAGAGACATTCAGAGGTGGTTTGCCATTGCTTGCCTCTGCATCATGACCTTGGTATTTCAAGGAGGTCTCCCATCCAACTACTGGCCTTGGCTATTCGGGTCAGAACATTTTAGTAAAGGTAGGATTGTTAAAATAAGAGACGCAACTATGTAATATACTGTAGATTCATAGCATTAGGCCTTTGTGGTCCTATTTCCCCTATTATACAGAGACAAACATACACATTTGCCACTGATCAATAATATGCCGCAGGGAACCGTAGCCAACCAGAAATACATCTTCTCCATAAACCGGTTTTCAAACATGTGCTTGTTGCATTCATACTTTGTATCAGGGGTCATTTGTAGAAAAATAGGTGGTGGAGCTCATCCAGGGATTATTATGCAGCTGCACACACTATTCAATGGACAAGGAGGTGGAACTCTCAAGAGGAGGTGGAACTCTCAGAAAGGTTCAGGAGCTGTGCTCCAGTGAGCTCCCACTGAATCTGAGGCCTGCTTTGTATTATCAGAAGTATGCATTTAAAATATATTGTGTTAAGTGGCCCATAAAAAGGCGATAAATGGGAAACCTCAAGAATTTTTGCTGGAAGGATAACAGATAACATGTCAACACAGTCTGCAAGCCTAAAAACATTTTTCTGAGACTAAGCCCTTTTGGATAAAATGAGACATGTTGCTGTAGATTTTCAGTTTCTCACTTTTCCTAGTGATGTATGGCATCACTTCCAGATTTTCCCAGGAACTGACATAACACTGTTACACAACTGATTTTTTAATTTTTTTCTTCCTTCTGACTGCTTGAGTAGCAGCAGGTGACAGGAGCTGGGAGCATAAAATCTCCCACCACAAGTGGGCAAATGGCAGGCATAAAGATGGATAACTTACGGAATGCCAAACAAAACAAAACAACTCTTCACACACTGGCAGAAAATAGCAACAAAAGGATTCAGACAAGTCTTCCCAGGAAAAGAGTTTGGGGTTCAGTCAAGGCAGCAGTACTCAGAGCAGGACTTTGACCACTGTGGTCATAAGGGATTCGGTCAGGAGTGTCAAATGTACAGCCCAGGGGCGGAATCAACCCCCAGAGAGCAAGTCTGCTTCCGTTTCCCTCTCTCGCTTCCTTCAGTTATCAGAGATTGTTAAATAAAATATTGCAAGAATGCTAATCTTTTAAGCATGTTTTATTTGCAGGGTTTTTTTTTAAAAAAAAACCCTTTAATTGTGTTTGTCTGGGTCTTGTATAAAGTTTATGTCTCCCATTACCTGGCATTACACACATGGCCCAGCCTAACAAGGTTCCATTTATGTCAGATCTGACCCTCATAACAAATGAGTTCAACACCCCTGGATTAGATAGTCTGCTCATTTCAGGTATGATGGTCCCAAGCTTTAAAGATGAAAAACAGAACCTTGAATGATGCCTGAAAACAGATTGGGAGCCAAGTACAGATGGGCCAAGACTAGAGTGATACGTTCCCTATGACCTATTCTAGTCACTATTTTGACAGCAGCATTCTACAACAGCAGGGAAAGGTAGTACAGGCTGATACCATGATTGATGGAACTGAAAACCATGGAAAGGCGCAGGAGAATCAAAAGAGTTAAACCCACTTTGTTTATTTCCTGGTGTAGGTCAGGGTGACCAAAGCTGTTTCAGTTCCATAACCAGCCTATTTTCAGATTGGAAAAAATCCAAACAGTCAATAACTTTTCACTAGTACTGAGTGAGGAAGCACATTCAAGCCTCAGATACATTGTTTTGAATATAGTAATTCCAGTTCAGCACTTTTGCTCATTCTATCCTTCCTTTAAAGAAAAATTGCTAATCTTTAGACCAGCAACAGAATGCCCTGGAAGACTGAAATATCACCCTTCCATTTATTCTTTTTATGTAGTGGTGCCCTGCTTTTTCAATACAGAGTAGAACGGCATTTCTGACATATATTAAACTGAAAGATGAACAACTGGTTGAGCCCAGAATTATAAGACTGATGTTATCTAAACTATGGTCTAGATCCTGGCAGAATGTCATTTTAAAACTTGTTATTTCTTGGAATTTTGCAAAACAAAAAAAATTAAAATAATACAATAACATTATAATTAAAAACATAAGGGGGAGACAGCAGATACCATCTAAAATTTATCAGTGCCAAAATATCATTATGATGAAGAACATGTGTGGGTCTGAAAGCTTTCAAAACTAGAAATGGTTTGCCCAGAATTCATGTATCCGAATATTGTCTTTATTCTATATCTGATATTAGGTAATGAATGCAATCTGCACCAGCAATTGTGTAAAGCTGATCTATTGAACAAAGTGCAGTTGGCAGGTATCTACAAGGTTCTGCAAGGTTGCAGACTAGAGCACAGGTAATTTTTTTCTTTGCCAATTTCAACCAATCAGATCCCTCTACCAAAAGAGCAAGCCAATGGGAGCTTCCTTGAACGGTGGACTACTGGAAATATTGGTGTCACTTGGCCAATCCAAAGCAGCTTCAGCCTCTCGCGTGCGCCCACCTCCTCCTATTCAGAGGGGAGGAGGACGCTTCAGTGGGAAAGGGGGGAGGGAGACGCCTGGGAGCCGTTGCGCCTGTTCGTGTGCTGCTCAGCGCGCGGAACCAGACGAAAAGGCGGGCTGTGGTGGCTCCTGCTCTCCTGCCGCCGCTGCCCTTCTCCCTCTCACTGTCCCTCTGGCAACATGGCAGGGCTGAGCAGCAGCATCTCGAGCTTCGGGAGGTGCACCCACGCCGTGGTGCGGGCTCTGCCCGAGTCCCTGTGCCAGCACGCACTGAGGCGAGAGAAGGGCAAGGAGGTGGACTTCGCGCGCGCCGAGCGGGAGTACCAGCTCCTGGTCGGCGTGCTGAAGACCAAGCTGGGGCTGCAGGTGCTGGAGCTGCCCGCCGACGAGAGCCTGCCGGACTGTGTCTTTGTGGAGGATGTGGCTGTCGTGTGCGAGGAGACAGCCCTCCTCACGCGCCCGGGGGCGCCCAGCAGGAGGAAAGAGGTACCGTGGCGCGCAGGCTGTGGTATGGGGTGCGCGGGGTGTGCAAGAACTGAGGGAAAGAGTTGATCCTCCCGCCCCGCATCCTCTGTGATGAGCGAGACAACTTCTCATCCCAGCGGAAGGTGTGGACTGTTGAGACCGGGAGGGCAGGTCGGGTGGGGGAAGCGTCTTGTCAGCAGCACCACACTAGCCTCTGCCGCTGCATCTTGGGATGGGTCGGTTCATTGCCAAGCACAGCTAAGGAGGCGGCCGTTTCCTCTCAGTTACATTGATTAGACTTGAAAGGAAGGCTTGTGGAGTATAATGTGTGGCGGCGGGGTGGGGTGGGGTGGGGGGTTGCAAGGAGCCTGAGCGGCTCTCTCCCGGAGGCAGACTTCTTTGGGTGCCTTGGGTGTGGAGTGCGGTACTGTAAGGCGTGGCCGGCTGGAAGGAGGGGAGGCGGAAGAGAGAATAGCAGAGCAGAGGAAGAAGATGCTCAGTGCAAGTACAGTCTCTCTCATGTTCCTCATGAACTCAGAAGTCCTCCCATCACTCATCTTTCTTCAGACTTGCACAATATCTGCAAATTGGGATGAGGGTGGGGGAAAATATTTCTGAAACTAGCATTGTCTTGCCTAAATCACATTCAGCTTTCATGGGGGAGGGGGGGGGGAGAAGAGATGCTGAGCCCCGATGCCTTGTGATGGGTTTGTTTTAGAAATGACTGCAATTCTACTGGTCTGAAAAGATAATTTGGCTTTTTTCTTTGCATCTTACATTCTCCTATTTTAGAAGTGATTAGTTTTTATTTTAAAAAAAAGTGGGTCGGAACAAGATCTTGCACATCTGCTTTTAGGAAGCATCAGTGGCTTGTGTTTGCTTCAGAGTAAATCACAGCAGGTTTCTTTTTAATGAAGCCAGATCAAGGGTGATGCACATCACATTCATCACAAATAATTAAAAACCTCAGGAATCTTCACAAGATTTTTTTTTAATTCTACACTTGCATGCATAGTAGGAAAACTGGGCATAGATATTACTGAACAGACACATTTCCTGCAAATTTTAAATAAGGTTCTTCAAAACACAGATGGATATATCTTTGAAAGTACAGGAACCAGCCATTTTAATTAATCATTATATAGTTTGTCTTTGAAAAAGTGCATATATTCACTTTATTAGTATGCTAGCTCATTGCAGTCATATTGCATTTCTGCACACAACTACAAAAAGTTTAAAGATGCCTTATCAGCCAAACAAGTATAGATTGCTATTTGGTTTTACAAAAATCTGTCACTTGTTCATTATTTTAACAGCTTTTAATCTTCTGACAACTTGTAATGAGAATTAATTTGCCCAGCTGTGCTGTCTTTAAATGAGGCATAGGTTCGTATATATCTTTCTGCATAAAAAGGATTATTCAGGCACAGATATGAAACCCATGTGTCCTGAATTCATGCAAAACCAGTAATTCATGTTTTCTTCATAAATATAATATTCTTAACTAAACATGGCTTCAGGCAGGTGTAGTTGTCATATTATATATACACATTGTAATGGCTAAAATTAAGAAATATACAATATTTTTGTATCTTACATTTTGTATCTAGGATGTATAAATATCTTACAATGAATATAAGATACATAAATATTTATGTATCTTACATAAATACAGACTTCACTTACGAGTCTGGTAGGTCAGAACATATATTTTAAGAGTTCTTTCCTTCCTTGAGTAATTTTGTGTAATTCCTGGGTAATTTTTAAACACCAGGTTGGAGAATCACTGAAGTAGATTTCTTTGTGGAAACCTGAGAGCTAATTTTTTTAATGTCACGTTATGATATATTTTTCATTTTAGATTGCCATATGAATTTTCCAAAGTTTGCTTTAGTGTGCTGTAGTTTGGTGCAGTTTTTATTAATCTTCCCACATATAAGTTGGAGCAAATCCAAGTATATTTTGCATCATTCAGTTTCAGTGTGCTGATGTGCCCCATGAGCTGTAATTGGTTTCCAGGGCATAAGACGGTCATGTCAGGAACCACCTAAGCAATCGGTTCAGACAGGCAGGGAGGAGATCAGCCAGCCAGAAAATGAAATAAAAGCAGTCAGCAGAGTCTGATTTGGGAAATGACTGAAGCAGATTAGCAGCTAAGAAAAACTGGGCTGTTCAATGATACAACAGCAAAATATAACAAACATTGGCCATGCAGTACCAGCTCCTGAAAATTAGCAAAAAATGTTCATTGCATGGACACTGTCCAGAAATACAGCATTTCACATACATTAAACATGCCTTGACTTAAATATGATGTAGTTACATCAGAAATGACAGAACTGTGTTCATCCCCATACAGCTGTAAGAAATACACTGAAACCTGTTAATTCAGACTGTACCACAAAGTACTACATTTTTGAATAGTTCAGTGCTCTGGCTTTGCACCCTTCCAGACAACCTCTGCCATGACCAGGTAATTTCCCATATGTCAACAATGAATATCAGTGTGCTAAGATTATTTGGTTGCTGCTGATGAAGAGAGATGGCAGAATCAGTGAAACTCATAGGAGGTTTCCTATACTATTCTGCATTAGTCAAGCTCTTGTTTTGCTTCCTTCCAGTGAAAAGGCGCACTCAGAACAGAAACTCATACAGACCTATAAAGTTGGGCTCTGTGCAGGCCTCACAATTCTACACATAAGCTAAATGTAAAACATGCATGAGTGGTGTGCTTAAATTACAAGTCAGAAAAAGTGTGTTTGGGGAATAGCTGGGTTATACCCTGTGTTAGATGTGGTCATCTTTTGCTTTCTAGTTGAAGTAAGTTCTAATGCAGGGGTCCCCAATAGTACGGTCCATGGCCTCTTAGCAACTGAGCCATGAGTTGTATAATTATTTCATTATATATTACAATGTAGTAATAATAATAAGACGACGACATTGGATTTATACCCTGCCCTCCACTCTGAATTTCATAGTCTCAGAGTGACTCACAGACTCCTTTACCTTTCTCTCCCACAACAGACGCCTTGTGAGGTGGATGGGGCTGAGAGAGCTTTCCCCAGAAGCTGCCCTTTCAAGGACAGCTGTGAGAGAGCTGTTGCTGACCCAAGGCCATCCCAGCAGCTGCCAGTGGAGGAGTGGGAAATCAAACCCGGTTCTCCTAGATAAGAGTCCACACACTTAACCACCACACCAAACTAATAGAAATAAAGTGCACAACTGTATCATCCAGAAACCATCCCGCGCCCCGTGGAAAAATTGTCTTCCACAAAACTGGTCCTTGGTGCCAAAAAGGTTGGGGACCACTACCCTAATGGGTACAACATACCTTTGCCAATTGCAACTCTTTCTCCTTTTCTTCTTCTTACCAGAAAACAGATATCTCAAGCATCACTGGAGATGATACATGTACCTGAGTAAGTCAAGGAAGAGTAGGTCATCCAGAAGCCATAAGAAGCATACATTACAGAGAAGCAATTTCATATATCATTTTTCATTACATATTGCTATCAACAGGAAAAGAGGAGGACTGACAAAAAGTGAAAAAGGAGGGGAGAGAAGGGGAGCGACTGGAGTGAAAAGATGCAAGGCTTGGTAGTTGGAGGCAAATGTGAAGAAGAATGCTTTCTTCTTAACCATAAACAACTGCTGAAGCTATAAAATGTATGTTATCCTAAGATACTGGTCTAATTGTTTTTAGTTCATTGAGGTGTTTATATGAAACAGATTATTTTTAAAATATGTGGCCTTCCCTTCTTCTTCAAACAAGAACTCAAAGATACCTACCCCTTGAGCAAATAACATTTTAGTACTCTTCTTAATCTGACAGGACAGTACATTTCACCAATGCTGTATGTTAAAATAAATTGGAAATTTGTGAGAGGAAATATGAATATTAAATTATACATAGTACAGCACAACTAAAGGACAGAACTCAGGTTAAGAAAATGCTGTTCTTATTGGGGATCCAATAAGAATGTTCAAAAAGGGTGGGGTGGCAGCAAAGCAAACCTTAATACAAGACAAGCAGACACCATGTTGGGGTAGAACGGCCACAACTTTATTGGTTACAACTGACAGAGCCTTGGTGCACCATGGGACAATGGATCCCAGCATCAGCCAGTCTACCTGTTGGTCATTTAACACTGCATTAAAATACCCTGGTTGCTTTAATCAAAATAAATTCAAAATTTTGGTCTGTTAATTTCAAGATAGAATACAAAATCCATTTAAACCATTTCCTCTTCATAAACAATGAAATCTTACAAAACTTCATGCTTAAGGAATGCAGACTGGTATTTTAGAAACAGGTACAAATGATTGATTTATTAACTGTGTGATGCTTATGTTTAGAACATGCTAAATTGAAGCTTAAAAGCTTAAAATCATGCCAGAGCTTTCACTAAAACTGTATGACAGTACACCTCTCCCCACATTTTTAAATCTCAGCTAAAACTTTCCATCTGCTGTTCTGCATGTGAGATGAGGGGAAGCTGTTTGTTAAGGAATTAAACATAACATTACATAGTTCCATATGCAGAATTCGAAGTGGAACAAACTTAGTTACTGAAAAGCAAATGCCTAACTGGTATGTGAAATATTAAAGGAATAAGTTGTATCTGAGAGCTACTAGCATGACTTCGATGGACTTGTGAACTTGCATGTAGAAGATATTCTAAAATGTTTATTTAATTATTACCTTGGGTCAGGGAAACCTGGAGAAGTCATTATAGACATTTCACTTTTTCTGCTTTGAAATCATCACAATTTGCAATACAAAATAAGTTAAATGTACTCTGAATAGGGTTGCCAATCCCCAGGTGGGGATGGGATCCCCCGGTTTGGAGGCGCTCCCCCACTTCAGGGTCATGAGAAAGTGGGGGTGGGAGAGAAATGTCTGCTGAGCACTCCATTATTCCCTATGGAGAACAATTTCCATGGGGTATATAATGGAGAATTGATCCATGGATTTCTGGGGCTCAGGAGGGGCTGTTTCTTGAGGTAGAGGCACCACATTTTCAGCATAGCATCCAGTGCCTCTCCTCAAAACACCCTCCAAGTTCCAAAAAGATTGGACGAGGGGTTCCAATTCTATGAGCCCCAAATAAGGCACCCCTATTCATTATTTCCAATGGAGGGAAGGCATTTAAAAGGTGTGCTGTCCCTTTAAATATGATGGCTAGAACTCCCTTTTGAGTTCAATTATGCTTGTCACAACTTGGCTCCACCCCCGAAGTCTTCTGGCTGCACTCCCAAAGTCCCCAAATATTTCTTGAATTGGTAACCCTAACTCAGAATTTGAATTTCTCCCTGTGATGGAACACTCAAATAATTTCCCCATGTGCACATTGCAACCTATCCAGATAGAAAGGAAATAAGCACCCAGCCAAATGTCCTAAGGATGCAACTGACCTGAGTAATTGAGTTTTTTGTCAGTGGTGATAATTAGTTCCAATTATCGACCAGTTTCGAACTTGCCGTTTCTGGGCAAGATAATTGAGAAAGTGGTGGCTGAGCAGTTCCAAGCTTTCCTGGAGGATGCATCTGTCCTTGACCCCTTCCAGTCCGGCTTCCGTCCTGGTCATGGGACAGAGACTGCTCTGGCTGCCCTCACAGATGACCTTAGAAGGCATCTGGATCAAGATGGATCAGCGCTGCTAATGCTTTTAGATCTTTCAGCAGTGTTTGATACGGTCGATTACGATCTAAGACCTACCACCTTGCTGACATTGGAGTTCAGGGGATAGCCTTACAGTGGTTTTCCTCCTTTCTTCATGGTTGGGGACAAAGGGTGACGATTGGCGAGCAGACCTTCCTGTGTAATCCACTAGAATGTGGTGTACCGCAGGGAGCTATTCTCTCGCCAATGATGTTTAACATCTACATGCGCCCCCTTGCCCAGGTTGCCAGAGGTTTTGGGCTGGGTTGTCACCAATATGGAGATGACACCCAACTCTATCTGACGATGGACGGCCAGTCAGACTCTGCCCCAGACCATCTGACCAGGGCACTGGAAGCAGTGGCCGGTTGGCTATAGCTGAGCCAGCTGCAGCTTAATCCAACTAAGATGGAGGTCCTGTACCTGAGTCATGGGGGGCCAAGATTGGGTATCCGGCTCCTCACCCTGGATGGTGCATCTCTTGTGCCAGTTCAGAAGGTGAGGAGTCTGGGTGTGATACTGGATCCCACCCTTTCTATGGAGGCCCAAGTCACAGCTGCTGCATGATCTGCTTTTCACCATCTTCGACAGATCAAACAACTAGCACCCTATCTGGCTCCTATCTGGGACTTAGCTACAGTGATCCATGCAACAGTCACTTCCAGGTTGGACTACTGTAACTCGCTCTATGCCCTTGAGACTGATCCAGAAACTCCAGCTGGTGCAGAATGCAGCAGCACGGTTGCTAACTGAATTGCCTGTACGGGCAAGCAGTAGGCCGATGCTGCGCAGTCTGCACTGGCTACCAATTGAGTACCAGATCCGCTTCAAGGTTTTAGTATTGATGTTTAAAGCCTTGCACGGCCTGGGACTAGCATACCTGCAGGACCGTCTCTCCCTATATGAGCCCCGAAGGACATTACAATCGGCCAGCCAACCGACCATCCCTGGCCCAAAGGACATCGGCTTGCCTCAACCAAGGCCAGGGCTTTCTGCTGGCCTCCCAGCAATGACTGCCATTTCAACTGGGGTCAATACTGTTGACATCTTAGGGCAACTTAAGGGTGCCCATGATAATTAGGCCCCATGTGCTCAAACCATCCATGCCATCTTAAATAATTAATTTTAATTTATTGGCTTAATTGTTTTAACTATTCTGATTTTTTATGGTTGATTTTACTGTTTTAGCATGTCGGAATCTGCCCTGAGCCCTTATGGGAAAGGGCGGACTATAAATGTACAAAATAAAATAAATAAATGAGGTTTGCAATTATCAGGTAAGACCAAGTTGTCTGAACAGTCCAGTTACCTGTGAAACCCATGGCCATAACTTTTGGACAAAGTATTAGTCAGTGCTCACTTGAAGAGGAAGGAGATTTGTCTGAATCCACAAGAAATGCACAGGATGAGCGTGCTGTTTGACTGGCCCTTGACTGAACAAAAAATGTACTTTACTAGTTCAAGAGAGGGAGCTGAATAGACCTCACAGCAAGTAATAGAATTTTTTTTAAGTTGTGGGTTTCCATTGATTATGACCCCAGATGCAAAAGGGGGCAGAATCTAAACTTCATTAAGTATTTTCCTGTGGTAATAGAGAAACAGAACAGCAGCAAAGTCACTGTGATGAGAATATCAGATAATTAAGAAAATATGTTCATTCCAGTTTCCCATTCAGTGCTTGGGAGTGGGGAATGATCCAATACTATTCGACCATGTACTTTGCAATTTGCAAATTTTTAGAGGTGTATGGGAGGTAACACCACATTGACATCATGACCCCAGAGACCTCAGTAAGGCTGAAGTATACTTAAAGTATGGAGTTACAGAAGATTTAAAACAAAATTTTGCCTATTTCCCATCTCTCAGGGTCAGTTTGATCTCACTTTATGTTAAAAACTGGATATAGCAGTGTAATTTAAAGAATTCTTGATCATCTTGCCATTGTAGTTGTAATTTGTAGTTCAAGAATTACAGACCAAGAGAAAACTGCTAATACAAGAAGTTATTTCTTTCCTGCCTTGATATTTTATTATATTTCTTATATTTTAAAAATATTTAAGCTGATATTTTACTGTCAAGCACATAGTCACTGAATTTCAGTTGCTATAGAGAGGCAGTATAGTATAGTAGATTGAGTGCAGCTGGACTTAAACAGGGGGTGTGATCACACAAGCAGTTTGACCCAACATAGCCACCCTTTCTTCTGGATCAAATGGGCACATCTGGCTCCCATGCCCCACTTGTCCTTATGTCGCACCAAAATGAATCTCATATGGATTAAATCGCCACCAGAAAATTCCAGTGACTAATTCAACTAAGCACCTCCATGGTGGGTGTCTGGATGACTGGATACACCATGGAAATGCATGGATGGAGTGATAGTTTCACTCAGGGCTTTTTTGAGCAGGAACACAGTTCTGGCTGGCAAGGCATCAGAGGGTGTTGATTAATATGCAAATGAACTCCTGCTAGGCTTTTTCTACCAAAAAAGCCCTGGTTTCACTCCATTTCCAGTGCATCCTTCCCCCCCCAAATCCCACTCTGATGTGTGCTTCGTGCCCCACATGTGTGCTTGTGTGTTTCTGAGCACCACACAGCAGAACTTAAGGGGAAAAAATACAATCCAGCCATGGGTCCATGTTTGTGGCACGTTAGCAATGTGAATGACCAACCACAGGCCCATGGTGCTATGATGCTGACTTAGCCCATGCTGTGTGATTGATGCAACAAGTCCCAAACTCAAGCGGCTTTTAAAAATCCAAGATACTGACACAGCAACTGACCCATCTGACCACACCCTAAGGATGACTTTGTCTCCATTTTTAAAAAACTTTTCAAATACTTTATTATTAGTTCTATTAACGTTACAGAACAGACATATGAAGAATTAGTTAAGCAACATCCAGTAGGAAATACTGAGCATATAACCATAATAACTCTTATATAATATGACCAGAGAAGTCAATATAACAATATTGTTAAGAGTAAGAGTCTACTTCATGTATACATGAGTACTACCCAAGGTAAGATGTTCATTTTTGTTGTTCAGTCACACAGTCAAGTCCAACTCTTTGCGACCCCATGGACAAAGTCCCGCCAGGCCCTCCTGTCTTCCACCATCCTCCGAAATCTGCTCAAATTCATGTTAGTTACATCAGTTACATCAATTACACTGTCCAGCCATCTCATCTTTTGCCGTCCCCTTCTTTTGCCTTCTGTCTTTCCCAGCATCAGGATCTTCTCCAGGGAGTGCTCCCTTCTCACAGCCATACATTACTAGAGGGAATACCATCGCTTTGACTATATGGGCTTTTGTTGGCAGGCTGATGTCTCTACTTTTTATTATACAGCCTAGGTTTGCCATAGCTGTCCTCCCAAGGAGCAAACGTCTTTTTAATTCCATGGCTACAGTCACCATCTGCAGTGATCCTGGATCCCAGGAATGTGAAGTCTGTCACAACTTCCATATCTTCCCCTTATATTTGCCAAGGAGTGATGGCACCAGATGCCATTATCTTAGTTTTTTTGATGTTGAGTTTCAAGCCTACTTTTGCACTCTCCTCTTTCACCCTCAACAAGAGGTTCTTCAGGTCCTCTTCACTTTCTGCCATTTAGAGTGGTGTCGTCTGCATATCTGAGGTTGCTGATGTTTTTCCCAGCAATCTTAATTCCTGCTTGTGCTTCATCCAGGCTGGCATTCTGCATGATGTACTCCGCAAATAAATTAAATAAGCAGGGTGACAATATGCATCCTTGTCAAACTCCTTTTCCTATTCTAAATCAATCAGTTGTTCCATATCCCGTTCTGACAGTTGCTTCTTGACCCTTAATAAGGCTTCTCAGGAGACATGTGAGGTGGTCTGGTACTCCCATCTCTTTAAGGACTTGCCACAGTTTGTTGTGATCCACACTATGAAAGGCTTTAGTGTAGTCAAGGATGCAGAAATAGATGTTTTTCTAGTACTCCCGTGCTTTCTCCATAAACCAGTGAATGTTGGCAATTTGATCTCTAGTTCCTCTACCTCTCTGAAACCCAGCTTGAGCTTCTGGTAGTTCCCGATCTACATAGTGTTGAAGCCTAGCTTGTAGGATCTTTAACATGACCTTGCTGGCATGTGAAATGAGTGCAATGTTGTGATAGTTTGAACATTCCTTGGCATTACCCTTCTTTGGAATTGGAATATAAACTGACCTTTTCCAATCCTGTGGCCACTGTTGCATTTTCCAAATCTGCTGACATAATGTATGCATCACTTTAACCACAAGCAACAAGAGGAAGCCGTAGGAAAGACACATGCAAAGAAAACCAAAGGCTCATGGCTGAAAATTGCTGGCAAACAATTTTAATTATTATGTAATTATTCAGAAATTCCAAATGCAGAATAAACAATATAAGCAATTTCATACATGTTGTTCTTTTTGTCTTCACTTTGATCTGACAAGCTCCCGGTGAAACCAGTAGACAGTAAAACAGCAGTTCAAAACAAGTTCAACTCCATTGCAACCATTTCAGTGATTCAGAAGCAAAACCAGTGCTTTTCAGAGATTGTCAGTGGCATCAAGGCTGAACCCCCAATTCTCTAAATTAATCACGGGGCCGCAAGCTGGAGCTGGCCATTTCACATGGAAGCTTTGTCAGACATTCATACTGGGGTTGTTTAAATCTTCATATATTTACACTCCATTCAAAAACATTTTGAGTCAAAGATGCTGGCTCCTCCCAGGACGTCCAGCACCTTTGACTCGAAATGCTTTTAAACATGTTGATGTTCAGTCTTGCCATCACTTGTTTGATCACATCCAGTTTACCTTGATTCATAGATCTTACATTCCACATTCCAATGCAGTATTGTTCTTTGCAGCATCAGACTTCCTTTTCGCCATCAGACACGTCCACAGCTGAGAGTCCTTTTGGCTTTGGCCCAGCTGCTGTATTCTTTCTGTGGTTACTTGTACTTGTCCTCCACTCTTCCCCAGTAGCATATTGGGCATCTCCCAACCTGAGGGGATTGCCTTCCAGCACCATATCTTTTAGCCATTTGTTACTGTCCATGGAGTTTTCTTGGCTGAGATACTGGAGTGAGTTGCCATTTCCTTCTCCAGTGGATCACATTTTGTCTGGGTTCTCAGCTGTGGCCTGTCCATCATGGGTGGCCCTGCATGGCATAGCCCATGGCCTCACTGAACCATGCAAGCCCTCTCACCACATCAAGGCAGCAATCCATGAGAAAGAAGATGTTCATAATATTATTCAAAAATTAACATGGAAGTACTAATCCTGATAAAATAACAACAACAACAATTAATGGTAACAACAACGATAATAAAGTGAAATGAGAAAGAGAGAAAATAAGAATAATACAGAGGACACATATATGAGGTAAGTAGTATATAAATAAGATTAATACTAAATCCGAGTCAAAGATTCAGAGAGAAAGAATTCTTCTGTAAGTTGGGTTGCCTTGCAGGATATCTTGAGTTGAGATATACTTTAAAAATGAGAACCATTTTTCTTGAAAAGAAGTAGATTTAGGAAAAATGTCCAATTGGGCTATTCAGTCTGTGAATTTGGGCTATTCGGACTGTAATTTAATCAGTTGGTCCCATATTTTTGTGGACCATAGTGAGATTGAGGGCATCAAGTTGGATTTCCAAAGTGAAGCTATGGAAATCTTTGCTACCATTAGTAAGCTATCAATTAAAGAGCATCTGATTGTAGGAATTGCTGTACCTTGTCAATGCTGGAGAAAAAGTATTGAAGGTTGGAATGAGATTTTATAGCCAGTCATTTTAGCAATTTGTTCAAGAACTGTGTTCCAGAAAGCCGCAATGAATAGACATTACCACCAACAATGTGTGAAAGAACCAGTGTCCCCACACCCTTTCCAATGCATAGAGGAGTTGGATGTTGAAAATGTAGCCAGATGCTTGGGACTGAGATACCAAAGGGTTAGCAGTTTAAAGTTTTGAAGTTTCATGTATCATGAAGATGGACAGCCTTTGTCTCCATCCAGTCCTGGATCAATCTTACGCTTTGACTGTGTATCTGAGGCTCATTGATATATGCAGACTGAGACTAATTCAACTGATCCAAAATGACTTAAAATCAAAAGTGGATCTACATACTTATTAAAGTCCTGAGAAGGGTTAGATATGCAGAGATTAAGATCCACTGGATATAATTTTCAGTGCTCTGAAGATGTATAGCTGGTTCGTTGCTTATGTATATATTGGCTTCCTTAATTGAGCTAATCCATGTCATGGTAGGGCTCCCTCTTTTCCTTCTTCCTTAAACTTTTTCTAGCCTTATTGTCTTTTCCAGTGAATCTTGTCTTCTTGTAATATAACCATAATATAATAGCCCTGGTTTAGTTGTTTTAGTTAGAGAGAATTCAGGCTTGATTTGATCTAGAATCCACTTATTTATGCTTTTGGCCAGGCATTATATCCATATAACTCTCTTCCAACACCACATTTTATATGAATAAGGGTTTTTTTCTTTTAAATACCATGTTTCAAATGAATCCGTTTTCCTTAGTTTTTCTTTTTAACTTTCTTTATTAGGAGCAAAAATAATCAGCTGAAGTGCGGTAAAGTTTTGATGAAAATTTGTTTCTGTATAGGGCACATCACCAAAAATGGAATGAGGCACATATTTTAAAAATACTTCTAACTTTCTCCTAGTATTTAAATCACAAATTAAAGTAGTGAGATTGATTGTATTATGCCTGTTTTAAATACTAGCAGATGTCTCTCCCCGCCCCCCCCTGTTAACTAAGCCTAAAAGTCTTCTTAATAAGCTTAGTAACTGTTCAAATGTATGAAACTATAATTAGAATTTCATATTCAGGATGATTCTACTCAGAATTGTATATGGCAAGAAATGTTTCTTGACTGTGATATAACTGTTGATTAAGCTTTATTTCTTAACTGATCAGGGTAGCAATGTAAACTACTATCTGAAAAAGACCAATGCCTTTTCAGATAGTAGTTCACATTGCTGCCCTGGTATTCAGATTTGGTTATGTAAACATACTTAAATCTATTAAAAGGAAGACAGTGAAGCTAAAGATGAGTTGTTCAATAGTCCTAAAATTGGTGTACAGGTTTACTGTCTGTTCATCTGAGCAGGCCTACTTGAAAAGGTAACAAAGAAGAACATGGAATAGAAGTTGGAAGGCCCAAGTATAGATTGTAAACACAGTTATTGATAACCAGATTATAACAGTTTTATCAAAATTCATTAAAATTTATATACAGTATTCAAACAAGTCAATCACATATTCACAGAACTGGTAATTTCTCTAAACACGATGCAATATAATAAAGTGCTTGTGCAAAAATTAATATTAGTCCACTATTTTCAAAAGTGCCAATGAGGAATCAATAAATGGACATCTCAGAACCACTTCTACTGAACTTGCTATCTTGTAAGTCCATTTCAGACAGCTTCTGAAGGGGTTGGATATCACCCACAATCTAAGCCACTTATAAAGCTGTCTAAATGCACAACCAGCACCAAGGTCTCCAAATATTAATATTAATTTTTGCACAAGCATTTTATTACATTGCATCATGTTTAGATAAATCACCAATTCTGTGAATGATGTGATTGATGTTTGAATACTGTATCTAAATTTTAATGAGTTTTGATAAGACTGTTATAGTCTGGTTATCAGTAATTGTGTTCATCAGTAATTGTGTTCATACTTGGTCCTTCTAACAGCTTGAAAAGGTGACAGGATATGCTATTTATGTTCTTATTTATAATCCTCTGATTCCATAATCTAAATAGATTTTGGGGGGGAAGTTTACAGTTTTTACAGTTTGAGGCAATTTTTTTTAAAGAACAAGCCTCAATTAATTCAGTCAGACTTAACTGTATCAAAGGGCTTTAATGGTTAATGATATGACAAGTTATATTGAGTAGGACTTCATTCAGATGTCACAACAAACTTAGGCCGTGATGGACACAAACATGAACTGTCACCATGCTTACACATGCCCCCCTCCTCCCCTCAAGTACAAAGCATGATTGAAAACTTCCTGATTTTCTAATCCTTTAGTCAAACTCTATCTGATTGAGATGTCTCAGTGCAGGTATCTAGTGCCGGGGTTTTCTCTTTCCAGTCAGGATACTAAATTGTTAAATACAGGTTTGCGGAGAGGAAGCAAAAGTTAACTTATCTGGATACCTTCCACCGAATGCCTTCTGAAATAAAACCATCTGTGTGCCTTCTTGAGTGAAGGGGGTCCTCCATACCCACTCTAGTAGGCCATTCCAGAGGGGCAGACCTATCCAAGAAAAAGTCCATGATTTAACTGTTGCCATGTGAACGAAAAGAAGGCTGTCTGAAGACTGTAGCTGGTAAATTAGAGCTGTACACAAAGAGCTGCTGTTTAATGTGTATAAAGAGCCAAGGCCATGAAGTACTTAAGAGGTAATAACCAGCACTTTGGATTAGGTCTTGAAACAAATAGATAACCAGTAAAATCTGGCAGTTTGATGTACTTTCACTGTTTAATTTTTTAAGTGAGAATAGGCAATCCAGAGTCCAGCAAGGAAGGGTGAAGTAGTACCAATAGAATAGCAACTACCTGGGGTTGAGGGGGGGGTGGGTTTCCTCTGTCCCTTTAATAGAGGCTTAATTGTATGTTATTTACCCTTACATCCTGAAAAGCTTCAGCTGCACATCTCTATACATTTAGCCCCTATTAAAAACACAGAGCATTTTCCCCAAGCCTTTTTGCTACTCTAAGTATAAATTTGATATACTGCAGGGATTCCCTACCTAGACTTTGCTGCCCATATTCAGATGTAGTAGGAGGACCATCAAGCAGCTTCACTCAGGATCATTGAAGAGATTGTAATACTATCAAGAATGTATTTAACTGTAATGCAGTTAAAAAAAAACACACCAGAAGAATAACATATGACTGAAAAGCTCAGTGCCAAAAGATGATAAATTGTAGGGTTCTTAATAATGGAAGTTAATGAATGTCAGCCATATACTGCCTCCCTGCCATTAATTAGGTGAATTGACTTCTTTACATTGCACATTAGTACCAGCAGTATCTCTAGTTACTGGGGAATCATTTATGATAGTCTTTTTGCAGGCTTGGTAATAATCCATCTACATTACCTTGGGGATTAGCCCTTGTTAGTGGGAGATGCAAATACAAATTTTAAAATGATAAATATTTTATTATTGTTTTGTAGCATTTATACAATGCCAGTTCATACAACTAAATTCCTTCATGTGGTGGTGTACGTTGCATACAAAACACTACATGTACCCAGCTATGCATATGATTGTGCTTTTCTTTCATTCCAGTTAATTTTAGGCGCCACTCCTCTCCAGGCATTGTATTTGCAGACCTTGTTTTTTTTTTCTTTTGCAACAGAACCCTGAAATTCTTGGAGTGGTAGGAACTACTCATTTTGTAATGAAACCCAGCAATCTTCCTGCTTTTTCCTCAAGAAAGAAAGTGCTGTTTGGCAAAGCTAACCTGTTTTTAGCTTTCTTTCACAGTTTTCCTGTTTTGTGCTGAGCTGATTCTGGGGCTGTGACTGACACTGGCACCAGAATTTTCCTCACCTTTTTACCTCAATAATTCTTCACTGGTGAGCCTGCTTCTCTGTGTTATGATAGCAGAATCTTATTTGAATACTCACAGAACCATCCTGAGCAGATCTACATGGAATCCTTATCAGATCTATTCAGTTGGGCTTGCTCTCTGGAAAGTATTCTTAGAATTGCTAAGAGTTCACCACCTATAGTGGTATGTACTTTTCACTTGTGTGATTTCCTCCCTTTGACTTTTCTTCTGATGCTGTGGGGTGCAACCTAGAAAGCAACAGTTCATAGCATAATGTTTTTAGTTTTGAATTGGTCAAGGCTCTTTCAATGTGGTATTTAAACACCTGAGGAATCTAGGAGCCATTAAGAACCAAGGCATGGTGGCCAACATTTCTTGGATAGAGATGCTTGTAGCATTTTGAGTTTCACAAATGCATCAAGAAGATCTTGCATACCTGCTGACTTCCAAATATAGAATTGTAGTAAATGTGTAGAACTCTTTGGTTAAGATTAGGGGGGCGGGAGTTGGTATTCATAATCCTTAAACTGAAAAAGCAAATTTCCTTAAGCATCCTTTCTGCAGTATTGCTTTAGAAAACATTTTAACACTTCTAAAAAGATAAAACTAAATCACTGTAAAGCAATCACACGTATCACTAACACACATTAACAGACTCCTTAAAAGGTAGAAGGGAAAGGATACATTTTATTAAATACTTCTTTCTCTGTCTTCTCTATCTCATGCATAATCTTGTAAACCTCTATTATGTCACCCATCAATCATTGCTCTCCAAGCTAAAGAGTCCCAACCTTTCTTCATAGGGAAAGTGTTCCAACACTTTAATCATACTAGTTGCCCTTTTTTGCACTATTTCCAATGCAATAATATCTTTTTTGTGGTGTGGTAACCTCAAAAATTCTGTACACAGTATTCCAAATGAGACCGCACTATCAATTTATACAGGGGCATTATTATACTGGCTGATTTGTTTTCAATTCCCTTCCTAATAATTCCCAGCTGGCCTTTTTTATTGCAGTAGCACACTGTCTTGACATTTTCAGTGAGTTATCTACCATGACTCCAAGATCTCTCTCTTGGTCAGTCTCTGCCAGTGTGTACCCCATCAACGTGTATTTATAGTTAGGATTTTTGGCCCCAATGTGCATTACTTTGCACTTGGCCACATTGAACCTCATTTGTCATGTTGATGCCTGCTTGCCCATGCTTGACGGATCCTTTTGGAGTGCAGCACTGGATTAAACCCTGTGGAGGCCCCTAGGCAGTCAAAATCTTGGGGGGCCCCTTGCAAATTATCTTAGAGTTAGAGTGCCCTCCCTGCTGTCTGCAACCCCTGCTGCAGCCACCTTCTCAAAAGCTCCTTTGACAAAGCTGTGGGGGACAGGCAGAAAGAGGCAAAGCTGGCAATGCTGATAGCAGCAGTCACACCAGGCAAGTTGGACAAAGAGTGGCTCAATTGCTGGCTGTGTGTGCAGGCTGGGAGGGCTGCAGGCAGGGGGGAAATGGGGGGGAGCCAGCCCGGGGCCCCTAAAGGTGTGGGAGCCCATAAGTCTACTTGGCCTAATTGTTAATCAGCTCTGTTGGAGTGCCTCACAATCCTCCCTGGTTCTTACCACCCTGGACAATTTAGTGTCATCTGCAGACTTAGCCACTTCATTGCTTACACCCAACTCCAAATCATTAATGAACAAGTTAAAAAGCCCTGTGGTACCCCACTGCTTACCACCCTCCACTGTGAAAATTGTCCATTTATATGTTTCCTATTAATTACCAAGTTTTGATCCAATTAATTACAAACCCAATGCAATTAGCAAGGGGAAATTTGTCCTAACAGCCGAGAATAATGGGAGCACTGTCCCACCCAGTCTTGGCCTCTCCAACTCTACTGATTAATAAACCAACTAATTAATAAACCAAATACCAATGTCTCAATTCTGTACTGTTGCTGGAATTACACTAGCCCAATGCAGCTTGGCTCTGGTATATAGTCAGGGTATATGCATGACTTTTTTTGAGCAGGAACACACAGAAATGCAGTTCCAGCTGGCTTGGCATCAGGGGGTGTGGCCTAATATGCACACTAGTTCTTGGTGGGCTTTTTCAACAAGAAAGCCTTATGCAAAACAATGGTGGCAACCGGGGTGTGTGGCTTAATATGCAAATGAGTTCCTGCTGGGGGTTTTCCCTACAAAAAAGCCCTGTATATGCATATCTGTATATGCATATATGCCATTGTACAGCCTAGTCATTATTCTTAATCATTGAGAGGTGATGCTTCCAATTAGTGTCTTCAAACAAGGAATGGTAAAGTTTGATACATTTTTAAACATCTTGAGCCCCGTCTGTACTGATGCCTCCCTGTACAATATTTCCCACTAATTTCAACAATAATGAACATCCATGTGTATCTAGGGGTATGTAGGGCTTTTTTTGAGTAACAATGCACAGGAAAGCAGTTCTGGCTGGTTTGGCATCAGGAAGCATGGCCAAATATGCAAAGAGTTCCTTCTGGCTTTTTCTACAAAAAGCCCTGTGTGAAACATTAGTGACATCAGGGGTCTGTGGCCTAATATGGAAATGAGTTCCCACTGGGCTTTTTCTATAGAAAAGCCCTGGGAATATGTATACAGATCTGCTGGGGGAGCATGCTCTTTAGCCCTGTCATTGCTAAATTTTATGTTATGCTTCCAAATGCTCCTGATTCAGTGGTGTAGGGCATGTTTGCTAAATTATTAGTTCTTGAGCACATATATAGGTGTGCAAATATACATGAAGAGTAGAACAATTACTTTTTCCTGTTAGATCTCTCTTATTATTCTCTTTTTGAAGTGTGCTGGATGGTCATCTGTGTTTGCTCAACAAATTAATGTTGCAAAGATGATGAAACTTAACTTGAACTAAACAGTATGCAGAATAGCTGTCCAACTTGGATGCTGCTCTAAGACATGAAAGGGCTTTATGAAAGGAATTGTGTTGCTTAATACATTGTTGTCAAATATCATTTTAATGGCTTTTATCTGGGAGATAGATATGTGTCATCAATCGAAGCGGGTCTTGGTCTAGTCTCAAAGCTGTTGTAGGGACCATTACAGGATATACTGTGCTGTTAACCAAGTTGGCTTTCTGCTTTAATTTTTTTTTTTTTTTAAATTGTAGGGTATACAACAAGAAAAAGGGAAATGTGGTAAAGAAGCTTTAAACATATGAAAATATTTATATTTAACAAGGACATTCACATATTATATAATATATAAATAAAATATGCAGTATTCTGTGGTGCTTTGTTCATCAACTCCATTATTATAATTTTTAACATTTCCATTGTGATTGCTACTGTAGTGAAGAGGGAGGCAAAAAAAATGTGAGAATGAAATAAATTTTAAGTCTGTCCTATCATATATATAAGAAAGATAATAATAAAACAAATATTAATTATTATTAGATAATCTTAATTAAGTAGTGATTTCTAGATATAAAATATATAATGTTAACAAAACTATAACTATACTTCATTAATGTTTATATAAAAAGGAAAATATATTAATATAATGATATGATATATTTAATAAAAAGACATAGTGTTGAATATATTCTGAAAATTAAGTATATTCTCTCACACCTCTACTTATTTATCAGATGAATCTCATTTAACCATAACATCTTCAGTTAGTTATATTTCTTCTCAGTTTTTTTTTAAAGTTCTTTATTTAGAAAATTTAACAAGGTTACAATATGAAAGGGAGGCGATAATTATAAGGATACAGGAATTGCAACATTCAAAAAGGAAACCAATATACAGGTTTCTGTAAACAAAACTATTAATATCTATTAATAGTCTATTAATATAAGGCAATAATTTTAAACCTATCTGGCTTTTTATGTAGAAGTGGCCTTGGCAAAATGGAATATGTTCCTGGTTCTCCATCACAGTTGTATCTGTTGTTGGTGTAGTTTTAGAATGGAAAGTGCATGACCTGCTGGACAGAAATTCCAAAAAAGTGCTTCTACTTACTTTTCATACTGAGCTTGGAAATGGGTCTTCTCCTCCTAAGCTTGGGTGTAAGGTGAGCTATCACCAATTTGAATTCCTGCATGCTGAAAAATATGGATAGAGAAATTGAATTATGACTGTCAAGATAATACTGAATACCTGTGCTTCATATCATAGGGGAGGGACGGTGGCTCAGTGGCAGAGCATCTGCTTGGGAAGCAGAAGGTCCCAGGTTCAATCCCCGGCATCTCCAAAAAAGGGTCCAGGCAAATAGGTGTGAAAAACCTCAGCTTGAGGCCCTGGAGAGCCGCTGCCAGTCTGAGAAGACAAGACTGACTTTGATGGACCAAAGGTCTGATTCAGTATAAGGCAGCTTCATATGTTCATCTTTGCATCCTCAGCAATTCTGTGGTCATACACTAAGCTTAGGATTGGAAAGCAGCATGTGGGAAAAGGTTAAACACATCAAAATAGCAGTCTCTTTCAACCAGTTTCATTTGCTGGTAGAAAGTGCCATCCAATAGACATATGGTGACCCCGTTGCATTTTCAAGGCAAGAGATGAGCAGTAGTGGCTTGCTGTTACCTGCCTCTGAATAGCAATCTTGAACTTTCTTGGTGGTCTCCCATTTGAGTATTAAGCAGGGCTGACCCTGCTTCTATCAAGTCATAACCAACTTCTGGCAATCCCTCATAGAATTTTCAAATAAAAGATGAGCAGAGTTGGTGTGCCAAGGCCTTCTTCTGCATAACAAACCTGGTCTTTCTTGGTGGCCTTCTGTCCAACTACCTACTATGGCCAACCCCTGCTTAGCTTCCAGTCTAACATATTCAGGCTGCTACAGCTTCATTCATTTTTTTGGCCCCTTGGGGTTTTCTGTTACTTTAAAAGGCCCTAGCACTGCTGGCCTCTATCATTATTGTATTCTATTATGTGTTGTACACAATCCTTATAATAAATTTTTGCAAACTGAAAGATGGTGTAATACTTGATGGCTTTGATCAGTTGACTAATTACACCAAGTGCATTTCAAGCAACAGACTCCCTTTTAGGCAGGCTGAAGCAGTTCTACATTTCTCTACATATGGAATTCTGGTCACGACTCTTGGCACATTTAGAGCTAGGTGCAGTGACGGCTTCTTCCAAGTGCTGATTTGAATAAAGGTGGATCCTTAATTATGGTATGGAAAAGGAAAGGGAGGAAAGGTCCCCTGTGCAAGCACCAGTCGTTCCCAACTCTGGAGTGACATCGCATCATGACGTTTTCACGGCAGACTTTTTTACGGGGTGGTTTGCCATTGCCTTCCCAATTAATCTACACTTCCCCTCTCCCCAAAATACCCCCCAAGTTTCAAAAAGATTGGACCAGGGGGTCCAATTCTATGAGCCCCAAAAGAAGGTGCCCCTATCCTTCATGATTTCCTATGGAAGGAAGGAATTGAAAAGGTGTGCTGTCCCTTTCAATGTGATGGCCAGAACTCCCTTTGGAGTTCAATTATGCATGTCACAGCCTTGATCTTGGCTCCACCCCCAAAGTCTCCTGGCTCCACCCCCAAAGTCCCCAGCTATTTCTTGAATTTCACTTGGCAACCCTATGTAAGCCGCTCTGAGTCTCTGATTCAGAGAGAAGGGCAGGGTATAAACCTGCAGTCTTCTTCAACCTGCTTGATCATGCCATTTTCATGCACACCCCTCCTGGTGCAGCACAAACTGACACCCCTTCTTTTTCCAGCCACTGTGACTGGGGAGAAAAAAACTGTCTCTTTGTGGGTAAACACAGTAGTTTTAATTATATAGGCAATATGGGCAAGCTGCAATGAATGATGGGGGGAGTGAATAACTTGAAAAGTGTCAGGTTTGTAGGCTTCTGTGCTTGTCAATTCAGTAACAGCCACATACAGGTTCTGCAATGTTTTAGACACTTTCCCCCTCAGGCCTCCTCAGCACAACCTATCTCAGCCTTTGATTTCAATCTGGTAACACTTTTTTACTCCACTTTCAGAATCCCCACTAATAGTTCTTGTGCTCTGATGGGCCTGTCAAAACTTTCTGTTTCTCACCTTTGACCAGCCTCTTTCTTCTCTGCCTCACACTCCAAGAGTAACTTTTTTTCTCATCATCAAGAACTACTGGGAAATATAGTTCTCTCAAGCCTCAGCACTACCACTGCATTGTTCACTTTCTTGAAAAAAAAGGGTGTGTCATCACATCCAGACTAACCAAAGTGGTAATCGTCAGGCCTGTGAGAAGCTTAGTGTATTTGCTGTGGTCCTCTAGCTTAATTGGGCTCAAGAACCGTAGGTTCCCAACCCAGGTGTTTATTCTTCTGCAGCCACAGCACCAGAGACTGCTGCTTTTAGCACTACTTCCATATGGCAAGTAGTTAGAATATCAGATTGGGATCTGGGGGACCCTGGTTCAGATACCCACTCTGCCATGCAAGGGCCCCAGTTGACCTTGAGCCAATCATACACTAAACCTAATCCACCTCACAAAGTTGTTGGGCCAATCATACACTAAACCTAATCCACCTCACAAAGTTGTTGTGAAGATTTATTTATTTATTTGTTTGTTTGTTTGTTTGTTTTATGATTTATATCCCGACAAGTGGCTCAGGGCAGAGGAGAAGAGAATGATGTAAGCAGCTTTGGATCCCACATACAGGGCAAAGGTGAGATATAAATGAAGTAAATTTGAGACAAAAGGCATGTATGTGACCTACACGATCTTAGAGAGCCAGTCTGGTGTAGTGGTTAAGTGTGTGGACTCTAATCTGAGAGAACCAGGTTTGATTCCCCACTCCTCCACATGCAGCTGTTGGTATGACCTTGGGTCAGTCATAACTCAGAGCTGTTCCTCTCAAGAGTAGTTCTTGGAGAGCTCTCTCATCCTCACCTACCTCACAGGGTGTCTGTTGTGGAAAGGGGTAAGGAGATTGTAAACTGCTCTGAGACTCCGAGTGAAAGGCAGGGTATAAATCCAATCTCCTCTTCTTAGACAATTTAACAGCCTCAATTCCGATGATCTTTGTCTTGTTGCCAGCACCAATTATTATTTGGTGGTGGGAAAGGAAAAAGCCATTTTTCATCTTTAATTTCATCTGCATTTGATTAATCATATATTTGATTGACTGAATACTGTGTAATAGTTTTGTGTGGTACAAAGAGATATTGTAGGCAGGTGGTGCCATGTGATAAGGCAGGTGAAGTGAAAAAAAAGTGAGCATATGTTTAATTTTGTTTTGAAGAGTCTAAGCTCTTTAGCCGAATGTGAATTAAAAGTAACTGATTATTGTGTGTCAAAAATGCATTTTGAAAATCTTGTGGAAAAGAAGAAAAAACACCAAATAAAAAGAATATTGTTAACAGAGAGGGTTGCTGGGTCTCTTTGTCATTCTGGTAGGAGGATTTGGGGGTGCATTCCAGGGGCTGGCTGGGAGTCACATATGATGACATCACCCAGCAGTGATGTCATCATACCAACACCAGGGACAATGCAAAACTCTATGGTAAATTTGCCCTTAAACCATAGAGTTTTGCCCAAAAACCAGAGCATCCCCATGTGACATCCTCAGCACAATGACATAATTTCCGGGTGATGGCATGACACCAGGGATGTTGCACGGTGATATCCCTGCTTAGGGGTGGGATTTCCCCTGCCTGCCAGCTGGTCCGCAGTGGGGAGAAGCCTCTGAAACTGGGAGATCCCCACTTGGACCTGGGGACTGGCAACCCTATTAACAAATGATTATCTCTGTACCTCCATAATAGCAGTTTAGCTCTGTGATATAACCTACATTTATTTATCTGGCAATATAAGCAGTACCAAGACATTCTAATGATATAATGTGAATAGAACAATCAAGATTATCAATGCTGTGGGCACTCAAAGTTATTTGCGTAAGAAAATGTGTCATCAGATACCATGCCTAGTTTATGGTGCTGCTTTGGCATGAAGCAAAGATCAGCATGCATGAGATGGATGGATTATGCCAATGGTGTAGCTGCCTGAGCCAGAACCTTCTTAAAAACCTGACCAAGAAATGAGATCATGTCAGTCAGTTTGGAGCAGAAAAAAGGAAAATAATATGTAATAGTAACTGAGCTAGGTATGCCGTCTGGCATAAAGTTCAGATATTTGAGGGTTTTCCCTATAAAGCCTTGATTGAAGTAAATTATGTATAGAGTCATGGAACATTTGAGAGGGTGTCCTAAGACAGCGGAATGAGTATATGGAGTAATACATTGTAAAACTCTGTGTAATAGCACTCTCTTAAAAAACACAAAGGAACTAAAAATGTCAAGACCCAAAAGAAATCAGGGGCAAAATTGATTTTTAAAAATATTTTATTCTAGTGTTTGAAATGAAAAGAGAAGGATATTTAATTCAATACTTATTTAACACTCTCATACAACATTTCTCAGACAGAGTGACTGCTTTTAAAAACTATGTTTAAAACTGCTGCAAAAGTCCCGGGCCACCAAATCCTTTTACTTGACAAACAGGATTGGTTCTCTACCCAGACAACTGAGGCAAGCCTCCAAGGTGCTGGCAATGCTGCTGGGAATAGTGTTGTAGTAGGAAGCAATGTGTATAGTGTTTGCCCATCATCACCTCCGAAACCATCATTGGTGTTTGAGGTGACTCCTTGAGGTGCTACCAGTGCAGTACAATTCTTATCTCTCCCCTTCCCTTTATTTGCTAGCACACCTTTGCCAGAAGATAACACATTTTTTTTCCAGCCCTTGGGCCAAAACGTTATTTACTTTTACCACAGATCCAAAATTGAAAAGGAGTAATAACAATGATAGTTTATTTGAATTATTAACCTAACAACACTGTTAGAATTCAGTATTGTAAAGCACTTTCAAAAGCTGCAGAATACAAAGCATCTTCAGGCAATTAGACCAGATTGAGAGTCTGCCAAGCACATTACTACCACAATATGATGGCAAGACCTTTGTACAACTCAATCTCTGCCTCCTCTTGCTTTGTACTATCTGAAGATTCTCTCTTGATCCACATCAGGTTTCTTAAAATGCACACAAGCCAAGGAACAAACTAACATGAATCAGTTATTTCAGGTCTTATTTTGTTTTTATGAAACTCAGTTCTGTGCAGAAGGCTTTTCTTCATGTTGGCTTGGCTGCCATACTGAGACTTCTTGATCTTAGAGTTGGTGTCCTTTTAAATAAATGTTTAATGTGTGGAAATGGCAGCTGAAGCTTTTCATGGCATAGAGATAACTATCACCATGTGGTAAATAATATCCTATTAAACCTTTATTAAGGAGTCAGAACACTTTTCTCCAAACAGTTGGCAACCTGACTTAATTCTGTGTGTGACTATTCCCTCCTTTGACACACACACACACTTGCTGTACTGGACATCTGTGAGTATGTTCTCTTGTTTATTTGAAGTTTACTGACCATTTGGTGGTGCAGAAAAAACTGTTGCTCTGTAAAAATGGTTGTTTGCAAGCTATTGGCCTCTCATAGAAATGTATACACACTCTTCCTTCTCTCTGCTGTCAATCCACCCCTTCTCTTCTCTACCTTATTAGTTGTGCTATGATTAGAACAGGGTTACTGTCTCTTGGAAGACACATTTATGGTATTTCCACTGTCTGAAGAAGAGGATCCCATGAAGAGTTATTTGTTCATATTCAGCAGTTGCATAAACTTACACTGTCCCTTCACATCAAGCAGTACCAGCCGCACACAATGCCAGGCCACCACAGATAGTCTTAACACAGACCTTCCTGCAACTGTGGCATGACAGCAAGGACTTAGAACTTCATGTACAGCAGATAACTCAGTCAGATGAATCCAATTACACAATTCAGATCACATTGCATGTTTGATGTATGTTATATTAATCAGGAATTACATATTAGAATGCTTCCTGAAAAGGTTTACTCATTTTTATAGGTGGGTAAAAACAAGGCTGAATCTGTCCAAAGGATAATCAGAGTATCAGTGGCACAGATCTCAAAATGCTGGTACAGCAGCTATTTTGGTGTAGTGGTTAAGTGCGCGGACTCTAATCTGGGAGAACTGGGTTTAATTCCCCGCTCCTTCACAAGCATTTGCTGAGTGACCTTGGATCAGCCTCCGGTCTTGAAAAAGTTGCTCTCTCAAGAACAGTTCTTGAAAGAGCTCTCTCAACCCAAACTACCTCACAGGATGTTTGTTGTGGGGAGAGGAAGGGAAAGGAGATTGTAAACCACTCTGAGTGAAGGGTGAAGTATAAATCCAATCTCCTCTTCTTCTTAAAGAAAGTAAACCAACAGTCACAAACTACAGATCAACAAAGTTGGAACCCAGTGGCACCTTTTTGGTCTTATTCAAAGCTTTATTCAAAGTTTAAGCTTTTGTGTACCTGAAGAAGTGTGCATGCCCGTGAAAGTTTGTATCTTGAATAAAACTCTGTTGGGATGCCACTGGACTCAAACTTTGTTCTGCAACACGGCTACCCACCAAACTATAGATTGACAAACTAAATGAGAAATTAAAATATACAGAAAACATTTACCCATTGTACATTACTCCCTAAAGGTACCCAAAAAATAATTTCTCCACCTCTTTATAATACACAACTGCATTTTTTCTCTCTCTCACACACAAAGCACATTCTTTCTCTCATGCACACACACCCCTTTCTCCCACAGAACACTGCCCCCCCCCCCATTTCTGCCTGTTTCTCATCTTCTGCTGTTGCTGGCTGACTTGACTCTGTGCCTATAATCTACAGGACATTCTTCTTCTACTTTTTCTTTCAGCCTTGGCTCCAAGATGGCAAGTGAATGCAGCAGGTGGCCTTGACTGGCAGCTGTAAGGATCAGGCAGGAGCAGCACAGCTGGCTGAAGCAGTTGCTGGGCTTTGGGGAGGATAGATGATTTGAGGGAACCGAACAAGAGCCTATGCAACTTCTCCTCACTGTGTATGCTGCCCATCCTCCTCACCACCACACATAGCTTTACAAGCAGCCTGGGTAATTGAGTGAGACAGCCAGTAAGGCTCCTCTTTGCCACTGCTTGCTGTATATCAGCCCAGCGACTTAGTGTTTTTAAGAGAGCCAATTTGGTGTAATGGTTAAGTGCATGGACTATTATCTGGGATAACTGGCTTTGAATCCCCACTCCTCCACTTGCAGTTGCTGGAATGGCCTTGAGTTAGCCATAGCTATCACAGGAATTGTCCTTGAAAGGGCAGCTGCTGTGAGCGCCCTCTCAGTCCCACCCACCTCACAGGGTGTCTGTTGTGGGAGAGAAGCTATAAGATTTTAAGCCACTCTGAGTCTCTGATTCAGAGAGAAGGGCGGGGTATAAAACTGCAGTCAGCTTCTTTATCTGCAGCTGCTTCTTCTGGGATACATCTTCTAGTAAATATGTGCTACTGCTTGGAGGGAAGTAGGCAGGCAAGTAAGTAAGTGAGAAGTGGCTCCTTCAGGGCATTGTTGCTGTTCACATATTCATTTGGCCAGAAGAAAAAGTGGCAAGAGCAGTAAAGAGGAACAGCTATTGTATCATGCCCACTCACCTGTCTCCTTGAGAAGGACTGACATTGGGACCATCCCTGACTACAGGGATTGAGCCTTCTTCCTTTCTTGGTGCATTTGCCACCATTCATCTCAGTGCTCCCTGTTAAGAGGAAATATCTCTGGTATAGGAGAAAGGGTGCCAGTCCTATTGGAGTTATCACTGTCCAAATAGAGAGGACTGGTAGTGGTTTTTGTGGATGTACAGAAGCACATCAGGGGTAAGCTGTGGGTCTTCAATACTGAGTCCTAGGGTTGCCAACTTCAGGCTGTGAAATTCCTGATGATTTCCTGGGTTGGACCTTGGGGAGGCAGGCTTAGAAGATGAAGATATTGGATTTATATCCCGCCCTCCACTCCGAAGAGTCTCAGAGCGGCTCACAATCTCCTTTACCTTCCTCCCCCACAACAGACACCCTGTGAGGTGGGTGGGGCTGGAGAGGGCTCTCACAGCAGCTGCCCTTTCAAGGACAACCCCTGCCAGAGCTATGGCTGACCCAAGGCCATGCCAGCAGGTGCAAGTGGAGGAGTGGGGAATCAAACCCGGTTCTCCCAGATAAGAGTCCGCACACTTAACCATTACACCAAACTGGCTCTCAAACTGGCTTAGGAGGGAGGTCTTCAGTGGGTGTAGTGCTAGAGTCTGTCCTCCAATACAGTCATTTCCTCTTTGAAACTGATGTGATCTGGAGATAATTTATCATTCCCGGAAGTCTCCATGCCCCACCTGGTGATTGGCAGCCCTGTAACTGAATCCTGATGCCAGGTCTCGTTAGCAAATATGGGGGTGAGAGTTTTTTTTTTTTTTTTAGTTTTAATGCTTTTACAAAGTTTTTTGTCTTTTATTGACTTGTTTTTAGCATGAGTTCTGGTCTCTACCTGAATTTACTAATGGTTTGTTAAGAATACCATGAACTGAAATGGGTCTTGGGTCCCAGTCCAGCTAAAGTTAAGTGAAACTCACAGTGCAATCCCAAAAAAGGTTATTGATTTTTGGTCCCATTACTTTCAGAAGGATGTGACTCTGTTTAGGATTGCACCTTAAGCTACTTTGCTTTCAGCAGGGGTTAAATTGGTTGTAAATTCTGCTGGACATTAATTTTAGCAGAATTGGGGCTGCAGCCTTTTTAGAAATATTACTTCACAAAGATAGCTGTACACTCTACCCTCGTGAACTCCCGGACCAAAGAGTTATGAAACATTTAAACTGTTTACTTGAATAGCATTCTGGGTGACACATCTCCTTGGTCTTTAACAAATAAACAGAAATCATAAATTTAATATTAGAGTAGCCTTTAATAACATTTTAAGCCAATGAGACACAGAACGGAAGAAAGTAAATTCAGATATCCTAAAAATTGAGTTATTTAATTTTCCACAGAAACTGGGTTTTGGCTAGGATAAACAAAAAATGGAACGAAAGTGCCAAAATACCACAAGAGTGTCTGCTGTTGTCTGGCCCAACCAGAAGCAGGAAATTCTTGTGAGATCCTGTCTCCTGAGATTGTCAGCCAGCTCTGAGGCTTGCCTGTTGCTAGTTACTAGAGAGCAAGGAATGTAGCTGAATGCAGCATCTATGAAAATGTGAAAAGTAATGGGTAGCTAGACATCTTTTTTGCATTGTTAAGGGAACGGCCCATAGGGTTTTTGCTTTCTCCTCTAGCATGTGGTACAATTAGCTTGCGCTGAGCCATCTGGCTTTGTTTTGCTAAGCTTTGCTGCTCATCTTGCAGTGCACCTAAAGCCCTCCTGGGGAAGACAGCAAAGGAGGTTGAAATTGTATTTCTGGCCTGAGAACACTTACATTAGCAGAAGGATTTAAAATTACACTAGAGTGACTAAAAGCACAGTAATGGCAGAATTGCCCAGTGGGAAACTTTCCTGAGCATTTTTCTGGGCATTTCATAGCAAGTCTCACCAATTGGTAGAGAAAAAACTCTGAGTTACACACAGGATAGAGATACTGGGGTAGGAACAAGGTGGATTTGGGGAGGGCAGAGTTTGAACATAGGACAGAGCTCAGCAAGGATGTGATGCCATATAGTCCTCACTCTAAAGCTACCATTTTTTTCAAGTGAACTGATCTCTGTATAGGCTTGCCAATCCCCAGGTCCCAGCGGGGGTTCTCCCACTTTCCCAGGCTCCTTCCAGCCCCCAATCAGCTGGCCAGCGGGGGAAGCCCCGCTCCCACAGCCACAATGTGACTTTCCACCTCCAGAGGCTTCAGTCTCCAATTGGAAAGGCTTCCTCTTGGAATGGTGTTTCTGTGTTACTTTGAAGAAGTTGGCAGCAACTCATGAGTAGAGATGCCAATCCCTCGCTTCAGAGTTGCCAGAAAATGGGGTGGGGGTGGGGAGGGAAATGATTGCTGGGCACTTCATTATTCCCTATGTGGAGATCAATTCTCATAGGGTATAACAGGGAATTGATCTGGAGGTATTGAGGCTCTGGGGGGGGCTGTTTTTTGAGGTAGAGGCACTAAATTTTTAGTATAGCATCTAGTGCCTCTCCCCAAAATACCTCCCAAGTTTCAAAACGATTGGACCAGGGGGTCCAATTCTATGAGCCCCCAAAGAAGGCACCCCTATCCATTATTTCCTATGGAAGGAAGGGATTTAAAAAGGTGTGCTGTCCCTTTAAATGTGATGGCCAGAACTCCCTTGGAGTTCTATTATGCTTGTCACACCCTTGCTCCTGGTTCCGCCCCAATGTCTCCTGGCTCTACCCCCAAAGTCCCCAGTTATTTCTTGAATTGGACTTGGCAAACCTACTCTGTAGCCTGGAGATCAGTTTTAATTCCAGGAGAACTCTAGGCAACTCTAGCCCTGGAGATCTCCCAGAATTACAGGTAATCTCCAGACTACAGAGATCAATTTCGTTTGGCAGCTCTGGGTTGGGAAATACCTAGAGATTTTGGGAGTGCAGCTTGAAGTCAGAGAGGCTTGAGGAGGGAAAGGACCTCAGCATGGTATAATGCCATAGAGTCCACCTCTTTAAAACAGCCATTTTCTGCAGGAACACTGGTCTCTGCTGTTTGAGATCAGTTGTAAAAGCAAGAGATCTCTCCCACATGGAAGTTGTCAACCCTAGTCCCTCTGGAGAACATAGATGCTTTGGAAGGTGGATTCCATGTTATCCTACTGAAGTCCCTCCCTTCTCCAAACTTGCCTTCCCCCTGGGCTCCAACCCCGAATCTTCTGAAATTTCCCATCCTGGAGTTGATAGCCCTAAATCTACCTTGGTAATTGCATTACATGCCATTGAATAAACCATTTTTTGTCCAATCATGCATGAATCTGGAGTTTAAAAAAATATTAATGGGTTAGTTATCAAAGCACATATAAATACTGATCCTAAAGTGGTCATGTGGTTGCAACTAGAACGTTCATAGGTGCTTGATAGATGTTTGGTACAGGTATATTCCTAATTTTTTCCAGGTTTTTCCCTCAAAATTATCCTGTTATCCTGTGTCCCTTTATCATGCATGTACTCTGAAAATCCTTGATTTGTCACCCAGTCCTGGACTGTTGCCATAGGTTGCTTTGGCAGCTTTGATAGCCAGTGGTTCTGAGAAGTAAGTAAGTAAGTTTATTTTTATATCCCGCCCTCCCCCGCCAAAGACAGGCTCAGGGCGGCTCACAGACATGGAAACCATGATTTAGATAAAATACAATGTAAACAAGAATTTTAAAATACAATTCAATTACATAAATTAATTAAAATAGATAAAAAACAGGTACTATAAGGTGCTATAGGTCACAATCATACATAAGATGGCTAGATGGTTATAGGTCAGTTCCAATTTCAATTTAGTCAGGTTCTATCTTAAAAGCAAGCTGGAAGAGAAAAGTTTTGCAAGCCCTGCGGAATTGATTCAGGTCCCGCAGGGCTCGCATCGTCTCTGGAAGTTGATTCCACCATCGAGGGGCCATTGCTGAAAAAGCTTGCTTGGGGAGAGGCGGTCCCTAAGGTAGGCAGGTCCTCGGTCATATAGGGCTTTAAAGGTAATAACCAGCACCTTATAGCGAACACGGTACATAACCGGCAGCCAGTGCAGGTCCCGCAGCCCAGGCTGCACGTGTTCCCACTGAGGTAGTCCCACCAGCAGCCTGGCCGCCGCGTTCTGCACTACCTGGAGTTTCCGTGTTCGGTATAAGGGCAGCCCCATGTAGAGGGCATTGCAGTAGTCTAGTCTCGAGGTGACCGTTGCGTGGATCACAGTTGCTAGGTCGCCGCGTTCCAAGAAGGGAGCCAACTGCCTCGCCCTCTTGAGGTGGAAGAAGGCGGCTCTAGCAGTGGCAGCTATCTGGGCCTCCATTGATAAAGAGGATTCCAGTAGCACTTCCAGGCTCTTGACCCTGCGCACTGGTATCAGTGGCGCACCGTCAAAAGCCGGTAGGGTGATCTCCCCTCCTGGTCCGCCGCGGCCCATGCAAAGGACCTCAGTCTTCGCCGGATTCAACTTCAGCCCGCTCAGCCTGAGCCAGTCAGCCACGGCTTGTAACGCTCGGTCCAGATTTATAGGGACATCACCAGTCCGGTCATCCATCAATAGATAGAGCTGGGTATCATCAGCGTACTGATGACAGCCAAGCCCGTACCTCCGTGCAATCTGGGCAAGGGGGCGCATAAAGATGTTGAACAACATCGGGGAGAGAACTGCCCCCTGAGGCACCCCACAGTGAAGTGGGTGTCTCTGGGACAGCTCCCCCCCAATTGCTACCCTTTGTCCCCGACCTTCAAGGAAGGAGGAGAGCCACTGTAAGGCTAGCCCCCGAATTCCTGCGTCGGCGAGGTGGCGGGACAGCAGCCGATGATCGACCATATCGAACGCAGCCAATAGGTCTAGCAGTAGCAATACTGCCGAGCCGCCTCTGTCCAGTTGCCGCCGGAGGTCATCCATGAGGGCTACCAAGACTGTTTCTGTCCCATGGCCCGGGCGAAAGCCGGACTGGCACGGGTCCAGGATGGAAGCGTCCTCCAAAAAGTCCTGTAACTGCAACGCCACAGCCCTCTCGATAATTTTGCCCCAAAAGGGCAAATTTGAGACCGGTCTTTTTTTCAGGAGTAGCTTTTTTCAGGAGAGGGCGGACCACTGCCTCTTTCAGGGGTGTTGGAAAAGTACCCTCTGAAAGGGATCGATTTATGATGTCCCGTATAGGACACCTTAGTTCCTCCTGGCAGGCCTTAATTAGCCAGGAGGGACATGGGTCCAGATCACAAGTTGTGGATCGTGCAGTGCCAAGAATTCTGTCGACTTCCTCCAAGCTGAGCGGGTCGAAGCAGTCCAGAGTTAAATCAGAAGACACGCATTGGGCCTCGAGTTCACTTACTGCATCTAAGTTGGCAGGGCAGTCGTGGCGGAGCGATTGGACCTTATCTGCAAAAAATTTCGCAAAAGCCTCACAGCCAATCTCCAATTCCTTAGCCTTTGAATTGCCCTGTGGCAATGTAGTAAGATTCCGAATTATTCTAAATAGTTGAGCCGGGCGCGAATTTGCAGATGCAATCTTAGCCGCAAAGTATGTTTTCTTTGCGGTCTTGATTGCCATCTCATAGGACTTCATAAACTTCCTATAAGATGTTCTAATCACTTCGTCGCGGGTACGCCGCCATTGCCTCTCTAGCCGTCTAAGACCTTGTTTCAGCTGGCGTAATTCCGGGGTATACCACGGAGCCAGCCTAATCCGAGGTCGCAGAGGGCGTCGAGGTGCGATCTCTTCGATGGCCCTAGAGAGCCGGCTATTCCAGGTCTCAACTAGGCCATCGAGAGAATCGCCAGAGGGCCAGGGATCCCGCAGGGCCATTTGGAACCGTTCCGGGTCCATTTGGCTCTGTGGGCGAGCCATAATAGGCTCCTCGCCTAAACAGGTTTGGGGAGGCATATCTACACGGGCCTTGAGGGTGAAGTGATCCAACCACGGCACCGCCTCTGCGGTTATATCGCTCACTGCAACCCCGGCCGCAAAGATCAAGTCCAACATGTGTCCAGCCTGGTGAGTGGGGGTTACAACAAATTGAGAGAGTTCCAGTGTCACCATGGAAGACACTAGGTCCGTCGCCTGATTAGAGGACGGGTCATCAGCATGGACGTTGAAGTCACCCAGGATTATCAGCCTTGGGTGCTCCAGCGCCCAGCCCGTCGCCGCCTCGAGCAGGGACGGTAAGGCGCTGGCTGGTGCGTTAGGCGTACAGTACACCAGCCAGATCGCCAACCCCTCTCCAGCCTCCCACGCCAGACCGGCACATTCAATACCCTCGATCTTTGGGGCCGGGAGCGCCCTGAAGGAGTAAGCCTCCCGTACAAATAATGCCACTCCTCCCCCCCACCCGCTAGTCCGCGATTGGTGGAAGACTGAGTAACCCGGGGGAGCTGTTTGCGAGAGGGCTACTGTATCACCCTCCCGTATCCAGGTCTCAGTCACGCAAGCCAGGTCCATGTTCTGTTCGAGCAGGAACTCTCGAAGGATTGAGGTCTTATTATTAATGGACCTGGCATTGCATAACACCAATGACGGAGGCGGGTTATTCAGCCTGGCCCTACTACCTGTCACCCTTGGGATGGGACGCAGGTTGGAAGAGGACCGAGCACTGTCCTGTCTCTGTCCTCTTCCCTTATAACATCTGCTCCCACCACCATACCTCCCCCTCCCCAGGAGCACTGGAATCCCTGGGCCGGCCATTCCTCGTTGGCAGCAGCTGCTATATGCCTTGTAGTTTCTGAGAATGCCTTGTAGTTTCTGCGTCCTTGTCATGAAGTTGTTTAGAAAAAGGATGATTGGTTCTTCAAAAGGGTCCTAAAACAGACTCAAATATAAGCACAATGGTAAGAACCCATTGTGAGCACTTTGCTACATGTACATTAGTGTTGGTGACCCGCCAGCAATACTGTTGTCAAATTCCTAAAATATAACCTTGTTTGGTGAGGTTGTACAGACTGATGTGTCTGTTGATAGCCATTTTTAGTGCTTATACCAGTATTAGTCAGGACTACAGAAATAGGCTCTCAGCAGAAACATAATCACCTCACTTAATTGTGATACTTTGTAGGGAAAGGATAGTTACAGCACTTAGATGACAGGATTTATTTTTTCCTACTTTCCCCTCCTGGTCTTCTAATAAAAAAGGAAAATACTGAGGGGCTTAATACATTTTTGTGATATTTACATTAGGGTGATCTCATGCCCCATCTTATGCCAGAGGAATGCAAAGTTATATCATAGCAGATTCTTGCTTCCTCTCACAAATTACTTACCTTTACCCTTTACTTACCTTTATGATACTTTTACCCATCAATATAGCAATGAAGAGGGAAAATAAAGTGACCCTCAGTCCCTCAGTTAAAGGATAGTTACACCTAAAGTCTAACTACATGTGACATTAAAAAGGTAAAGGTAGTCCCCTGTGCAAGCACCAGTCGTTTTCAACTCTGGGGTGACGTTGCTTTCACAACGTTTTCAGGGACCTACACTATGGATGTATATGTGTAGCTGCAAAAAAGTACCCATGGAGGCAATATGAACTGGGGAAGGTATTTTTTCTTCCCTGTGCCATTTCTCTGACTGAATCCCTCCCCAAACTGCTTTAAGCCCTGGCATGGAGGAGGGGGGACAGGCATCATGTGGGTACCTCTTGATTGTTCCTTTGTAAATATCGTTATAACTGAGTAAATCATATAACTGAGATCATTATAACTGAGTAAATAGTATGGAGAGAAATATTTAGCAAGCTTAATGGCACACTGAAAATTTTAACTTGAGCTTCGCAGATCCTAATCCAACACTAACCACTACACCAAGCCTTCTTTTGCCTAGTGCTATAGCCCTGATCCATATTAAGAATGCCAACTCTGGTCTGGAAAACACTTAGTGCCAGTGCCCAAGGATGGAGGAGTTTGAGGAGGGAACTTACTGTGAGTATGATGTTATACCATGTCCAGGTCAGCACCTCCAATTCCTCACCTTCCTATGAGGTTACTTCCTTTCACCAAAATTTACCCATTGTATACTTTTTTAAAACAAAGAAACAACAAAAACAAAAAAGGTGCAACAAGTGACTTTCAATTTATCCTAGTCTGCATGGTATGCCATAGATGTGGAAGTCCTAGAGCAGGGGTATTAAACAAGCCACCCAGGAGCTGAATCAGGCCCCCAAGCAACTGGATGTTGTCTGCTTCCTTCTCCCTCTCTTGCTTCTTTCTGCATCACAGCTTGCTTTGCCAGGTATACTCAATTGCCCTGGAGCTACAGAGCAATACCTCTATTTTCTCCATGGGCTGAGGCTTCTCCCTTGAGGAGGAAGTGGAGGGGGGGAGGGAGAGCTTACTTTTCCAGGCTCTCTCAATTGCACAGCAGAGCTGCTGAGCCAAGCCTCTCGTCCTTCTATTGGCTGAGGCTCCTCTCTCTCCTCATCCCCAGGGAAAGGAAGGAAAGAGTCAGAGCTTCCTTTGCCAGTTCCCTGGGTCCCATGGGAGAGCTGCAAAGAAAGCACCTTTAAGACCAATGTGCTAATGTTTTAAGCATGTTTTGTTTTAAGGTTTTTTTTTTTTTAAAAACACCTTTAATTGTGTTTGTCTGTATCTTTATAAAGTTTACATCTCTGCTACCTAATCTTAAATAGGTACACATGGCCCAGCCCAACATGGCTTAAAAATACACATGGCCCAGCCCAACATGGCTCGGCCCAACAAGGTCTCATTTATGTCAGATCCAGCCCTCATAATAAATGAGTTCAACACCCCATCCTAGAGTTTTCACCCTCTTTAGCCACTCACAGATTTCCATTTCTCCTAGAAGAACCTGATGTCAGTTGCAATAAAACAATTGTGTTACATTCAGCAGCTCATGTGTGTACCGCAATTTATTTCATAACCACCGTAAGATCACAAAATTGGCAACAAGGGTACAAAGCAAGGCCTCGTATTGCAAAACAGTTGTGTTACATTTAGAGTTGCCAGGTCCCCCCTGGCCATTTGCAGGGGGTGGGAGGTAGGGTTGCCAGATCCAGGCTCGGAAATTCCTGGAGTTTTGGGGCTAGAGCCTCGGGAGGACAGGGACCTCAGTGGAGTACATCCTCCAAAGCATTCATTTTTTCCAGGGGAACTGATCTCTGTAATCTGGACATGAGCTATAATTCCAGGGGATCCCCAGGCCCCACCTGGAGGTTGGCATCCTAGCACATTCAGCAAGTCATGTGAGTACTGCAGTTTATTTCATAACCACTATGAGATCACAAAATTAGGGATAGGAAAATAAGGATAGGGAAAGTAGCTGCAAACTTGAAAGTGATCCCAAAAGAAAGGGAAGTTTAGGTTAAGTGAGGAAAAAGTCAGAGGAGATGAAGGAAGTATGGGATGTATTTTGCAACTGATTTGAACTAACCGCCACTTCTTTGGCTACAGGCTTCTAATATTAAGGAATTGCTTGAAGAAACTCATGAGGCAAAACTAAACATGCAGGAAATAAACTTTCTTTCACTATCCCTGCCCACCCAAATTATTTAATGAGTCTTGAGTTCCTGTGTTTCATATTTTACTTTAATTGAAACATTTCAACATCTGTATACAACCAGTCCTTTTTTTCTTTAAGATAAATTAGGTTTGTTAGACTAAAAGTTAATTGTAGGAGAAAATGTTCTGTGCTGGGTAAGTTTTTGCTTCCATGAAGTATGTTAGTTCCAGATGTTAAACTGTTGTTTTTTCAGAAGCCTTGTTAAGTTGCCAGGCCATTTTGATTTTTGAAGGATTTTTCAAACCCCAGCTGATTATCACAGCATGTAGGAATCCAAATTCAGAGTTTGGCTATGAAGTCATCTCAGCAGCTGCAAAAAATATGTGCAAAGATACAGGTTGATAGAATTATTCTCGGATGCCCTTAAAAGGTGATTTTTTTTAAAAAAAAAGCAAATCTCCCACTCTGTACAATATTCTTTATTGCCTGGTACTTCACTGGCATTTCATGTTAACCATTTTTGCAGTACATTTCATGAATTGTGTAATCTGTGTCTAGGTCCGTGTCTAGCACAGGCAGTAGTGATGCTTAGAATAGAACTGAATATAAAGAGTTCATGCTGTTGCTATACTTTGAAGCCAAAATATCATATCGCAGTGCTCTTTTAAACTGTAATGTTAATATTTTAGGGTGGTTGAATGAAAGACTGCATTTTGGCTTGAGGCACCTTTTTTATCTAGATATGAAAATACATCCTTCTGTTTAGATCACATTCACAGAGGATTTTCGAATTCTTGCAGCAGGAGCCCCCAACCTTTCTGAGCCCCTGGGCACCTTTGGAACTCTGACACAGCATGGTGGGAAGTGGAACCAAACACACAGGGGAAGCCCAAGTGCAGGGAAGAGGAATGTCTCTTTCAGCTGGCCTTTGAGATGGAACCCGACTAATTTGATGAATGGACAACTAGTCATCTTGTGGATATCACGACTACAGCATTTAGCACCTATTTTATTATATATTTAACTTTTAAATAATTTTTACTGTAACTGATATTTAAAATTGTTTATGTTGTTTTATGATTCATGGGATTCCCATGTCTGTCAGCCGCCCTGAGCCCGCCCCGGCGGGGAGGGCGGGATATAAAAATAAAATATTATTATTATTATTATTATTATTATTATTAATTAAAAAAAAGGATTAGGAAAGAGGAGTGTGGGATCCAATACTGTGGTGGCAACTGCTGCTGAAACAATGTTATTTTAATCTGCACAGCCAAACAGATCTCTAATGGCCAGTCAAAAGCAGAGTTTGGCAGGAACATCCCCCCCGGCCCCACCCACTTTGGGAAAACACTTGGTGGGCACCAGGAAAGGTGATGGTGGGTAGGTACCATGATTTCCACAGGCACCATGTTAGGAGCCTCTGGCTTACAGTATCTCCCACATTATACAGGTTAAAATAAGTTAAAGCTGCAGTACTGCAGTCCTAAGCTCTGCTCACGACCTGAGTTTGATCCTCGGCGGTAGCTGGTTTTTCAGGTAGCCGGCTCAAGGTTGACTCAGCCTTCCATCCTTCTGAGGTCGGTAAAATGAGTACCCAGCTTGCTGCGGGGAAAGTGTAGATGACAGGGGAAGGCAATGGCAAACCACCCCGTAAAAAGTCTGCCGTGAAAACGTTGTGAAAGCAACGTCACCCCAGAGTCGGAAATGACTGGTGCTTGCACAGGGGATCTTTCCTTTCCTTTCCTAAAACGTATAAGAACAGCAGCAGTCACCCTGACAAGCGTGATCTCATCAGACCTCAGAAGTTAAGCAGGATTGACTGTGGTTAGCACTTGGATGGGAGACTGTCCTTGAAATACCCAGTTGGGGCGGGAAGCAGGGACAGGCTTATTCAGCCACCTCGCTGTATATCCTCCAGGCTCCCAGTACGGGTCAGTCACTAGAGGTCAACATGACTTCCAGGTGCAAATGCACACACATAAAAAATATGAAACATACCCCCCCCCCCAAAAAAAAAGAATAGCAGCAGTCAAGCCTGTGCAGATTGAAAAAGCTGAGTGTTTAAAGTTACTACAATTGAAATCAGGCTCAGAGAGGAAGAAAAAAAACTTTTAAAAATTCCTTAAAATTAGTGGTCATAAAAATAGAATGTGGCAAAGATACAGAAAGAAATATAAAGCACCCCAAAACATAGTGGAGCATTCAAGCAGTTAAATGCATGTAAAGTCTTATCCCTGTTAAAATCTTGGCTTATTTTTTGTAAATCCATGGAAAATAAGATTTCTTTAAGAAACCTGACAGAGTCTTATGTCAGTGTCCAACAAACAATGATGTAATGTAGGAAGAAACATGTAGGCCCTGATAGAAGATGGCAGAATTAGTTATTTCATTTTGGTTATGCTTGGTCTGAGAGAAAAGTTAATAATTGCTGCAGCCAGACTTGGGGGGCAGGGGCAGTGATGATATGGGAGACCCTAGAATTCTTTTCTTAATAGTTTTGTCTCTTTTCCATTTTAAAAGTAATAAATCCTATGGCATTTCCAGGGCATCCATTTTTGAACGAATGTTTTGCCAGTATGATAACAATATATACCAGTGGAGAGGCTCTGGTCTAGGCAAAATACATTTGTGGATTGTACTGGTGCCATCAGAATGTTGCTTTTAAGTGCCTTAAGTGCCATTAGTGTTGCCTTTAGGTGCAGCAAAGTCATTGTAAATTAGGTTATCCAAAGATACAATTAGAAACATTTTTCTAATAATGGCAACATTTTCTTGCATCGCTATTTTGTTGTGTAGCCAGGCTCATGCCACCTGTCTCCATACAGCCATGCCTCTGAGGATGACTTCAGATTTTTCTTATGTAGAGAAATATTGTTATAGTTTTTACAACCAAATGTACAGTGGTAGGAAATGAAGAGAGAAGGATCTTTGTATAATCTGATTTTTATCCCTGATGTCCTTTTCTTTATGATGCTCCTTAAAATCCTGTGAACCGGTGCTTTTTTGTATAAAAAGCCCAGCAGGAGCTCATTTGCATATCAGACCACACCACCTGAAGAAGAAGACTGCAGATTTATACCCTGCCCTTCTCTCTGAGTCAGAAACTCAGAGCAGCTTACAATCTCCTGTATCAAAGATTTCAGGTTTTCACGACTGGTAACATAATTAGGGTTTGTAGACTCTTTCGGGATCAAGTGCCGTGTTCTACTGGAGAAAGTTTTCCTTCCAGACGTTTCGTTCTCAGCTGCGGAGAACATCCTCAGTGGCGTTGCAGCCGGAGCAGGCGCTCAGACCTGCACAGACCTGCACAGCAGCCAAGAAGGTCTGAGCGCCTGCTCTGGCTGCAATGCCACTGAGGATGTTCTCCGCAGCTGAGAACGAAACGTCTGGAAGGAAAACTTTCTCCAGTAGAACACGGCACTTGATCCCGAAAGAGTCTACAAATCCTAATCTCCTGTATCTTCCCCCCACACACAACGGACACTCTGTGAGGTGGGTGGGGCTGAGAGGGCTCTCACAGAAGCTGCCCTTTCAAGGACAACTCCTGAGATAGCTATGGCTAACCCAAGGCCATTCCAGCAGCTGCAAGTGGAGTAGTGGGAATCAAACCCGGTTCTCCAAGATAAGAGTCCACATACTTAACCACTACACCAAACTGGACTAGAAGCATGTGGCTGCTGCATGAGCCTTAGCCATTCCAGGTGAAGCTCCACTCCTGTGGGCTCCAACAGAAAAAAAAAACATTAGGGTTTGTAGAATCTTTCGGGCTCAAGTGTTGTGTTCTACTGGAGAAAGTTTTTCTTCCAGACGTTTTGTTCTCGGCTGCGGAGAACATCCTCAGTGGCGTTGCAGCCGGAGCAGGCGCTCTGACATTCTTGGCTGCTGTGCATTGAGTGAGGCCAGGGCTGCTGGAGAGCTGCTATTTCTAGGGTGGAGGGGGTGTGGTGAAAGGGCAATAGGTTTGTGGATGTGCCCATTGTTTGGTGGGGCTTCCTGGAAGGGTACCGATAAGGAAACTGGCTGTTGAATGTGACCATTGTTCTGTGTTAATTGCTAGGAGGGTTGGAAGGGGTGTGACGATAAGGAAGATGGTTGTTGACTGTGCTAATTGTTCTGCGGAATGTGCTGGTTGTTCTGTGAATTTCTGCAATTTTTAGTCTGTAGGGTGTTTTGCAGAGCTGGGTACCAAGATTGGTGGATGGGAATGCCTTCTTCCTTTCTGTTAAAGTTGCGCTGGTGTTTGTAAATCTCAATAGCTTCTCTGTTCAGGCAGGTATGATAATGTGAGGCCGTAGAAAGGACTTCAGTTCTTTCAAAGTGGATGATGTGGTCTCCTTCTTGAAGTGCATGTTCAGCTACAGCTGATTTTTCTAGCTGAAACAAGCGACAGTGTCTCTTGTGTTCGGTGAGGCGGGTGTTGATACTGCGTTGGGTAGTGCCAAGGTAGACTGCACCACAGGAGCAGGGTATTTTGTAGACCCCAGGGGCTGAAAGTGGATCTCTCATATCTTTGGCCGAGTGCAACATGTGGCGGATCTGTTGTGTGGGTTTGAAGACTGTGTCAACATTGTGGCGTTTGAGAATTTTGCCAATGCGGTCGGTGACAGATTTTATGTGTAGTTGCTGCTGGAGTTGGCTTGGTTCACAGATGCGTGATGCTCGGTGGATGAGGGTTTTTACAACTATACATTTTTGGCAAGGATGATGATTGGTGATGATGGTGATGATTCATCATCCTCGCCAAAAACGTACAGTTGTAAAAACCCTCATCCACCGAGCATCACGCACCTGTGTACCAAGCCAACTCCAGCAGGAACTACACCACCTCAACCAGTCACTGCAGGCCAATGGATACTCCCTACAAGAAATTAGAAGAGTCCTCCATCCCAAGAGACCATCCACACCTAATCCCGAGCCACACACAAATGTAGGTACAGCCTTCCTGCCTTACATAAAATCTGTTACATAATTACATAAAATTACATAAAATTACACAATGCGTTTTACTCCTAATATAACATATTCATTAACAGTTGCTTGTTTTCTTCCTGAACGCTCCTCAAATCCAGTTTGTTTGGACATCAGAGAATGCCAACCCCTCCCTTACACAATGTAATTGGTTATATGCCCTTCATTTATTGAAGGTGTCAGCAAACAGTGGATCTTGCTCCTTTCTGTTAATATGTAGTGTGCCACATGGCTGTATTTTTTTCCTGACCTTATCCAACCTTGTGCCCTTTCAACCTCTTTATAAGTCAACCAGTTGTTGAAAAGCAGATAAGAATTTATCATTAATTTGTAAGGTACTCCACAGCAACATATGCAAACAGAAATTTACCAAATAGCAGATTAGGTTCTCTTTCTCTAAACTATGTCTGAGATATTTTCCATGGAGAAGTCTATGTTTATTCTTTACAATATGCTATGTTTTCTTTAATCAAGGCTTGAACGAATATCCTGGTTTGGGCTTGTTAATATTGTAGTATATGTTAGGAAAGAAAAGTATTCTCTACCCTTAGGCTTCCTGCCCTCTGTGCTTCCTTCCTTTCTTGAGCCATGTTTTTGGCAGCCTTACTGCTCTTGTGTATTTAAACTAGCAATAAGCTATTTGAGTTTAATCTTGGCTTCCATTGATTGAAACCAAAAGGTCCATCAGAGTCACAGTGAAAAGTCTGTTAAGCTCACTGTTAAAAGTTTACATAAGGTAGAAAGAACCGCTCTCTAATGGCAAGTTTTTAAATATATGTACATTCTAGTTTTTCTGCTCTTAAAATAGCTGGAACATATAGATGGAAAATATATGTGCATATTAAGGATGTATTGTGTATCCCCCCGTTTTAAATCCAGCCCAGAAGATTTTGCATCAGTGTTATGGATGATCCCAAAGAGCTATTTCAGATGTGAGCAGGGCCGACTTGCCCGCTAGGCAAACTAGGCAGTTGCCTAGGGCACCAGGAGGTAAGGGGCACCGAATTGGGCACCCCCCCTTTCCTGGTGCCCATGGCAAACACCTAGTTTGCCTCCCTTCCTGCCACCGCACCCCCCCCCCGCTCCTTCCCTTTGTGGTGCTGCCAGGCAGTGCCATGCTCCAGTGTTGCTGCACCGAGGCTGGTCCTTACTGGCTTCAATTCGGCTGACACAGCTTCTACTTCTTTTTTTTTTATTATTATAAGTTTTCAATCAAAAATAAAACTTATTACAGAAAAAAAACGAAAAAAGTATCCAAGTAGAGAGTGATTGAGGTTACATTGATTTACCTAGCTACATACACCCTCTAATAACTCAACTTAAATTATAATTACAACAATACCAATAACTAATAAAAAAAATAAAGAAAACTAGTCCATATTTCCCTACAACCATATATTTCCATACACATCATTTATTTCCTAACCATAAGTAAAATTTTTCCCACTTCTTTGTGGCATCGCATTTCGATATCCCTCTTACCATATTTGAGAGAATATCCATTTCCGCTACATTCAAAGTTTTTTGTATTAAGTCATCCTGCTGTGGGACACCTTTCTGTCTCCAAACTGAGGCATAAAGGATTCTAGCCGCCGTCACAATATACATTGTTATATACTCATCCTCACGTGGGAGTTCATTTCGAACCATCGAAAGTAACATTATCTCTGGTTTAAATTTAATATTCACTTTTAAAACCTCAGTTAATAGCTTATGTACCATAATCCAATATCTTCTAGATTGCTCACAACTCCACCACAAATGAAAAAATGAACCTATCCCCAAATTACACTTCCAGCATTTCGGGGGGATAGATGGGTTTATTTTATTCAGTTGTACCGGTGTGACATACCACCTGTGGAAAAGTTTAAAAACGTTTTCTCTGAAGTTAATCGGTTTGATAACCTTATAATTATTTCTCCAAAATAGAGACCATTGATCTAACGTAATAGATTTTTTCAAATTATTTGCCCATTTCAACATTGTTTCTTTAATTATTTCATCCTCCAATTTAATTTGTAGGAAGTAATTATAGACCTTCTTAATTATCTTTTCACCCATTAAAATTTTATCAAAATCAAAATTATGTTTTGTGAAGCCTAGTACTTTATCTTTATTATATTTTTGATGTGATCAGAAGCATACCCCACCAATCTAACTTCACTCCCCGGGTCTCTAGTTCCTCTTTTTTCCTCAGTTTATCCTTATCATCCAGTAAATCATTATACCTAATCACTCTTGATGATTCCCAAAGTTGTGGTAAAACAACAGCCTCTTCAGGTGAAATCTATCTTGGGGTTTTACCCCCATATATCTTATCCTTAATCTTATTCCACCCTTCATACAGGGATTTCCTAATCAGATGATTTCTAAAATAGGTTTGTGGTTTCTTTGTATACCAAAGATTAGAATGCCAACCTGTCTGCAGGTCGAATCCTTCTAATGCTAGGATACGTCTGTCTTCTAAGGTTACCCAATCCTTTAACCATAGAGTCAAACACGCTAAATGATAGATTTCTACTTCTTTGAACAGCCCATGACATGAGAGGAAACTTCACTCCCCCTCACATCTGGTTTCGGGAAGGAGGGGGAGCGAAGTCTCCTTTCGCATTGCGGGCTGTTCAAAGAAGTAGAAGCCGCACCAGCCGCATCGAAGCCAGTAAGGACCAGCCTCGGTGCAGTGCAGCATGGCTGGTTGGTGGGGGGTGGCACTGGAGCCTGCCTGAGAGGGAGGGCGACAGTGGGGGCGGTGGGCAGGGAGCCTGCCTGGGGCACCACATGCACACAGGCCGGCGCTGGATGCCAGGATTGCTTTTCATTCTGTATAAGGCAGCATAAGTTAGGGTAGGGCAGGGGTATTGAACTCATTTCTTATGAGGGCCAGATCTGAAATAAAAGAGACCTTGTTGGGCCATGCCATGTGTGTCATAAAATGCAATGCCAGGTAGCAAGACATAAACTTTATCAAATACACAGACAAGCACAATTAAAGATTGTGTATTTCTGTCATGTGATCGAGGGAACTGGGCAAAGGAAGCTCTGGCTCTTCCCCCCCCCCCAGGGGATGAGGAGAGGGCAGAGCCTCAACCAATAGAACAAAAACAAGCTTTGCTCAGTAGCTCTCCTGCAGGGATATAGACTTTCTAATTTCCCGGGAGGGGGGACACTGGGGCTCAGCCAAAGGCTTCTAAAAGAACTGGGATGCAATGATATCATAAGAAGAAGTCAGTGACATCACAGGGAGGGCCTCCATTATCACTACCTATGGAGGTGGGGCAATGGGGGATTTAGGGAGAAATTCCCCAGAAATTTAGTGGGAACCCCCCTAACAATGCCCCTGGGCTGGGCCAAACCCAGGGAAAGGTGGGAGTTGACCAGTTGGTTATAGTGGTATCTCAGCAGTCTCCTGCTGTGTCCTGTTTTTGAAATTCACTTTTAGAATAGTCACTTTAATATCTGCAAATATGCATATCATTGCATAGGATAAACTAATGGTCACAAATTTGACAGTAAAAGGCAACACAAGAAACCCTTTAGGGGAACTTTTTGAAAAGTTTCCCTGGATATTCATTTACAGGTGTTTTGATTCTGCCATATTTATAAGGGTAACATTGTACTGAAATTTACAAAATTATGGCATCACATATACCTTCGTTTGGTAAATGCATGGCTGGAATCTCTGAACTAGGGCAGAATAGAAAACAGTTGCTGTGCATTCAAAGCAACTGTGCAATAAAACAGCTACTCTGAGGTCCTCATTGAGTGTCCTAGAAGGTTCAGGTGTTATCCTGCAGGTTTCTCCAATCTTGTGATTCTTGATGTCAGATTTGTGTCCATTTGTCTGGGGATCTGAAATACTTTTTCTGCCATCTATGCCTGAAGGAGTAATTCAACATATGCAGGAACAGAAGTACACTTTATACTTCCAGGACACTCAATGGGGGCCTTAAAGTAGCTGCTTATTGCAAAGGAACTTCAGAAACAGATGGGAATAGGAGACTGCTGAATTGCAAGCTATTACAACACTCAGGACAGTGGAACCCCAGAACCTGACAGAGATATCAGCCTCTTCTCTCACTACACATGCTAAGTCACTCAGTTCTCACTTATACCCAGAAATCAAACTATGTTGTTCTAAATGGTGCTACTGGACTCAAACTTAGTTCTCACATCTGTTGTTAATTGCTTTATTATGTGTATACCAATTTGCTTCAATTTTCACATCTTACCTAATGTGTTATTCCAATCTTAGCTGTATGTATTGCTCAGGTACTTAGACATTTTTACTCCAATTAGCTCTTCCTGGCAATTTAACCGCCCCCCCTTACCTATATGTAATATTTGAAGAAATCTTAGGGAGTGAACATACTAAGTCTCTGAGTTCTTGCTTATACCCATAATGAACTTTACTTGACTTGTAGGCACTATTGGATTTAAACCTTGTTCCCACACCTGCTTGTTAACTTTTGTATTTGCTTGCTAATTTACTGCCATTAACAGATCTCTCTCACATCCAATCTCATCTATAACCACCTAGTACTTATGCATCTTGGCTTTAAATTCTGTTTTGCCAGTATCTGATGAAGTGTGCTTGCACACAAAAGCTTATACCCAGAATAAAATTTTGTTGGTGCCACTGGACTGAAACTTTATTGCTTCAGAACAACATGGCTACCCAGTTGGATTTAAAAAAAATAGCATACATGTACACGAAAGCTTATACCTAGAATTATACAATTTCAGTTTCCATTTCAGACCTTTAATCGCATAACATAAGATACATAAAAAGATTTAAATGGGCAAAATAAATCAAAATTAAATGTAGGTTAAATATATAATCAAGCATAGCCAGAGTTGTGTTGAAGAATAGCAGCCAAGAATTTTGCTGCAGCACAAGTAGTTTCTGAATTAAAGTTGCTCAGGAAAAACCGACAGAAAGATAAATAGTTCTGATTGATGCGAAACAATTCCTGACGGGTTTTTTTAAATAGATGGCAATCAGGCCTTGGATCCAGTGGGAGCTCACAGGACCGCAGCACCTGAACCTTTCTGAGGGTTCCCCCTCCTCCTCCCCACCTTGTCCATTGAATAGTAGGAGCAGCTGCATAACAATCCCTGGATGAGCTCACCACCTATTTTTCTACAAAACGACCCCTAATGGCAATTATTCAATAACTGGAAAATTGTATCAGGGCAGTTCGCACTGCAGGAACAGAGTCTTTCATGAAAAGGAGTTTGGAGATATCTCCCCTGCAGAACCTTGGAAGAAAATGCATTCAATCTGGCCAGCATAAAAACCATATGATAGGTAGGGATCACTAAATCAGTTAAATATTATTATTATTATTAATTATTATTTATTAATTTATATCCCTCCCTTCCCAACAAGTGGCTCAGGGCGGCTCACAGCATAGAATTCCACATAATAACATTTAAACATAAAACAGTTAAAATTAATTAATACATTTACAATTATAAAATATTTAAAATTATAAGACATTTAAAACATTTAAAACATTAGGGACAGCAACCTCTAATATAACTACACCTGGATTTCTTGTACCAGCTAGTCATAGGCCAGCTGGAAGAGGGTTGTCTTACAGGCCCTGCGGAACTGGGCAAGGTCCCGCAGGGCCCTCACCTCCTCCGGCAACTGGTTCCACCAGGAGGGGGCCGCCACAGAAAATATTGGGGCATCTTACCGCAACAAATGTCCAAACCTAAGGTGGCTGGAGAGCAAATATTAGGGTTAGCTGGGCATAATTTAAATTTCTCAAAATCAAGTAATTTTTTCATAATACAACTGATGATATATGATTCATCAAAAGTAGACAAGACATCAGCAGCCAACCCTAATTGGTTTAAGTTTGGACAAAAGGGCCTCTGATCAAGCTGAAGTATAAGATCCCTCAATAGGTAGGCCAGGGGTGTCAAACTCATTTGTTATGAGCGCCAGATCTGACATAAATGAGACCTTGTTGGGCCAGGCCATGTGTGTTATAAAATGCAATGCCTGGTAGCAGAGATATAAACTTTATAAAGGACATAGACAAACACAAAGATTTTTTAAAAACTTATATTCAAAACGTGAACACTTGTTGGACTTAAAGGTGCTTTCTTTGTTTCTCCCATGTGCAATCCAGGGAACTGGGCAAAGGAAGCTCTGGCTCTTTCCTTCTTTCCCTAGGGGACCAAGAGGGGAAGGATCCTCAGCCAATAGAAGGGAGGCTTGGCTCAGTAGCTCTGCTGTGCAAGTGAGCAGGCCTGGCAGAGCGAGCTGTGATGCAGAAAGAAGCAAGAGAGAGGGAAAAGGGAGCAGATGATAGCTAGTTGTTCAGGGGCCTGATAGGAGCCCTCCAGGGGGCTGATTTGGCCCCCGGGCCACATATTTGACACCCATGAGGTAGGATGATAAGACTGTCCCAGGAGAAAAATGCATTTCTTCACAGGATCCGCTACCCCATTAATGCCTTTGAAGATCATTCTCACCTGCCTGAAAATCTAAAATGGATTGGACAACATTTTCATATAAGTAAAGGAGTTTGTCAGTATGCCTGGCATTGGTTGCCCAGGGGAGGCCTGAGCTTCTAAGTCCCCAAGTCCTGTATTGGTTGCTGGGGGAGATCTCAGGCCCCCTGGAAAAATCCAACAGGGGCTAGAGCCCCTGAGCACCTCCGTAGTTTGCTCCTGTGCTCTCCTGTGCAGTTGAGAGAGCCTGGCAAAGCAAGCTGTCCCTTCCACCCCTTCCTCCCCAAGGGAGGAGCCTCAGCCAATGGAGAAAACAGAGATTTTGCTCTATAGCTCCTGTGTGATTGAAAGAGCATGGCAAAGTAAGCTGTAACACAGAAGGAAGCAAGAGAGAGGGAGAAGGAAGCAGATTTGCTCGTGGACCTGATAGAAACCCTCCAGGAGCCTGATCTGGCCTCTGGGCTACACATTTGACACCCCTGGGGTAGGGTTTAAATTGACAGTACTGAAGCACTTTCCAAGTATGATTATTGATCTCCACTGTGTGCTTATTTGAACCACATTTTGCTTTATGGTGAATAGATCTGGATTAGCACAATCATTTGTTGGGATGTATTATAGAAACTTCATGGCATTTCTGTAGTTTTGCTGTTTCCATTCAATTGTTTTTATGGCTTTTTGTTCCCCTATGAAGTTTCTCAGTAGTCACTGAGTTTGAAGGGTGAAAAAGTCTTTGCTAAATAGAGAAAGTACACTGCACACTTAGTTCTGTGTCCTGCCCTTGCATCTGTGGCTTTCTGCTGTGGGCTGTCCATTGCATCTATACTACATAGATTATTATTTAGAGCAGAGGTGGCCAAACTGCAGCTTGGGAGCCACATGTGGCTCTTTCATACATATTGTGTGGCTCTTAAGCCACCCGCGCCCCATTGGCTGACTTGAAGAAGACATTTGTCTATTTAAATCACTTATCCAATTCAAGCCAGCCAGTGGCTTGGAAATGCGTTTAAAGTTCCTTCCTTTCTTCCTTGCAGCTCTCAAACATCTAATGTTTATTCTATGTGTCTCTTATCTGAAGCAAGTTTGGCCACCCCTGATGTAGAGGTTTTCCAGTCCTGAGGGGTAACTTGACTATGCAGTTATATGTAGGCCACCTGACAGTTCAAGGGAGGTCATCCACCCCAGCAGCAGAATACAAGTCCAAACACATGCTTCTATAATGACTGTTTCCTATGGAAACCATTCCGAAAACCTTCTGCCATGTCTTGGGAGGTTCTGGTTGGGAGGTTCACCTGGGGTCACTTGGCTGCTGAAGTAACCGAAGCAGTTACTTGGGGCACTACAGGGAAGGAGGCAACAATCATGGTTTATGCCTTCTGTCACTCTAAGCCTGCCCAGCTCCAAACACTGGCAGCCCCTTGGAGGCAAAGCAGTGTAAGCAAGGAGGAAGCACTTGTTCCCACCTCACTTGTGCCACTGGTGCTCAGAGTCAGTGAGAGTGCATGAGAGCAGGTATGATTTCTTCTATACTCATGTTGCTGCTTGGCCTCAAGATGTAATGTCATGGAGCACAAGCTGTGCTGTGGACTGCAGTTCTGCTACTTGTGGTGGGTCAGCACTGTTTAGGATTTTAGTCTTCACTAAATCTTGGAAACAGCTTGCATGGACAATTCAAGGAAATGCCATTGAGCTGGTTAAATCTTTCAAATATCTGAGGATCAATTTTTGTTATAATGGAAACTGGGCTACACTTTGAGACTTCTTGAGGTAGAGAAAAGTGGGTTATAAAAACCTATTTTTCTTCTTTTGTATTCAGCATCAAAATAAAGAGTCAAGAAAGAAAAAAGATAGCATTGGATCAATTAACAACGTACTGCTTAATTCCATGGTATCTTTGCTTTCTGGATAGGTTTTCAATAGACATTCCTCCTATACCCAAATAACACAATATAATAATTTCTGTCCTCTGGGCCAGAAGCACCATAGAGATCACCAGAATTTTCAAGGCATGAGCTTTTAAGAGTCAAAGCCCTCTTCACCAGATCAAGATGGGTAGCTGTGTTAGTCTGTCTGTAGCAGTAGAAAAGAGTAAGAGTAGAAAAGAACAAGAATTCAGTAGCACTTTTAAGTACTAACAACATGTGTGGTATGGTTTGAGCTTTCATGAGTCACTGCTCAATGTGAAGAAGTGAGCAGTGACTCAGGAAAGCTCATACCCTACCACAAATGTTGTTAGTCTTTAAGCTGCTACTGGACTTTTTTTCTTTTCTGCTTCATCAGATCTGGGAGCTTTTTGACTCTTGAAAGCTCATTCCCAGGGCTTTTTTAGCAGGAACACACAGGATCACAGTTCCGGCTAGCTTGGCCAGGGCTCCAGCCCAAGAAAAGATCTCTGGCAGAGGAAAGGCACTAGGCAGCCAAACGCTCACAGACTGTATGCTCCATCCTCTCTGCTAACTCCAGCCTCCAACAGAGAGAGAGAGAGAGATGGAGTTGCCCACAAGTATCCCCTCCTGGGAGAAGCTGGGTCTTCTGCTTCCCACTCCGCCTCACATGGCTCTCTCTCTCAGGCCATGTTTGAAGGGGAGTGAAACAAGGTCTCTTATTCAGCTGTGTGAGAACACACATACATGAAATGCAGCTGATGGCACTGTACTGTTTTGTGTCAATATTTGGAAAATAAACTACTGAACAAGTGACACCACTTCCAGTTATGTCAGGGGTGTGGCTTAATATGCAAAAAAATTCCTGCTGGGCTTTTTTTTACAAAAAAAGTCCTGGATACCCCCCCCCCCCCAAAAAAAAAAAATTAAAAAAAACCCTTGCTGGTCTTTAAAGTGCTGCTGGACTCAGATCTAGCTGTTCTGCTGCTTACCAACACAGCTACTCTTTGAAACTGTCTAAGTTATTAGTAACACTCAGGGCTTTTTTGGTAGAAAAAGCCCAGCAGGAACTCATTTGCATATTAGGCTACACCCCCTGATACTAAGCCAGCCAGAACTGCGTTCCTGTGCATTCCTGCTCAAAAAAAGCCCTGGTACCACTATTTTTATTATGCAATTGGGAAAGGTCGGGCTACATTTCTTCCTGTTGTAGGGAGTGAAACTTTAAGGAGGGGGGGGGGGAAGCTGAACTTTTAAGAAAAAGTCTAACGTCTTCTCACTTCAGTCAAGAACAGAATGTGAAGTATTCATTGAAAGTCTATGTTGAAGACTATCTGAAACATGTTGAAAGATTTGCAAAGGAATTTGAAAGCAGATTTATTTTATTGCTGTTTGATAGCATACAGTCCCAGGAAGTGCACATTAAATTGATGTAAAATGTAAACTAGCAGGGAATAGTCACCAGCTAACTTCTGTAAAGCTCTAATTTACATGCAAGGAAAGGTTAACATTTGGCATCTTGATGCAGGAGGCACAATTAAGAAATGTAGGTCATTGAATTTCATTAGCAGAATACACGTGACTGGCAAATGTCCTTCAGTATATAAATTCCTTAACAAAAGAGTTGGATCTGACTGAGCCCCAGAAGCTGGGGTAAGGTGAGCTAACAAAACTTTGTTTTCAGTCTTCTCTGATTCCCTACTCTCAGCGTTCCTCCATCTAAATGCTAATTATCTCATATATTTAGGGTTCCCAAGTCCAATTCAAGAAATATCTGGGGACTTTGGAGATGGAGCCAGGAGACTTTGGGGATGGTGCCAGGAGACTTTGAGAATGGGGCCAGGAGCAAGGTTGGAACAAGTACTATTGAACTCCAAAGGGAGTTCTGGCCATCACATTGAAAGGGACTGCACACCTTTTCAATGCCTTCCCTCCATTAGAAATAATGAAGGATAGGGGCACCTTCTTTGGGGGCTCCTAGAATTGGTCCCCTGGTCCAATCCTTTTGAAACATGGAGGGTGTTTTAAGGAAAGGCATCAAATGCTATGCTGCAAATTTGGTGCCTCTACCTCAAATAACATCCCCCACCACAAAGCCCCAGATACCCGTGGATCAATTCTCCATTATTCCCTATGGGAATCGTTTGCCAAAGCAAATAACAGAGTGCCCAGTAGACATTCCCCCCCTCCGACTCTCTAAAGCGGGGGGAGGGCCTCCAAACTGGGGAAACCCCTGCCCCCTCCCTCCCTCTCTCTTTCTCACACTTACTCAGTCTGGTTCCTCCACAACTTTACTTGCTCTGAAAATGAAAGCAAAACAAATGGAAGGTCTGTGCTGTGATGAAGCTGCTGCTGACCCTTCCCCATGAAGTGCTTCCTGTTTCCTGCTCAACTTTAAAGGCACACATTTTTAAAACAGACCTGTTTGCAGGTTTCTAAACCTGCCGGAGCCTGTAAAACCGGGGATCCCCCGCTGGGACCTGGGGATTGGGAAGCCTACATATATTATGCCCTCCCCACTCCCCCCCCCCCCAAATAGCAATGTATATGCTGATGGTGTTAGGGTTGTATTTGCCCCAAATATACTGAATGGGAAAATGAAATGTGCATGTAGGATGGAATTGACAAAATTTTATTCTTATAGTTTCTCTTTGGTATCCCTACTTACTATGTAGACAAAGGAAAATATTAATGTTTATAATAATTTATAATAATATTTATAATGTTTATTATAATACTTATTTATCATTTACATTTATAAACCATCCTCCCGTGTGTACACTAGGCTTCCCAACCCTCCCGCCCTGGCGGGGGACCCCAGGATTTCCAGCCTCTTCCCCTGCTCCCCAAAAAAATGGAAGCTGGGGGAGGGGGGGAAACGGCGCCAAGGAGCATGGCGAGCCACCCCATCTCGGAGCGGGCGACGCCATTGTGCAGCTGCTGCCTCTTCTCCGCTGCACCGTAGCTGCTCCTTCGAGATGGGCTCAGCCTGAGCCCATCTCGGAGGAGCAGCTAAGATGAAGCGGAGAAGAGGCGGCAGCAGTGCAGCGGCATCACCCGCTCCGCTCCGCCTCTGAGGTAAAATCAGAGAAGGGGAGGGTGGAGGCAGGCCAGGAGCATGGCGAGCTGCGAATCTGGGTCCTTCTAGGACCCGGACTCGCGGCTCGCCATGCTCCTGGCCTGCCTCCACCCTCCTCTTCTCTGATTTCACCTCAGAAGCGGAGCGGGCGACGCTGCTGCGCTGCTGCCACCTTTTATCCGCTTCATCTTAGCTGCTCCTCTGAGATGGGCTCAGCCTTAGCCCATCTTGGAGGAGCAGCTACGGTGAAGTAGAGAAGAGCCCCCCCCCCCCCCCGCATGCACTTGGCAGGCACATCCACTCCCTCCCTGGGCTGCAGAAAGGCTGTTGTGCCAGACTTTGAATTCTGAGCTCCCTTTCCATTCTGCACGAGCCCAGGCATCTCCGCTGCCCCCCCCCCCATCTCCTTAGCCTCCCTCTCCTTCCTCAAAAGGCACCCTTGGTCCTCCCTCTCTCTCTGCCCCATTCCACAGGTCTGCCCCTCCTTGCTGAATTCAGCAGCAGTAAAGAAACACAAGGCTTCTCCCTCCCACATCAGGTCCCACTCAAGAAATATCTGGGAACTTTGAGGGTGGAGCCAGGAGACTTTGGGGGTGGAGCGAGGAGCAAGGGTGTGGCAAGCACAAGAGTTCTGGCCATCACATTTAAAGGGGACCACACAGTAAAGCTGCAGTACTGCAGCTGGAGCCCTCTGCTCACAACCTGAGTTTGATCCCAGCGGAAGCTCGTTCAGGTAGTCGGTTCCAGGTTGACTCAGCCTTCCATCCTTCTGAGGTCAGTAAAATGTGTCCCCAGCTTGCTGTGGGGAAAGAAATCAGAAAAGGGGAGCGTGGAGGGAAGGAAGGAAGGCATTTAAAAAGTTGTGAGGTCCCTTTAATTGTGATGGACAGAACTCCCTTTGGAGTTCAATTGTGCTTGTCACACCCTTGCTCCTAGCTCCACCCCAGTGTCTCCTGGCTCCACTCCCAAAGTATCCTGGCTCCACCCCCAAAGTCCCCAGATATTTCTGGAATTGGACTTGGCAACCCTAGTGTACACAGGGCTCAGGACAGTACGTATAAATGACTAAAAACATAAATAATAATAAAACAGTTTAAGAAGAGGAAGAAAACTGCAGATTTATACCCCACCCTTCTCTCTGAATCAGAGACTCAGAGTGGCTTACAATCTCCTATATCTTCTGCCCTCACAACAGACACCCTGTGAGGTGGGTTGGCTGAGAGGGCTCTCACAGCAGCTGCCCTTTCGAGGACAACTCCTGCGATAGCTATGGCTAACCCAAGGCCATTCCAGCAGCTGTAAGTGGAGGAGTGGGGAATCAAACCCGGTTTTCCCAGATAAGAGTCCGCACACTTAACAACTACACCAAACTGGCTCGTAAGTAATACTTAAGAATAAATAGCTAAAACAGTCTCTCTGATGTTACTATTTTGCTTCTCAAAATGGTAGAAGTTTTCAACCCGGTGTCAATTCTTCCTTCAGAGAAGTGAATGAAATCTCCAAAGTTTTTGGCCTTTAAAAAAAAAAATCTGTGATGGACTCAGGGTTTTCAATCCCAAACACTGAATTTGTAAAGCACTTCCCCCCCTATGCATATGTGTGCTAAATTCCTGCAGAAAATCATTCAGTTATTTTGCAGTTTAAGATATTACGTTTATGATGCAGTAACTCATTTGGGTGGTTGTCAGGATTATTTTAGACCCAAACAAGATGATATACTAAATGCATAATTATCACTAAGCATGGCGCGGAAATATGTTTATTTTCTTAATTGATTAAATTGAAAGCTTTTGACTGGGGCCATTTGTGTTTATAACTATTTATGTATAGTAGCTTGTTAACTTTTGGTGTTTAATTAAAAGTATTATCATTATAATCATTAAATTATAATCATTACTAGCAAGTGGTATTTCAGCTAGTTTTAGTGCAATCCTTTGCAGGATTACTCCAACCTAAGCTGATTGATTTCAGTAACTGTATAGGATTGCACTGTTTCATCCTGAGCAGCTTTATACCATTCTCTGAAATGGAATGTTCTGAATACCAGGTGTCAAAGTCTAAACAAACACAACAGAAACAGTAGTACTGTACAAAGTGAAATCTGACATCTTCATGTTAGGGGAAGAAATGCTCCTGTATGGCTTGTTTGTTATCAGCATCATCTAGTGGGTTTATTAGCCATTTAATGGAATATTGGTTATTCAGGAGCAATAATGGCTCCAGTTGAAATGTCTATTATGCTCTCTCTTTCCCATACCCTTTGGAATGAGTAGAATGTGACAGCTGAGCTTTCAGCAAGCTTCATGAATTTTAAATACTTTTCATTGCACTCACAAAAAAAGGCACATGGCGTGTGGTCAGTGATGAACTTGGAGCTAGCAGTCACTTTGGGTATTATGGGATATTAGGTGTCTCAGAGATAATGAATGCTTGGCTTATGCAGGTGCATTCTTGGCCCACCGTGCATGTCCAGGCAGAATAGACTGTGCCTCTCTGTGTCCAGCATCTAACAATTGGCCATTTTGTCGTTGTGAGCAGAGAAGTATTTAGAATGCAGCTCTCTCAGCATACTTGTGTAAGATTTAAATTCTCCATCATCATCTCTATCCAACAAAATCTTTACTGGTATTTTGTAGCAAGCTAACCAATGCCAGCAAAAGTTTTCTATAGCTTTACAACCTTCTCCCATGTCTTAGCATTCTGCCTTCTGTAGCAATTCCCCCTACCCTTTCATCAACCAAGACACATTTTTTTAAGGGAACTGGGTTTTTTATTCCAAGCACTGAGTGACTGTATGATTCTTTAATCCAGGGGTGGATTAAATTATGTGGCCCTTGAAGTCACTTGGTGTGGCCCTCGGGGATTGCTGAGCCAAACTCAGCCATGTGGCAGCCTTCCTGGGGCCTGACTGGTCAGCGAGGATCATGGGGCCCAGTCACATTGTGCATCAGCCTCCCCAGGGCCAGGCAGGGATCACAGGGCCCGGATATACTGTACGGCAGCCTCCTTGGGGTCTGGCTGGCCGGCCAGAATTGCTGCAGGGCCTGGAAAAGTTACTGTCATGATTCAGTTTGCACTTGATTATCCCAGATGGTGTCGCCTAATATACTAATGAGTGTGTGACCTAGGGTTGCCAAGTCCAATTCAAGAAATATCTGAGGACTTTGGGGGTGGAGCCAGGAGACTTTGGGGGTGGAGCCAGGAGACATTGGAGGCGGAGCCAGGAACAAGGGTGTGACAAGCATAATTGAACTCCAAGGGAGTTCTGGTCATCACATTTAAAGGGACAGCACACCTTTTTAAATGTCTTTCTTCCATAGGAAATAATGAAGGATAGGGGCACCTTCTTTTGGGGCTCATAGAACTGGACCCCCTGGTCCAATCGTTTTGAAACTTGGAGGGTATTTTGGGGAGAGGCACTAGATACTATACTGAAAATCTGGTGCCTCTACCTCAAAAAATAGCTCCCCCAGAGCCCCCGAAACCTTTAGATCAATTCCCCATTATACCCTATGAGAAATATTCCACATAGGGAATAATGAAGACGTTTCCCTCTCCTCCACACCCCCCCCCCCTTCTCGCAAATCTGATGTAGGGGATTGGCCTCTCTACTCACCAGCCAGCTTCTTCACTGCAACAAAGACACAGACACAGAAAGTTGAAGCCTTTCACCAACTCCTAAGGTGCAAAGGCACATGGTCCTTTGGGGCGGGGCAGAAAGCAGCCTGGGAAAGCTCCGGCTGCTGCGATGGAGCTGGGTGGGAAGGGGAGGGGCAAGGAGAAGCTGCTGCGATCCGAGGTGAGAAGGGAAGGGAGGAGGAGAAGCATCAGGGATCGGTGGGAAGGGGAGAGGAGAAGCTGCTGGGATCTAGGCTGCGTGGGAAGGGCCGCCATTCCCCCCACTTTCTGGATTTTTGCCAAGCGGGGGGGAGGCTCAAATCAGGGGTCCCCCGCCCAGGCGGGGGATTTGGGAAGCCTAGTGTGACCTAATATCAGCATATGTGGTCTAATATGCTACTGAGTTCCTGCTGGGCTTTTTCTACCAAAAAGCCCTGGATCTAGGCATTTGCCTAGGGCCTCGAGCAGGGTGTGTGTGTGTGTGCACCAGATTAGGCTCTCACCACATGACATTAAATAGAAAAACAATTGTTTGCATTAATTTTGCTGGCCTGAATCATTCTCTCTCGGTGGAGCACTGTTTTTTAAGTTGATAATTTTTTATGGCCCGTGAATGATGTTATAAATATCCATATCGCCCTTGGCAGAAAAAAGTTTCCCCACCCCTGCTGTAGTCCATCGGTGTAATAGGCACACCAGCAAATAACAACACATACATTCCAAAGTTTGTTTGTTTTTTAAATCAGCAACTCTTTTTAAATTCACACCTTTTTTGTGTGTCAGGTGCTTTACACACTGGGGGGTGAATTTCAAAAGTAATTTAGGAAGCAGTGAGGAACTCTGCTCTAATTGAAATGAATAGAAATGATGTGGATTTTTTTTATTGTTTCATACTTATTTTTTTATTAAAGGAGAGAGACATAGTAATTGCTTAGCCAGTAGGGTATAGTGGCTAGAATGCTGGGCTACTGCCTGGGAGACCCAAGATTTTGAATACCCACTCTGCCATGGAAGCTCAATAGGTGACACTCTCAGCATAACCTGTTTTGCACAGTAGTTGTGAGGATAAAATGGAGAAAGGGAGAATGTAGTAAGCTGCTTTGGGACAAATTTGGGAGGAAAAGTGTGGTATATATGAAAAAATATATAATAATGAATGATGTTGGTATACAGAGAGATAAACCTACATTTGTACAGCCTTAGGGGGAAAGGTGAGCTTTCAGTTGCAAATAAGACAGAGATATAAGTTTATAGATGAGAATAACTTCAGATAATCATAGAGCAAAGTAGTCCAATGGCACCTTTAAGACCATTGGTCTCTAACTTTGTTCTATTGCTTCAGACCAACATGGCTACCCACCTGGATTTATTTTCAGGTAGTCATGTTAGCTTGTAGCAGCAACAACAGGAGTCCATTGGCATTTTAGCAGATGGTTGCTAGGTTCAACTCAGGAAATATCTGGAGACTTTGAGGGAAAAGCCAGGAGACTTTGGGGTGGAGCCAGGAGCAAGGTTGTGACAAGTATGATTGAATTCTGTAAGGAGTTCGGGTCATCACATTTAAAGGGACTGTGTGCCTTTTAAATGCCTTCCCCCATTGGAAATAATGGAGGATGTGGGCACCTTCTTTTGGGGCTCATAGAATTGGACCCCAGTCCAATCTTTTTGAAACTGGGGGTGGGGCATGTTTCAGAATAAGCACCAGAAGCCCCCTTGAGCCCCAGATACCCATGGATCGATTCTCCATTATACCCTTTGAGGGCCAGTCTCCGTAGGGTATAATAGAGTGCCCAGTGGACATCCCACCCACTTTCTGATAACCCTGAGGGTGTCTCAGTCAGAGGATCCTCTGCCCCCAATTGAGGATTGGCAATCCTAGTTTGACACCTTGAAGATTAACAAACTTTATTAACAAAATTATCCTAGAATAAATGTTGTTACTCTTCAGATTGCCACTGGAATCCTGTTTTACTGTTTCTTGCAAAACAGTACGAATTTTATATATATCTTCCTTGTAAAGACCAGAACTGTAGCCCATGCAATTGATTTAGCACCCATTTGACCAAGAGCAGGGCTTTTTTGCTAGGAGAACATGGCAGAATGAAGTTCTGGAATATCTTCATGGAAACAGAGAGAGCCGGTTTGGTGTAGTGGTTAAGTGTGCGGACTCTTATCTGGAGAACCGGGTTTGATTCCCCACTCCTCCACTTGCACCTGCTAGCATGGCCTTGGGTCAGCCACAGCTCTGGCAGAGGTTGTCCTTGAAAGGGCAGCTGCTGTGAGAGCCCTCTCCAGCCCCACATATCTCACAGGGTGACTGTTGTGGGGGAGGAAGGTAAAGGAGATTGTGAGCCGCTCTGAGACTCTTCGGAGTGGAGGGTGGGATATAAATCCAATATCATCTTCTTCTTCAAAATATTTAAAAGTTCATGAAGAGCACCCATGTGTTCCTCCTTCATTTCCCTCTTGAGAGTTCCAGCACCTCTTTTCCAGTAAAAAAAAAGTTCTGACCAAGAGTATTGAAGAAGTTCATCAGGATAGGCATAGCAACAGAAGCAAGAAATGTGATAGTCTGACCTGTTTTGTAAGCCAAAATGCCCTCAAACGAGGTTGGGGAATTAACAGGTGGGCAACTATGGCTCAAAAGGATCTAGAATCTATGTATACAGGATTCTACTTCCAGAAATCCTTACTAAATCGACCAAGGACACTAATTAAGTAAAATAATTATGCTTTTATTAAAGAAGACTATAGAACACACATACAAGGTAATGGATTAGGGTTGCCAAGTCCAATTCAAGAAATATCTGGGGACTTTGGGGGTGGAGCCAGGAGACATTGGGGGCGGAGCCAGGAGCAAGGGTGTGACAAGCAGAATTGAACTCCAAGAGAGTTCTGGCCATCACATTTAAAGGGACAGCACACCTTTTAAAATGCCTTCCTTCCATAGAAAATAATGAAAGATAGGGGCACCTTCTTTTGGGGCTCGTAGAATTGGACCCCCTGGTCCAATCCTTTTGAAACTTGGGGGATACTTTGGGGAGAGGCACTAGATGCTATACTGAAAATTTGGCGCCTCTACCTCAAAAAACAGCCCCCCCGAGCCCCCGATACCCACAGATCAATTCCCCATCATTCCCTATGGGAATTGTTCATGGAGGTGCATAATGGCTATGGGGGAGGGGCTTCCCCCGCCAGCCAGCTGGCTGGGGGAGGGGGGAAGCCTGTAAAACCGGGGGATCCCCCGCTGGGACCTGGGGATTGGGAAGCCTATAATGGATACATACAACACACGTACAGACCTAATAATAAAAATAGAGAGACATATAGAGAGGTAACACAAGGATGGACAAACAGGGTGATAATTACCAATAGTAGTCTTTGAGGAAGGCTCCAATGGTGACGAATGAGGGAGATGTAGGAAGGGACCCTCAACTGATAAGGTATCGGGGGCGTATCTAAACATCTGGGGTACTGTCAGATGCACACGTGCAGAATGTTGGGTCAGAGGTTATAAAGTCTACCTTGACCCCTAAGAGGGTAGGAGGTTCAGGGGTGGATGACAAGTGGTCAGATGGTACATGATCTGACCATTCCGTTCCTGAGGACTGGAAGGTAGCAAATGTCACCCCCATCTTTAAAAAAGGTTCCAGAGGAGACCCGGGAAATTACAGGCCAGTCAGTCTGACTTCAATACCGGGAAAGTTGGTAGAAACCATTATCAAGGACAGAATGAGTAGGCACATTGATGAACACGGGTTATTGAGGAAGACTCAGCATGGGTTCTGCAAGGGAAGATCTTGCCTCACTAACCTGTTACATTTCTTTGAGGGGGTGAACAAACATGTGGACAAAGGAGACCTTGACTTCCAGAAAGCTTTTGATAAAGTTCCTCATCAAAGGCTCCTTAGAAAGCTTGAGAGTCATGGAGTAAAAGGACAGGTCCTCTTGTGGATCAAAAACTGGCTGAGTAATAGGAAGCAGAGAGTGAGTATAAATGGGCAGTCTTCGCAGTGGAGGACGGTAAGCAGTGGGGTGCCGCAGGGCTCGGTACTGGGTCCCATGCTCTTTAACTTGTTCATAAATGATTTAGAGTTGGGAGTGAGCAGTGAAGTGGCCAAGTTTGCGGATGACACTAAATTGTTCAGGGTGGTGAGAACCAGAGAGGATTGTGAGGAACTCCAAAGGGATCTGTTGAGGCTGGGTGAATGGGCGTCAACGTGGCAGATGCGGTTCAATGTGGCCAAGTGCAAAGTAATGCACATTGGGGCCAAGAATCCCAGCTACAAATACAAGTTGATGGGGTGTGAACTGGCAGAGACAGACCAAGAGAGAGATCTTGGGGTCATGGTAGATAATTCACTGAAAATGTCAAGACAGTGTGCGTTTGCAATAAAAAAGGCCAACACCATGCTGGGAATTATTAGGAAGGGAATTGAAAACAAATCAGCCAGTATCATAATGCCCCTGTATAAATCGATGGTGCGGTCTCATTTGGAGTACTGTGTGCAGTTCTGGTCGCCGCACCTCAAAAAGGATATTATAGCATTGGAGAAAGTCCAGAGAAGGGCAACTAGAATGATTAAAGGGCTGGAGCACTTTCCCTATGAAGAAAGGTTGAAACGCTTGGGGCTCTTTAGCTTGGAGAAATGTCAACTGCGGGGTGACATGATAGAGGTTTACAAGATAATGCATGGGATGGAGAAAGTAGAGAAAGTACTTTTCTCCCTTTCTCACAATACAAGAACTCGTGGGCATTCGATGAAATTGCTGAGCAGAGAGGTTAAAACGGATAAAAGGAAGTACTTCTTCACCCAAAGGGTGATTAACATGTGGAATTCACTGCCACAGGAGGTGGTGGCGGCCACAAGTATAGCCACCTTCAAGAAGGGTTTAGATAAAAATATGGAGCACAGGTCCATCAGTGGCTATTAGCCACAGTGTATGTGTGTATATAAAATTTTTTGCCACTGTGTGACACAGAGTGTTGGACTTGATGGGCCGTTGGCCTGATCCAACATGGCTTCTCTTATGTTCTTATGATGCTGACCCACAGGGTACATTACCTCAGAAAAGGGGAGGCTCCGAAGTGACCATAGGGGCTGGACTTGTGTGGTGGGCAGTGGCCAGTCTATTCTGGGTACCTGATTGGATGCCCATATCCAGCCAATGAGCGGACCTGGCCCTGGTTACCTGATTGGGTTTCCAGGTAACAATGGGCAGGAGGAGGCTCCAGTGTGACAGTTGAGGGGATTAAAACAAGCTATACAAACTTATCTAAAAGTGACAATAGGTAGCCAGATTGATAACTAAGGTGACACCCAATTTATACAATAACTATGGCTCTGAGTGAAGCTGTTCTTCCTCTTCTTTACTCCTCTGCTAGCACCATCCTTTGTCTCGGGTTCCGTTGGACAAAAGCTTAGGCAGTCTGGCAGGATCCCCGCCTAAGATAAGCTTGATTGCCTTATGCAGAAGTTGAAGCAGCTGTTGGATACATGAGTCTCTTGCTTTGCTGTAATGGAGTCAGGAAAACAAGATGGATTCTGGTGGTGTTAGCCTTTGGTTCATGGAAACAGATTGGAAACTGTTTGCCTGTACAGTTCATGGTAGCGTGGCTTCTTCCACTGCAATGGCCGAGATTGTGCATGCAAGCAGCGGCTGGAAGCGTCTGTAGTTCTGGCTAACCCATCCAGAGATGTAGAATGCTTCTGCAAAGCTGAGACTTATAGTATCCACATAAGCCTTAGAAACCGTGGGCAAAGTCCACTTCTTAGAACAGATGTGTGTGAGTGAAAACTCCAGGCACCTTGGCAACCATACTGGTGATCATGATGTCCATGTGTATGAAAAGTAGGGGCTTTTTCTTACAGTTTGTTTACTCCAGTAATAATTTGACATATTTAGAGCCTGTTTGGTGTAGTGGTTAAGTGTGCAGACTCTTATCTAGGAGAACTGGGTTTGATTCACCACTCCTCCATTTGCACCTGCTGGAATGGCCTTGGGTTAGCCATAGCTCTGGCAGAAGTTGTCCTTGAAAGGGCAGCTGCTGTGAAAGTCCTTTCAGCCCCACTCACCTCGCAGGGTGTCTGTTGTGGGGGAGGACGATAAAGGAGATTGTGAGCCGCTCTGAGACTCTGAAATTCAGAGTGGAGGGCGGGATATGAATCCAGTATCAGCATCTTCTTCTTGTCAGAGGCAGTAATGTTTGCCTACATTACTATTTGTTTCTGTAAAAAAGGAGGTTGTTTGGAGGGAGGGCATAAATTTACCTACTTGTCTCTAAAGATTACATTGCAGCAAGTGCTAAACAAAGTAACATGAAGGGAGAAATTTATCCCCCACTGAATGACATTTTAGCTTATGTGTGGGTTTAAGTTACATATAGCTGTTGTACTGGCCGTCTTAAAGGATGCATACAAAGCAAGCAGAACTATAATATTTTGAGATGGATTTTATCAAAGACATTTTTTCAACATTTTCGCTTCAGGCCTATTATGTAAAATGTTGCATGCTGTTTGCACTGGACAGATAAGAAAACAAAGTATCAATTTCTCTGTCTCTTTCCCCTCTTTTTTGCTCATCAGTCTGTCATTCTTGTTCTCATTTCAAAAACATTTGTTTTGTTGCCAGAGCCAAGATAACTTAGTGCCAATAAATAACTTTTTAAGAAATGGTTTTAATTTAAAGCACATTGGTATGAATATGGAGAGGATGGCTATTTTGCATAGAGCAGCGGTGACAACTGATGAGCTACAGCTCTAGTATTGAGACTAATGAGTTCTACTTTTAAAGTTTGGAGGCTGAAGAAACTAGATTTTTATAAATGCCATCAAACACATTTAATGTCTTTTTCCTTCAAACATGGCTCAGCTGGCTTAAACCCAGAGTCTTTCAACCAGATTTATTATGGATTAGATACATTCCATCTCACAACAGGAATGTGCTTATTGGGGGGGGGGGGGGTAGGAATCGCTGCACAGTGCAACAAAGGCTTATGTTTGATATGTTGGTGATTACAAGTTAATATAAAAGTGTTATATTCTCAGATCTAAATTTGAATATATATATGAAGAGAATTGGAATTATTGAGAAAGATGAATTGTACATAAAAATGTACCACTATAAGAGTGGTAGAAGCAATTTATCTGCTTTTATCAACATGTCTGACCAATGTCAGCCCTTGAACAGAAAAAAGGTTGTGCAGGTTTTCAGCCTAATGTAGTTTGAGTGGGCAAAGATGGCAACATAGGCCTGTTGGTTAGATCCTATGATGTTTCTCTCTTTCCTATGATGGTTCTCTCTTCTGTTTTTGTTTTCATCTCTCTTTCCTCACCCTTCAAAATCCCTTGAGCAGATTGGAGGTTCTCTATAAAAAGTTTGTTGGTTAATGAAGTGAAAGGATTAGTATGTATGTGCTTTAAGAATTTTAAAAAGGAGGTAACACAGTGCCAGCAGAAGGAGAAGCTGATACTTTTCCCCCTGAGTGCTTACAATGCAGTGTAAAGTTCATCATATGGAAGCAAGCATTGAATCCCCTGATAACTGATTAAATCAGCATATTTTGTGCTGAATTTTCTTTGTGCAGCATTTTGGAGATTAGAAAGCTTTTGACTGCCTAACTCTCCCCCTTAACTTTATTCAGCCATTTCCTGAGATATAAAACATTACAAAGAAGATCAGGGAGCATTTATAGACCAACAGTGCAAGCCTAAGCAGAATTACACCCTTCTGAGTCCATTTAAGTCATTTTAGAAAAAACACACATATCTGTGTTCACCAAATCGCTGATAGGCACCAAACAAATCATCTCAGTGTAGCCTGCTTTAAATATGTTCAATATATTGAAACATTTTTGTTTAACATATTACACAAAAATCTTAAACAGTGTAGTTAAGTGAAAAAAGGGTCTGGATGACAAAACTTTGACATCTCATGGTTAAAACAAAATGTTTAAGAAATCATGCTTCCTCACTTCTAATTCCTGACCCCAATTCTTACCTTTGAATCAGGTTGTTAAACTTACCCTATTTCTTCTGCACCAGGAAGATAAACTAACCTGTTCTCAGCCCCAGCTCATTCATGTAGTATTACTCTTCCAACACATACACATGCTCTCTTTGTGCTGGTATAAATCTTGATATTCCAGAAACTTCCCTTTTACTTCCCTCTCAGCTGCTTATCTTGTTGCCATTACCACATCCCCATAGCTGTGACATACTGGATATAATCCAAAGAAACTGGTGGAAACTTTTGTCACTTATTTCTTCTCCCTGGTCCTTTCACAGTGATTGACTCACATAGCAAAGAATCTTAAATGTGCATGGTGAAGCTGTAGCAACATCTGTGATCATAAATACTCACTGAAGTTTGCAGGGTGCTTTGCCATTTGAAAACACTTAATCTTTCATAAACACATCATGGTTATTTTATTGTCCTTGGGCAATGACTCAACATTTTTTACAATGGGATTGACCAAATTCAGTATCTCATGTTTATCAAGAAGTAAGTGCTTTCATATAGTACAAAACTGTATTAGAATAGTTCCTTACTTATCAAGAAGAGGGCAGTTTGGAACAATGGAGTGATTATTACATTTATTGTATATTTTGTATCCTCACTTATTTGTTGTACCTGTCATCTTTTAACAGAGAGAGAGAAAAATGATGGCTTGGTCACATTTTTTTCTAGGTCAGGACTGGCATAATGGTATGGTAGCATAAGAATACTCAAAGTTTTTGCTCAGAGATCCATAAGAAACAAACATTAGGCAGATATTCTGAAATTTAATGTTGCCTTTTGAAAGATCTGCAGCAAAAACCTTGTCTAAACTAAAGAGATATGGGTTACTGTTTAAGGCACAGTGTTTAAGGCATAGTGGGAATTATCCTTCCACTCTATGCGCAAAATGTGCAGGACTCCATTGCAGTGGCACTCTAAGACCCCTGCAGATATCAATCCCAGGGCTCCGGAACCCATTGGGAGGCACAGGTGGGTGGGGGATAGAGTGAGGGAGTTGAAATTGCTTCTCCTCAAACAGATGTGAGGTGAGGTCAGACAGCTTTGAACCCTGAAATAACTACTTATTCTAAAGGAGTTAATTGCTTCTTTGGCTCTTACAGTTCTGGTACAGTCATAATTTTTATAATTTTTTAAAAATTGTGGCTATTATACCAACATAGTAGATTGGTAATGGAAGATGCAGGGATGGAATGGAAGATGCAAGAAGAGTGATTTTGCTCCTTCCTCCCTGCCATCTGCTGTTCCACGCCATTATTGCTCCTTGCAGGTCCTCTGACACCAAGAATTAACTATCTTGGTGTCAGCAGTACTGCTGGAAGGAGGAGAAAGTGGGAAAAACCTGTGACCGTTAGTACCTTCTTCTGGCAAATCTCCCACTATGTTTCCCATGGTGTTGTGATATTATTTATTGTATGTATTTAAAACATTTATTAACCACATTTCTACTTTGCAGCAGCCAAGGTGGCATAATATTATATAATTATAATGAAAAAAAATAATAGTACTAATCAACTCAAGCTACAAAAAAAAATTGCAGAGATTCCACAGATTCCACAAATATCAGTAAAACAAAGTGGGCAGTAGATTTTTGATAATAATAAGAAACACCTAAATAGTAAGTTTCAATTCAAATTGAATGTTTTAAATATGTATTTCTAAAATTTGGAGGGGAGGGGCAGCTGCATTAAAAAAGCACTGTGATTGTTAGCTAAAAGCACTTCTCCCTCAGTAAGTAAACACCAGCAGAATATACCTTCCCACTCTTTCTTCTCCTTCTCCTCCTCTTCTATTTGAGCCAGGTGGGGTTGATTATACCATGCCTCTAGGATAATTGCTTAATGTAGAAATAGTGGAATGGTGGAATAGTGGCAATTTCATTTTTTTAAAAAAAGGTGACACAGCAAGCAATATAGATAGAGGTTGACAACTGCCATGATACTTTCTGGTATGTGCAAGACAGAAGTGTAATTGCATGAAATGGGCACTTCTGAATTTGTTCAGACATATCCAGACAACTTACCAAACAATTGGCTCTCTGCGCTTACAACTGGCAAACAGGAAGTAAACTAAACCAGCAGGTATTTGAGCATCTTTAGTGATATCCACTAAATGGGAAAAAACTAACCTCATAAAATCTGAAAAATTGTTACCTTTAAAAATAATTTCAGAGAATGAGTTATGACTTGATTATATAATGTGACTTGCTCCCAAGTAAGCATCGCTTAACGATGACAGCCTTCGATGGAAGTTAAAATTGTATATTTTTCACACAGGTTGATGCAATGAAGAGAGCACTTGAAAGTCTTAACCTGAATATTGTAGAGATGACAGATGAAAATGCAACCTTAGATGGAGGAGATGTTTTATTTACAGGTAATAAAAAACAACTCTGCCATTTAATGTTTGGCTGTGGAAAAACACTGTGATAGGAAACTGTTTAACTTCTGCCTGCAGTTTTTATTGAGATAATACTTTTATGAGCTTGTTTGTTTGCCAGACAGCCTTTCAGTATGGGAAATATTGCTCTAATGCAAAAATTCCCTAAGGCCAGAATCACAAGTGAAGTACAAGAAGTAAACAAAGTTAAACTAATACTCATGGCTTATTTTACTTTAGCTTTTAATCAGTTGTCATAGTATAAATGTATTCTGTAGTGTGACATGCTAGTTAAGAAGAAATTATTCTCTTGGTAGACAAGTGCCCTGCTATACTTGGTATAATATGATACTTGCAAACAGCCATGTGTGCACAGATAATTTTTCAGAATTAGGTAAATCATCACACATGGTTGGATCTAACCAGCACCTTCACTCAATCTTACCTAATTCCCCTCATAGCTACAGCCCCCATACCGCATGACTTTTGAATGTACAGGTCTCCAGATTCCTGACATAATGTTTCTAATGGCCAAAGAGCTCCCCACCGCCACACACACACACTTCTTACCAGGAGAGAAACTGTTTGGATCCAACCTATAAACTGCTCTAGTCACATCAGTGGCTTATAAACATTGCTCTGAGACGTGTGAAAGGAGCCATGGAGGAGGCAATAACCATGCCACTCAAAGTGATACATAAAATAGGAGTCCAGTCCAAGCAACAAAGCTGCAGTGATAAGAGGTTGTTAAAGAAGCAGGGGCCCTTTGTATGTAATATAGCAACTCTGGAAATAATACTCATCTATGGTCAAGCTCCAGTTGCATTATGAATGTATAAAAATGCTGACTACTGACACATGAGTTACTTAGAATGCCAGATATTTCCTGCATCAGCATCCACGACTCATAGTCCAGGCCCAATTTGCCAATGGTATAGGCCATTATGTATGGGTGGGGGCAACCTGCCATCCTTAGTTTAGAGTTTCTGGAGCAATTTCATAGTGTTGATTCCAGAGAAAGCCAAATAAATAGAAATGATAATTTTAATGTATCGGTTTTGAATTCAAAGGAGCCCCGTGGTGCAGAGTAGTAAAGCTGCAGTACTGCAGTCCGAACTCTCTGCTCATGACCTGAGTTAAATCCCAGCAGAAGCTGGGTTCAGGTAGCCAGCTCAAGGTTGACTCAGCCTTCCATCCTTCCAAGGTAGGTCGGTAAAATGAGTTCCCAGCTTGCTGGGGGGAAAGTGTAGATGACTGGGGAAGGCAATGGCAAACCACCCCGTAAAAAGTATGCCGTGAAAGCATCGTTATGCGACGTCACCCCAGAGTCAGAAATGACTGGTGCTTGCACAGGGGACTACCTTTACCTTTTTTGAATTAGAACGTACAAACAAATGTTTAAACTTCTCAGAACTGGGTTTTGCTGTCTGTATGTTTTGTCATGCCTTTCTAAAACTACAAAATCCAAAGCCTTTTTATAAGAATACTGTAAAGTATCAGCAGTTAAATTCAAATGGGAAGTTATACAGAAAAGCAGGGCAACTAGTATTGTTGTGATGTGATTAGTACAGAATTTTAAATGGGAAGGGTGATACAGTTTATGTTGCAAGGTGCTATTCGTAACATTTTAAAACTATAGTTAAACTTAGTGTTGGACAATCGTGTGTTTTCTATTGGTCATCTCCATACTTGGTTCAATTATTTAGACGTAAGTGAACTCAACAGTAGTGTGTGTGTGTGCAATATATATATAAATTTATCCAGAACATAAATTTGACCATCCTTTCATTTCTTAGGAAGAGAATTTTTTGTGGGTCTTTCAAATCGGACCAATCGTCGTGGTGCAGAAATTCTGGCAGATACCTTCAAGGTTAGTAGATGTGTAGCTGTTCTCCATACTGAGTAGTTAAAACAGTTAGGTATTTACACAGTGTTCATGAGAAAGAGCCAAGAATAAGGAGCAGCTATGCAACCTGTTTAGTAACCATTTCAAGGCAACTGACACCCATGAAGGAAATTACTACAACTCTGTATGCTTTCAGCCACTTTCAATCCGTTGAGGCAGCTTCTTACCTTGAAGTGCCTAGTAGATCAAGAGTCCCAGCTGACTTTTGGGAACACTGGGAAATCAGGGGTGGGGTGGATTTTGATCTGAATTACTACTTTGCATCCATGTGAACACACACTATAAAGTAAAATTCCCAGAACCCTTGCAGTGCCAGTGTTTAGTGGCTACAATCCTGGATTAAGACTGGAAATACCTGGGTTCAGATCCTGGACCTTGTGCTTATCACTGTCTCTCAGACTAACTCACCTCACAGGATTGTTGTGAAGATTAAAGTAGATTTCAGGCTTATTTTCCATAAACATTATTAATTTATTGCTGTTGTTTCTCTTCTAAAATAATGATAGTTCTAAAATTTGTATTATTGAATTAAGTGCAGAGAAAAATATTATGTTAGAGTTGATGCTGCCCTGTTTATAGGGTTGGCAAATCTGTGTTGGAAAATACCTGGAGACTTTGGAGTGGAGGTGGGAGCTGGGAGAGGGTGAGGTTTAGGGAGGGGTAGAGCATCAGCATGGCACAATGCCAGAGTCTACCCTTCAAAGCAGCCATTTTCTCCAGGGACGCTGATCTCTGTCAACTGGATATCAGTTGTAAAAGCAGGAGATCTCCAGGCCCCAACTGGAGGCTGGCAACCCTATCTAGGCTATTTATGTTGTTAAGATATACACATGTATTCCTTTACCAAGAAACTACAGTTTTATCAATGTGGTAATCTGAAATTGCTAGTCTAATATACTTCCTTTGCAAATACCTAATTTCCATATAGGATTATGCTGTCTCTACAGTCCCTGTTCATGGTGCTTTGCATCTGAAGAGTTTTTGTAGCATGGCTGGGCCAAACCTCATTGCTATTGGGTCAAGTGAAGCTGCACAGAAAGCCCTCAAGGTAAAACATGCTGGAAATCTTTTGTGCTGAAAAATGTTTCTTTCAAACCCAGTTGTTCTCTTATAGAATCGCTGTAAGGGAAAACCTCTATATACATACGAAGCTGCTTTATAATTGAGTCAGACCACTGATCTGTTGAGTTCAGCTCACCACAGGTCTTTCATATTCCCCATTATCTGATTCTTTTAACTAGGGATGACCTTCTATATACAAAACAGATGCTCAACATATGAGCCATAGCCTCCACTCTGAGCAGGGCTGCTGACAGGGGGAGACTGGGTGGACAAAATTCAGCGGCCCAAAGCATCCAGCTGAATGTCTTCCCATTTTTAATGCAGATCTGGCTGCTGCCACTAGGGGTGGGAAATCTGAGCACTGGAAAAAGCACTCTACTGTTGGCTAGACTTTTCTTTCTCCAAGATTGAAGCAAACTTGCCTAATATGCAAGGGTTGCCAGCTCATGGATGGAAAATACTTGGAGATTTTGGAGGTAGAACCTGAGGAGGGCAGGGTTTGGGGAGGGGAGAGACTTCAGTGGGGTATACTGTCATAGAGCTCACCTTCCAAAGCAGCCATTTTCTCCAGGGAAACTGATCTCTGCCACCTGGCGATCAGTTGTAATAGTGGGAGATCTCCAGGGCTTGCTTTGTAGCAGGAACTCCTTTGCATATTAGGCCACACACCTCTGATATAGCCAATCCTCCAAGAGCTTACAGTAGGCCCGGTAATAATAGCCGTGTAAGTTCTTGGAGGATTGGTTCCATCAGGGGTGTGTTGCCTAATATGCAGAGTTCCTGCTACAAAAAAAGCCCTGGAGATCTCTATCCACCGCCTGAAGTTTGGCAACCCTATGCCAAGCCCATCAACCAAGCCAGCACTGGAGCAAAACAAGACAGCGCACTGAGAGCTGCTACAGTAATTGTCAGCCTGCTAACAAAGAGAGAGGAACAAGGTCATTTTCTGTAATAGCCTAGCCTTTCTTTCTTCTTTTCCTTGTATTCAGCTCATCCAATTGAAGTGGTAGGATGTTGCAGCAAGATAAAACAACTTTCCCCTCTCTTTTCCTTAATTTCTGTCCCCCTGTCATGATCCTAGGCCTAGTGCAGCCTACAGGCTCCAGGGAAGCATGTAGCCTTCCCAAGCCTCCCGCCCTGGCGGGAGAATACTGGATTTTCAGCCTCTTTTCCCGCTTTCCATAACTCTGGAAGCGGGGGGAGGAGGGGGGAATGGCGCCAAGGAGCATTTGCGTCGTCCGGGGAGGAGGTGCTGAGCCTGGCAAGGGAATCTTGAGAAGGGAGGCTGGCTCGCCAGCGAGCGGGTGGAGGTGGCTGCCGAACGCAGGCGGGTCTTGACGGACTCCAATGCCCGATGCTTCTCCTCCTCCCTTCCCTTCCCACCCAGCCCCGTTGCAGCAGCCGTTCTTCCTTTTCGCAAGCTGCTTCCCGCGCCCAGTCAGCTGGCTGGGGGGGGGGGAGGAGAGAAGCCCCGCCTGCAAAGGACCATGTGCCTTTGCACCTCCGGAGGCTTGATTGCAAGGCTCCACTTTGGGATGGTGTGACTGCTGCTGTAAAGAAGCTGGCAGCAACTCGTGAGTAGAAAGGCCAGTCCCTCGCTTCAGTTGCCAGAAAGGGGGGGGGGGGGAGAGAGGAGGAGAGGGAAACGTCTTCATTATTCCCTATGTGGAGATCAATTCTCATAGGGTATAATGGGGAATTAATCTGGAGGTTTTGGGGGCTCTGGGGGAGCTGTTTTTTGAGGTAGAGGCACCAAATTTTCAATATAGTATCTAGTGCCTCTCCCCAAAGTACCCTCCAAGTTTCAAAACGATTGGACCAGGGGGTCCAATTCTATGAGCCCCAAAAGAAGGTGCCCCTATTCTTTGTTATTTCCTATAGAAGGAAGACATTTTAAAAAGTGTGCTGTCCCTTTAAATGTGATGGCCAGAACTCTCTTGGAGTTCAATTATGCTTGTCACACCCTTGTTCTTGGCTCCGCCCCAATGTCTCCTGGCTCCACCCCCAAAGTCTCCTGGCTCCACCCCCAAAGTCCCCAGATATTTCTTGAATTGGACTTGGCAACCCTAGAAGCATGTGTTAAAGTAGCAACCAGGCTTACATTTCCCAGGATCCCTTCTGTCTCTCTGATTGGGCGGGCAGAAGTTTTGGAGAGAAAACTTGCCCATTGAAGAAAAGAGGGGTGGGACCTGGGAAGAAACAATAAAAGGACTAGCTAGAGAGGGAAGTGTGCCTGCTCTGGAAAGGCTGGGTTGGAGAGAGGCTGCAGCAGGAGGGTTCCCTCATCCAAAAAGGGGTGAGTCAGTTGGAATCGGAATATTTAATTAGCTGCTTTGTAGCACCTTCACTGACCTTTCCTTGTTCACTGTTGCACTAAATGATTAAAACCCATTTGTTTGTCTTGAGCACTTACAATAAACTTATTATTGTTATACTGCTTGGGTCCTCATGTCTCTTCGGTCACAATTAAAATGTATTGGTTAAGAAAGAAGATGCAAAGGTCAGGTGGGTGCTCTGGGCCCTTGCAGACAGACCCGTAACAGAGTGGTGGCAGCCAGTAGAGGTCTTCCCTGCTTGTGACACCCACTTTTTCACACTTTCCTGATTCATTTTTCTCACCCTCCACCTATTTTTTCTGTGCCCCCCCCCATTTATTTTCAGTTTTTGCTCTCAAGTCCTTCTCGTCCCTGCCCTACTTGGCAACAGAATGTACTTAATAGTAGCAAACCTTGGTTAATACTATGACCAGAAGAGGGGAGCAATTATATTTCCTTATGATCTAACAAAATAGTAAAAGGATGCTTCCCCCAACCCCCTCCATCATGTGTGGTGATGGAACATTAATTTGCTGTAGTGGTTAAACATGCTGAACAGAAGTTAGAACTCCCAATTCAGACACTGAGTTATTTGTAACTGTGCTGGCAGAAGATCTAATGTATGTATGTTGTTAACTACTCAGTTTTGTTCGACTCTTGGTGATTCTGTGGGCCAACTCTCTTCACATTTTCCTGTCTTGTACTATTCACAGTTGTTCTGTGCTCAGGCCAGTGTCGACTTTTATGGTGTCTAGCCTGGTTTCCTTTTGCCACTAACCAATCCAAGCATAATTGCTTTTTCTAGTGAGTTCTAGTGAAATAAGTCAGCCACAGTTTTGTGATTTTTCCTTCACATGGCATGACTGGTTTTACATGCTCCAATACTTCCCCTTTGTAAAGGCTATTTTTCTGTGACAAATGATGTGATCTTTTAAGTATCATTAAAAGTTAAAAGTATAAAAAATACCATACGCAGTCTTTCTCCCCAGTAGGGGTCCAAAGCTGCATTATTCTCCTGGCCTTCAATTTGTTGTTGTTGTTGTTGTATTTGTGTGTGTGTCTCTGATTGTGCATGTCTGAAAGCCATGGCGACTTCTGGCAACCCCTACTGGGTCAGGGAGGACATTCAGAGAAATGACTTGAGACTTTCTTCATATAACTTCTACTTCTGCTATTCCAAGGAGGTCTCCCATTTGCCAGGGTTGGTCCTGCTTAGCTTCTAAGATCTGATGAGATTGGACTCCCTTGGACCTCCTGGCCTCCATTTGATCCTCACAACAGCCCTGTGAGGTAGGTCTGGGTTAGTTGAGAGTGTGTCATCCAGCAACCTTTCATGGTGGGTTGGGAATCTTAGTATTAGAGACATGTGACAGGTTGCTTAAAAGCTCTCTTATATTACATGTTGCCTATCATGAAGGAATCTTCTTCACTGTCTCTTCTGGTATGCCCCCCCCCCCGAGAGCATTGCTATCTATGAATAACAACCTTTTGGCCCCAAAAGTATTCATATTGCTTCAACCCGGGCCAGAGCCTTCTTGGCTATGGTCCCAGTCTGGTGGAATGCCCTTCCAAGATGAGATCCAGGCCCTGTGGAATCTGATTCAGTTCTGCAGGGTTCAAAGCCTCCCTATGCCATGGAAGCTTGCTGGCTGACCTTGGGCCAGTCACACACTCACAGTCTAACCTACCTCACAAGGTTGTTGTGAGGATAAAATGGAGATGAGAAGAATGATGTAAGCCGCTTTGGGGTTCCCAGTGAGTAGAAAGGCAGGAAACAAATAAAGTAAATCAACCAAACAATAAAAGATGGACAGACAAGCCAATTTTCATATTACTATAGATTCATGGTAACAGCAAACCAAATTATTTGGTTTGTTACGATATTTGGTTTGGATCAGGGTTACATGGGGGATGCAAGTCTGGGGACCCATGGTTGCTTTTGGTAACCCTGCTTCTGAGTCCCCCCCCCCCTGCAGTTTTCTTACCTGATCTATTTTGGCGGTTGCAATTGTAGCACTTTGCTTTTTACTTTCCTTGCTTTCAAGAACATTTTTGCAATTTAAAATATAGTTTAATGTTTGCACATAAATCATAGTATACTTATTTTACGTAAGGGTAAGTAGGCTGAATGTGAAATAATCTTTATATGTCAAGCCTGAAAAGGAATAAAGAGACAGAAACCAATTTTTAAACTGTCTAGCCTAATGTAGTAGTATCAAATACATAAACCTTTTTTGCTGCTCTGTACCAGAGTTATCATAATATCCAAAAAGGAAAGCTACTCAGAGAGAACAGTAACTCAGGGAATAAAGCCAGGTAATGAATTTAAGAATATGTACTTGCTAGAGTTATCAATCAATTATAAGGCTTTCTAACTCAATTAATTCTCTTTTACTTAACAGATTAATTAACTGATTAAAGTAAATCTTTTGGTATATCAAAAACAATGACATTTTGAAGATATTTAATTAATGAAACATTTTTAATCAACAGACAAATCTGTGAATATTGACTGCAAAAAAATTATTCCCAAAATCAAAATATAAATATATACTGTACATTGTCCTCAGAAACATAGATCTTTTACAGTTGATGGATGTGATTTTAAAACATCTACTTTTTAAAAATATGCAATTCATCTTTTTAATAAGAGGTGTTCAGTAGCAGATCAGTAGAAAGACCAGTAATGATAGAGACATGTTTTGCCAAAGGGAATATCTGAAGCCTGGCATTTTCAAAGACATGTTGGACATTAAATTGAATGACCTCTGCTCACATCTAGTGAGTACTCTAACCTGGGAACCCACAGCCAAAGGAGGATATTACACTGGAAAGCCATTGCCAATCTGAGTAGATCCTGGGGGAAGGGAAGAAGCTTGCAATGCCATTTCATTGAATTCCCAGGCTCAGAGCATTTTATATTTTTAGTTTCTGCTGTGATACTTTTGCTTTTTCTTGATGTTTTATTTTTAAAATTGCATTGCCAAATCCCCCTATCTCCCCACCTTTCCATTTTAAACAAAATATTGCAAGAGTTTTAAGCATGTTTGTATTTTAAGGTTAAAAATAATATCTTTAATTAAGTTTGTCTGTTTCCTGTATAAAGTTTGTATCTCCACTACCTCATGTTACATTTTATGACACACATGGCCTGGCCCCACAAAGTCCCACCCCTGGTGTAGATGGTACAGGCAAAGCCAGCAGGTGCAATCCTGTTCAGTGCACTTACAGTATACTTTTCTGAGCATTTGCATAAGCTTGCGCTCTGCAGAAGTCTGGAAGTTGGCCTTCTGTGGTGACTAGGCCCTAATTCAACACATTTGTCAGCTGATAAGGCTGAAGCCACTTCAAGCTATGTTGCAGTTAAAATAGATCAAGATGAGTAGCCATGTTAGTCTGCCTGTAGTGCTAGAAGTGGGGCCCCTGAAGTCTCCCGCTTGTAGTCCCACATGACAGGGAGAGCCAGCAGGGCAATGGGCAGCCATGATGGCCACATCCTCACTCAGTAACTCTCTCACTCAGACAAAAGCTTAACCCAGTTCTGTCTACCAAGAAACTCAGCCCCACTGGCTGTTCTCAGCTCCTTGTCCAGTTGCTTCACACCACAACTGACCAGTTTAGGTACCAAACTTCACACTGTTCTGTACTCAAGCTCCAACTCCAGACTAAAACTCTGAGGTGTTTTTTTTTCTTCTGCAAGCCTCTTCAATTGGCTGCATTTTAGTTACCATGGCTGCGTCCAAGCCAATTGTTGCAAGATGTTCCCAGCTAAGGGTTGCCAAGTCCAATTCAATAAATATCTGGGGACTTTGGGGGTGGAGCCAGGAGACATTAGGGGTGGAGCCAAGATCAAGGCTGCGACAAGCATAATTGAACTCCAAAGGGAGTTCTGACCATCACATTTAAAGGGACGGCACACCTTTTCAATTCCTTCCTTCCATAGGAAATAATGAAAGATAGGAGCACCTTCTTTTGGGGCTCACAGAATTGGACCCCCTGGTCCAATCTTTTTGAAACTTGGGGAGTATTTTGGGAAGAGGCACTAGATGCTCTACTGAAAATTCAGTGCCTCTACCCCCAAAAAAGCCCCCCCCCGAGCCCTAGATACCCGCGGATCAATTCTCCATGATTTTCTATGGGAATAAATCTCCATAGGGAATAATAGAGTTTAGAGCAGACATTTCCCTCCCCCCCCCACCACTTTCTGATGACCCTGAAGCGGGGGGAGGGCCTCCAAACCGGGGGATCCCCCGTCCCCACCTGGGGATTGGCAACCCTATCCCAGCTTCCAGGCTAAGTGCCTGAGTCCATTAAAGGGGGCTTCAATGGAGCAGGAGCTAGAAGAGCCTTGTGCTACTGCTTGGATGAGAACTATGAGCCACATAGTACACACCCTAGGTTTAGTTCAATGGCCAAAGGACCGGGGAGCAAGAAAGCTTACTCAGTGGCAGGCTCCTGAGGATTCTCATAGTGAAGTTTCCACAGGTGAGTCCTCCTTGGAAGGGGAAGGCAGATTACTGCAGGGTGGTGGCAGTTTCATCCAAAGAACAGACTTGTCCAAAAGAAGAAACTAATAGCCTTATACCCCATACCTGTTTGTGTAGGCCTCCCAGTGCCCCATACCTATTCAATATTTTATTATTTATTAAAACATTTGTCCTTGCAGTCCTTGTGATTAAAGGTAAATTTTGAACTATCAAGTAAATAATGATTAACTGTTTCAGCAAGTGCTCCTCTTCTCCTACCATGGAGATTATACTAATCTGGGAGGACAAATTTAAATTGCACAGGGGGAAATTACACAAGAGAACTCTACATTCTTTCTCCCTCACTACTGGTTCTAAAATCAGATAAATAACCACACATTGCTGCTTTGAAAAAGAAAAATCAAAAACTTCAGGAGATCCTAATCCTGGATTTCCCATGTCACTATCAATCTTGTCTGCAGAAACCACTGCCTAGTAGATATTTTTCTTTGATGTTATCGTCTTTCATTCCCGCCCCTCCTTCTTGCTGTTCAATTTACATGCTTAAATTCAGTGGGCTAGGAAGTTGGACCAGAATATATTTCGAACTGGAAAACATAAAACAAATATACCTGCATAAAACAAATATAACTGTAAAAGAATTTATCTCATTTTGCCCTGCAGATAGAATGGTGCTGCTTAATGGTATACAGCAAAATAAAATTGATCTGAAAGGGAAGGAAGTATAATCAGGATCATTAATTTGTTTATGTTATACACTTATTTATGAGGATTCTCTTTGTCTAGGATAGCTTTTAGCCTTGCCGTCTAATAACACGAAAAATACCAGATTGGCTGAAGGAAAGGGGCTATTTATACATAGCAAAGCAAATGCTATTTTTCCTTTTGTATAAATCTTATTAATACAGCCTATCCTCTCTTAATGACAAAATCCTATCAAATGTAAAAAGAACAACATTCTATAGAAATTTTTAAAGCTATGATGGAGGGATGATTTGAACCTAGTGCTCCTCAGCCCTAATTTGATGCTTTCACCCCTATAGTAGTCTCAGACCATTTCCAATATTCTGCGTATGCATTTGTCTCTATGTGTCAGACTATGACTGTGATGTTGAACTTTCTGTGTTTGAAGATACTTAAGATAAAAAGCAAGCTTATAGGTAGTTTATAAGTGCACTTTTGACCTCTCTCTTTCTCTCTCCCCCCTCCACCATTCACATTCTTTGAGAGAGGAGGAGGAAGCTTCAGAGCAGGGGTGGCCAAACTTGCTTAATGTAAGAGCCACACCGAATAAATGATAAATGTTTGAGAGCTGCAAGACATGAACATCAGATGTTTGGGGGCAGGTGGGCAGGAAGGAAGGGAAATGGTTGGCTGGAGAGATGGAAAGAAAGCAACTTTAACTTCAGATGCATTCTCCAAGCTGCCAGCTGGCTTGGCTTGGAGAAGTGGTTTAAAGAGACAAATGCCTTCTCCAAGCTGGCTGGTGGGAGCTTTGAAAGCCACACAGTATGTGTGAAGGAGCCACATGTGGCTCCCAAGCCGCAGTTTGGCCAGCCCTCCTCCAGAGCAAACTTTGTAAACTGTGGCTGGAGAGATCAATTTGAATTGCTCAGAACCCTTCTTGTTTATTTCTTTAAAGAATTTTTATCCTGTGTTTTTGTAAACCCAATACAGCTTACAAGGTGAAGTATGGAAAAACATTAAAAATTCCTAATTGAAAGCCAGCATTTTAAAAAGATCATTAAAACATAGATAATTAAGCAGCATAAAGTGAATACCAGTTTTCAGATTAAACATATGATTAAATTGGTGATAAAACATCAAGCCCTTAATTAAAAGCACAAAAGGCATGCTCTGGGTAACCTGATAAAATTTTGCCCTGACGAAAGAGACAAATATAGGTGCCAGGCAAGCTTCAAAGGGAAAGCCATTGCATAGGAGAGGTGGCACTACTGAAAAGCCCTTTCTGTGGTGTTACCTAGCTCACATCTGAAGATAAGGACTCAGGGAGCCTGCAGGATTTTGTAAGCCAGATCTTAACTGCTGGGCTGAACAATATGGCTGGTCCTTCTTATTTTAACCTAAAGTTGCCTTAGTAGAAAGGGAAACCCAAGTACTAATTTTCTAATGAATTGTAGCATGCCCTTGTCATGCAAGATGAAAGCTTAAATTAGCTGAAATTTAGGGAGCTCTAAGCTCAGCCAAATATGAGAGGAGAGAAGATGAAGAACAGTTAAAATACATTTTGGTTCGCTAATTTGCTGTTGTGGGGAACAATTTCATGGGCTTGTCAAACATGCAGTCCGAGGGCAGATCAGGCTCTCAGAGGGCTCCTATCAGGCCCACAAGCAAGTCTGCTTCCTTCTCCCTCTCTCTTGCTTAGAATCATAGAGTTGGAAGGGACCTCTAGGGTGATCTAGTCCAACCTTCTGCACAGTGCAGGAAACTCACAAACACCTCCCCCAAAATTCACAGGATCTTCATTGCTGTCAGATGGCCATCTTTGTTGTTGTTCAGTCGCACAGTCGATTCCGACTCTTTGCAACCCCATGGACAAAGTCATGCCAAGCCCTCCTGTCTTCCACCATCCTCCGAAGTCTGCTCAAATTCGTGTTTGTTACATCAGTTATGCTGTCCAGCCATCTCATCTTTTGCTGTCCCCTTCTTCTTTTGCCTTCTGTCTTTCCTAGCATCAGGATCTTCTCCAGGGAGTGCTCCCTTCTCATTTGGTGGCCAAAGTATTTGAGCTTCAGCTTCAGCATCTGACCTTCCAGGGAACAGTCTGGGTTGATTTCCCTTAGGACTGACTGATTTGATCTTCTTGCAGTCCAAGGGACTCTCAAGATTCTTCTCCAGCACCACAGCTCAAAAGCATGTATTCTTTTGCGCTCGGCCTTCCTTATGGTCCAGCTCTCACAGCCATACATTACTACTGGGAATACAGTCACTTTGACTATACGGACTTTTGTTGGCAGGGTGATGTCTCTACTTTTTATTATACTGCCCATGTTCGCCATATCTGTCCTCCCAAGGAGCAAACGTCTTTTGATTTCATTGCTACAGTCACCATCTGCAGTGATCTTGGATCCCAGAAACGTGAAGTCTGTCACTACTTTCAAGTCTTCCCCTTCTATTTGCCAAGGTATGATGGGGCCAGATGCCATGATCTTAGTTTTTTTGATGTTGAGTTTCAAGCCTACTTTTGTGCTCTCCTCTTTCACCCTCAACAAGAAGTTCTTTAGGTCTTCCTCACTTTCTGCCATTAGAGTAGTGTCATCTGCATATCTGAGGTTGTTGATGTTTTTCTCAGCAATCTTAATTCCGGTTTGTGCTTCATCCAGGCCAGCATTCCGCATGATGTATTCTGCATATAAATTAAATGAGCAGGGTGACAATATACATCCTTGTTGAACTTCTTTTCCTATTCTAAACCAATCAGTTGTTCCATATCCTGTTCTGACGGTTGCTTCTTGACCCTTATACAGGTTTCTCAGGAGGCATGTGAGGTGGCCTGGTACTCCCATCTCTTTAAGGGCTTGCCACAGTTTGTTGTGATCCACACAATCAAAGGCTTTAGCATAGTCAATGAAGCAGAAATAGACTTTTTTCTGATACCCCCGTGCTTTCTCCATAATCCAGCAAATGTTGGCAATTTGATCACTAGTTCCTCTACCTCTCCGAAACCCAGCTTGAACTTCTGGTAGTTCCCGAGCGACATACTGCTGAAGCCTAGCTTGTAGGATCTTTAATATGACCTTGCTGTCATGTGAAATGAGTGGAATGGTGCGATAGTTTGAACATTCCTTGGCATTACCCTTCTTTGGGATTGGAATATAAACTGATCTTTTCCAATCCTGTGGCCACTGTTGTGTTTTCCAAAGTTGTTGACATAATGTGTGCATCGCTTTAACAGCATCATCTTTTAGGACTTTGAATAGCTCAGCTGAGGTACCATTATCTCCGCTCGCTTTGTTGTTAGTAATGCTTTCTAAAGCCCATTTGACTTCACACTCCAGGATGTCTGGCTCAAGGTCATCGATTTCACTGTCATGGTTGTCCGGAACATTGAGATCCTTCTTGTATAAATTCTTCTCTGTATTCTTGCCATCTCTTCCTGATCTCACCTGCTTCTGTTAGGTCCCTACCATTTTTGTCCTTTATCATGGCCATCTTTGCACGAAACATTCCCTTGATTCCTCCAATTTTCTTGAAGAGATCTCTTGTCCTTCCCATTCTATTATTTTCCTCTATTGCTTTGCATTGTTCCTTCAGGAAGGCCTCCTTATCTCTCCTTGCTGTTCTCTGGAAATCTGCATTCAATTGGGTGAATCTTTCCTTTTCACCTTTGCCTTTCGCTTTCCTTCTTTCCTCAGCTATTTGTAAAGCCTCATCAGACAGCCTCTTTGCTTTCTTTCATTTCTTTTTGTTTGGGATGGTGCTGATTGCTGCCTTCTATGTCACAAACCTCCATCCATAGTTCTTCAGGCACTCTATCAACTCTAGTTTCTTAAACCTATTCTTCACCTCCACTGTATATTCATAAGAGATGTGATCAAGGTCAAACCTGAACGGCCTAATGGCTTCCCCAGTTTTCTTCAGTTTTAGCCTGAATTTTGTGATGAGTAGCTCATGATCTGAGCCGCAGTCAGCTCCAGGTCTTGTTTTTGCTGACTGTAAGGAGCTTCTCCATCTTTGATCAGGTGATGTCCACGTGTAGAGTCGCCTTTTTTGGCTGTTGGAAGAGGGTGTTCACTATGACCAGCTTGTTCTCTTGACAAAACTCTATTAGCCTTTGCTCGGCTTCATTTTGTTCTCCAAGACCAAACTTGTCAGTTGTTCCGGTCACCTTTTGACTTCCTACTTTGGCATTCCAGTCCCCTGTGATGAGGAGGACATCTTTTTTTGGTGTTAATTCTAGAAGTTGTAGATCTTCATAGAACTGGTCCACTTCAGCCTCTTCTGCATCAGTGGTTGGGGCATAGATTACTGTGATATTGAATCAGTGGTTGGGGCATAGATTACTGTGATATTGAATGGTTGCCTTGCATATGGACCGAGATCATTCCGTCATTTTTGCGATTGTATCCCATTACTGCCTTCCTCACTCTCTTGTTAACTATAAAGGCCACATCATTTCTTCTATGGAACTCTTGGCCACAATAATAGATGTTATGATCCTCTGAGTTAAATTCACCCATTCCTGTCCATTTTAGTTCACTGATTCCCAAGATGTCGATGTTCAGTCTTGCCATCTCTTGTTTGACCACATCTAGCTTACCTTGATTCATAGATCTTACATTCCACGTTTTGATGCAGTATTCTGATGGCCATCTAGCCTCTGTTTAAAAACCTCCAAGGTGTCATGGGTACTGGGGACCCTGCAGAAGAAGCTGAGCCTGTGGAAGAAACTGTGCCCCTGCCACCTGCACCAGTGCCCCTGCCTCCTGCTGGAGAAGATCCAAGCCCCCCTGCCTCGCCCTCTCGGGTGGCTCGTGTGTGTGACCGCCTTCGTCAGGACCTCAGGGATCGGAGGAGGGCGGCACGCTCACGAGCAAGACGCTCCCTGAGCCCTGAGTTTTGAAAGGATTCTGGCCCTTCTAGGAGTGAGGATGCTTGAGTCTCAGCAGATCCTGGCTGCTTCTCTGAGCCAGCAATTAGCCCAGATGGTCAACAGACAGCAGAGGGCTATATAGCTGTGGGCTTTGGGAGGAGGCTTTGTGGAAGCAACTAGTCACTTACCTGACGTTCTAGCATCCACTTCGGCTTCGGCTTTTGACTTTGGCTTCTGGACCCCCTGACTTTGGCTTTGACTTCTGGACCCCCTGACTTCGGCTTCTGAACCTCTGACCTGCGATACCTGGACTGTGATTTGGTTTTGGTTTTGGCGCCTTGGACCCTCTTTGCTCACCGGCTATAGACCTTGGACTGCCCCTGGACTTTGCCTGACCCGGCACACCAACTCCCGAGGAAGCCTGTTCCACTGAGGAATCGCTCTAACAGTCAGGAAGTTCTTCCTAATGTTGAGCCGGAAACTCTTTTGATTTAATTTCAACCCACTGGTTCTGGTCCTACCTTCTGGGGCCACAGAAAACAATTCCACACCATCCTCTGTATGACAGCCCTTCAAGTACTTGAAGATGGTGATCATATCACCTCTCAGCCGCCTCTTCTCCAGGCTAAACATCCCCAGCTCCTTCAACCTTTCCTCATAGGACTTGGTCTCCAGACCCCTCACCATCTTCATCACCCTCTTCTGGACCCTTTCCAGCTTGTCTATGTCCTTCTTAAAATGTGGTGCCCAAAACTGAACACAATACTCCAGGTGAGGTCTTACCAGAGCAGAGTAAAGCGATACCATCACATCACGTGATCTAGACACTATACCTCTGTTGATACAGCCCAAAATTGCATTTGCCTTTTTAGCCACCGCATCACACTGTTGACTCATGTTCAGCGTATGATCCACTAAGACCCCTAGATCCTTTTTGCACATACTACTGCTAAGACAAATCTCCCCCATCCTATAACCATGCATTGGATTTTTCCTACCTAAATGCAGAACTTTACATTTATCCCTGTTAAAATTCATTTTATTGATTTTAGCTCAGTTTTCCAGCCTGTCAAGGTCATCTGTATCCTGTTTCTGTCTTCTTCTGTGTTTGCAACCCCTCCCAATTTAGTATCATATGCAAATTTAATAACCATTTCCTCTAGGCCTTCATCCAAATCATTGATAAAGATGTTGAACAAAACAGGTCCCAGGACAGATCCTTGAGGCACTCCACTTGTCACTCCTCTCCAAGAGGATGAGGAACCATTCACAAGCACTCTTTGGATGCGATCTGTCAATCAGTTACAGATCCACCTAACGGTAACAGGATCCAAACCACATTTTACCAACTTGTCAACAAGGATAGTATGTGAAACCTTATCAAAGGCCTTACTGAAATCAAGATAAACGGTGTCTAGAGCATTCTCTGATCCAGCAAGGTAGTCACTTTCTCAAAAAAAGAGATCGGGTTAGTCTGACATGATTTGTTCTTCAATCTTCCGACACCTCTCCTGTTCTCCAAGAATTCTCAAAAATAATAGCCAGAGGCTCAGAGATTACATACACAAGCTCGTTTAGAACCCTTGGATGCAATTAATCTGGCCCTGAGGACTTAGTTTCATTTAAAGAAACGAGATGTTTATATACTACCCCTATGCTGATCCTAGGTTGGAACTTCATAACCTCCTTATATGTTCTGTTTTTGCCATGTTGAGCTCTGTTTCCTTCAGAAGAGAAGACTGAGGAAAAGTAGGAATTGAGCAGTTCCGCCCTCTCTTCATTACCTGTTACAATTGCACTGTCTTGCCCTCGCAATGGGCCTACCATGTCCTTGCTCTTTTTCTTACTCTGAACATAAGAAAAGAGTTCTTTTTTGTTGTTTTTAGCATCTTTGGCCAGCCTAACCTTGTACTGAGATTTAGCTTTCCTAACTTTTTCTCTACAAGCACTGGTGATCATTGTTCCTTCTAAGCTGAGGGAGTGTGAGCTAACTCACAGATTTTTAGCCTCCAGCTCACACATTCTTGTCTTATCTCAGGAAGGATAACCCCAGAGCACAGTAATGTATGCAGTAGCTCACAACGTTAATTCTGGTAGTTCACAAAGTAGAATTTTTGCTCACAAGACTCTGCAGCTTAGAGGGAACATTGCTGGTGATTTGTTTATATTCATCCTTGGTTATAAGGCCCTCCTTCCAATTCCTAAAGGAGTCTTTTTTATTTCTCAAGTCTTTAGAGAGCTGTTTATGGAGCCACTTCGGGTTCTTTAGGCTTTTTCCATTTTTTCTTCTCATAGGAATCGTCTGTGATTGCTTTCAGTATTTCGCTTTTAAGAAACTCTCACCCCTCCTGAACCCTCTTCCTCCTAAGTATTTCTGACCATGGGATTTTACCCAGCATAGTTCTAAATTTATCTAAGTTTGCCTTTCTGAAGTCCAACCTATAAGTCTGACTACATATAGCTTTTCCCTTCCCTAAGACTGTAAATTCCAAAATCACATGGTCACTACTGCCCAGGGTGCCTACTATTTCCACTTTTTCAATCAATTCTTCCTTGTTGGTGAGAATCAAATTCAAGATAGCAGATCCCCTTGTTTCCTTCTTCACTTTCTGGAAAAGGAAGTTGTCAGCAAGACAAGTCAGGAATCTATTTGACTTTTCATTTTTAGCAGAGTTGGACTTCCAACAGATGTCCGGGTAATTGAAATTTCCCATGATCACTGTATCCCTTCTGTTGGAGAACTTTGCAATCTGCTGTAGAAGTATCTCATCCAAGTACTCTGCCTGACTTGGTGATCTATAGCAGACCTCCACAATAATATCACTGTTATTTCTTACTCCTTTTATTTTTACCCAGAGACTCTCAGCTGAGCTGCCATGCTCAGATTCACTTATTTCCTAACAAGTATATACCTCCTTCACATATACTGCTACACCTCCGCCCTTTCTCATTTGCCTGTCCCTTTTAAATAAGTTGTACCCCTGAATCCTAATATTCCAGTTGTGTCATCCCACCAAGTTTCAGTAAGGCCTGTTATATTGATGGTGTTATGGTGTTATATTGATGGTGTTATGGTAGAACAGGTGACAGAATGGAAGTTTCTGGGAATTACCATGAAACAGGATCTAACATGGGGGGCAAATACTTTAGCTCTAGAGAAGAAGGCCCAGCAACGACTATACTACTTAAGACTCTTAAGATCACTACAACTGTCAGGGAGTCTGCTGGTTGCCTTTTATCGTAGTTCCATTGAGAGCATTTTATCTTATTGCCTCTGCGCGTGGTTTGGGAGCTGCACGGAAGCAGAGAGAAGGGTGCTCCAAAGAGTGACGAGAAGAGCACAAAAGATTTGTGGATGTTCTCTCCCCTCATTGGTGGATCTGTATAATATGGCATGTAAAAGGAAGATACAAATGATCCTAAGGGACCATACACATCTGGGCTATTTGCTTTTTGAGATCTTACCGTCAGGTAGACGATATAGAGTGTTGAAGGCTAGGACAAACAGATTTAAGGACAGTTTCTATCCAAGTGCTGTGGTTAGGTTAAATGCAGGGTTATGAAGGATTATCTCTTTTAGATGTATTTAATGGTTTAAATGGTTTTAATGGTTTTATGAATGTTTAATGGTTTTATGAATGTTTATTTAATGGTTTAAATGGTTTTAATGGTTTTATGAATGTTTATCCGTTTTAGATGTATTTAAATGGTTTTAATGGTTTAAATGGTTTAATGGTTTTAGATGTATTTAAATGGTTTATGAATATGTGTGTTTGATGTGTTGGTATGTTTGTGGAAGAGCACCTCATTTCGTTGCTCTCTTTTTGTTGAGAACAATGACAATAAATTCATCTATCTATCTATCTATCTATCTATCTATCTATCTATCTATCTATCTATCTATATCATAGTATCTTTCCTTTATTAGGACTTCCAGTTCCTCTTGTTTGTTTCCCATACTCTGTGTATTAGTGTAGAGACATCGGAATCCAGGTTTTATGCATCCCGAGGGTTTAGTTTCTGCACAAGCCTGCAAGTTCACATTACCTAGCATATGCGCCACTCTTTGCAAATCTTTAATGTTCTTATCCCCAGTTACTGGCATCATACGAGGCTTTGAATTATTGTCTCACTCCCCCTACAATTTAGTTTAAAGCCCTCCTTATTAGGTTAGCAAGGCTGTTACCAAACACCCTTCTTTCTGTGTCATAGCTTGCTTTGCCAGGATTTCTCAATTTCACAGAAGCTACAGAGCAAAGCCTTTGGCTGAGGCTCCTCTCTTGGGGAGAAAGTGTGGTGAGGGGAGAGCTTACTTTGATATTGACCAATATTGCATGTTTTATTTTAGGGTGTGTTGTTTTTTTAAAAAAAATCTTCAATTGTGTTTGTCTGTCCTTTATAAAGTTTATATCTCTGCTACCTGCCATTACATTTTATGACATACGTGGCCCAGCCCAACAAGGTCTCATTTATGTCAGATTTGGCCCTTATAACAAATGAGTTTGATACCCCTGATATAGCCAATTTAAGCAGTTGCCTAGTATGTCATATTTTGAGGGACACCCAAATAGACAGAAATAAATCTCTTTTCTGTTTTAAATATATTAATATGTTATCTCTAGACTTCTCCATTTTTTCTGTATTGTATGGGGAGGAGATCCCCATGCACATAGTATGTCTAGGGTGCCTGAAGGAAATGTAGGCTGAGAAATCTCACTTCCTGCAAGCATGGTAGATTCTGTTCTGCTTTTTCTGCATTTGATGTTTAGCAGAAACTCCGATGCAAGGGCTTGAATAATGGTCTCTGGTCCTCAGGATGAAAAGGTTGCATATCTGCCATTTACTGAACTCAGAACTACTACTTACAGCTCCATCTAGTGACTTCCCAGGGAAAAAATATATAAAGATTTCCCCCCTTTTTCTCTTTGAGAACAGAAAATAAAATGGTTTCTATTAAGAAGAGCAGATGTTCTTAGCCACATAAAACTGAATAAGTCTATTGTGAATGCTGACAATAGTTTGCTGCATTTTTTTTACTTTGTTCCTGCATTTTATTCCTGTTTATAATTATTTAGACGTTCTGTTGTTCAAATTGTTGTGTTTTTCTTTTGGATTTATTAGTACATTGCATAAGAAAATTGTTTTTTTGGGAGTGGAGGAACAGAGAGAAGTATTCAGAAGTATTGACCAACCTTTGTAGTCTAAATTAGTACTGTTCAGGCTTTTATTGCCTGAAGCAGCCAACTCAATCTACATATTGTGAAGACAGACTCTTAAGATTCCATAGCCTTTATATTAATATTAGGCTTCCAGAATAGTTTGTTCATGGAACTAATAGATCTTCAACTCTACAGCTTAAAAAAACATTGTGGTGATTCTTATGTTCCTTAGTTGTAGTTGGAAAATGGAAGGGTTACAAGAGATAGGAATCTATCAGAACAATCCTAAGTAGTTCTACTCAGACTCCTGCTCAGGTCTATTAAATGAGGCTTACCCACAGCAAAGTGTTTTTAATGACTGCACTCTGCTGTCTCTGCAGAGTCTTTAATGGGGTCTTTGCTCCCAGCTCTGTTCTAGTGACTGATGCTATTCCACTTGTATTGACTACAGGGAAAGACTGTAGCTGTGTGAGAGAACATCTGCTTTGAATGCAGAAGGTCCCAGGTTCAGTCCCCAGCATCTCAGTTTAAAAGACCAGGTAGTAGGTGATATGAAATACCTCTGCCTGAGACCTTGGAGAGCTGATCTGAATAGACAATACTGATTTTGATGGACCAGTAGTCTGATTCAGTGTGAGGCAGCTTCACATGTGACTTAATCTGGAAAAAATAACAATAATTCACACTGTCTTCCTGGATATTATTCCAGTTGGCCAACAGTGCTCCTGAGTTACATCTGAAATTTGAGCTCTCTGAAATTTTGAGCATGCTCAGTGTAATAGATTTTATCTCAGCCAACAGATGTCTATCTCCTCATTACACTTTAAAATGGCTTCCCTATCCTGTGTTTTGTTTTTAGAGTCACTTTTTAGCAGCCCTTAGAGTCCAGCTGATGCAATAGTTGAAATGATGCCTATTTCTGATGTAATTCAGTTGAAGTTTCATTAGCCCTGGGGACACAGGCTAGACAACATCACCACCAGGAATTACTGAAGGAACAAAACCCTACTTTATTCTTATTATGCAGTCCTCCTTCTCATCCTTTCCTTCATGTGTAGATCTGCAGATTCTACTTGTTTACTTAGCTGGCCAGCTACTAGGCTGTGTATAATCCTGTAGAACTTGTATCAGCATTACCAGGCAGAAGGCAGCATATTTTAGTGTTGCTTATTGTAGGCACTAGGGACTGGCTTATTCAATATTGAATCCACTAGCCAAAGAAGCATTTCTTGTGGGTCAAGCCATCTTATATATATATATTAATGCCTGTTCATTGGGCTAATTCTTAGCAAATATTTCCAGTTCCCTAGATACTTTCTGTATAGAGAAATCAAGAAGTGACATCCTTTATCCTGTGGTCTTTTTTCCAGTGCTGAGTATTTAGGGTTGCCAGATCTAATTTAGGAAATATCTGGGAACTTTGGGGGTGGGGCCAGGAGCAAAGTTGTAACAAACATGATTGAACTCTGAAGGCAGTTCTGGCCATCATATTTAAAGGGACCGCATTCCTTTTAAATGCCAGGAAATAATGGAGAACGGGGGTACCTTCTTTTGGGGCTCATAGAATTAGACCCCCTTGTCCAATCTTTTTGAAACCTGGATGGGTGATTGAGGAGAAGCACCAGATGCTAGTCTGAAAATTTGGTGCCTCTATCTCAAAAAACAAGCCCCAGATACCCATGAATCAATTCTCCAATCTCCACAAGGTATAATGGAGTGCTTAGCAGACATCCCCCTCCCTTATTGATAACCTTGAAGCATGTGGAGGGCCTTCATACCAGGGGATCTCCTTCCCCCAACTGGGAATTGGCAGCCCTAAGAGCATTAGAAGCTTGTGTTACACAAGAGGTGCACTAGTCATAACTCCATTTGCTTGTGGGGTTTGGGAGGTGGAACAGGATTTAATTGAGCTTTGAGTAGATGGTCATGATCAAAAGGTTTGGTGAAATTGTAGTTGCTAGTTTCTCTAGCACAAAAGGGCGTTTGTCAATAAAAGTGTAAGACAAGTAGGGGCAATATGGAGAAGGATAACTAGGGCTGGGAACATCTCCTGAATAGATAAGAGGACAGCCGCTACATAGACATCTGAACATGGTCTTTGACAAACGAGTTTTTGAAATGCTTGTCATTGTGATCTGTGCTTCATGCAAAGGCTTTTCATCCTGGGACAGCAGCAGATACTTCATTAACACGTTGCTGTATTAATTTTGGAAGCTGTTGCAGCTTCTTTTAGAGGCAGAGGGTATGTTAACCGTAGTTAATGAATACTGGTACTGGTACTGGCACATCGCCCTCCTAGGCGACTTCCACATGGTAATGATTCTAGGTTGTCCTATTCCCTGTGTATCCCCTCACTCCCCCACCCCCAATTATATGCCTTTTTAAAAGTTGGCAGTAGAAATATTGCTAAAGTGTTATGACACTGCAGTGCTATACCTACTATCATTTTTTTAAATAAAAGCTGGCACCACTGGTGGTGTAGGGGTGGGTAGGTGGTGCAAGGAGATGTGGGAGAGAAATGGTACTGATGTGGGGGAGGGGCAAAATCCACACCTTTTCATCCACATAGTGACCAAATCCATTTTAGAGTATGATCTCCCTGTGAATAAGGTGCATTCATTTTTAAGCACATTATTTGTGAGTATTGCAGCATCATTGTTCATAATACTCTTGCATAACTAGATGTCAAGAATTCATAGTCCCCTAAGAACTTGTTATTTATGAGTCCACTTACTCCCTATGAGAAGTTATAATTCCTCAATTTATGATACTACAGTAGGTTACTGTTGTAATGATCACATACTCAGATATTAACAAGCTAAAAATAATTACTTCAGATAGAGAATCAGCAGATAGAGGTGACTGCTGATTTCTGTTTAAGCCAAGCTACAAAAAGTGAGGGGGGGGGGAAGCAATCTTCAGGACATGATAAATGGTTTTTTAATGAGAGCTTTCCATGAAACTGCATCCTCATTTCCCAGCATTATATATTAGAAGTTATGCATGCCATCTAATGTTCTAATAGTTGTTTGCAGCAGCTTATTGTTCCTTATAATGGAAACTTAAGTACAATTATAAGTCTAACTGAATACAGACTAAATACATTAACAGATGTATTTAGTAGGTTCACTTTTCATTTTGATATATGTGGGCCTTTGTCTTGATTAGAAAGTATTATGTTTAAAGTGATATTTTAATGTTGATGTGAAAGTGCTGTCTATAGTGATTAATCAGTAAAGGCACAAGTCACACGTCAAGCAGTAATCAATGAGAGAGAAATATGTATTTCTTATCAGGGTTAATCCACCATAGCTAAAATGTCTCAGAAATAGCATATGTATTCTACTGAATTTCAGAGTCACTGATTAAAATTTGCTCCTGTCAGTTTAAACCTCTGAAAAATTACACTGTTTGTATTTGGTCTTCTGTGATTCCTCTTTAATATTCTGTTCTTATTAGCCTGTTCTGATATCTTTGGCAGGAAGGCAACTATCATTGGAATCTGTAATGCACAGTGCTTTCAGAATTTGTTTCCAAGTAAATGGCATTCACTTGCTACTACAAAAGATTACATCTTATGTATATTGCACTGAATTTATTTATTATTTTTGTCATACTTTTTGGACAAGTCTGCTTCCCAACAAGGCTTAGGCTTACAGAAATGAAAAATAATTAAAATGAGATTAAAGTTCAGTATATACGTTTTTGGGTGGGCTGGGGGTAATTCTCATCTGAAATGGCAGGGGAGGGTGCTTCTTCCTCTCCTCCTTCTGATGCAGGCAGGGGCAGTGGGGCCTCTCAGTTTCACTTGGACCAGCAAATAATAGAAGGATGCTTGGGTGTTGGCTTCCTCTCCTCTTTCTGATAGTTCTCTCTAATGGCAGACAAATGTATTCCTTTCTGTACCTGACCAACATGTTAGTTTTTATCAGGGGTCGTTTTGTAGAAACATAGGTAGCAGAGCTCATTAGCATAACTCATTAGCATATGCTGCCCCCCCCCCAGCCAAAAGCAACCTGATGCAAGAAAGGAAAGCCCCAGGCGAGCAAGGCCTGCCTGGGCTTGCTAGAGATCCAGCCAGTCCAAGCAGGCCTTGCTCGCCTGGGGCTCTCCTGGTCTTCCCCCCAGTCAAAAGGCCAGCAAGCCATCTGCTGCCCAAAATCACATAAGAAGTGGAGAAAGTGATGCAGGCTTTTCCAGGGGTTAATAAGGGCTGCTGGGGGTGTGGCAAAGACCCTGGTGGCTGGCTGGCTGCCGCTCTCCTAATCGAGGGATTGTTATGCAGCTGTACCTATGGACAAGGTAAGTGGGGAGGAAGAGGAGGTACCTATGCTCCTGTTAGCTCCTGCTTAATCTGAGGTGTGGTTTTTATTAAGAACAATTTAGGAAGTTAAAAAGGCTATTCATTTCAGCACATCTCCCTGCAACATCATCCTTGCATCATATTTTGATATGTTGGTTTGGAATGGTCTATCTTAAGTAGCTGTTTGCTGGATAAACCTGGTTTTTGTTTGTTTGTTTTTAGCTGTTGTCTTACCCAGTTTCATTGCTTCACAATTTAGAAAGATTTCTGAGATTTTTAAAAGAAAATTTGCTGCTGCATTTTAAATGAGGAGACTGTAGGTGTGCTACATTAGTTACTTACCAAAGCACTTCAAATATAACATTAAAGATAGCAAAGGGAAGTTGAAAGAAATTAATGAAGAAAAATGTGAGTTACACAAAATCTAGGTTCCTCTGTAATAACACACTTGACTATCCAGTCTTTGTCCACTTCCAGGAGTTAGAGCTTGTGACTGAAAAGGTTGTCCATCTGATTTACATGAAGAATTTTGCTTCTTTAGCTATTGTTCTTGTTTGATTTCCTTGCTTTTCCCCATAACTAGTTTCTATTCCCATGTTCATGTTCCAGAGGGCAGGATGTTAATTCTTAGACATTTATTCAATGCAGCAACAATTTGAGCCATTTCCTTGAGCTCTTTCTTATATGTGCTTTTGCAATCTGTAAAAGTTCCTGTGCAAACACTGATGCTGAATCACTACTACAAGACACAGGAATATAGGGAGAACCACAGTAATACAAACTACTATCAACAATATATAACTACTACAGTCACAGTATGAGATATAGTCATAGATGAGGTAGCACAGCATGGGCACGTGTTAAAAGTATACACAGCACAAATTATGTACATATGTGCACAGGGTATGTTACCAGTTTAACGCCAGATGAAAAAGGTCTTTGCCTTTAAGAAACACTGATGTGCTTTTAAAAAATCCATTAGTGTTGTGGAAATACTGACTGCAAATATGCTCTTACTAAAACAGCTCGAAAACGGTTAGTTCGAGTTCAGTTCAGTTCATATTGGAAGGAGGTATTTAATGAACTACACCTGATCCATCCATATTTTGTATGTATGAGTGGTTTCCTACAGATTTGCCTGCATATATTTTCAAATGAACTGAAGACTTCAGTTGAGTTCTTAGGTTATTCAAATCAAGTTGTCCAAGGAGCTCAAGATGGCACATATGGGTTTCTTCCTGCATATCTTCACAACAACCCTGTGAAGTAGATTAGGAAAATAGAGAGTGACTGACCCAAGGTTAGCCAGCAGACTTTGCTCAGCGGTGGGGATTTGAACCTGAATTTCTTAGACTATAGTCCAACACTCTACTCATTAATTATCTATGAGAACCATACCACACTGGCTCTCATAGATAATTAAAACAAACACAACTCCCAAGTATCAGATGACTTGACTACAGTTTCTGAAGTGATTGGACTAGATCAGGGGTGGGGAACAGTGGCTTTCCAGATTATTTTTGCCTACAACTCCCATCAGCCCCAGCCAGCATGACCAATGGCTGGGGCTGATGGGAGTTGTAGGCAAAAAACATCTGGAGAGCCACTGTTCCCCACTGCTGGACTAGATGAAAGATCATGATGCAAGGGAGCAAATCACAGCTAAGGAAAACATCACAGGAGTGAAGAATATTCAGTCTTGTCTATAGTCTTTGCCAGGGCCGGAACTACTAAGTCGGCCAGGTAGGCAGGTGGCACAGAGTCACCTGGCTATGCAGGAGGAAGAAAGCACAAAGTGGGGAGAGGCATGTAGGTGGGTGTAGCTCTGGTTCCCTCCCCTTTCTCCTTCCCTCTGGGCCAGCCTTGCCTCCCTCCTTCCCTTGCCCGCCTCCCTTCCTTCATACTGCCTGCTTTCCCTCCTTGCCTCCTCAGTCATCCTCTGGCCCCTCCAGTCTGCTGCTGGCCCAGCAAGGAAGGGGGGATTCAGTGAGCAGGAGTGGTGGTGGCAGAAGCTCCTGGCACAGCCACCTGTGGGGGAAGGAGGAGAGGCAGTGCGGAGCACAGGCCAGGCACTGGAGCAGCAGTTCTGGTGCCCAGCCAAGAAGGTGGTGGTGATGACAGCCATGGCAGGGATGGAATGGGATGGGTGGCATGTGGTGCACAACAATAATACAATTCATAGATCAGCTCCCTCCCTCCCTTCAGGCTCATGGGTTACACAGCAATAAATTATGCATCTTTCCTCCCACCCCTCTCCATCTCTGCAGTCTCATTGGTTGAGAGTGAACTAGAATGGAAAAAAGAGAAAAGGCCTGCATCACCCTTTTCTACTCTTAAAACAACCCAGGCAAAGAATTTGGGGTTAAGAAAATGACCACGATCTTGGCATTGACAAAGAATACCAGATCTGCAGGGTCCCAAAAGCTTTTGCAAAGCATCCCCCAGACTGGCAGGAACCTCTGCTTGGCGGCAGAAAGGCAGGATTATGACAAATAATTCCACTCTTTTCTGCTTCTGCTCCCTTTCTTCTTGTGGAGCTCAGCTGCTTCAAACCAAGCCTGGTTAGGATGCTGGTCACAGCTTCTGTGTGCCTTGCCTGCCACTGCCTTTGCCTGGTGGCTCCTCCCCTTCTGTGCACAGAAATGTGCCTCACCACTCTGCAGACCCAGTGATTTATGTTCAAATGCCAAAGCGGGCGGGGGGGGGGGAGCCAAGTGATATCCCAAGGCTGCTGACTGCTGGCACATCTTCAGCAGGTGCCTCTTTGACTTCTTCCCCATGCTTGGTTTAATCAGACCATCCTCACCTTTGAGACCAGTGGCATTCATAATACCCTTTGAATCCCCCTGAAAAGACAATTTAGCTATACAAAACACTGGCAGAGAGAAAAGGAGGCTGTTAAAACTCCAATGCATCAATGGACCTAAATTGCAGGCCGCACCAATGCCTCTGCTGATGAGTTGCAGCAGGGGGCCATGGGTGCTCCAGGTAGGCTTCCCAACCCCCCCGCCCCGCCGGGGGACCCCTGAATTAGCAGCCTTTTCCCTCGATCTCCAAAAATGTGGAAGCGGGAGGGGTGGGTGGGGGGAAACGGCGCGGCCTCCCTTCGCGAGGTGCATGCTGGGACTCGTAGTCCTTGCATCCTCTCCAGCTGCTATAGGCATCTCCTCGGGGAGTCTGACCGGCGGAGGGGGGGGAGCTCCGCCCCCAGAGGACCATGTGCGTTTCTACCTCCGGAGGCTTCAGTCGCTGATTGAAAGGCTTCCTCTTGGGATGGGGTGTCTGTGTTACTTTGAAGAAGTTAGCAGCAACTCGTGAGTAGAGAGGCCACTCCCCCTTCAGTATTGCCAGAAATGGGGGGGGGAAGTCTGCTGAGTACTTCATTATTCTCTATATGGAGATCGATTCTCAACCTCTCTGTTTTTTTGAGGTAGAGGCACCAAATTTTCAGTATAGTATCTAGTGACTCTCCCCAAAGTATCTTCCAAGTTTCAAAACGATTGGACCATGGGATCCAATTCTATGAGCCTCAAAAGAAGGTGCCCCTATCCTTCATTATTTCCTATGGAAGGAAGACATTTAAAAAGGTGTGCGGTCCCTTTAAATGTGATGGCCAGAACTCCCTTGGAGTTCAATTATGCTTGTCACACCCTTGTTCCTGGCTCTGCCCCGATGTCTCCTGGCTCCACTCCCAAAGTCTCCTGGCTCCACTCCCAAAGTCCCCAGATATTTCTTGAATTGGACTTGGCAACCCTAGCTCCAGGGTCGGTCTTGGGCAGCTAGCACATTTGGGTGTTTGGTGAGGCTGGATGGTGCCATGCCTGAGGGGGAAGGAGAGGTTGGATTGGGCACAGGGGGTGGGGAGGAGCATGGCCAGGACCTTCCTGCTTTTGACTGGGGTTGTGCAAAGCAGGATGTGACTTGGGCCAGAGGCGAAGGGAGGCAGACAGGCAGCCGAGGGTGGGGGGCCTGCCTGTGCCAGGGGCGCGCTAACCGAACCTACCCCTCCCCCTGTGGCTGAGCTGCAAGGATCCCCACCTCTCCTCGCTCCACCCCAGGCCAGTTGCAACGCCAATAAACCTGGCCTAGGGCACCAAAAATCTTGGCACTGGCCCTGGTCTTTGCTAAGCATGGCTGTGACTCACCTAACATGGCTGGTTTGCAGCACAGACCCAGGAGGGATCTGGAGGAGGCTTTTCCACCCTTAGTCCATCAGCAGCAAAGGCAGGAGCCTCAGGCCACCACACTGGCCATCATACGTTATCCATGGGCCTGGATAACGTATGCTGAAGCGTGAGAAGTTTTGGCAGGCTCTTTTTGCCTGGATCCGTCTCCATCCTTACTGAGATTTTGGGTTTCTCTGTGTGTGTACTTTAACTGTCACAGCTGGGCAGTTTTGCGCATCTGGGCAGATCCTTTTGGGGGAGAAGGGCCTGTGTGTCTGTATCCTCCCTCCCTCTGAGGACTCCCTTATGGGGTCTGGGGTTTTGAGCCGTCATGTAGTATGGGCAGTTCAGGAGCTATGCCCAGGCTCATCCCAGTGGCAGCTGCCCTTGTGATACCAATAATATTTATTACTCTTGGGTTTTCCCCACAAATGGGTTGAGGGATGTTTTTATTGAGTGGCAGACAAGTCACTTGGTTGGCCAAGATCGGCTGCCCCCATGCTTCACCAATGCTCCTTGGGCTATAATCAGTAAAAGCTGTAGCCTGTTTTTATGCCAAAATATTGTGGTTGTGTTGTTGTGTTTCTCCACATAACCTCTCCTTACTAAGTCCTGGGCCTTCAATCAGTCTCAAATGTATTACTTGTTACCATAGACATCATTTGGCGAAGTATATTTTGTAAAACGCAATTGGGGGGGGGGGGAGTGTGTGGAGATTGTGGCCTTTGGAAATCATTTTGTTTGACATCAAGAAAGCATGACTAAGGACTAAGAGAATGTCTAGCAAAAATCACCCTGTCCAGGAGGGACAAAATTCCCAGAAAAATCAGGCATACAGGAAATGCCAGGTCGCTGGTATAACTGGTCAGGCAAAGGTTTTCTGGGCAGGAAACCAGACTCAGACAAATTGAATTTATGACTGCTAGAATCTTAATAAACAAGGAAGCTTTCTCAGTAGTACATCTTACATAATGTAGCCTGGCAAAATCAATGTCCATTGTATCTGTTTTACAAAACTGAATTAAGCAGTGGTACTGTACCATCATCTGCCTCTAAAATCCATCTGCAGGAAGTAGAAGAGGAAGATTATAGTGAATAAAGTTATTGGCAGTAGGAGAAAGGTTTCAGGGAAGATAAATAGAATTTCCTGTTGGAGGACAGGAGGATTTTTGTGGTACAGTTTTGGGAAAACTGGATTATACCCACAGCAGAAAAAAAGAGGCTCCTCGCCCTAGTAGCCCCCCAAATGGTCATGTTGTTTGTAATCTTGGCTGCACTTAATTTTTAGCAGATTGTTCTCAAGTCTACCTGCACATCTGGCCCATGCTTTCTATGCAGTGACCAATGTTCCCTCTAAGCTGCAGAGTCTTGTGAGTAAAAATTTACTTTGTGAACTACTGGCATTAAAGTTGTGAGCTACTGGCATTAAAGTTGTGAGCTACTGCATATATTAGTGTGCTCTGGGGTCATCCTTCCTGAGCTAAGACAAAAATGTGTGAGCTGGAGGCTAAAAGTCTGTGAGCTAGCTCACACTAACTCAGCTTAGAGGGAACACTGGCAGTGACCCATATCTGTCCTGCAGCTTGATGTGCTATCAGGTTGGGATGACAGTGTTATTATTATTCCATATATAGAGCCATTGCTGTACCATGTGGCCATGGCTCCTCTTGCATAGACTTGTGGGTTGTCATAGTACATTTAAGGTACTGCTGTTTGCTGTTAAGTGTTTGCCTTTTTCTGTCTCCATTTGCTTGGCAGGAAAAGAAAGAGCAGGTAGCTAGCCAAGCAGTCTTTGCTAGACAGTTACCATACAGATGAATAGAGGAGGCTACCTTCCTTTGGACTATTGTGTAATAACTGCAAATATAGTATTTTTCTTCAGTGTATATTATTTTCTATTTTGAAGGCTCAAAATAGTGGCTAAAACAAACAAACTATAATATATTATCTTCCTGTCATGTGGTCCCTCAAGTACTGTTGCAAGCATAGATAGTTAGCTACTCATTCAAAAAGTATTATGTGAATATTAGCAAAAATTCTGAATAGTTTTCTGTTTTGTTGCTATTTTTTATTCTACAACAAGCACATATTTAAAAGATTGTTGTTTCACAGTGGTTGAAACACTGAGAAAGCTATAAATGTAGACAAGGGACATAATGCATAAAGCTGCCTTATACTGAATCAGACTATTGGACTGTCAAAGTCAGTATTGTCTACTCTGACTGGAAGAAGCCAAGCAGGATCTCAAATGGAGATCTTTCCAACACCTACTATCTGATTCTTTTTATCGGAGATGCCAGGGATTTAAACTGGGATCTTCTGCATACAAAGCTGAGGTTCAACTGCTAAACCGCAGCCCAATCCCAAGATTTTGAAGAGGCAGATTAGGGCAAAAGATTGTGGAAATTTATATTTTAGGAAGGCTGAGCTGATGTGTTTTGCCTCCCTCCATTGGTATGGCTGGGAAATGTGAGTGCTTAATGTTTTCACAAACCTACAAGTTATCATGTGGTATGATGTGGGCATCTTCATAGACAATTTACAATTTTTTCTTTGTGTTGTATCAAGTTCCTGCACAGCCATGTAAGAAGCAAACGTGAGTCTGAATGCAATAAGAGCAGATCTCTTGATTGCTAGCAGACTTTTAAGTTCAGCTGGTAACATCTCATCTGTTTTGACTTATTAGTGCAAGGAGGTTTTGTTGACCAGTGAGGTTTATTTCCTTCTTTTTACCCTTTTAGCCAGAACTGTGATACTTCACAGGTTAAATAGATCAGATATTCTTCAGATCATGTGTTCCAAGAAAATTTTGATTCCTTTCCCCAACCTCCATTGAATGTAGTAATTAAGATAGTAAACAGTTTTCAAACTTGTTGGCTTAATATTCTTCCAAAGACACATAGATCCACATCCTGTCCACTGGGATAGCACTCAACTGTTCTTTCTGCTTGGATTAACATGAGCATAATCTACACATTTTATAGGTCTAAATTTGCTTTCTAATTATTGCCATCCTTTGTTCCTGTGTTTGGTCTTGGTTTAAGTTGCTGTTGCACTTGGGGCCTTACGTACCATGGAAGATATTGCTTAATACAGGGTTATATTTTCCAAAGAAGCACTGAATACTGTAAACAAAAGCAAAAGGTGTTTGGTTTCTGTGCCTTCTGTTTAAATGATCTTTTGCAACTGAATCAAAATACATTCCTGAGAGCTGAGCAACTGCTTCCATAAAAATTACAATAGCAGGTTTGATTTACTTTTTTCCAACAAGATTGAGAAGTCCTACTGCGTTAGACTGGACTAGTCCTTAGTTCTTTCTTCACGAATACCAGTAGTTTTATGCTACTATAATTATTTGATATACATAAAGATGGAAGCTAGATGAATTAATTCATTGTGAATAGAGCTAATGTAATTTGGAATAACACTTCACTAAGGTAACCCACATTCTGTGCCAAGGAGAATTAAAATAGCTGATAAATTATGCAAATGAAAAACATTTGTATTCATTTGCAAATTTGTATGTAACTTCATCTTCTGCAGATTATTTGAATTATGTGATTGTTTTACTAGTGTTAAATGTTATTGGATATGAAACAGCATTTCAGGACCAGATTCAAGGTATATAAAGTCCAATATGCTGATTCCCATAGTGGGCAGCCAGATGTTTCACATGCAGGATATAATAGAAATATCCCCCCTATGTAATGTGCCATATACCCTGAAAATTAAAAGAATACTGCCTTGGGGAACATGGATGAATATAATAAGAACAAAAGAGGTGCCCTTCTGGATTAGACAAATAATACACATAATAGTCCACTTTCCCTATGAAGAAAGGTTGAAACGCTTGGGACTCTTTAGCTTGGAGAAACGTCGACTGCGGGGTGACATGATAGAGGTTTACAAGATAATGCATGGGATGGAGAAAGTAGAGAAAGAAGTACTTTTCTCCCTTTCTCACAATACAAGAACTTGTGGGCATTTGATGAAATTGCTGAGCAGACAGGTTAAAACGGATAAAAGGAAGTACTTCTTCACCCAAAGGGTGATTAACATGTGGAATTCACTGCCACAGGAGGTGGTGGCGGCCACAAGTATAGCCACCTTCAAGAGAGGTTTAGATAAAAATATGGAGCACAGGTCCATCAGTGGCTATTAGCCACAGTGTGTGTGTATATATAATTTTTTTTGCCACTGTGTGACACAGAGTGTTGGACTGGATGGGCCGTTGGCCTGATCCAACATGGCTTCTCTTATGTTCTTATCCTGTAGTTGTCTGCAGAGCCAACAAGCAGAACATAGAAACTAAGGCTATCCCATGATGTAGTAGCCATAGATGGGCCTATCCTCCATGAATATCCTCCACTTTTAAATTTTCTATGCTTATGGCTAACTCTCCATCCACTGACATTGAATGTCATAATTTATGTACTCAGTTATTGTATTCAGGATGTTTTGTCCCTCCTGAATCTTAACTTCACTGGATGACACCCCCCCTTACTTGTAATCTTAGAAGAGAGCTTCTCTTTGTCCAATTTCTCCATCCCCTGCAGAATTTAAGAAATCCCATTTTCTCCCTTAGTGAAAAGTCCCAGATTCTTCCTGAATGAATGAAGTTTAGTATATATGAGAACAAGGTGATGTATTTTCTTCAGACATGCAACATCTTTTTAAAAATGCATATAGCTATCTGAGATGTTCAGAAGAAAAGCAGGCATATCAATGTTTTTAATAAGTAAATATATATCTATACAAGGGCATTCCAGTATCAGCCATTTTATTTTCATTTTCTTTCCTAATAATCCCGAACATGGCATTTGCGTTTTCCACCACTGCAGCACACTGAGTCAACATTTTCGCCAAGGTACCACAACTACTCTATGATCTCTTAACCTCTGAGTAACCACCAATTTTGACCCTATTAAAATATATTTAAAGTTCGCATTCTTAGTCCAATGTCAATCATCTTGCTTTCAAGATGATTGATATTGGACTAAGAATGCGAACTTTTTCATTATGTTGCCACATCTCCCAGTTTACCGAAGGATGTTGGCTGTCTTCACTTTCCTGAATAATTTGGTATCCTCTGTAAACTTGGCTCTATGGAAGAGCATCTATGTGCCATGCAGAAGGTACCAGGTTCAATCCCCAGCATCTCCAAGAAAAAGGATCTGGCGTTGGCAGTAGCGACCCTGGAAACCATTGCCAGCCAGCCTGAGTAGACAGTACTAACCTTGACAGATCAACAGTCTGTGTCAATGTAAAGTAGCTTCATCTGTTCATGCTCACCCCTAATTCCAGCTAATTAATGAAAAGATTAAATAGCACTGGTCGCTGTGCTAATTCTTGTGAGACCCTGCTGTTTATTTCCATTCACTGTGAAAATTATGCATCATTCCTACTTTTGTTGTTTAACCAATTTTTCATCAATAAGAGGACCCATCTTTTTCTTCCATGACTGCAAAATTTATTTTGGAGTCTTTGGTGAAGTACCTTATTAGAAGCCTTTGGAAATCATAAGAACATAAGAGAAGCCATGTTGGATCAGGCCAACGGCCCATCCAATCCAACACTCTGTGTCACACAGTGGCAAAAAATTTTATATATACACACACACTGTGGCTAATAGCCACTGATGGACCTGTGCTCCATATTTTTATCTAAACCCCTCTTGAAGGTGGCTATACTTGTGGCCGCCACCACCTCCTGTGGCAGTGAATTCCACATGTTAATCACCCTTTGGGTGAAGAAGTACTTCCGTTTATCCGTTTTAACCTGTCTGCTCAGCAATTTATATCCAGTTATATCGTCTTAGGAATTGCTTTCTTAACATGTTTGTCAACCTTCTTAAAGAACTCCAAAGGGTTAGGTAGGAAGGGTTTTCATTTGCAGAAGCCATACTCATTTTTCTTTAGCAGGCTTTATTCTTCAACAAGTTGGCTGGCTCTCCCCCCATTACCTCCCTTCTACCCCCACCACCCACCCATGAGAGGAGGACACAGTTGAAATTAGATGTATTTAGTGCCATATGAATACTATTATTTGTGAAATTGTTTTAGTTTTTGGATGATATGTTTTACTATTGTTGTTCATCGCTCAGAGCCCTGAATATTCAGGGATTGAGCAAATTATAAATCTAAATTATAAATACAATAAATAAGTTTAATAATTCGGTCTTTAATAAACATTTGGAATAATTTACCCAAAACAATTATCATCTCTGGATCCTGTTTAAAAAATTGGTATAACATTAGCTACTTTCCAGTTCTTTGGTACTGAAATTATCTGAAGCATCTTTATTTATAGTATTTTAACATTTGCATTAGCTATCCATTGCTCTGAAACTTTTATTTTTAGGATTTGTGCTTTTAACTATATACGGATGTATTGGTAAATGCTTTCAACAAAGATTTGGAAGAGAAAATTATAAATCAAATAAATAGGGATATTTTAAATCTTTTTGCATTTATATCTGTACATGCTTTCCTACAAAGTAGTCTTGTATTCTAGCAATAGCTATTTGTTCTACGAAGGAAACAAAAATGACCCCAGACAGCCATAGGGTCTTCTTCAAAGAACAATGACGACATTTCCCTACAAATGCATGACATTCTTTACTCACTTAATATTTATACTCATATTTATGAGTCAGCTGTACAATGTCTCTTGTAGTCAGACATACCAAAGAACTATTGAGAGATGTGTGCACTGCTTTGGGGGACCCTGCTGTCAGTTAGATTCTTTTTCAGTGCTCCATTATGCAGGCCAATTGTTTAGCTTTAGAGACAAGTAATGAGTAAAGAGACAGTGTTCAGCTGCTGATCTCTAAACTATGTATTCTGTAAATTAGGAGATTAAGCTGAGTATATTTATTCTTTTGATTAGGGGCGACACATTTTTAAGTGAACAAAAAATATGCAAGAGCTCAGGGGAGACATGACTCAGTGGTAGAGCATCTGCTTTATATGCAGAAAATCCCAGGTTCAGTCCCTGGCATCACCAGTTAAAAGGGTCAGGTAAGTGATGTGAAAGACCTAGACTTGAAACCCTGAAGAGCCACTGCTAGTCCAAGCAGGCAGTATTGATGTAAGTAGATCAGCGGTCTGTTTCAGTATAAAGCAGCTCTATGTAACATGAAACACTTATTATTGAAGAAATAAATAGCAAGAAGTATGCTAATAGCGGGCAGGACTTGGAGAACCATAGTAGAGTTCCACTTGCAGAACTTCTTCCTGCTGCATTCCCTCCCAATCCTTGTGAATGGTGTGGGATGAGGCTTGTGGGGGTACATTTGGGGGATGGAATCCCCTCAGTACAAGCAGAAGTTATTTGCAGTAGCATAAGGGGTTCCAACCTTTTGCTCTGCACTTGTGGGGGAAAGCCAGTGACTAAACCACATGTATTAATAAATTGATACAATCGTTTCTATTTTGAAAACTAGTATGTTAACTCTCACAATGGGTCTGATTGTGCTCATTATAACAACTACTATTCCAAAATACTGAAGAAAAAACCCAAAGCAGTGGCATTTACTGTTTTAATAGCCAAAAATCCTGAACAGCTATAGTTTGGGTCCGGTGATTATGTTTTTAAAAAGAAGAAAACTTTGTTCTTTTGGTTGAGGATCAGAGCTTTTTTCCTCCAAAAAAACATTTTTTAGCGGAAACTCACAGGAACGCAGTTCCAGCTGGCTTGGCATCAGGTGTATGTGGCCTAATATACAAAAAAGCCCTGTGTGAAACAATCGTGATGTCAGAGAGTGTGGTCTAATATGCAAATAAGTTCCTGCTGGGCTTTTTCTACAGATAAAACCCTGTTAAGGATGCAGAAGAAAAATCATAATCCTATAATATGTTCGTAATGAACAGGAGTCGTTTTGTATAAAAATAGGTGGTGGAGCTTATTAGCATAATTCATTAGCATATGCCGCCCCACCCCAGCCAAAAGCAACCCGATGCAAGAAAGGAGAACCCCTGGCAAGCGAGGCCTGCTTGGGCTGGCTAGAGATCCAGCCAGCCCAAGCAGGTCTTGCTCACTTGGGACTTTCCTTGGCCGTCCCTCCCCCCCAGTCAAAAGGCTAGCAAGCCATCCACTGCCCAAAATCACATAAGAAGTGGAGAAAGGGTGGTGCAGGCTTCTCCAGGGGTTAATGAGGGCTGCTGAAGGTATGGCAAAACTCCTGGTGGCTGGCTGGCTGCCCACTCTCCTGATCCCAGGATTGTTATGTAGCTGCACCTATTATTCAATGGACAAGGTAGGTGGGGAGGAAGAGGGGGAACCCTCAGAAAGGTTCAGGAGCTGTGCTCTTGTGAGCTCCTGCTGAATCTGAGGCCTGATAATGAACCCCTGAGCCCGCCTCGGTGGGGTAGGGCGGGATATAAATCGAATAAAATAAATAAATAATAAATAAATAATAATAAATAATAATAATAACCTCATATAGCAAGGCAAACTGGTTTTAGATGATTTCTTAGAATACATACATCTGTCTTGCACTGGGCAGGGTGTTGGCTCCTTCCAACTCTGTGATTTTATGATTCATTTGCATACACATATGCTGACATAATTTCACAAGTACATTCAGGGTAAAGAGAAATGTAATATAAAAAGATGTACGTATACTTCAGCTGCATAGCAAGCCTTCCTTCACTACTCAAATAAGGTATGAACACACTAGCCAATGAAAACCTGGTTCAAGCCCTCAGACATGTTCCCCTCCGTGCGTCTCCATTCATTGCCGCCTGTGACTCTTCATCTTCCTGCAGCTGGGGAAGGTTAAACAAAGCACTCCAAAGTTTCCCATTTCAAGCAACTGTACAGAGTGTTTTTAAATTGCAGAGTGACTTTATTAGCATGTACTTTAATAGTTCAGATAAACAATTCAAAAAATACTTAGATTTAAAGCAACCTTCCTACTTTAAACTTCTAAAAATTCAGGGTTTTTTTCTTTTTAAACTCATGAATGAGCATTGACTTGTTCCAGAGCCTAACACAGTTGATTTTCAGAGATGCTTAGCATTTTGAGATCATCTTCAAGGAGGAAAAACAGTTATTCTTGTTATTTTATCATCCAATATCATATAGATATCTTACACATTGTCCTAAATTGTACTACTGATTGCTATTTCACTGTGTACTAAGATGTCCTCCATTTGAAATGCTGCTGAAAGGTGAGAGGCTTCCTAGTTTGAATTAACAACCTCTATTGAGCAAGTATTCTTTTTGTGTGATTTTATTTTTAACCATACGGATTTCTCTGATTTAAATTCCATTACAGACCATGCAGCAGATGAGCGATCACCGCTATGATAAGCTTACAATTCCCGATGACAGTGCAGCGAACTGTGTATATTTAAACATTCCCAGCAAAGGCCATATTTTGTTGCACCGAGCCCCTGAGGAGTATCCAGAAAGTGCAAAGGTATAAGCAACACTAATGAGACATTGTTTCTATAAGGTACCAATCTATTCTACATTTCAGAAGAGATATGAGGGATAGGAGAGAATTTATTATCATCCTGCTATTCAAACACTGACAGCAGTATATAACACTACTGTTATGTACAAATGAGAAAAGGAGAAATCAGATGAAGCCTAGTGATGCGGGAACGTATGTGCAGCTAGCGTTCTAGTTGATGGAGCTTATGCTGTTTGTTGAGGAACCTAAGCTGCTTCATGTAAAGGTCCCTCGGCTGCTGATCTTAAAAAGGCAGTCCCATTCATTTGGCTGTATAGTTACAGCACAGAAAACAGGCATACTTTTTCTAGTTCTTTGCTAGAATTCTGCATTTCTCTAGATCGGGGGATTCACATCATATGCTGGAATACTGGTTGCTGCTGTAGAATTTTCAGTCTTTTGAGCCTGTTCTAGATTGGATGGTGACTTATAATTTTCTCTGTCAAGTCTACTCCACAGCATGTGTGTGTGTGTGTGCCTTTTATCTGAATGTGGAATAATTTTGCTAATTTTCTGCCCATACCAATTTCTAGGGGCATGAAACAAAACAAAACCAAAAAACATCTAATTGGTATTTTTGAGTATATTTTGGCATCCCAAATGTATTTGGGTTTTTTTAGAAAAAAAAATCCCACTCCAAATCCCTGATATATAGATCAGGGTAGATCTGAAAATAGGTTTTCTGTTTGTTGGGTTTCTAGTGCAGTCCAGAAGACAGCCTGCTGTTTAAAGGGACTGCAGAAGATAGCCAGCTTATGCAGTCCTGTTTAAACCAGGCTGCAGGAGAAGCTGTCCCAGCCAGGATCTACATGACTCAAGGAACAATCTTCCCCAGGCATGAAGATCCTGGATCTGGCTCCTTCTGCAGCATGATTTAAGCCAGGCTGTACAAGAAGCCATCCCAGCCAGAATCTGCATGCCCTAGGGAGCTATCTCCCTGAGGCATGCAGATCCTGAGTCTGGCTCCTTCTGCAGCATACTTTAAACATCACTGCAGGAGAAGCTATCCCAACCAGGATCTGCATGCCTTGGGGAGCGATCTCCCTGCAGCACATAGATCCAAGAGCTGGCTGCAGGAGAAGCCATCTCCACCTGGATCTGTGTGCCTCAGGAAGTGATCCCCCAAGGCACACAGATCCTGAGTTTGGATCCTTCTGCAGCATAGTTTAAACCAGGCTGAAAGAGAAGCTGTCCCAGCCAGCATCCATGTGCCTCAGAGAATGATCTCCCCATGACGGCTGCAGATCCTGGATCTGGCTTCTCTTGCGGTGTGGTTTAAACCAGGCTGGAGGAGAAGCCAAGCCAACCTCAGGATTGAGCTGGCTTTTTTTTAATCTGGTATTTTTCTTCTTGAGTCTATTGGACCCCCAACATTTTGGGATTAAAAAAGAATCCCAGATCTGAACACCATACCGGTATTGGGATTCAGGATTTTTTGGAAATACTATTTTTTCCCCACAGATCCAATAGACCTGGACTGAAAAATACCAAATTAAAACAAATTGCACATCCCTGTGTCTGCTAAAGATACTTCCAAAGGCCTCTTTTCAGACTGAAATATATTGTAGGTAGGGGTATATTTGTGTATGCATTCATGCCTGCACATATGGACTTCCAAAATAAGATCACTGGCGAGTTACTAATTAATCTGAGGCAAAAGCAAAATTGTACTAGTGCAATCTATTTTAAAACATTTATTCACATCTATAATTCCTTTTTTTTCTTCTTTTCCTAAATAGGTCTTTGAAAAACTGAAGGACCACATGATGATCCCTATAGCCTGTACAGAGCTAGAAAAAATAGATGGATCACTCACTTGTACTTCTGTCCTTATTAACAAAACTTCAGAATTATGAATTTACAGACTCCCTCCCTTGTAACTGGCAATAATGTACCTGCAAGGTAGATGAATCTGTATCCACTTTTATTGGTTTTCTTGACAATCTACTGTGCCACTGTGCTACTAACCTTTGTTTACAATGGTGCCCCTTTAGATGGTAATTAAAGTGTGCATATGGGTTTGTTTGTTTTTCTGAAGTAAAAGGACTCTGCAGCATGTTTGTCTGGCCTAACAGAAGATCATTATGATGTTTAGTGGTTTATATAATTGATGTGAAACTGATCTAGAAACTAGAAGTGTGGGCCACTTCTAGCATTCCTTTTGATTGACCCAGATCTTAAGACTTTACAGTGGTTAGGTGCATATTAATTTTGTGTATGCAAGTCTCCCTAAGGCCTTATGACCTGCTCTTATAGAAGGTGTAATTTTTCTTGACCATCTTCCACAAACCAGTGTTGAACCCAGCAGGTCTATGCTTACCTGCACCTTTGTGCCTAATATTCCAGGATAATGCAGGTGCTAGGGTCTAATGGTAGAGAGTGCTTAATTTGCTGCTTCTGCTGATGAAGATGATGTCACAGGAAGTTTATAATACTTCTACAAGGGCTTCCTCCATTCCTTTGTGTTGGATGTACCTGTCTTGTATGCCTGGTATTGATGAGCAAGAGCTGCCAACTAAATCTCTTTTTTTCCTTAGTGCAAAACTGTCGCAAGAAGATCTAGATATGAATAGGGGAATATCAGGAAAGGGCTGCTTGCTTCATTCCTCTGTAGCCAGCAATCACCATCCATGGCAAGGGGAAGTATGGTCCCCAGCCAGCTTGGGGAAGGCTTTTGAGTGGGGAAATGTTTGGAAGAAAGGGGCCAAACAGCCTTTACCCATTCCTCTACTCTAAAATATCAGCAAAAAAAAAATAGCCACCCTCCATTTTCCTGCACCTGTGGGAATCCAATCAATTTATAACATGAATGTGAAAGCTACATTAACCAGAAACTCCATTTCCACTGCAGGTGATTTTGTTTCCCTTTCTTTTCCACGTTAGCAACAATCAGATGTTCACGTATATGACATGAGAGAGGTTTTAAGGCAAGCTTAAATTTTGCATAGAAAAACAGTCATGGAATGAGCATGAATGTAACTGACATTGGTCTTTCAGATCTTAGTTAATAAAGCGTGATGTAGGAATCAGCCCTGATTTAAATCCCTGCAGCTTTTCCTTCCTACCTTTTGCCTTTGTTCTGTGTCTCACTTTTTGCCTCATTTTCCTTCTGTTCTTTTCCCCTACCTTCGTCTTTCATAACTTTTTCTTTTGCTCTCTTCCTAACACAGACGTTGTAGGAAACATTTCAAAAGAAAGAAATTCAATAGCATTATGAACCTGTGCTTCTGTGTGGAAGTCTGTGTAGCCTTCTCTGCAGTACCAGCTGCAGTATAAAACTAATGGGTGTTCGTTATCCCATAGTATCATGTTGCTGCTTGTGCACTGGGGTTGCATTTGTAGAGATTCATGAGCAGAATCCTTTGCAAACTGCAGGTGGCATCTGGGGGGAAAAAGCTATTGCAGAGGTGGATTCAAAGGGAATTTATTCTGGTAGTGTTGAATTACAGCACAGTTTAAATCACTTGTAAGTATGTACTAGAGGCTAAGACAGTGACTTATTTGTTTACCTTTTTAACCACTGCAAATCCTTATAACTCATGAATTAATTTTACCCTGGTTGTGTTTTTAAAATAATGAGCATAATAATGCTATGACATTGAGATAATTGGCTTTACAAATATTGACAAATTGTTACACTTTGCTTTTGAGGATATTTGTTTTTGTTTTAAAATTTTATTCAATCAATTTGCATAAGAGCTAATGCTGAACTTCTTTGAAAAGTCTGAGAATCAAAAAAGTGGGAGATTGGGCTAACGTTATTTTTACAGAGGCATAGTCCTCTGAACAAGGAACAGTTATTTTACAGCAGTTGTTGCACCTAGAACAATGGACATATCGGGGTAGGGTTTAATTGTGTGAATTTTTACTATAGAATTCAGTTTAAATGTTTGTTATGGCAAATTCTGCCACACACTTATGGCCTTACTCATATGTTTTCACCACACAAAAGGAAAAAAATCACAATTGTATTCTAATGGCTTCTGTAACGTCATAAAGAATGGAGAGTTTGACTAAAGTTTGGATTGGAACTCTCTGAGGGCTCACATTCAGTCTCACAGCAACTTCCTGCTAAAACCCGTCATTTTCTGGAATTACTTTTGTATAGCAGTTGAGATACAAAATCAGGAAGTTCAAATAGCTAAGCAAATAGGAAGGGAAAGCAAAGTTGAAACTATTCATAAAATTCAAACTATACAAAAATCTAAGAAATCTAAACTGCTGTTCTTAAATGTTTCTAATCAATCTTTTATTCCTTTAATGAGAAGCTGTTCTCTCTCAAGAAATGTAGAAAACACCTTGGTTGCTTGTTGTGTTGAGCCTATTCTACCAGAAACCTTAAAATAAATTTACATGAAATGCATATGGTGAAATAGAGAAAACATATAAAGAAGAGTCAGCACTGATCTTTAATGGAAAGGATTTAATTTGGGAACAAGAACAGTTTCACCATATGGAAGAATAGTGGTAAGAGGTGATAACCATTCAAGAATTTTAGAGAGCTTCATAACAGCCAAAAATGGTTACTTCTTCAAAAAGTCCTCATCTTTTACCATCTGAAGAGCAAAGGAGAAAGGGCAAGAAACCAACACTACCCTCTGACACAAACCCCACAGTACAAAGGAAAGGAGTCCTTCTGATTGGTTGTTGCTATCATTCTTGCCACTACAGAGTGCTAAACCAGCTTCAGGTGATATCTTTAAGATGGAGCCAGTGATTGAACATTCCTGTGAGAGATTCAGTGTTCTTGGCACTTCCTATCATTTCTGTTGTTCTCCTGGTGTTCAGTTGTTAGTACATTTCCAGTGTAGTATGCATATATCTTTCCAAACAAAATCTTGTGGATTATTTATGTCTGCTTTACAATTGTGCATTGTTTTTATGATGCTTTGCATGACTTGTCTTCAGCTGCTGCTAGGAAGTGAAGAACAGGGAAAGCAACTGGGAAAACTATGATATATTGCATGAGAATAGAAACTTTTGTGTCAGGTTATCTGACAGCCAATTTTCTTATCAGAAGCTGTTCCAGGTGACTGAATTGATTCCAGAGCATTTGACTGTTGCAGTGTTACCAGTTTTTCTGATTTTTATCATGCCCATTCTTTATCATGTCCTGAATCAAGAACCATCTCCTTCAACAACAGGACACTGTCATGAATTTGAAAAGTTCATATGCAGAAAAGGAAATACTCCTTGGACTTTCATTCTGTGCCTTCTCCCAATTGGCTTGACAACTTTATCCATTCTCCTTCCCACAGTATGAATATATATGTAAACATAAGGAGTGTATATTCCAGAGTAATTTTCTACAGATCAGTCTCACAGCATAGCAAAGTTTCAGGTTCAGGCTGAAATTAGATGGAAAAACCAGTAACCTTGTGTCTGAAACATCTAGGGTTAGTTAATGTGTGATAAGAACAGAGGAAGAGACACCAGGAGTTGCTGTTTTCTGTGGTCAGATCCATATCTGCCATAGTGTTGTTGGGGGTTTGTTTAGCCTAAAGATCTGAACATTTGCTTAAGCAAGAAATAGTGGCTTCAACTTTTTTTTGGCCTTGACAGACAGGAACAGTTATACCACCTGCAAAATCAAGTGGCAGAACCATTCTTGGAATACATCACTTTAGGTTTTAGAAAGGGATAGCATTTTTGTAGTAGTTCCCTACATCAAATGTTGCTTGTCAAAGAGAAGGGTTCAGCCTAGATGACAATGTGTTTGTTCTGTGTGCGCTGACAAAATGTTTGTTCTGAGTGCAGATAATCTTTTGTGGAATTATTCAAATGAACCATGTTCCAAATGCAACTTGAAGTAGCAGAGTTCATGAAAATATTTACCACTTGATGGTATAAATTGGCCCTGTATCTGTTGCTGGCCCCCTCACACATCCCTGCTCCATGTTAAAATGTGCTGAACAGGGTGAATGAAAAAGTGGCACTACTGTAAGAAAACACTGTGTTCCACTTTTCCCTTGTCATTGTCCATTATGTACCTAGAATATGGTGGCCTGTATTCAACCAGGCAGTTAAGAAAACTTAAGCATCTTTAAGTTTTCTTATGAGAAGGCAGTGATTTCTACCAATTCTCCCCTCCCATTACAGCCTACTGAGCTTCCCTCCCCAATTTTGTTTTGGGAGTGGTCAGTGCAAGTTCAGGAACAGCATAAGTGTGGTCTGCACTAGGAGGAGAGAATCAGTGATAATGCCACCCCCTCTTAAGAAAACTTAAAGTGCCCTGAAGTTTTCTTAATGCAGTTGTATATAGGCTGGTATCTTTTGTTGTGAACTTTGGCAGCAGTCATGTTGGCTTCCCTCTTCCAGGCCTTGCTGCCTGGTTTGTTTTGCATGATTACAGGCTGTGATGCAATATGTGGATTTCGTTGTTGGACAGAACATGACCAGAGTCAACTAAGGTTCCCTTCCTTGTGCCAATGAGAAGTCTGTATACATGTTGTACCTTAGTCTGCTACCCTTGGCATTTTTCCAGTCCCACCCACACCACAAACTATACACTCAGTTAAATCTTTCACAGATGCAGCATTATAGAATTATAGCGTGGATTTTAAAGGACACATGCAACACAACAATCCTCTTGAGATGGGCTTGTAACTCATATAGAACACCATGTTCAGTTTGGTACAGAGTGGTCAAATTTACTCCCTCTCTTCCTTTCCCCTTATTTACAAAAAAAACTGCCTTTGGGTACACTGTAGCCACTTGAAATTATTCTGAGTAACAGTCAAAAAGTCCTCAGGAGTTGGTACATATCTCCAAAGAATAAGAGAGTCTGTTTTGAAAGTAGTTTTCATCTCTTAGTAGCTGTGAACAAAATATCAGGGACCTTGTATGAACTCCCAGAAAGCCTGCTAGTGGATGTTTGATGATGTAACTTGTATAAAGACACATGTGCATCATGTGCATTGTGTTTCTCTTCAGAACACAAAATAATGACTACTAAATCACCACAGTGTTAGACTCTTACCTTTGCAATACTCTTATTACAATATAGAATACTGTTACCCACTTTTTATGTTTGTGTGTGCCAAAATGTTTCTGCATTCCATAGTTGGTTAACACAGGGGGAAAAGTTGTTATGGGTTTTCTTTTCTTTTTTTGTTTTGTCTTTTGCAGTCTCAGTACTTCATGTACACCCAACACTATGAAATAAATCATCAGATGTACTTGAATTGTGTTTGGTTTCTTTAAAAAAAATGTGTCATAGTACATGAATCTTCTTCATCTGAATTTTCACAAACATTGCACTTTTCCTGTTCAGAGTTACACCCTTCTAAACCTGTTGAAGTCAATCAGTTTTACTAACCTTATATTGCCTTTAAAAACACTGTAATTGTATAGTTACATTAATTTTAATAACATGCATGAAGCGGTTTGGCCTAACAGTGTGCAGAAAACACTTTCCAAACTCATCCGTTACCTAAAGAAACCATGAATGCTTATTCATTTGTTATTGTTGGCTTTAAAACCACTTTCCTGGTGCAGACTGCTAATACCCCAGGGTTGCTGTTGTTGCCATTCAGAGGAAATTTGCAGGAACCCTGCACAAAAAATAATGGTGAGGAAAGGAGTTACTTGCTTTGGGAAAATGCCTTCTGCGGATGCAGGGAGAATGGATACCCCCTGCTCCAGATTCACAGCCCCAGTTTTTATTGACTCTTCCACTTTTCTTTTAGCAATTAAATAACAACAGAAGATTTAATCACAACTTTTTGCCACCTTTTCCAGCTGTGCCCTGTGATAGTGATGAGCCCTGATATACCCTGTAGCCTTAAAAAAATACTTTTGTGGGTAAATTCACTTCATCCTGTCAGCAAACATCACTGGAGCAGCATCTGAGCACTCCAGATGGGGCTGAGGAAGGGGGAGTTGAGAAGGACAGAGAACTGGCACTTGTTTTGGGAAAAGCAATCCTGAGTTCTCTATGACCTTTTTCAAACTGCCTTTGTATTCCATTTTAGTAACTGGTTGCTTATGAGTTTTTTCTGTCATTTCAGACAGACCCATTTTAGACAGTTACCGGCTGCTAGCGGAATTTATTTACCTGTTCATACAATCCCAAGTGCATTGTTAGCAAAGCGTGGTTGAGCCACTTTTGAGAGAAACTGCTTTTTTTTCATTTTTAACCCCTTCATTGCACTTCTGAATTGCTGTGGACTCAGAGGTGTCCAACGGTAGCTCTCCAGATGTTTTTTTGCCTACAACTCCCATCAGCCGCCGCCATTGGTCATGCTGGCAGGGACTGATGGGAGTTGTAGGCAAAAAACATCTGGAGAGCTACCGTTGGCCACCCTTGGCTGTGGTGATTCAGCATGGCTGTGGTACTAGACATTCTAAAGTGGGTACTGAAGTGCAAACGCACTGAGTCAATGCATCTCTATGGTGCTGATATAGAGCTTCAGTGCTATAGCACTCACCTTTAGAATGTTAAAAAAGTCTGAGGAAGATCACGCAGCACTGTTTGAAATCCCTTAGCAACCAGGTTGAAATGACCATAAGGCTTCAGAGACAACTCATTAATGGAAGGAAATTAACTGTATGAAACCCCTATCTTTGTATTGCTTTACTTGAAATCAGACCAACAATGAATAACATCTGGTTTAGAATGGTCATTTGAAAAGGGGATATAATATACAAACTTGTGAAGATCAATTTTTCAGTGCTTGCACATGAGTTCATGTGATCTCTTTTGACTGGATGTCATTTTGTATTGTAATGAAACTTATTCCTCAGTAAACATGCACTAGATTGCAGTCTTAAAGCAACAGTAAAGCTTTAATGTTAATAATTATTGATGAATTTAGAGCCATTTTCCTGGGTGCAGATCATACATATCACAGAACTGTTTGCCCTATGGGAAATGGTACCCATAAAAAGAGAGGCTGTTCCAGAACATCAACAAGGAATTTCTCACAGCAGTATACTGCCATCTAGTGACAGCCATTGGCCTGGAGAATTATTAATAATTCTCTATCATATATTAATATGTATTGTAAAAGTTTATGTATAGCCATTTCCATGGCCTTTTGCCTAGGCTTCCTCAGAATTCTCAGAAGTAAAATGAACCAACTAGAAAAATAGATATATTGCTTGTAAGCAGGGCTTTTTTGAGCAGGAACGCACAGGAATGCAATTCCAACTGACTCGGTGTCAGGTGTGGCCCTATATGCAAATGAGTTCCTGCTGGACTTTTTCTAAAAAGAAGCCCTGCTTGTAAGTTTGATTGCTGGCCAATTTGGCATGCATTTGAGTGGGTTATTTTGTTATTGAATGCCTTACATTGTTAGCGGGTGGTACAGAAGGAAACACATTTTGTCTTTGAAATGAGTAATAGCTGGTATCATACATGGATACAATTGATAGGTTGCAGAAGAATATGGGCAGGCAGAATCACTTTATCAATGGCAGCTTGTGCCAGTATGAAATTAGAGAAATGTAATGTCTGCATCATATGCCACTACAGCTGACATGGAATAGAATTGTGCTGTAATTTTTTACAGTAGAGACTTGCTGAGAAGTTTAAAAAAATATACTGTACATGTCCTGAAGGAATTCCTTTTTCTTGTCATTATGAAGCACAATTCATAAAAATAAGCATCATTCAGTCCAAGGAATATAAAAACAAATCATTAAGTGCATACCATTTTCCCTGAACCTCCTACACCCAAAAATGCATCTATTGCTTTGTCAGAGAGTTCCAGCTAGCAGTTCCAAGTGTCTTAAGTGCTAATTTACTCTTGCCCTAGTTCAGACAAATCTATGTCCTTTGATGTCTACATTGGATTAATTTCTGCAGCCATTCATCTTCAAAGGAGAGTGTTGGTTTCATGATAGAATTCTGAGGAAATGATATTATTATGGAGGGAAGGGACTGCAGTCAAGAAAGCTTTACAAAGCATAGAATGGCACAAGGGCAAAATAACTGATACCTGTAACCCTAGGGGTCTAATACCACAGCCATGCTATGAAAACCTGAACTACGTGAATGAGAAAATCTAACATCATATGATCTTTTATCCTGACTTTCTCTCTGGGGAGCTGGGGGGGGGGGGGTGTAAAGAAATGTTTGTAGCATGCACTTGCACACACATCCATTACACACTCATTTATCTTTTGTGAGACCGTATGAGTTTGCTCATCGCTATGGTATTGGAAAGCAATGTTTACCTCCTCCAGATCATTCCCCAGAAACTTTGGGTTGGCTACCTTTCCTAGCCTGCTTTGCTTTCATATGTTAATTATCTGGAACAATTTACTCAATACCTGTCTTCTGCTTCTAGCATATACTGTGGTCTAGATCAGTGGTTCTCAGCCTTTGTATTTGATGTCCCACCAATCACTGTATCCAAGAACCTGCATCCCATCATGACAGAAACAAAAGTTCACTTTTTCCACAAGGGACATTTATATGCTTATAGTCATTCTGTTAAATCATTCTATAGTCAAAGCGATGGTATTCCCAGTAGTAATGAATGGCTGTGAGAGTTGGACCATAAAGAAGGCTGAGTGCAGAAAAATAGATGCTTTTGAGCTGTGGTGCTGGAGAAGAATCTTGAGAGTCCCTTGGACTGCAAGAAGATCAAATCAGTCAGTCCTAAGGGAAATCAACCCAGACTGTTCCCTGGAAAATCAGATGTTGAAGCTCAAATACTTTGGCCACCAAATGAGAAGCACTCACTGAAAAAGATCCTGATGGTGGGAAAGACAGAAGGCAAAAGAAGAAGGGGATGGCAAAAGATGAGATGGCTGGACAGTGTTACTGATGTAACAAACACGAATTTGAGCAGACTTTGGAGGATGGTGGAAGACAGGAGGGCCTGGCGTGACTTTGTCCATGGAGTTGCAAAGAGTCGGACTTCACTGTGTGACTGAACAACAACAAAAGTCATTCTGTTATATTAATCATTTACAGTAAGTTTTAAAGGCATAAAAAATTACAGAAGCACAAAGGATAATCCCTGGCAGGCAAGACTGGCAGGCAGGGGGAACAAGAGATTAAGAAACTATAGAATGTCCAAGGTCACTACTAGCATGCTGAAGGGTGGCAGATAGATAATTGGTAGCAGGTAGCATTGGTGAGAGATGACATACCACATCTGCAGGTGGATCTGAAGAGTGAGACAGAGCAAATTCTTAGTGATTCTTAGTAACTGATATAAAAATCCTGCATCGTACCTAGACTGCCTTTGTGTCCCACTGGGGTCCTACATGAACCACCAGTTTAGAATAACTGTTCAATCAATCAATTTATTTGGCCAATGACCAGTACAAGTTAGAAGAACTATTCAATAAAACATTTAAGAATAAAATTGGTCTAAAAATAACAAATATCTCCAAGATTTAACATTTAAAGTTCATACATAAAGACATAAGATCTACACTGCTTAGATATCTCTAAAATTTAGAATCTATGCATAAAATTTCACGTTGAATTCTACAGACTGAAAAAAAACTGGTCAAGATTATACAGGAGGCTGAATAATTGGATTGGAACTGAGGATTGGGTGTGGTACATTCTAATCAGGGGAAAAGGCAGGATGTGTAGAAAATGTTGGCTTTTATTTCCCTAAGGACACAACAAATATTAACTATAATACTTTTAGAACCAAAATCATTTTAGCACTGGCATCTGATAACTGTCAACTCTGCAATGTCAATTTTTCTGAGAATGTCACATGGTTCAGTCTTAAAAGAGCAGTAGCAAATAAACAAATATAAAACTTACATAAATTACTAACATAAATTACATAACTTACTAACAATAACAAATTCATCAACATGGTATAGTTACTCAGAGTTATTTTTCATTTTAATGTCATTTCAGTTCTAGTAATGGGTTGGATGCTCTGGGCCCGATCTCATCAGAGCTTGGAAGCTAAGAAGGGCTCGCCATGGCTAGTATTTGGATGGGAGATTTCCATGGAACACCAGGGTCACAACGCAGAGGCAGGCAATGGCAAACCACCTCTGAACATTTCTTGCCTTGAAAACCTTACAGTCAGCTGTGTCTCAGCAACAACAACAAAAAAAGGATGGATATCACTAAACAAACTGAACATAGAGTTTGTTGGAATGAACCACACAACACGCGTGTTGAGGAGAAAATGCGTCTGCCTTGCCTCTCTGAGCAAGGGTTTATCTCTGCATCAGTTGCGCCAGAAATAAACCAGCTTACCGCATCAAACAGACAAAAGCACTAACCGGAAGACATACCCCTCCTTTACCATGAGGTCGTGTCTGCCTAGTCTACAGAAACTAATACCAGCTCAGCAGTTGTCAAGAATACATGTGTCAGCAAAAGGAAGCATGAATACAAGTGTAAGATGTCTGCGCCCTTTTAGCCTTTCAGACACAACGTGGGCGGCTCAGGCTGATATGCCAAATGTGTGATCCACCCACATTTCTGTCTTCAGGCTTTGTGGGATCTGGGGGCTCAAGCGCATGAGCCCCACATTCCACTCTTTTCTTTTTTATATGGCTGCTTGCAAAGGGCAGCAAAATAACAATTTGATCTTGACATTCCCAGAAAGGAATGAAACAACATTACAATGAATTAATTAAAAAGGTGTACTAATAAAGATGGGGTAATAGATAAGCCACAGATGGGAAACAAACAATGATGGATTTATGCATTCACACTGGCACATCTTAGTATTTAATTTTTGTCCATCCAGAAAAGATGCATGTATAGGGGGAGAAGGGTTATTCAGAGGCATACTTTTGGCTAGGCAGGCCAGCCTTCCACTACAGAGCTGTTTAAGTCTCCATCATGGGGCTGGGTATGCAGGCTATCTGAGAGGGCCCACCATGTCTTTTGAGGCTAGGCTACCCCCTCTAGCGTGAGATGGCCCACCAGGTCTCTTTTGAAACTAGGCTACCCTCTTTATACAATAGCACCCTGGTATCAGTTCTCCCCCTTCCTGCACTGTACCATTCCTGGAGAGTGTAGGCCAAATTGCATGATGTGCTCTCATTTAGGTTTCAAACAACCAGGGTTAAAACACAGTTGAGACAAGAGGGGGATGGGAATGTCAATTACCAAAAAGTAAGCTCTTCATGCATGAGGGAAAGCTATGTGTCTTGAGATTGAAAATGTTTTATTAATAAACATTACTAGCTATGTTGCAAAAATATAAGATGAATATCTTAACTTCTAAACACATAAGCAATACTGAGGGACATATGCAAGTGACGTTATAAACTGAATCAATTCATGTGCCTTTATGGCAAGCAACATATTGCAGCCTAGGTGATCAAGAGACATACATTCAGACACAGGTGAGAGCATGGCCAGAAATGGGCAGTCCATACTGCTTATTATTACAATATAAAAACCATTTCACTGTTCATTTCTTGTTCCCCTCCTCCCTTAGTCTAACAAAAGGTCTTCTTTCTTGAGTTCATGGAGAGTTTGTGTGCTTTATGCATGACAATCTTTTCACAGGGAAATGTGTTTCTATTGCAGCCAAAAGGAATTCTTTTTATTTGGAGGTACAACTTGGAAGTGGCCGTGGAGCTGCTGTTGTGATGAGCTGGAGCAACCAGCCTTTCGCTAGGCAGAGGAATTTCCCTGGAAATAAGTTTTCTCCATAACTCAGTTTGGATGGGGTTTTGGGGGAGGCCTTCCTTCCAACATCAATGAGGCATGTCCAGGCAATTTCAGGACCCCTGGGTAGATATGGAAGAGCCTGGAAAACATACTTGGAGAAACAAACAAACAAAATAACAATAGATTTCTTTTCTTTTCTTTTCTTTTAAAGCTTTTCTTGGCTGTCCACAAATTGCCATAACTAAATTACGACACTTGTTTTGGACTGGATACTTTCTTCTCCTCACATGAAGTTTTAGTTTGACAATGCCTCTGCCCTTCCAATGTAAAACGGCAAATTTTATACACCATACATTATGCAGAATACAAATTCACAATATAAACCTATGCATCACTTCTCATGATTCAGGCTAGTGTACATCCATATAAAAAGCATGCACCTAGAGATTTCTGAGAGGCTTTTTACTTTGTTGCAACAGATATGAATTTAAAAAAGAGAAAACATGAAATTGTGCACAAGATTGGAGCTCTAAAAAAAGATTACCAAAGTTGAAATTACCCCTGGATTATAAAAATGGTTACAAAAAAGGAAGAAAAATTTTTTGCTATAGCTTTTGAACATATGACGTTGTCAAAAATAAGAAAAACTTCAAAAACAAACAAAACAAAACTGAGGCCTCAATAGAACAATGCCAGCTTTTAACATACATGTATATGAGGGATCAGACTCAAAACGATTAGAGAATTGGATCAGAGAATTTAAACTATTGGAAATCAGTGGGGTGATCAAGTTCCACTGAACCCCATTTTTCTCTGTGCCAGCTCATCCCAATCTGTTCTGTGGGTCTCACATAGGTGTGAGAGTGGGTTTCAACAAACTTTAACAATAAAATCCTAAAAACAAATAATAATCCTTAAATAAACAATTCTTAACAGACATACCAGCAGTTCTTAAAACTACCATAATGAACATGCATTTAAACTTGACTTGCAGGCCCAGATTTCCTGCACAGGATATTGAAAGAAAAGATGAGCAGACTTAATGAACAATGAAAAAATCCTAGAAATCAAATTATGGTTAATACCTGGTCAAAAACGCAAAACAATTCTTAAATCTATTTATAATAAGCATGCAATATATATATAAACTTAGGAGAAAACCTAGTAAGGAGCTAGCACAGCCAAGAAGATGTGTGGGGCAGTGCAAAGATAGAATTTAGAACTGATGCATAAAGCAGGGCGCTAAAACATGCACCTTGATGAAGAATGGTTGAAATAATGGAAAGGCTGAAACTTAAAACAAGCAAATGGAAATGTGTTATCCAGTAGCAAGCCTGGCCAGGACTGTAGACTGGATTGAAACACAAAATCAAGCAGAACTGGAGTCCTACCATGATAAGAACATGAAGTATAGAAAGGATTTTCTAAAGAAAACACTCAGAAAAGGTCAAACTCTAACAAGATACTATAGAGGCATAAAATAAAATAGATAAGCATGTAGATGCCTCTTTCCACAGGTAAGAGGTTCACCAAATAGCTAAATAGGAAGATTGATATGTACCGTTCATAGATGGAAATAACTATAAATGACATTAAGAGAGCAAATGAAGATTTACATTTGAGGAATGCAGAACATTATTAAAGTCTAGATTTCTAATGAAGACCAAGAGTTTTCAGAAATTCTGCCTAGTGAATCACCAACAGATCTAGAAAAGGTATTTCTATGAGAAACGTGACACTGAGAGTAATTGGGTCACTGATAAGACAAGGTATTAGTTTTTCAAGACTTAAAAGAAAATGCACAGTGAGAGGGTAGTTTTATCTAAGGAAGGGTACAGATGTTCTTCTATAACATATGCTATAACTTCAAATGAAAAGAGGTCTTGTAGGAACCAAAATTTGTGAGGTAGAATTTTAAAACACTGTTCTTTTCAGAAAATAAAAATTCAGAGGCAACAACAAAAAGAATTTTCAAATTTAAATGAATAAAAATTGTGAACCAATTCAAAATAAGATGAAAAATTGTGATAAATGTAAAACTAATAGCCTTAACAGGAGACAAAATACATAAATACAAACAATAGCGACTAGTCATGGATTTCATTGTGAGTTGCAAAAATAGCAGCCACCAAATTTTCTGGAGAAGGCTCCTGCCCAGCCTCTCCCAGCATTTGAGGCTGAGATTGAAATTGAGAATCAGATTTGGGAGACCCTGATGCCATGCCATCTTTAGCTGGGCAAACACAACGTGCCAGAACCCACAAAAGACCTGCAAGAGAAAACAAAGCAGCATGCCTGCACCCCCAGGTAAGGGGGAAACTGGACCATGCCAAGTTAATAAGACTAAATTCAATTTGAACCTATATTTGGATAAGAACCTCTATTTTCACTCCTTTTAATTAAGAACATAAGAGAAGCCATGTTGGATCAGGCCAATGGCCCATCCAGTCCAACACTCTGTATCACACTGTGGCCAATAATTTATTTATATATATATATATATATATATATATATATATATATATATATATATACACACACACACACACACACACACTGTGGCTAATAGCCACTGATGGACCTCTGCTCCATATTTTTATCTAACCCCCTCTTGAAGCTGGCTATGCCTGTAGCCTCCACCACCTCCTGTGGCAGTGAATTCCACATGTTAATCACCCTTTGGGTGAAGAAGTACCTCCTTTTATCTGTTCTAACCCGATTGCTCAGCAATTTCATTGAATGCCCACAAGTTCTTGTATTGTGAGAAAAGGAGAAAAGTACTTCTTTCTCTACCTTCTCCATCCCATGCATAATCTTGTAAACCTCTATCATGTCACCCCGCAGTCAACGTTTCCCCAAGCTAAAGAGCCCCAAGCGTTTTAACCTTTCTTCATAGGGAAAGTGTTCCAAGCCTGTAATCATTCTAGTTGCCCTTTTCTGCGCCTTTTCCAATGCTATAATATCCTTTTTGAGGTGGGGTGACCAGAATTGCACCCAGTATTCCAAATGAGACCGCACCATCGATTTATACAGGGGCATTATGATACTGGCTGATTTGTTTTCAATTCCCTTCCTAATAATACCCAGCATGCCATTGGCCTTTTTTATTGCAATCGCACACTGTCTTGACATTTTCAGTGAGTTATCTACCATGACCCCAAGATCTCTCTCTTGGTAAGTCTCTGCCAGTTCACACCCCATCAATTTGTATTTGTAGCTGGGATTCTTGGCCCCAATGTGCATTACTTTGCACTTGGCCACATTGAACCTCATCTGCCACGTTGACGCCCACTCACCCAGCCTCAACAGATCCCTTTGGAGTTCCTCACAATCCTCTCTGGTTCTTACCACCCTGAACAATTTAGTGTCATCCGCAAACTTGTTTTTTAAGAGTGGTTTTCAATGTCTGATTAGCATGTTCCACAATAGCTTGACCTGTGGAATTACATGAAATGCCATGCTGGAATTAAATGTTCCATTGTGTACAAAAATCAACAAATTCGAAAAAACAGGTAAAGCAAAATGGAATTCAGCAAAAGAAATACAAAAAGATAGATAAAGGTAATTATTCAGTTTTTCCTTTTCAAATTGAGTCAGTCTTGCCCCACACAAAAAGGTGGCTTGCAGGGCTGTTTTTTTCTTCATTGCACAAGCCTGTTATTTGTACTTGGCTCGCCTTGCAGGGCTGGTGTGCAAGTTCAGAGCAGAGTTGTTAGCAATGAGGAAAAAAATGGGTAAGTGTGCCAGTTGCTTTTTGGTTCCTACTAAGCATTCAATGAAATTGTTAAGCAGTCAGGTTAAAATAGATAAAAGGAAGTACTTCTTCACCCGAAGGGTGATTAACATGTGGAATTCACTGCTACAAGAAGTGGTGGCAGCTACAAGCATAGCCAGTCCCAAGAGGGCAGATAAAAATATAGAGCAGAGGTCCATTAGTTGCTATTAGCCACAGTATACATATGCATATATATGTGCATGTGTGTATGCATAAAAAAAATTGGATTCATATTCCGTCCTCCACTCAAGAGTCTCAGAGCAGCTCACAATTTCCTCTATCTCCCTCTCCCACAACAGACGTGGGAGAGGGAGATAGGGCTGAGAGAACTCTCACAGCAGTCGCACTTTCAAGGGCAACCTCTGCAAGAGCTATGGCTGACCCAAAGCTGTTCCAGCAGTTGCAAATGGAGGAGTGGGGAATCAAACCTGGGATTATTAGCCCAATGTGAACACAAGAGAACAATTTTGCTAAGTCTAGTCAAAAGCAACAAGAACGGTTTGTCTAGTGTTTTGGCGTTTAGGTAACCGAAAGAAAGAAAAAATAGGGAAGTGACATCTTTTAAAGTCTTGTCAGCAAATGCATTGCCCCGAGCAATCACACCAGGAGGATTAAAATGACTTTAAATAGTGAGCAATGAGAAAAATAACAACAAGAAATTAAAACCTGCAAGATTAAAAATGTAGCCAATAAAATCAAGGTCAATTTGGAGAGATACATGCATAAAACATGAAATTGATGAATCAAATTAAGTGCATATAAGGTATCAACTTTTAAGTTGAAAGCCTGTGTGAATAGTAACAATTTCAGCCTGCTGCACTGAGCATTGCCACAAAGTAAAGTGCTTCCTTTACACTTCCCCCCAGCAAACTGGGTACTCATTTGACCAACCTCAGAAAAATGGAAGGCTGAGTAACCTTGAGGCAGCTACCTGAATCCAGCTTCCACCAGGATCAAACTCAGGCCGTAAGCAGAGCTCCAGACTGCAGTACTGCAGCTTTAGCACTCTGCACCATGGGGCTCTTTTTGAATCCAAATTAGCATTTTCCTTGGCCAATTTTATCATCAATTTTACTGCTGCATCAGGATTATCAACCTGTCTTCTGATTCCTGCCTGAAGACAACTGATAAACACTAAACAGGGCTCTTGTGGCTTTTGACAGACAGTTGCAAAACTATGGGCTGGTTTCCCTATGACCATATCTCTGATAGTCTTTACCGATAAAAGGTCAGGCAACTCTTCCCCTGTCAAATGTACAGGGCAAATAGACAACATTTCTGTCAATTCTGGGACGTCTTCCAATTTAGCCTGATCAAGTTCCTTCTCCAAAACTTCACAGACCATGCGTCCCGGGACGTTAGATGGTGGGCCCACGAGTGGATCTGTTGGTGGAGGAGGGGGAAAAGGAGGAGGAAGAAGAGGGGGGCAGGAGGCACTAGTTGAACACCAGTGCTTTTTAGGGAACAATCTTTGGAGAGCTGGCTTGGGTTAGAAACGGGCATAAATTTCTCTACTGTATACCTGCATTTATGCCAGACTTGCAGAAGTTCAATAGAAGCTCGGGGCTCTGTGTGAAAGGTCTTCCCTATCTTCTCCCAGACCCGAAGTTTAAAGGAACCTCCCTTCGGATACCAGGAGCATTGCTTACTGATCTCTTGTAACAGAATCTTAAGTTGGCCAGAAGTCACAGACCCGCCGGAATTTTGGATCAAAAACTTTAACTCACCTAAATGTTTTTATTCAGCCTGAGAGAACTTTCCACCCATACTTACCAAATGAAAGGGGTCATCTGAGAACGACGAAGAGTGCACTCAAGGGGCCTTTGCCAGGCATTTCATAAGTAGGAGCTGAGCTGCTGGGCTGTGTCAGGTGATACCTGAAAGCAGGAGCTCTCCCTTGTCCCGGGAGCTGAGCTGTCCTTGCTTCGGTGAGCTGTACCTGCTTCGGTGCGCCACTTGTTGGAATGAACCACACAACACGCGTGTTGAGGAGAAAATGCTTCTGCCTTGCCTCTCTGAGCAAGGGTTTATTTATCTCTGCATCAGTTGTGCCAGAAATAAACCAGCTTACAGCATCGAACAGACAAAAGCACTAACCGGAAGACATACCCCCCTTTACCATGAGGTCGTGTCTGCCTAGTCTACAGAAACTAATACCAGCTCAGCAGTTGTCAAGAATACATGTGTCAGCAAAAGGAAGCGTGAATATGAGTGTAAGATGTCTGTGCCCTTTTAGCCTTTCAGACACAATGTGGGCGGCTCAGGCTGATATGCCAAATGCATGATCCACCCACATTTCTGTCTTCAGACTTTGTGGGGTCTGGGGGCTCAAGCGCGTGAGCCCCACAAGAGTTACTGTGGTTGCCCTGTGATCTGGATTGCTATTACTACAGAGAATCACATTGTCAATGAAGAAATTTAGGGGTAAAAATACACTCTTGGATTCCAGTGTCACAAAAGCATATATGAAAAGTGCCAGAGCATACCAAAGCTATGGAACATGGTCCTTCACTGACATGGTAGAGTAGGGATTTGAACCTGTGTCTCCCAGAGCCCATTCAAAAGCTCTAACCACTAGCAACACTGACTTTCCAGCATTTAAAGAGTTAGATTCAAGTCCAGTAGCACCTAAAAGATGCAACAAAATTTCCAGGATATAGGTTTTCAGGAGTCAACTCACCCTCAAGTTGCATTTGACTAGCAAAAGCTTATAACCTGGAAATCGTTTTTGTTTAAGGTGCTACTGCATACCAACATGGCTACTCACCATGAAGCATACTCAGTGACTCTGGGTTAGTCAGTCTCACACACAGCCTAGCCCATTTCACTGGGTTGTTGCTCAGCCTTCTATGTTTTGCAATCAGCCATTACACTTTTAAAAGATCTACAGATCGGAAATGTACATAGGACTCAAAAAACATCCTAACTTAGAGCTCATGCTTTCAACAATGAGATTAAGAGAAGAATTTGATTTCTAAAAAGAATAATGAACAGTGTGCTGTACTCAGAGCATACTAATGAATGTTTGTCAGGTATTGTGCATTTTGTGGCCCTTTTAGAATCTTCAGATTTCTCTGTACCAGCGACCTCCACAGTGGGACAGATGTAGAACAGACTAACAAGCTGGACATGCCCCAAAGTACTGGTGTCTGTGGGCAAAACATATAAGAGGGCAGCAATTTCGAACTAAAAAATTACTGGAAGGGAACAGTAAAGTAGCCTGTCTCCATCTTTTCTCCATGCGCACTAGCTACTTTGGGTTAAAACTAAATCCAGAGAAGATAATTTATTATATTTATACTTTTTCTTTCTATAGCCAAGGCAACTCCATCCCAACACTCTGCAATTTGCCCTATGAGTATCCTTTATCAATACCTTTCACAGTGCCAAAATTGCTGTCTTAGTTGACTTCAAAAATCCTTTTAATGGATGCAATATACTGGGTTTGGAGATGTTCAACCATAACCATGCTTTATTCAAAGAACAACTAACAAGGCAACATGGCGGATCCAGGTCCCTGCTTATATGCATTTCCTGGAGCAAGCCCGCCCCCCCCCCCAGGTCCAGTTCAATCCTGGTGGTTAGGAATTTGCGCTGTAGTCGCCCATTGGCTTCTAGGTACAGTCCCGTCTGTCAGGTGACCTGCAGTTTCCCGTGGTTCTTCCAAGCATGTGAAGCTGTGTGGAGCTGTAAATTCAGCGCATCAAATGCAATACACAACAATGGAATATAGTGCATTTGTGGATGGGGGACAGGGAAACGGGGGGCAGTTTTCAGTAAATCTACAATTTTCAGATGTAAGAGGAAGAAGAAACAGACATTCCTGTGTGAAACTGACTATAAAAAGGAGAGGGTAGCTTGGATAGGAATCGCTTGGAGACTGGGTTCTATGATGATGGAATGCTTAAACAATGCTCTTTCTAGGTCATGATCCATTGCCTTCAGAGGGCACACACTGCCACTCTCCATGCATAGGCTTAGACTGGAATAATCATATGTTCACATGAAGGTGGTAGATCACAGCTGCCTTGCTCTAGCATTAAAAATACATTGGTACTATTCCTGTCAATCTTCAAATCTGTTCTGTCATTGACTTGTTTTATGTGTTGAATGCAAACCAAAATTTAAAAAAAAATGTTTTATGAAGCTTCCAAAAGATCCTCAGATTTGACATTGATAAGTCTTCCAAGGACAAGCAATCCAGACAGCATTTAAAAAACTCTCCCTCTTTTCTTTCAGTGTCTGAACTTGTTTCAAAAATTATCAGCAGGAGAATCTGTTTTGTGCTTTTTTTGAGATCACAACAGAAGAAAAAACAGTTTTGTACATATGTTGTGCATCCTTAAACATGTTACAGATCATTTTAATTTCTGTACAGCTTTATCTGATATTAAAAACACAAGAGGAGGACCCATGAGGATTTGTGGTTGAAGAAAACTCCTATTCCCCCCCAATTGCTCCCTGCTTCCTTACTCTTGCCCTGGCTCCCCTTGCCATTCATCTCCCCTAATTTGCACTGGCTTTGCTTCCTCACCCACTCCCAGTCACCCTCCCACCCAATTATTCATTCTGCCCATACCATTGCCAAACTGCCCATCTGTTTTTTCCTCCTCTTGGCTGCTCCCCACTCACTCCTTGCAGCTCTGGCAACCAAAAATTCCACCTGAAGTTCTTTTTATGACATCTGCACATGCTCAGAATGTCTATTGTAGTTGGAAGGTTAGTCTCCATATTTATTGCTATCCTTGTGTCCTCCTTCACTTTGCAGAAACATAAACCTTTGAGGCATGTATTTTAGATTACATACTACATATATGCTGTATATCTATCTATATGAAACTTTAGAGACTCCTTTTATATTTGTACAGGGGACTGCTGATGTAATACAAGCAATAAATAGAAATGTAATAACATTTCTACACAATGTGATTAAACGAAGCAATTTTAAGCAATTTTTTCTCCTACTGATTGAGCATATAAATCAAACATCCTACTGGAATCCTAATCAGGGCTTTTTTGAGCAGGAATGTACAGGAACACAGTTCTGGCTGGCTTGACATCAGGGAGTATGGTCCAATATGCAAATGAGTTCCTGTTGGGCTTTTTCTACAAAAAAAGTTCTCCTCCTAATGCAGAATATAAATGCCTGCTTAACAATCAAAAGAGTTTTTCTTTGGTGGCTCATATTTAGGTATTTAATCTCTTAAGGTCTTACAGTGGCCATTTCTATTGCACCTAAAGACAATCCTGGGAAATTAAATGAGAAAAGGTGTCTTGAAGTTTGAAACAGCAGAGACCTCTGGTGGACACACAACAATTTGCAATGGACCAAATCTGCCTCAAGAGTTGATCACATCAGCAACATGTTTTCCTTAATTAGGTGCAAAAGTTCTACAAACATTCAAAATATTTGTGGAACCACCAGCCTAAGAGAAAGCTAAGAATTATTTATCCAGAATTAAAACAGGAGCCTCAGAACTCCATTGTTTACTGATGCCACCCTATTATTAAGAATGTGAGTGCAGCTGTGCTGGATCAGATCAAAGGTCTATCAAGTCCAGCATCCTTGCCTTATGTAGAAGCCAACCAGATATGCAGGAAGGCCTATGAATGGTGTGAAGATAAAGCTTCCCTATATTCTTGCTCCCCAGTGCTGGTATTCAGATGGCCATTGCATCTGAAGACAGATATTTCATTTAGTCATCATAGCTAGAAGTCACTGATGGATGTATCCTCCATGAATTTCTCTGATCTGCTTTCAAAGCCAACAAATCTTGTTGCCATCTGTACCAATCACTCCTTGGGTTAAATACTTTACCCCAAACTCATCACCAAGTCACATATCTCCATCACCAAGAAATGAGAGCCAACACAGGAGATGGGAATGGGGTAAAGCTGTGGAGGGAGACAATGGGAGAGAAAATGCCAGCTGAAGGGGGAAAGGAAGGCTAAGAAACAGGGGCTTGCAGGAATGGAGAGCAGGCAGAAGCCAGGTGAGACAGGGTCTGGGGCAGGGCTGGGCAAAGGACTTTGGGCCATCGTGTCAATGTCCATGGACTGAGCCACAGACATATGGATTCACTGCTCTATGGCAAAGCAATGGTGCAAAAACATGGATCCAGGATACAAATCCTCTTTCACTTTCATGATTTTTTCATGGAATATTCTAATATAGACCATAAAATCACAGATGACATCAACATTAATGGAGTGCATCTCCTGCCTCCTCCCAAAGTGATATCATGGCATGAAACATGCATGTTTACCAGTTTTACATAAAGTTCCTGGAAAATCAGTCAAATCACAGATTGTATTCATTTCCAGATTCTACGAAACATTTTTAAAATCCATAATATTGTGATATCACCATACCACAGAAACTTTTAGAAAAACTGTTAGTTCTCAATTTCTATACAGAATGTACCAAAATGCAAATGAGCAATCCATTTAACAGTCATAAAGATCCAAGTAACTGAGACAGTATTTGCACCATGGAAGTGCCACAAAACTAGGCTTTGTGTCCTTTGTGATTCATGCTATGGGCATGAAGGTGATATGTGGTTTCCTAATGAGTTTTGGATAAGTCCACATAGAATTCTTGAGGATCCATGAGGGTCTAGTGCTTTGGATCTACACATTTTTGAGGCATGGTGGTGCCATGAGAAGGTGGACCCATACTTTTTGCAGTGCGGTAGATTGCCATGGATGTCATATGTTAGGGCTACCATATCATGAAAAGTGAAAAAGAGGAAATATTTCCTGACTACTTCAAATAAGTGATCACTATGACAAATAGCATTTTAAATACCGCTATTTAAACTGTGATAATTGCTACTAACTAGTATTCCTAACCTTCCAACCTCAAAAGAGGACATTTTAATCAGGTTTTTTAAAGCCCAAAAGAAGATGGACACACACAAAAATATTTTTACACCATGCTGGTACAATGAAGCAGTGGATGTGTGATTTTTGTTGTGCAACCAGTGAACATAATGTGTGATTGGATAGTGAGTCTGGAACAACACAGTGTAAAAAAATCCCGAGGATCCTTGAGGTTCTGTGCTTCCGAATCACTATTTTGCACTGTAGTGGTACCATGAAGTGGTGAATTTGTAATTTTTCTGGTGTAATATTTGGATACAAACATAATTTGATGGTGCATTTGGGGTGAGTCAAAGCAAAATTATAAGGATCCATGAGGAACCATTATTTGGAACTATGTTTTTGTGCCACTGTGGCACCACAAAACAGTGGCTGCATGATATTTGTGGTGATGATTATAAACTAAGACATGATCTACAACATGCATTTTGTTTCAGTGCAAAAATCATATGAATTCATGAGGATACATGCTTTGGAACCACATTTTTGTGCTGTTGCTGAGCTGCGAAGTATTGGATCCTTGCCTTTTAAGGTTCAGTCTGTGATCCTGGCTTTGACAAGTGATTTGATACTGGACTTGGAAGAGTTTCGTGAAATGTAGAGGATTTATGTGGATCCGGTTTTTATTTTTACAGGGTGTCTCAACTTACAATTGTTTTTGTTAATCATATATGTCACTTTAATTTCATAAGTCATCTTTCACAAGCCTCTGCCCGCAAGAATTTACAATCCGAAATAGACACTGGGAAAAACAAGGCAGGCAAAGAGATAAGAGGAGACACAAACGTAGTCGCTGCTGTTGGCCAACGCTGAAGTGGGAAGATCTCAAGGCAGTTTTACTATAGGTGCATGCCTGGAGTTATTCTAATCCAGTTATCCCTGTAAGAACTCTGTATAGGTCTTCTCGTATCCATACTCAGGCGGCTTAGACTTGCACTTCACTGAGAGGCCTTTTTCACGTCATGATCCTGCCTGATAGTGGACTTCCCCGCCAAAACGAAACGACGAGCAGAAGAAAGGAAGTTCACCTAAGGAACAGGGGTGGCAAGGAAACCCTTTCCGCTTCGTGAAAGCGCGAGCTGGAAGTAGCCCCGGCAACCGTGCGCACGCGCACTTTGCCCCCGAGAGAACCTTCGCCCTCCCTGAGCTGGGCGTGCGCAGGTTCGCCTCTGTGCCGGAAGCGGGGGCCACTTTGCCTGGGAGGGTGGTTGGCCTTCTGTCCGCGGTGGCCTCTGTGCTTCCGTCATGGCGGGCTGTGGGGTGCCAGCGGCGGCGATGACCGAGAGGTCGCTCAGCGACGACGAGATGGCAGAGGTGAAAAAAGACGTAAGAAGCGAGAGTCTTTTGCCGTAGTCACCGGTGGGCTGGCGGGGAGAGGAAGCGGGGGCGGGGAGCTCTAGCGCCTCGATGGCCCGGGGAGGGAGTACGAGGCACGGTCTATGAACAGAATAACAGGAGAGGAGCTTTTCAAAGCATATTCTCCTTTAGGAGGAAGGCGCTAAAGTGCAAATCTGCTTGCCGTAGCAAAACTGTCAGGCCGCAGACCCCAAGAAGGTTCCTGCCCCTGTAAGTGTAGAAGGGGGAAATCCTGCCAGATGTGGCTTTTCCTGCCGTTGCAGTTCTGTGCTGCACCTGGTGAAATTCCGCCGTATATGGAACTCTTAAAGAAGCCGAGGGGAGGAGTCATTCAAAGCTTCTTCCTGATCCATTGTGTTAATCCTACTTCGTTACTTTAGTTGTACCCCCAAGAGAAAACTGCAAAGTGTGTGTCAGTTCTAGAGGGGTAGCTGTGTTGATCTGTTGTAGTAGTAAAGCAGAACAGAAGTCATTGAGGACCTGAGCTCTGTATCATAAAACATGGAATAAGAAACTGCTCCTGGGCTTCTGTTTTGGGACCTCGGACCCGGCTCATCATCCATTATTCGTAGAGGCTAATTCTGTTCTAGTCTCTTATACAGAGAATTAAATAGCAGATATCGGGTGGGATTCACATCACACCTCTCTGTGCCTTAGCTGTGAATTCCCAAAATGATTTTTCCTTTGCATTTCTGAAGTTAGATCTACCTCATTAACAGCTCATATTGAAATAAATGTTAATCTTTGAGGTGCTACTGAGAACCAATGTTCAGCCCCTGTTACCTACTGTTCAAACATGTAGTAGCTGCTACTTTTTAGAGACAGTACTAGTGGCCTGTTTTGCAGATAGGTTCACATGGTCACGTTGGGTTTAGTAGCTGGGGAAGAATCAACTTTAGTGTATTATTGGTGGAGGAGTCAGTCACTCTCTATGACTCCTCTTTTCTCTCCCTCCTTCAGCCTCTCATTCTGGATAATAAGTGAATAAAGGGTTCTCTAGGGAGAGGAAATAATTGAAAGAACCATGAATGCCTGCTTGCTGTTTTAGGATCACTGAGAATTAGATGTGCTCTCACAAAAACACTGTATTCAGCAATATTCTCTAGAGACAGAGAAAAAAGAATGTACTTTAGGAAAATCCCTTCTTCCAAATCACTGACAAGATTTAGAGTGGAGGTTAAAGGCATGGTAGAAGCTTGGAAAAGCATCAGATGGAGAAGAGAGAAAGTCCATGAAATTGCATGGTTTGTGCTTCAGCTCACCATCTTCTATGTAGGAGTTTATTCTAGAGGGCTGATAGGAAATCCCCTATTTGTAGTTGAGTTATTGTCTGCCATGAGTCACTGAAAGTAGTTTTTGGCTGGTAATAGTCACCTTTTCCTCCTCCTCTTCTGCCTTCTGAAGAGAAATTGTGTGTAGGCCTTAAATTATAAATCAAAGTCTATAGTGATTTGTTATATATTTGCTCCTAATGGCTATTTTGTAATCTTGCTCAGAGAATGTCAGAGCTGATATCACTTCCTCTGGAAAAATTGTGTCCCCCTGTCCCCTAGTTTTAAACATTCAGTGCTTCTTCACTTTACTAGAAAATAATTTTTGAGTTCTCATTGTAGATTTGTTCATAACACCGCTCTCTCTGATAGGTGGAACTTTATACGACTTGAAAACCAGGAGGAGTATAAAAAGCTGTAGTGTCCAGGTTAAATGCAGATCTCTTCTGTCAAACCTGTACATTAGTGAGTTATTAAAGTTGCTCCTGAATCCTAGCACCTGAAATTAGAATGCCTGCTTCCATGAATCTACCTGTGTTACAAGATCTTCCAGTAAGGCTTTGCTCCACATATCACCTTTTCCATTTTAGGCTAGTGGTAATAACATAACAGTGCCTTTTCTGTTGTGATGTTATCCTTACTGAACTTCCTGCATAGAGCAGCTCACCAAATGCAGTCTTTGGAAACTTCTAGAAAAATGGCCAGATTTTTTTTTTGTTCGTTTGAAGGAGCTAAATAACTTTGTTGGTAGGGCATTATGATTGTGTTATGTTCTTATTGATTGCTTTATAAACATTATGGAATTTTATAGCAGCTATAATTTTAAAGTAGCTGCCCTGAGCCCTGCTTGGCTGGGAAGCAGTGGGATATAAGTTGATTAAATAAATAATCTTTAAGTTTTGGTTAAAGGAGAAATGCAGGATGTAATCTAGAACGAATGGGGAGTGCAACTCTGTTAATTGTCTTGGTCCTCTCAGCAGCTTTTGATACGATCTTTCATGGTGTTCTTCTGGGTTGATACTAGCAATGGCTTTGGTCCTGCCTAAAAGGTAGGTTGCAGAATGTAGTGCCAGGAGACTGTTGCTCAGCTTCTTTGCCTCTAGTCTATGGGTTTCCACAAGGTTCTATCTTATTTCCAACCCAAGAAAGGCCTTTTCAGTTGTGGCACCAAAACTTTGGAACTCCCTCCCAGGGAGATTCATCTGTCTCCCTGACTCTTATTAGCCCTCCTTGCTGTTTGTGTGTTTGTATTTGTTTTGTTTTATTGCTTTAAACATTTTTGTGTGTATGTTTTTCATGCTGAATTGGGTTGAAAGGAAGCTCAGAAGTGATTTAAATAAAATTAATATAAATTGATTAAATCTGGCTCGTTGTAAAAACAGACTACAAAAGTCTAATGTTTGTCACGCAGAATGGCTATACTTTTCCATATATTCTGCCCTTTAACAGGCTCAGGCTGAGTAGAAGTGTAAAATATACAAGTTAAATTGCCTATGTGCTAAACCATTGAATGACAGACAACTGAAAAGCTATGTTTAGGATAGGACCCTTAAGAATGCTGAGCAATTACTTTAAAACACCTGTTTACTTGTCCTTCAAATTTAAACTTGGTATACTTTTCTTCAGAGGATCCTCTCAATGTTTTGATCAAAATGAGGTATAGAGAAAGATCTGGTTTTTAAATAGAGTCAAAACTACAGAAGTTACGTCTGGTGCTTGCATTTATCTGTGATAGGAAGCTAATGCAAATGGTGGCATGAGTTTTATGTACTTTTGGTTATCTGCTTTCCTGGGAATATGCGCTTCCAAGTTCAGGCTGTGTCTCCAGTGTTACTTAACCTTATCAGAATTCCTCAGTTAGAACATCAGTGATGGTGTTCTGGCATCTCTGAAAGACAACTTGTCTGCAATTATGGATCTTTCTGTACAGTGTGTGGCTGTAGGAGAAACTTCTAGAGTATGCTCTTAGTTTACAAAAGACATGTAAACAAAAGACATATCAGATGAATCGGGATGAATGTTTGTTGAGTTGACAAGGATGATGTAGTAACATAGGTTATTTGAGGTATTAGCTTTCTGCCTGTTGCGTTTGTATTTCGTGATTCTATAATGATCATATATAATGGGACATCTTCAGAGTACAGTATTTAAATTTTAGCTCTGACAAGTGGATAAGATGAGGCTTTGCAGCAAGCAGTGTAAAATACAGCAAGCCATGTCTTGTTTTCCATCACATTAGTTGTTTCATAACTTAGATTTTTATCTTATAGTCTAATAATTATGTCAACCAAATCTTTGGATACTTAAATCCAGTGACAGGAGCTGTGAATGTGCAAGACAGATCTTTCTACAAACTTAAAAAGGGCCCCAGCTTTGCAAAAAAACATGAAATCTGAATTTAAAAATACACTGGGTGGTTTAAAAATCCAAAAATGATAAAAGGAATGCCTGTAGCTTTAAGCAACAGATTCCCTTGATGGTTCTTGCTAGGCAACCACATTATTCCAGGCTGAATTTCTGTGAATAAAAGGGCATGGTGAGAGGGCAGGGTCCTTTCCAGGTCTATTTTGGCCTTTGAGGGAGCACTCATTGGGGCTGTAGGAGAAACTTTTAGAGTATACTTAGTTTTCAAAAGTCATGTATACAGAATACAGATCTCTGTTGTCTGGATACAGTTGTAATTCTGGGAGATCTCCAGGTCCCACCTAGAAGCTGGTAACGCTAGGCTTGGCAGCATTTTCTGGATGATGATGCCACCTGACTTGCATGATTCAAATAGGTCTGGATGCTTGCAGCTGTTCAACAGCAGCCATCCTGTGAAAGCCAATATGTTATAGCCCAGGGGTGGCCAATGGTAGCTCTCCAGATTTTTTTGCCTACAACTCCCATCAGCCCCAGCCAGCATGGCCAGTGGTTGGAGCTGATGGGAGTTGTAGGCAAAAAACATCTGGAGAGCTACCATTGGCCACCCCTGGTATAGCAGTTAGAGCTTCAGAGTAGGGTCTGCAAGATCCAGATTTGAATCCCTATGTTGCTGTGGAATCTGACTGGGTGATTATGGACTGGTCATGTAATTTCAGGCTAATTTATGTCACAGGGTTGTTATGTGGTTAAAAAGGAGTATAATGTAAGCTGCTTTGGTTCCTACTGTGAAGAAAGACCATCGTTTTTTCCTAGTAAAGGCTACAGAGAGGGAGGCAATAGAAAGCTGAAGATAGAGGGGCAGATAAGGTACATTGGCTGTTGGGTGAGAAGGGCATAGGGCTGCCAACTCTAGATTGGAAAATTCCTGGAGATTTGAGGGGTGGAGCCTGAGGAGTGTGGAGTTTGAGGAAGGGAGAGAACTCAGACAGGTATAATGCTGTAGATTCCACCCTTCAGTGCAGCCATTTCTTCCAGGGGAACGCACATTGCCAACCTCCAAGTGAGAGCTAGAGATCACCTGGAATTACAAGTGCTCACCAGATGATAGAGATCAGATGCCCTGGAGAAAATAGCTGCTTTGGAGGATGTAGCCTATGGCATTATACCTTGCTGAGGTTGCTTCCTTCCCCAAGGCTCCACTCCCAAATCAGTTTCCCAACCTGGAGCTGGTAATCCTAAGGGAAACTGATATCAATAGGTGGGAGATCCACTGTGATTTCTGAAGAGCTGCCACCGTTACTGCTGATGTGGGGGAAGCAGGTGGATGGCCAGGAGAATGATGGGGCAGAAAGGAAATGGAAATGACAGGTGTGGAGAAGAGACAGTGTAAGAGAACAGATGGTGGGAGGGAGAAAGAGTGAGAGACAAAGAAGTAGGAGGGGAGGAGAGGAAGCAAAGATTTTTTTTGGGGGGGGGAATGAGATAGCTGTGCCTGCAGGTTTCTTGCAGGTCCCCACTTTTTGTTGTTCAGTCGCACAGTCGATTCCGACTCTTTGTGACCCCATGAACAAAGTCACGCAAGGCCCTCCTGTCTTCCATCATCCTCCGAAGTCTGCTCAAATTTGTGCTTGTTACATCAATAACGCTGTCCAGCCATCTCATCTTTTGCCATCCCCTTCTTATTTTGCCTTCCATTTTTCCCAGCATCAGGAACTTCTCCAGTGAGTGCTCCCTTCTCGTTTGGTGGCCAAAGTATTTGAGCTTGAGCTTCAGCATCTGACCTTCCAGGGAACAGTCTGGGTTGATTTCCCTTAGGACTGACTGATTTGATCTTCTTGCAGTCCAAGGGACTCTCAAGATTCTTCTCCAGCACCACAGCTCAAAAAATCTATTTTTCTGTGCTTGGTCTTCCTTATGGTCCAGCTCTCACAGCCATACATTACTACTGGGAATACCATCGCTTTGACTCTACAGACTTGTTGGCAGGGTGATGTCTCTACTTTTTATTATACTGCCCAGGTTCGCCATAGCTGTCCCCCCAAGGAGCAAACATCTTTTAATTTCATGGCTACAGTCACCATCCGCAGTGATCTTGAATCCCAGAAATGTGAAGTCTGTCACTACTTCCGTGTCTTCCCCTTCTATTTGCCATGGTGTGATGAGGCCGGATGCCATGATCTTAGTGATGTTGAGTTTCAAGCCTACTTTTGTGCTCTCCTCTTTCACCTTCTGTGACGGTAATGAATGGGTTACCAAGAAAACTAAGGACTCATAGAGCCTGCGTCAGGTGACCTGAGGGTGGGGGCTAGAGTGCTCGGAACTCTCAGAGGTGATTGACAGCTAACGGCTGAGGGCAGTTAGTGACAGACAGAGTCTGAGGGAGACTGCTGAAGAGAGCAGTTGGTCTGAGAAGGAGTTGAGACAGGAGCTGAGGAGAGTCTTCGAGAGAAGCAAAGCTCACTGTTCACTCTATTTAGACAGCCAAGGGGCTGTGTGTGTGACTAGAGAAGAGTCACAGTAAAAGACCTGAGAGGTCACAGACACAGATACACTTCTCTTAAGAGCTAAAGAGGTGGTTGAGGGAAAGATGTGGGTCTAGAAGTCTGAAGGACTGGGAGAAGAGACACCAGTCGACTTAAGGGTCTTGGCGCATTATACCCAAGAGGCCAACCTAGAATAGTGTTGGAGAGTGAAAACTGTATGATCTATGAAACCTGAGAGACCTAAGTGAACTAGATATTATAAAGCCTGAACTACGAAGAAACTGTTAACTGCTTGAGATACAATATAGCCCATGTATATATTCCCCATTCCCCAGTTGAAGACGGTGTGTGTACATTAATAAATTTCTGTGGTTTACTTTAAAGTTCTCTGGTGCCAGTATATTGGGAAAGCTATCAAAGCTGCTGTGGTCCACTACCTACAAACTGAGTTTATATCCATCTGAAAGCAAAACAAAAACCCCGAAGAGACTAGTAGTGAGAAATCCATATTACACCCACCCCTTGCATTTCATAGTCGTGAGGTAAAATTCAAAAGGAAGAACTGAGGCTGAAGAGGGGCTGGGGTAGCCATAAATCCGCATATAGAAGCGATCCAGTGAGACCACGAGGCGCGCTGGTATACCCTCAACAAGAGGTTCTTTAGGTCCTCCTTACTTTCTGTCATTAGAGTGCTATCATCTGCATATCTGAGGTTGTTGATGTTTTTCCTAGCAGTCTTAATTCCTGCTTCTGCTTCATCCAGACTAGCATTCCGCATGATTTACTCTGCATATAAATTAAATAAGCAGGGTGACAATATACATCCTTGTCGAACTCCTTTTCCTTATTCTAAACCAATCAGTTGTTCCATATCCCGTTCTGACAGTTGCTTCTTGACCCTTATATCAGGAGAAATGTGAGGTGGTCTGGTACCAGCCTGGGGATCCCAGTACTCCTGGAGAGGGGAAGATATGACGGTGGGAGCAGACGTAGCAATAAAAGAAAGTGGTGGAGATATGGAGAAGCTCAGCCTCCTTCTAGTCTGTGTCTCATCCCAATGGTAACGGGTAGTGGGGCCAGGTTGAATTACTCGCCTCCGTCATTGGTGCTATGTAATGCCAGGTCCATAAATAATAAAACTTCAGTTCTGCATGACTTCCTGCTCAAGCAAGATATGGTCCTGGCTTGCGTGACTGAGACCTGGGTGCGTGATGAGGAGACAGTGGCTCTCTCCCAGATCGCCCCCCCAAGATTCTCGGTCTTTCATTAATTGTGGACTAGCGGGAGGGAGGGTGGTTCTATTCATACAGGAGGTTTACTCCTTTCGGGCTCTCCTGTCGCCAAAGATTGCCGGCATTGAATGTGTTGCCCTGGCTTGGGATGTTGGGGAGGGATTGGCGGTTTTGCTGGTGTACCATCCGCCTAACACACCGGCCAGCGCCTTACCATCCCTGATGGAGGCCGTGGCAGGCTGGGCATTGGAACACCCAAGGCTCTTGATCCTGGGTGATTTCATTGTCCATGCTGATGACCCGACCTCTGTTCAGGCAACAGACCTAGTGTCATCCATGGCGACACTAGGACTCTTCCCAGGTTGTCACAACACCCACTCACCAGGTGGGGCACATGCTGGATCTGATCTTTGCGACGGGGGTTGTAGTGGACCGGGTTCCTGTGGGAGCAGTGCCATGGTCAGACCACTATGCCCTAGAGGTCCCACTTCAAGCCCGTTTAGACGGCGAGTGCATTTTAGCTTGCCCGCAGAGTCTGATGGACGCTGAGAGGTTCCAAATGGCTCTGCGGGGTCCCTGGCAATTCTCTAGATGTCTTGGTAGAGCTATGGCATGATCAGCTGTCCAGGACCATTGACGAGATCGCACCACGGCGCCTTCTGCACTCCCGTTCTAAGCTCACACCGTGGTATATACTGGAGTTGTGGCTGATGAAACGGGGTCTCAGACGGCTAGTGATGGTGGACTCGAGACGAAGCAGCCAGAACATCTTGTAGAGAGTTTGAGGTGCTATGAGATGGCAGTCAAAGCCACAAAGAAAGCCTTCTATGCGGCCAAGATTGCGTCTGCGACATCACGCCTGGCACAATTATTTAGGGTAATTTGGTCACTTACAATACTGCCACAAGGCAGGCCAAATTGTAGAAAATTGGATATCGGCTACGAGGCTTTTGCACATTTTTTTCACAGACAAGATCTTGTCACTCCATCACGACTTTCCCACTACAGTTGAAACAGTATGTGAACTCGAGGCTCCATGCCTGTCTTCTGGACCAGCTTTAGATCACTTTGAAACCCTCAGTCTGGAGGAAGTTGATAGAATACTCTCTACTGGACGCCCAACAACATGTGATTTGGGCTCAATTTGCACTTCCGGTTTCAGCGAGACGAGGCGGTCGCGTTTCAAGCCATCAGGGCAGGAACGGATTGAACCGAGCTGGTTGGGGGGTTCTAGGACCCAGCAAAGCTCCTGTCGGAGGAGCACTGCTAGCAGAAGGGGTCTTGGGGAGAGACACGGGGGAACTTCTAAGTTCCTGGCTTTTCTACCCTCCCTTTGCCCCATCCGCATCGTTGGCCACCCCTGCTAAATGGGATATCATAAATAGATTTCTCCTGGAAGCACTTTTTCCATCGTCTCTTAAAGAGGCAGTGGTCCACCCTTTCCTAAAAAAGTCCACCTTAGACCTGGCCAAATTGAAACACTATCGACCGGTCTCAAATTTACCCTTTCTGGGAAAAATTATTTAGAGGACAGTAGCGCTACAGTTACGGAGTTTTCTGGGGGATGCTTCCGTCCTAGATTCCCACCAGTCTGGTTTCTGCCCAGGCCATGGGATGGAGACAGTTTTGGTCGCCCTAGTGGATGACCTCCAGCGACATCTGGATCAAGGCAGCTCGGCAGTACTGATGCTGTTAGACCTGTCGGCTGCGTTCGACCATCAGTTACTAGCCCACCGTCTCGCCGATGTAGGGATTCAGGCTAACCTTACAGTGGCTTTCCTCCTTCCATTGCAGTTGGGGACAAAGGGTGTCAATTGGGGGAGAGTCGTCCCAGAGACAGCCGCTTAATTGCGGTGTGCCTCGGGGCAGTTCTGTCCCCAGAGTTGTTTAACATCTGCATGCAACCCTTTGCACAGATTGTCCAGAGGTATGGGCTGGGTTGCCATCAGTATGCTGATGACACCCAGCTCTATCTACTGATGGACAGCCAACCTGACGATGTCCCGGAAAGCCTAGATCAGGCGCTGAAAGCCATGGCTGGTTGGCTTAAGCTGAGCCAACTGAAGCTGAACCTGATGAAGACATAGGTCCTTTGCCTGAGTCGCAGTGGCCTGGGCAGGGAAATCCTCCTGCCAACTTTTGATGAGCACCATTGACAATGGCGTCCAAGGTCAGAAGTTTGAGGGTGCTATTGGAGGCCTCCCTGACAATGGAGGCCCAGATAGCAGCAACTGCGAAATCTGCCTGCTTTCACCTTAGGCAGGTGAAACAGTTGGTTCCTTTCCTTGACTGTGGCGACCTGGCAACTGTGATTGATGCAATGGTCACCTCGAGACTAGACTACTGTAATGCCCTCTACTTCGGGCTGCCTTTGTCATGAACCCGGAAACTTCAGCTAGTGCAGAACGCGGCTGCTAGGCTGCTACAGGGGCAGCCCAAGCGGGAGCACATACAGCCAACGCTGCAGGAACTGCACTGGCTACCAATAGTGTACCGGATTCGTTACAAAGTGCTGATTATTACCTTTAAAGCCCTATATGGCTGCGGACCCATTTACCTGAGGGACCGTCTGTTCCCACACATTCCCCAGAGAGTGCTGTGATCTGGATCCCAACATCTCCTAGCGATCCCTGGGCTGAAGGAGGCGAGACAGGAGGCCAGGCCTGTAAAACCATTCTTCCGGCAAACCTTCAGTTGACTGTAGGAGAATCCTGGAACAATTGTCGTCGTGAGAATGAGTAACATCTAATCTAGCACCAATACTGTTTTTAATTTTTATCGTTTAGTGATTTTATGATTGCGATCATTGTTCTATGATCTTATGTAAGCCACTCTGAGCTCGCCTTGGCGGGGAGGGTGGGGTATAAATCAAATTAAACATAAACATAATCCAGCAAATGTTGGCAGTTTGATCTCTAGTTCCTCTACCTCTCCGAAACCCAGCTTGAACTTCTGGTAGTTCCCGATCTACATACTGCTGAAGCCTAGCTTGTTGGATCTTTAACATGACCTTGCTGTCATGTGAAATGAGTGGAATGGTGTGATAGTTTGAACATTCCTTGGCATTACCCTTCTTTGGGATTGGAATATAAAGTGACCTTTTGCAATCCTGTGGCCACTGTTGTGTTTTCCAAATTTGTTGACATAATGTGTGCATCACTTTAACAGCATCATCTTTTAGGATTCTGAATAGCTCAACTGGGATACCGTCATCTCCGCTCACTTTGTTGTTAATAATGCTTTCTAAGGCCCATTTGACTTCACACTGCAGGATATCTGGCTCAAGGTCATCGATTTCACTGTCATGGTTGTTCGGGACATTGAGATCCTTCTTGTATAATTCTTCTGTGTATTCTTGCCACCTCTTCCTGATCTCTTCTGCTTCTGTTAGGTCCCTACCGTTTTTGTCCTTCATCATGGCCACCTATCATGGTCCCCACTTGCATATCTAATTCCGAATATGGCCCCATAGTGCAGATTTAAAATGTGTGGAAACTTCCAGGTACGCAGAAAAATCCCAAAACTTTTTTCAAAAAACGCAAACAAGATAGTTAAACAAGAGTTTAGAAGCTATCTGGCAGAAGATGACTCAGAGCAGAAAACCTGCCTTGTGTGTTTTCAGCTCCAAGCCTTGCCATCAGTGTCTAAGTGAGAGGATGTGGGTCTAGCCTTGGAACGAAAGGTGTACCCTGAATGATTTGTTTCCATGTCTCCCCCTTGCAATAGCTGCCTATCAGAGGCTGCCTGCAGGAGGGAACTTGGAATAGAAAGAGCAGCTTCCAGGCCTCCCCCCCTTATCCGACTGCTTATTGCAGTGAGGGTACAACAGGGGAGTGAAGAATGGGATGTCCTTATCAAGATGTATGATAAATACTGGCTTAATGGGACCCTTAACTTTATTAAGCTCAGTCACCACAGAATTAAAATGTGCTTTGGAGGAATATATTCTTAAAGAAATGCATTCTAGAGAAAATGCATGTCCTTGGTTCAGTTTGGTTTGCAAATAACTATTGGGAGAACATGCCACATTGCCCTAGCTGCTGACTCGCCCCATGCCTCCCTCTCCTTACTATTGTAGATCTTTGTGAAATACTTGTTTGAGGAACACATGTTGTTCCCATGGCACCATCCAGCATATAGTATTTTATGTAGGGTACCCATGCAATGCACTCTTGGTTTTTTTTCTGGGCTACATGCCAGTAGCTAGAAGAAAGTGAGACAGTCATACAGTCTTTATAGCTTAGCCATTTGAAAACCGTTTGGAGGCCATATGTATGCCTCTGTCCTAAGGGCAGTGTTTGTTATCATGGTGAATGTCTGAAACTTGGGGACTGCGGAAACACATACCATTCCAAAACAGTGCAAACACTGACTGTTCCAAATCAGTTTTCATCATTCCATGGTTTCCAGTCTCATTTTGGCAGTTCTCTGCATTGGCTAGTATCTGTCATTTTTGAATATTAACAGGTTTGCCAGGCATTATTAGACAGATTTTTGGATGCTCTATACAAGTTGTTGAAATTCACAACATTTTAGAGACTTACTGTAGCATTTCTGCCCCCATTTCCATCAGGATTAGCCTGTGCATGCAGTTGCTATAGCATTCTTCATCTTTTCACATGTTGATAAGCACCAAGTGGGCATTCACTGTGACAATATATGCCTGATTAGCTGGAAATAATTGGGAGCTCAGGAGCTTAGGCAAAATGTTAAAATACAAGTCTTGAAACCAAAACTCTGAAAGCAAGGATTCTGTTCAGCATAATATACTAAATTTGTAAAACTGGAGCCATCTGTGCAGCCAAAGCAAAATAGCAAATTAAGGCCTAGTTGATATAGAATAGTTCCATGGTGTGATGATCTGCACTTTTAAAAGCTTAGAAGAGCTGTATAAACCAGATAAAGAACTGTAAAGGGTGAATTCTTCACAGAGCCAGAAAGCCTTGAGTGACAGGCTGCTCCAAGAGATCTGATTGGTTAGCATCAGCTGAGCAGAGAAAGACTTCTTAACGGGATGTTGAGGAGAGATGCAGTCTGATTTCAGCCCTAGCTGAGAAGAGTCAGAGTACTGACAGTTTTGGAATTCAGCCCTGACTGAGAGCAGTTTAACACAGACAGGGGAACTGGGGAAAGTTGTCAAGGACAAGTGGTTAGTTAGACAAAGACTCCCATTCAGCCCAAGGAACGAGGATAGATCTTAAAGTCAGAGAAGAAAATTCCCTACCCAGTCAAACAGGGAGCTAGTTCTGAAGAGTGCAGAGATCCCTGTTCTGGTGTGGTTAAAAAGTGCCTTTGGAGACCGTAAGAGTCAGTTAAAAACTCAAGATGACTACTGGTGTTTCAAGAGAAGGGGTCTTAGTACTGGAAAGAGTGTATCAGCCTTCTGTAAACAGGATGGATTTGATTTAAATCACGATTTAGATGACTAGTCAGTAAGACTTGATTTAAATCATAGTTTTCTACGTAAAGACTCTTTTACAACCTGCTGCCATTATAGGTTTTCTCCTCGAGGGAAAGAATAATGTGATAAACCTCGGACTATACCCACAAAAGTTCCAAAATCTTGTGGAGTATTCTGCTCAAAAAGTTTCACTTTCATTTTTACTACTTGCCCTTCCCTCCTCACACTGAAGCTTCTTCTTGTGCAGATCTATTCCACTCCAATCAATCTTTTTCTATTCATTGAACTTTTTGAAACTTAGCACTTAAGGGGTTGATTCTGTGTACATAGGTTTGTAAAACAATGAGATTATGGTCTTTTTCTCAACTCTGTTCATTTTATAACATTTTTATTGTGTAGAAGAGGCATTGTGATCTTTGCAGACACAAATTACAGTTTTGAGAACTGCAAAACCAAGCATCTGCGTTCTGTGATAATATCTTGTAGACAGAGAAACTGCCCAATAATCTTACAGAAACCTCTGGAAGAGCATGGCATTGTGAATGGATTAATAGAATTTATTACCAAAAAATTTAAACATTGAATGAATATGCAGCCTTATGCTTCAGAATTAAAAACTAATCTTTATTTCATGATGGAATAACCTTTGGATGATAATATATTTTCCTCAAAAAGCATTTTATTTACAAAATCCGATTTAAATTTTAAAAATCCGATTTTTTTAAATAATTGATTTTTATCCACCCTGTCTGTAAACCAACTCTCTGAGTAGTTTAAGAAACTCTCATTAATCTAAAACATAAGAATTAAAGTCTGTGTGTGTACTGATTTTATCTCAGAGTTATCTATATTGATTTACCTTAGAAATTTTACCCCGATTTCACCTGACCTTTCCCTTCTATGTTGAATAAAATATTTTGTTAATTTGGAATATAAAGTGCCATTTAAGCTGTATAAGTTAAAGGGGGCTTCCATTCCTTCCATTAGGTTCCTGGACTGAGTAAACAGCCAAAATATTGGTGGGATACAGTGTGAGACAGCTAGAATTCTTCAGGAAAGAAGAAAACTGACAACTAGGGTAGCTCAATCACAAAAAGATAGAAAAGTGGAAGAAAATATCTTGCCCATGAGCAGGCCTTGAATTCAGCAGGAACGCAGCTCCTGAACCTTTCTGATGGTCCCCCCTCCTCCTGTCTACCTTGTCCATTGAATAGTAGGTGCAGCTGTATAACAATCTCTGGATGAGCTCCACCACCTATTTTTCTACAAAACAACCCCTGCCTATGAGGGAAGAAATGGACTGGGGGATCATACATGGCATTATGTAATGGCAATTGTATTGGTTGGCCACACGGTTTGCTATAAATATACAGTAAGTAGTGGTGGTATGAGATTCAAACATGTGTGATGGGAAAAAATGTCAATGCTTTATTTTTCTGTGGAAAACTTTGCCATTTTAAAATCCATTGTTTTGTTGTAAAACTAATAACAATGAATGGGCATTTTGGGCAGTCTCAAAGTTGCTGTATTTTTCAGGTAATTATCCCCAGCAGTTGAGTGATTGAGTGCATTGATGTTGATTTATAGATTGGGGCAGAATGAAGCCACAAATAGACATAGTAATTCAAGTTAAAAACTGAGTTATAAATCCACCTGATTGACTTTGCAGATCAAATCAAAGCCCAAACTGGAATTCTTATTTAAATGTCTCCTCTCGCATGATGGAAGAGAGATGAGTCGTTTAAGTGATGTTATCCAAGAGTACAGTGAAACTGACATGCCCCAGTGACCACCATGGAAGAGAGTTAAATTCAGCTGAAACAGATGAGTGGACAGCCACCTCCCTGGCATATCAAGCACAGTGTTTTGTGTGTGTTAAAAGTAGTGTTATCAGTTTCCAGTTCTTAAGTGTTTTTCAGTCTAAACAATATAAAGGAAGTATGTTGTAATACTGTATTTAATTTTTACAAGTAGTATTCCAGTGAAAATAATTTAGAGAGAAATTCTGCTGGCCTATCCACTTTATTCAGCTCCTAGGAAGAAATTTTTAGATACAGCTTTAGCCAATTTAGGCTTTAGCACAGTGATGGAACAAGTCATATTCTTACTTGCAGATGTGGAACCAGAGATCACATATAAAGTTGCCCTTTTTGCCTTAGCAGCGAAGAAAATTCAGGCCAAGCTTCTGTCAGCATAGGTCAGTTACTTATGGGAGTTATTCCTTTCTCTTGTGAAACAAGTTTTAAAATATAATTTTAATAGTATTTTAACTGTCTCACAGTATTGTATGTTCTTTATATAATTTTTAGTGTTAACTTCTTGTAATGGCCATTGGCCATATGCCATAAAATCAAACTGAACTTGAGATGAATTGTTGAGTTACACTAACATTTAAACCACATTTGATTTATGCATTTTCTAATAAAATATTTTAGTTCAAGTATCTGTTGCTATTGGGACATAACAATAATGTAGGGTGCTTTAATTTTATTAAATATGTCAAAATAAAGTTGTTAAATTGGATCATGCTCTGTTTAGGGCATCAGAGAATGTTTATGGAAAATCCACTTTCCTGGGTGCAAAATATTTCCATTAGTATTACATTATTTTAATACTTAGTATTTTGGTTGTGCTTTTCCTCAGGTCTTGGAACAATTGCGTCGCTATCTGTGTGAGAAAATAATTGCAGAAAGGCACTTTGATTATCTGCGTTCAAAGAAAATACTCAGTCGAGAGGACACTGAAGAAATCTCTTGCCGAGCTTCAAGCAGGAAAAAGGCTGGGAAGCTGCTGGATTACTTAGCAGAACATCCAAAAGGACTAGATGCTTTGATAGAATCTATTAGATTAGAAAGAACACAGAACTTCTTGTTACAAAAGATAACTGATGCCATCTTGAAAGCAAAAAATGAAAAACTTGAAAGTCTTAAAGGTAATAATTCAGAATTACTTATTTATTCCAAAAGCCTTTGTACAATTTAGTAAGCTTGCAGCTGAATTTCTGAAAAAGCCCCAGTAAATTCAGGTAAGTGAACTGGATTACAGCCAAATTTTGTTTTCTGTTGCAATGATTTTAGTATTCCCCATGCGTAGGGTTGAAAGATAGGGGATGCTAGGTAGTGGCCAAGTAGTATATTTATAGGAGCTAGGTGTTTAGAAAATGAATTAAAGATGTGCATGTATGTTTCTTCGGGGGGTGGGATGTTTGTTCAAGAGCAGGAGAACTCTCCTGTGACTGAACCTGCTCCATATATCTGGAGAGCCTGTTGGGATTACCTTAAACTCATTCATTTGTCTTGGATATCAGAAATCTTGGCACCGGCTGCTTGCTACCAGTTGAACAAATGTTGACACTGATGATAGCATTGCTATTTACATTGTATATATATCATGAGATCTTCTCAGTTGTAGCAAAATGTAGAAAACCTGCTATATGCATATACTCTACAAATCATCGCTGCAATAACAAAGTGGTTTTTTTTAAAAAAAAACAACAACAACCCAGCTTTGTTATATCCATGAATGTGTGTACTTCATCAGTAAGTGAAACCCTTCATTTACTATGTCAGCACTAAGCCTAAATAAAATGGTATTTTATATCACTTAAATAGCCACCACATCAATTTTATATTAGGTCATAAATGTTAAAAGTTGCCATGATTTCATACATTTAATGATTTTGACAACAAATGCTACTTACTTATAACTTCACTTAAATCCATCTTCTTTTTTTTAAAAGGTGGTTTAGAGATTAGAGTTGTGAGTATAAAATGGAGGAGGTGAGAAAGATGCTATAAACTGCTTTGTGTTCCAATTGTAGAGAAATGCAGGATAGAAATATCTAAATGAATACTTAGGGGAGCTGTCATAGTTCCCCTGCCATGTGTGTTTGCTTTCTCTTCCTGTGTGCAAGTTAAGCAGCAGCATTGAACTAGCTCCACCCTTCGATCCCTGCAAGCTGACCCCAGATTTCCTTGCTACCACTGCTTCCCTTAAACCTCTCTGTGATTGCCAAGCCTAAGTAATTTTCAATGCTTTTATGGACCCAGTTAGTGGCCATGTGTTCATATTTACTATGGAGTGCTGCATATGTACAACCAACACACATAATTAGATTTGATACAGTTTCACATTGTAAAGATTTAATAGCCACTTAAATTCCAGTTTCTATTCAAAGCTAGCACACATTTTGCATTTCAGGATGAAACTACTATAGCTGTCCTAATAATGAGAAACTTAAGTCACTGAATTACACTATAGCTGTCCTAATAATGAGAAACTTAAGTCACTGAATTACACACTGCCAAATTTAAACAGTTAGTAGAAATTGTTTTAAAATCTGCTCTTTCACAATAGTGATGGGATTTGACTGTTGCATTTTGGAACCTATTTTGTACGCCAGTGAAATTGGTAGCATTGCATACTTCATATTCCCATAATAGTGAAAATGATAAAGATATTAGTTCAATTGTTAACTCACACTCAAGAGAAGCTCTTCTCCAACAATAGACCCACAAACAGTGTCTAAACCCATTGACTTCCGTGGGTATAGACTGGTATAAGTACTTAGAACAGCACTGAAGCCACTTCTTTTAGCCTTAGAAATCATGCATCTTAAGGCAGATGGTGAGTTAAATATCCATGGAACTATGAGATCCATAAAACTATGTGGAGAGCTTAGATTGCACTGTAAGGTTTTTGAAGGTGCCTCTTTAAAGCACTGAGCAAGCCACTCCTTCAAGGCGAAATGCTAGTGGATTGAGAGAAGATATGCTTGACAAAAAAGTGAATGTCTGTGCATACTTAAGAACCACCATGACGTTGACCTGAAAGAATAAGAATTGCAAATTTATACCCCACCCTTCTCTCTGAATCAGAGACTCAGAGAGGCTTACAATCTCCTATATCTTCTTCCCCCACAACAGACACCCTGTGAGGAAGGTGGGGCTGAGAAGGCTCTCACAGCAGTTACCCTTTCAAGGACAACTCCTATAAGAGCTATGGCTGAACCCAGGCCATTCCAGCAGCTGCCAGATAAGAGTCTGCACACTTAACCACTACATGAAACTGGCTCTCAATGTGTGTGTAGATTTAATGTTTTCGTTTAAGCTTGTGGTGTTGCGAATAAAAATCAAATTTGGAAGATCACTTGCTAGAGGATCCATATGCCAACATTTAATAGTCTGTTTGACTTTTTAAACACTGTGTTAATCATATGCAAATCTGATTTATTTCTTTTACAGAATTGAGCTGTAGCAACTGCAGGCCTTCCTTACGTGAACAAACAAACAATCTCTCTAGGTCACAGTCAAATGAATCTAATTTCTTTGAAAAGCAAAAAGACCAAGAATGTACCTACATTACTCATCCAGAAATGCTTAGTACATCTGCTTTCGTATCAGCTGCTTCCCTTTATTCCATGAATTTACCCATTACTGAAGTTGGAAATGCAGAAAACTCAGTTTTTTCAGCTGCTCTTCCTGGACCTGGAGATCCTGGAGCACCACCTCTTCCACCACAGTTGCAAAATGAACAAGAGGAGATATGTTCCACCTCCAGTGATAATCACTTCTTGCCGTTGAGATCCCGCTCACTTCTTCCACAGTGAAGAATGGATTCCTTGATGAATCTTGCTGGACAGAATGTCTTGTATAGTTTTACAAAAAAAGATTTTTTTAAACTGTAAAATAATAGATTAAGAGTGCTGAGGATAATCTCCTTTAAAAATAGTTCATTGATACTGATAAATAGTTTAGGAGGTTGTAAAGCTACATATTTTCTCTAACATATTACCACTGTTTATTCTGCTTCAATTATTGCTACTTAAATGCCTTTAAAAGGGCATTTTAAAAAATTCAGGTATTAAAAAATGATGCTCAGATGATTTTAAAAGATTTTACATTTACAGGGATTTTCAGCTTTTCTAAAAGTGCTATACACTTCTTCCTAAGAGAACATAATTTCCCTTACCTGCCACAATAGCTGTTTACTCTAGTAATTCTTAAGACGTGCACAAATGTATTAACTTCTGACAGCTTCCTAGATATTTCCCTAATAGATACTATTCAATTGCCCTGAGAAGGTACATTTAGCATAGAAAGTAATCTGTAGTTTTCTTACCTCACTGTTACCAGTTTACATTGAAAGTAAGCTTTCACTTGTGCCTTATTAATATACAAAGATTAAGTTCAGTCCTGAAAGAGCACCTGACTTTGCTGCAAAAAAGGCAAGAGATTGATATTTGCTTGATTAGCAACGGGCAGAGGTAAAAAAAGAAACCCTTGTCAAAGCAAGAGGTGGGTTGTAGTAGTATTTCTGTGTACTGTCTTGGATTGAGGTTTCTTTGGATAGTTGTTATGCATATCCACAATTTATTACTTGTAGCATTTAGTTTTTTTAAAAAAAAACATGACATGATCTTCTGTTCTTTGCTCCCATTAAACTTCAAGAGGCATTAAAGGTATACTTTACAAGACAGCTTAAAGTAGTCAAATAGCAACAAATTTTTCGAGCACTTAATGTTGACACTTTCACAGCACTGTTATTATGATGCAGAGGCTTCTTCACAGTGCTGAATATATTGCTAAAGTAAAAAGGTTTGGTTCTTCTTCAAGGTGGGACAATGTTGTTCTACAGCTAGTGAATTGAATCCAGTGAATTCCTTCTACATTTTTTCTGCAGAGGAAAGGAGTCTTTATATCAGAATTTGGCATCAGAGGATCTTTGGAGCATAATTTACCCCACACAATCAATAGGAGCAAAAGATCTCCCTCAGTCATCTGGAGAGAGTTCCTTGTGGCTTGGTCACTGGAAAAGGAGACCATTGGGGAGGGAACATCTGTTGTACTACTGTAAAGCAGTTTACAGGATTTAACCTGCTTCATTTTATTAATAATTTTCTATTTATCTTTCCACTATACTAAGAATGTGTGTGAAATTTAGCATATATGTAAACATGCATAACAATGAAAAATGTGGTATTTTAGAGGTCATATTTGTACAATTTTTGTGTCATGTGTTGTGTACTATTGGGGTAACACTGTAATGTTTCAGCAATTCCTTTTGAAATATTCTTTTGCAGTAGTTGTATGTCCACTATGTAGATCATGGGGAGATAGTGCTGTGCCTTTTATTGCTCAAGATGAATTTTTACCAAAAAGAAGCTGGCCTTCTGTGGGGCCTCTGAGATGCAATAGATCATAAATATATCTTTGCATTATTTTGTTTTTAAGAAATCAGATTTAGTTGCACTAATAGCCTGGTCCAATACATGTTTATGCAGAAGTAAGGCTCACTGAATTCAGTGCAACTTTCTCCCAGGTTAAGTAGGATTAAAATCTAATAAAGTTCCTTATGAGCGCAACTGCTTAGTTGTATATAAGAACATAAGAGAAGCCATGTTGGATCAGGCCAACGGCCCATCCAGTCCAACACTCTGTGTCACACAGTGGCCAAAAATTTTATATACACACATACACTGTGGCTAATAGCCATTGATGGACCTCTGCTCCATATTTTTATCTAAACCCCTCTTGAAGGTGGCTATACTTGTGGCCGCCGCCACCTCCTGTGGCAGTGAATTCCACATTTTAATCATCCTTTGGGTGAAGAAGTACTTACTTTTATCCGTTTTACCCTGTCTGCTCAGCAATTTCATCGAATGCCTACGAGTTCTTGTATTGTGAGAAAGGGAGAAAAGTACTTCTTTCTCTACTTTCTCCATCCCATGCATTATCTTGTAAACCTCTATCATGTCACCCTGCAGTCGACGTTTCTCCAAGCTAAAGAGTCCCAAGCGTTTCAACCTTTCTTCATAGGGAAAGTGCTCCAGCCCTTTAATCATTCTAGTTGCCCTGTCTGGACTTTCGCCAATGCTATAATATCCTTTTTGAGGTGTGGCGACCAGAACTGCACACAGTACTCCAAATGAGACCGCACCATCGATTTATACAGGGGCATTATGATACTGGCTGATTTGTTTTCAATTCCCTTCCTAATAATTCCCAGCATGGCGTTGGCCTTTTTTATTGCAAACGCACACTGTCTTGACATTTTCAGTGAGTTATCTACCACAACCCCAAGATCTCTCTCTTGGTCCGTCTCTGCCAGTTCACACCCCATCAACTTGTATTTGTAGCTGGGATTCTTGGCCCCAATGTGCATTACTTTGCACTTGGCCACATTGAACCGCATCTGCCACGTTGACGCCCACTCACCCAGCCTCAACAGATCCCTTTGGAGTTCCTCACAATCCTTTCTGGTTCTCACCACCCTGAACAATTTAGTGTCATCCGCAAACTTGGCCAGTTTGGTGTAGTGGTTAAGTGTGCGGACTCTTATCTGGGAGAACCGGGTTTGATTCCCCACTCCTCCACTTGCACCTGCTGGAATGGCCTTGGGTCAGCCATAGCTCTGGCAGAAGTTGTCCTTGAAAGGGCAGCTGCTGTGAGAGCCCTCTCCAGCCCCACCCACCTCACAGGGTGTTTGTTGTGGGGGAGGAAGGTAAAGGAGATTGTGAGCCGCTCTGAGACTCTTCGGAGTGGAGGGCGGGATATAAATCCAATAATATCATCATCTTCTTCTTTACTGCTCACTCCCAACTCTAAATCATTTATGAACAAGTTAAAGAGCATGGGACCCAGTACCGAGCCCTGCGGCATCCCACTGCTTACCGTCCTCCACTGCGAAGACTGCCCATTTATACTCTCTGCTTCCTATTACTCAGCCAGTTTTTGATCCACAAGAGGACCTGTCCCTTTACTCCATGACACTCAAGCTTTCTAAGGAGCCTTTGATGAGGAACTTTATCAAAAGCTTTCTGGAAGTCAAGGTAAACAACATCTATCGAGTCTCCTTTGTCCACATGTTTGTTCACCCCCTCAAAGAAATGTAACAGGTTAGTGAGGCAAGATCTTCCCTTGCAGAACCCATGCTGAGTCTTCCTCAATAACCCGTGTTCATCAATGTGCCTACTCATTCTGTCCTTGATAATGGTTTCTACCAACTTTCCCGGTATTGAAGTCAGACTGACTGGCCTGTAATTTCCCGGATCTCCTCTGGAACCCTTTTTAAAGATGGGGGTGACATTTGCTACCTTCCAGTCCTCAGGAACGGAGGCAGATTTCAATGAAAGATTACAGATTTTTGTTAGAAGATCCACAAGTTCAACTTTGAGTTCTTTCAGAACTCTCGGATGTATGCCATCCGGACCCAGTGACTTATTAGTTTTTAATTTGTCTATCAGTTGTAGGACCTCCTCTTTTGTCACCTCAATCTGACTCAGATCTTTCAACACCCCTTCCAAAATTAGTGGTTCTGGGGCGGGCAAAAAGTTCTCGTCTTCCACAGTGAAGACGGAGGCAAAAAATTCATTTAGCTTCTCAGCCATTTCCCTATCCTCCTTCAGTAATCCTTTTACCCCATGGTCATCCAAGGGCCCCACTGCCTCCCTGGCTGGTTTCCTACTTCTAATATATTTGAAGAAAGTTTTATTGTTCGTCTTTATGTTTTTTTGCAATATGCTCCTCATAGTCCCTTTTTGCCTGCCTGATCACAGTCTTGCATTTGATTTGCCACATATAATGCGCTGATCACTGTTTTGTGGAATACCGGAGTTCTTTCATAAACTTGCACTGTTCTATTTTTCTCCTAAAGCTGTGACCGTTTTTATTACAAATTTCCCTACCTCATAGCTTACATCAACTCAGATGTCTACAGTGGCATTTAACAGCATTTTTTATCTAGTATATTTGCTTATGCATTCACACAAGAGTGGACTAGTGATTCCCACTGCTGACTTAAGTATGCTTTTGTGAATATTAAATACTCCTATTATTACTTTGCTCATTTCTTCTGAAGTTTGATTATGTGGCACAATCTATACTTATACCATTACTGTATAAGCATGCCATTATATTCAATATAGATGAGGATTCCCCAGCATGGTGCCTGTGGGCTTCCTTCATTCAAATGAAAAGGTTTTGTATGGTTACAAAGTGAGGAGGGAGATTAGGCTCCATTTCCTGTGGCAGCCATTTTGGGATGGCACTCTCTCAAAATTCTGCTGGTACTCACAGGCTCAAAAAGGTTGGGACTCCGATGTAGATCTTTGGAATTATGATTATTTTTAAAGTTTGAAACTTGCTGTTTTAAAACAAATACTTTTATTTAAAAAACACAACTTAATTGTAAAAAAATTAACCTTTGTTTGTATTTTTGTGCTGAGTGGTTAACTTCCCAAATACTTCCCATACATCTTCTCAACTTCCATAAACGGTAGTGCGAGGCATTCCTGTCTAAGTTCTCATTTTGACAAAATTTATATCCCACATTTCTGCCCTTACAAGAGCTGCCAGTTTATAACATATATGATTATAAAACCATCATTAAACAATTTTAAGTAAGTTTTTAAACACAGTTAAAATACACACAAAACATAAAAATGTTTGAGAGAATTTAGGGAATGCCATATTTTAAAAAGTCTTCACACATTGGCAGAACATGGCAACAGGAGGAGACAGGTTAATCTCCCTGGAGTGAGTTCTAGAGCTTTGGTGCCATGACTGAGAAGGCCCTCTCCCAGGTTGCCACCGACCTAATCTTGGAGGTGGGCAGATTCATAAGGGATTATTCATTTGATTGTCCAAACCAGTTTGCGGTTTGTTTGGTTTGGGAGGTGCAGAACAGTTAAAGATGGTAAAAGGCATTCTTGGCCACAGCTGCCACCTGCTTATCCAGCAGTAGGTCTGGTCCAAGACCACCCCCAGACTACAAACCTGTTCCTTCAAGGGGAGTGCAATCCTATCTCTAATGGGTGATACCATAAATTCTGGATCAGGTATTCCACACATCAACAGCACTTCTGTCTTCTTGGGATTAAGCTTATCCCATATCCACTTCAAAACTGCCTCCAGGTGCTGGTTCAGGGTTTCTACAACATCCTTGGAATCATCTGGAAGTATTAAATAGAGCTGAGTACTGGTGATAGCCCAACCCAGATCTCCAGATAACCTCACGCAGCAGTTTCATGTAGATGTTAAAGAGCATAGAGGACAAGATGGAACATTGCAGGATGCCAGCAGTATCCTAGCACCACCTTCTGAACCCTACCCTCCAGGAAGGCCTAGAACCACTGCAGAATAGTGCCTTCCAATCCCAGTCCAGAAGGATATTATGATTGATAGCACTAAGTGCCACTGAAAGCTCCAGGAGAATCAACAGCATCATACTATCCATCTCCCATCATAAGTAATCCCCCAAGGCTGTTTGAATTCCATAATCAGGCCTAAACCCAGTCTCGAAGCGGTCTAAGAAATTTGCTTCATCAAGGAAAGATCAGAATTGTCCATTTACCACTCAATCACATTGCTCAAAAATTTAATGTTTCAAACTAGTTGATAATTGCACCAGTTGTTTGGCCCAACTTTGCTCCTAATTTTGAAGCTTCCACACAGCATTTTCCTGTTTTCATGCTTTTCCTTAGTTTTTCTGCAATCTTTCATAAACTGTCTTTACTGCAGTATTTTAGGAAAGGTCACAGCAAAGCTAGGGGGGATTGCTGTGTGTATACAATTTATGGATAACTGTCAAACCTTTGGTCTAATGTCCAAGTATGAAGCAAAATCTGGTTATTCCTAAATCTGGTGAGCTACCTTACAGGACCTCTGAGTAAACAAAAGAAAGCTTATTTGTTTATATCTTGTCTTATGTCATTAGAGTCAAGGTAGCTAACAAAGCAACATGTTGCAAACAAATTATGCAATAGGATAAAATGAGGAAAGTGAACAAAGCAACATATTGCAAACAAATTATGCAACAGGATAAAATGAGGAAATTGCCCTCAAATCAAGAGAACAGTACTTTGCCTCAGAGAATAAGTTACAGGGCCTCTTTAGACAACTTGCTGGTAGTGTATGATATGTGAATCCTCCCTCCATAACTTCTGCTGTTTTCATTTTGTTGGTGAGTATTGCTTTTTTCTTAAATCATTAGTTTTGCACTCTGGCTTCTTCATAGGCTCCTAAAAATTTGTGGAACTCAGGTATTTGTGGAAGAGTTCAAATTCAAAAAAAGGCTTAAAATATTGATACATAATGGGCTGCATGAAATAGATATTGGCTGCTGGAGATGAAAGAATGATTAGAGGGGTGCAAAAGCAAAGTAAAAAATGTCAATAAAAAGAGGTCCTGACTAGAGATGAATCAGGAAAATGGTGGTTCATTATTCATTTGATTGTCCAAACCAGTTTGCGGTTCATTTGGTTTGGGAGGTGCAGAACAGCCCCCTGGTTAATTAGAAATGCCACATTCACTGGGAGTCTTTGGCAGGCTTTCTTCCACCCACCCGCCAAGTTTGGCAAAGATTAGATTTGGAATGTCCAAGTTATAGCTCCCCACAGCAGATGCTCCCAGGAAAGTTCAGCTTCAACTCTCACAACAACTAACTCTTCTGTCTTCATGCTGCAAAGTGAAAGCAGCTGAGTAAGGGTCTCTGCTCCCATAGAGCAGAATGGGAGCTCCATGAGCTGGGCTGTGACATATATTGTATATTGTGTTGGTGTTAAAATTGGAATGCATAAGCAGCTGTTGGTGTATATGAACAAATTCTGATAAAATGCACACAGGCACTGAAGAATAAGCACCATTTGACTCGTACATAGACTTGGGCAAGAGAAAGGGCTGAAGGACATATTATTTTCTGAAAATAGTAATAATTTTATCAGTACTGACTGTTAAAATAGTCATTTTTAAGTATTGCAGGAAGAATGTCACCAATTTCCTTATCTTGGTCATGAGACACTATAGTGAATTTCTTCCTTATCCATTCACCCAGCCCAAAGCACTTGTTAAAGAAGACAGACCAGAAGTCAAAACACTGACAGAAGGGGGTTGTGAGAAGCACTTTGGGATGTTGACAGCTTTAGAGCCTTAATCTTTGAAAGCAGTTTATCCTGTGACTCCTGTCAAGTGGTATCTTTCGCCAGTAGCTGCCAGAAGTATTTAGTGCTGGCACAGAATCTACATCAGATGAGATCAATTTTTCTGAAAGTGTCAAGGACAAAGTGTGCCTTAGTTCAGCTGGCAGACTGGTCCATAGGGCTGGAGTGGTCTAGTAGTGACTAAAAAGTTTTAGTACTAGTCTTTCTAGACTGGCTCCAGAGGAAACATAGGAACTTATAAGGTAACTGGTGTTTGTTCCTTTTTTGCTCATGGATTCTGCTGCTACTGTATCACCTTGGTAGTCCCTTTAAAAGGGTAAAAGTCTCCCAATGTGATGCCTGTGGGCACCTTTTGTGGCACCTGACAAAAAACAGGATAGAGCCAGCAGAGATTCTAATTGGCCATTGGAGATCTGACATACTGCCAGATGTTTCTTGGCTAGCTCAATATTTGTGTGCATGCAACAAAGTATTTTGAACAATATATATTTTTAAAAGCATCCTATTAAATAGCGCTTCTGCTTGAAATGTTGAAGAGCTACAATCAGAGTTAACATGACCTCGTTCCCTGACATTTTGTGGTTGGTTGTGCCTCCTGCCACAGCCATTTTGCGCTTGTGTCCACCACCCTATATCAAGTTGCTAAAGTGCTTGCTGGCTCAAAACGTTTGATGACCCGTGCTCTAGGGAAAGACATTGCCTGAGCCTTTTAAAGCCTCTATCAAAGTAAGCAGTGGGTTAGAGATGGGTCCACTATATAATGGTTATGTTTGGAGATTGGTTTTAAAATTTGCCCTTGGCAATTAATTGAAACTAGGAGGAATTATGTACTGAGTCATACACTGTTAATGTGACAGATATTAAACCAGACGAGCCCTTAAAGCGCAGAAGTCAGGACACTTTAAAAATGAATATCCATTCTAGCATAAGTTTTTGTACACTAGAGCCCGCTTTTTCAGATGCAGCATGAAAGCTAATACTGAAATAAAACTGGACAGGGTAAAAGCTGGAATGGGCTGGAATAGGCCAAAACTGGCATAAAACAATGTAGACTGTCACAAAAAACACTTGGGATGCATCACACAGACTTGAGAACAATATTCCAGAAAAGAAAAAGTGGAATTCCAACATCTTTATTATCCCGTTCTGGGCCAAAATGCTTCCAGAACACCCTGGAACAGGCCAGAACAGGTATGAAACAACCTGGGCTGGCACAAAAAACACTGAGATGCATCACAGACATTCCAGAACAATATTCTATAAAAGAAAAAGCGGAACTAACACATCTTTATTAACCTGTTCCAGGCCAAAATGTCTCCGGAACAGGCTGGAATGGGCATGAAACATCCTGGGCTGCCACAAAAAAACACTGGGATGCATCACTGTCACTCAAAAACAACATTCTAGAAAAGAAAAAATGGAACTCACATGTCTTTATTACCCCATTCTGAGCCAAAATGCCTCCAGAACACCCCGGAATGGGCGTAAAACAACCTGGGCTGCCACAAAAAAACCTGGGGTGCATCACAGACACTCCAGAACAATATTTTAGAATTGAAAATGTGGAACTCATACATCCTTATTACCCTGTTCCGAACCAATTTGCCTCTGGAACATCCCGGAACAGGCCGGAACAGGCATGAAACAACCTGGGCTGCCACAAAAACACTGGGATGCATCTCAAGACACTCAAGAACAACATTCTAGAAAAGAAAAGGTGGAACTCACACCTTTATTAGCCCAGTCTGGGCCAAAATGCCTCCTGAACAGGCCAAAATCCCTCCAGAGCACCCCAGAACAGGCATTAAACAATAGAAGAATGTTTTGGAAATACAAATGCTAAACGCTCTTATTGTCCTCTCCCAGGCCAAAATTACTCCAGAACACCTCCAAACTGGCTGGAATGGGCATTTAATAAAAAAAAAGTACCACCAAAAAAAGTGGGATGTGTTGAAGGTGCTCTAGAGCAACATTTTAGAAATCCAAATGCAGAATTACTGTGCACTTATTAACCTGTTGTAGGCTCTAGAAATAGTATGTATTCATTTACTCTTTCTAGGCCAAAATGTCTCTGGAACAGGCCAGAAAAGGCATTAAACAAACAATTGTTCCTGCAAAAACAGTGGAATGTTTATCATGCGTTCCATGAAACTGCATGGATATACAACAAATGTGCATAACGTTGGCATAAATTGTCATGTTATGACAAGGGACATCTCGCTCATTCCCACAAATGTACATAATTCTCACTGGATCCTGATGATGGTCTTCTTTAAGTGGAAGATAATTCTCTATCTTGATTCCAACCAAGGCCTTGACTCTGATTATACTGACATGCTGCAAACATTTATGGAGATGCAAACAATGTCACAAATTAATTGGTTGGAATGGATTATTCATGCGCCAGTTGATATACCAGTCCAGAAGGATTCATTCAACTGTGGAATTTTTGTGTGTTTGCACACACATTGTGCAGTGAGTCAGCAGTCCCATTCTCAGTAGACATGGTTCCTGTTCAGCAATGGATTGCTACTGAACTGCTCAGATAGAGATAATTTCTTCAACAACCAAGTTTCATGCAGGGAAACCATCAAAGAACAAAGAAAGAACGCAGAAAGTCAAAAGCTATTTCAAAGCGCCTATTTCCAGAAGTGCACTGAAAGGGTCTTCATCCACTATTGACTTTCTATCTTCAGCCATACAACAGTATTGCTCTTTATCTTGGTCTTTGTGCTTGATGGGTAACTTGTGTAAGAAGCCCAAGAAGGACACAATGGTTCTTTGTCAGGGAATATGTCAGGACTGGTATCATCTGTCTTGCTTTGAAATAACTCAATTTCCTTGTGATGTATTTAAATGTCCAAAGTGTTCCAAGCAATCTGGCTGTATTTGCAGCATTCAGAATTGCATAATCCATGGCCAGCAATAACTTTACCCTTGGTGCATCCTTTAATACTTATAAAGCTAGTATGATATTACTTAGTTAGACAAGATGAAAATAATGCTTATGTAAAAATATTAGTTTTCAATAGTTAGAACAGTATTCTAAAACAATAACTTGGTCCAACTATGACTTTGTTTTTGTCATTTAAAACAAATTGTTTTTGTTGTTTTTTAAAATAGTACTGGGTTCATGTTCCCTAAATAATATCGGTTGAAATGTTTATATGTATAAAGGCTTTGAGAACTCCTTTTTCAGAACTACTATTGACTATCTTCCTTGTTTTTATTTTAGCATAATAAAAATATATAATTCTTAAGAAGCCGGATGGCACCATAGTCTGTTGCAACAAAAAAGAATGCTATGATAACAGATTTTTAAAAACACAACCTTAAGGAACTTCAGATGGAGAATCCAGAGAAATTGCTGGGGTAGAATTTTCTAATAGTTTGTACTTTAAATAGTTTTTTTAAAAGTTGACATTTTCCTACATACCATAGGTATAACATTGCTTAATTTAAATTCGTTGTCAGTGATCACTGTGATTATACTGTACCATTCTGAATATTGCATAGAAATTTTGCAAAACATCTTTTGCATTTAATGGCATTTCTACCCATTTTTTTACCCTTTCCCTCTGCTGTGTATATAATTCTACTGTCTGGGAGTTCACTTAGTTCATAGGATAAAGTGGCCTGAAGCTAGGGTCTGGAAAAAAACATCTTGTCCATTTAGCAGTGGAAATGGGCAGCTGAAGTTTTACCTGATATGGAGGTAACTGACACCTGCAACTTCCCTAGGTAGAGCTAGGAGCCATGGAGAGATAGGAGATACATTTCTACAAATATAAGGAATGTCCTGGTTTGTGGAAAAAGCTGGAATTAAAAATGGGAGTCATGTGCCACAGCACAACCAACATATAGATGCCAGGCCAGCAAGGGGATTTCAAACAAGCGAGAAACAGAGGTGGTTTGCCACTGCCAGGGCTTTTCTTGAACAGGAATGCAGAGGAACACAATCCCGGTTGGCTTGATGTCTAGGGGTGTGGCCTAACATGCAAATGAGTTCATGACAGGCTTTTTCTACAGAAAGCCCTGTATGAAGCAATGGTACCATCAGGGGGTGCAGCCTAATATGTAAATGAGTTCCTGCTGTGCTTTTTCTACAAAAACCCTGGCCACTGCTATACCATGCCACTTTCTATCCCATCCAGATTAGCCATCAATATTTTCACTTGCTCAGGCATCACACAAAATTGTCTGAAAAGTTGTGCCGCCTAGCATCTGGAGATTCCCATTAAAAGGTAGAGATGACCTAAGAGAGTGCTGTGGAAAGGATAGTTGGTCAGATTACAGGAGGGGAGAACAACAGAGGACTGGGTGGGAGTAGCAGGCAACAGGGTCAGTGCTAAAAATGCACCAGGCATACTTTTAGCTCCAAGGCCCCTGAACTGTCCTGTCCGGTGTGGCTTGGGGGTTAAATCATGGCCTCAAATGAATGTGGGTCAAGTAGCTGTAGGCTACACAGCACAGGGCCAGGGGGTGGCAGTGGAAGGGCTTCCCAAGGGTTTTTGCAGGTCCTCCACTCTAGGCTTCCCAACCCTCCTGCCCTGGTGGGGGACCCCAGGATTTCCAGCCTCTTCCCCCGCTCCCCAAAAAAACGGAAGTGGGGGGAGAGGGGGAACGGTGCCAAAAAGCATGGCGAGCCGCCCCATCTAGGAGCCGGCGCCGCCGCTGCACAGCTGCCGCCTCTTCTCCACTTGGGAAGCAAAGAAGAGGCGGCAGCGCAGCGGCGTTGCCCGCTCCGTCTCGCCCTCAGCCATGTCGCCCGCTCAGAGAAGGGAAGGGTGGAGGCAGGCCAGGAGCGTGGCGAGCCTGCAGCAGCCGCCGCCGCAGCACCCCCCGTATGGCCGGCAAGCCCGTCTTCAGCGCACCCGCCCGCGGGAGCATGCTGGCCGGGGACGGGAGTGTGAGCCCCTCGCGGGCTGCCGGCCGCTGAGCCCTCCCTGGCCGCCCGGGGAATGGAGAGCTGGCCGGGGAGGCGGTGGGGCATTGCTTTCTGCCAGGTGGGCGATGGGGGCTGTGCCTAACTGCAGGGCGGGTCGGTGGAGGGAAAGCGGGGGGGGGGCCATGCAGTGCCACGCTCAGGGGTGCGGGGGTGGGCGGCCTGCCATGGAGGGCGGGGGGCTGCAAGGGCGGGCAGAGATGCCCGCGGTTTGAGGCGCTCAGTTCTCAGCCGCGCAAAGACGCACCACTTGGCTCTGCGGGGGATGAGGAGGCAAGGAGCAGGGCGGCCCGTGAGCCGGGGAAGGGCTCGCGCTTGGCAGCTGGGGAGCAGGAGGAGGCTCTGGGGCATGTGCAGAGTACGGTCTCGCCCCTCCATACCCGCGGCGGGGAATGCTTTCTTTTTTGAAAGATGCCCAGAGAAAGAGTCCCCGGGTCGGAACCTGCATGGCTGGCAGAGAAGGTTGAGCCCCCGCACTTCTTCTTTTAGCAGTTGAATACCCGCTGGCTGGCGAGGGAATTGCCACAGAGCTGGGCTGGGCTCTTCGGGGGCGTTGTGCTCGCCTGCTGCTCTGGCTCTTGCATTTCGTTGTCACTTGGCAGACGTCTTGGTTGGCATGGGGACAGGCCTGGAGGGAGAGCGGTGGCAGTGGACGGGTGGAGCCCTGAGGGGTTGGCCTGGCTGGGGTGCCCGAGTGAGACCCCTGACCTGGATGGGCCAGGCTGGGCAGACCTCAGAAGCTAAGCAGGGTCACCCCTGGCCGGTATTTGGATGGGAGGATCGCTGGGCACCTCTGGACCTCTCTTGCCTGGGAAACCCCACGGGGTCACCAGAGGTCAGCTGGTATTTGGCAGCACTTCCCACCCCCAAGGGGAGGGACGGTGGCTCAGTGGTAGAGCATCTGGCATCTCCAAAAAAGGGTCCAGGCAAAGAGGTGTGAAAAAATCTCAGCTTGAGACCCTGGAGAGCCGCTGCCAGTCTGCGTAGACAATACTGACTTTGATGGACCAAGGGTCTGATTCAGTGTAAGGCAGCATTATATGTTCATAAGCAGCTGGCCGCCTCCCGCCACCCCCAGCCGCCGTGCCTCCACCAGTCCAGCCTGCAGCAGCTCGGCCACCACCCCCACCATGCCGAGGCCGCCGCTTTTGAGGCCCAGGAGAGCGCCTGGTGGAGGGAATGAAGACATTTAAAAAGGTGTGCCGTCCCTTTAGATGTAATGGCCAGAACTCCCTTTGGAGTTCTATTAGGCTTGTCACACCCTTGCTCCTAGCTCCACCCCAGTGTCTCCTAGCTCCACCCCAAAGTCTCCTGGCTCCACCCCCAAAGTCCCCAGATATTTCTGGAATTGGACTTGGCAACCCTACTCCACTCACACATCTGTCAGTTTGTTTGGGTTCCACAAGACCTGGTACAGTATTTAGCCAACTAACAGTAGAACAGAGATGTCATATTAAAATGTATGAAAAACTGAATAACTGGAATGGCTTAAGCACTACTTCATATAGCCAGTCACATCTATTCAGACTAGTACTGGTTGTCCCAGGTTTTCTAACATAACAAGTCTTCTAAGTTGGCTTGCAGCAAATCTTCTTTAACTGAACATGACAAAAAGTGAACCTTCTGTGGTATTTTCAACCACTGACTATACCACTTCTGCAGGATCACCTTAATCCATTCCACACAGTGGGTCAAAATGAAGGCGAGTACAATAGTAAAGCTATAGGGGGATATCTCAGAACGGGATACTAAAGATCTGTGAGTTCCACTTTTTCTTTTCTAGAATATTCTTCTCGAGTGTCTGTGATGCTTCCCAGTGTTTCTTGTGGTGGTTCCATGCCCATTCCGGCCTGTTCTGGGGTGTTCCAGAGGCGTTTTGGCCCAGAACAGGTTAATAAAGATGTGTGAGTTCCGCTTTTTCTTTTCTAGAATGTTGTTCTGGAATGTCTGTGATGCATCCCAGTGTTTTTTGTAGCAGCCCAGGTTGTTTCATGCCCGTTTCAGCCTGTTCTGGGGTGTTCCAGAGGCATTTTGGCCCAGAACGGGGTAATCAAGATGTTGGAATTCACCTTTTTCTTTTCTAGAATATTGTTCTCCAGTGTGTGTGATGCACCCGTGTTTTTTGTGACAGTCTACGTTGTTTTATGCCTGTTCCGTTCAGCCCATTCCGGCTTTTACCCTTTCCCAAATAAAACATCGCTCTTTTTTAACGTGTCACAAGAGACCTGTTCGTTTTTGCTGCAGCAACCTTGCAAAGTTATTCCACTGGCCCTCTTAGCAGAATGCTGAAAGGTTGCTTTCGGCAGCGCAGATGGCCACAGGCCACTGCCTTGTCTTGTGGAGAATCTATGGCTTCATTCGCAGCCGGAATCTTCCGCTTCGCATCTCCTGGCTTCTGGGGACGATTGTCTCATTTACACCAGCCCCACCATGGCAGGGGCGGAAGGCAAGGACCCTTTGGGCTTCTTCGCTGCTTACGGCAGCAATAACAGTTCGAGCGGCAGCTCTGACTCCGAAAACGAGGAGGTCTCAGGCTCCCAGCGGGAGTCCGCCCCAAAGCAAAAGATTGCTGAAGGGAAGCCGCACTTGCCCGGGCCCGACGAACTCTTTAGCAGCGTCAACCGGCCGGCCTTTCTCTATAACCCGCTGCATAAGGAAATCGACTGGGAGAGTCAGGTGGTGCGAGCGCCCGAGGAGGTTGGTTCTTAGTGAGGACCTGGTGTCTATGTCAAGGTGGGGGAGGCTTTTGTCACCGAACAGTCTCTGGGAAAACAACTCAAAAAGCTTCTCCTTTAGGGGTGGGGGGAGAACGCAGACTAGGATATTAAAAGGACCCTCGCTGGGAAAGGCTTCCTTCTCCAGCCACGCCCCCGTCATTCTTGACGTGGTGTGTTTAGAGAGTGGACAGAGAAGAGAGCCAGCACCTCGGGGCTCTTAGCCCCTCGCCTCAACAAGATCTTGCCGGCAGAGCACCACCCTGATCCCTCTTGCAGTTGCAGGCCTTACGTTGGGGAGGAAGCGGCTGTGGTGGGAAAGCCGGCCCTTCCACGGCAGCGTCCCACTCGGATCTTCCTTGGTAAAGTATATCCTCATTTTCCTCTGGCCCCAAGACTTAGCGATGAGGGAAACATTAGGGTGGCATAATAGCAAACACAGTGCACTTTTAGTTTTCCTTGGCTTTTACTTCATTTCTGTTTGACTTGTAAATATCAAGGAAGGTGGAGCTTCTCTTGGCAAGGGGTTTTATCAACATGATTGATTTAACACTCTGTAACAGTTAGCCTTTGTTGGTTCAAATATCCATTTTTACTGGAATGAAACAGGATTTTAACAGCACCTTAAAAGACTAGAAAAACTTCCTTGAACATAGGTTTTTAAACGTCAGAGCTTCTTTTGGGTGTATTTATCCAAAGCAACTAAATCTGAACTCAAGAGTTCAAGAAATGGGTTGGGGAGAGAAGCTACAAGGGGTGGCCAGAGTAAAACAAGAGTCAGAGTAATCGGTTTATTCCAAGTGAGTGAGGTCTACTCTCAATTATTGATAAATATGTAGAGTAGGATCAACAATAAACTATAACAAAAATTTAATCAATATCAACTGGCCATCCATTCTCTACTGTAAGAGATAGATGCCCAAGGAGGTTAGGAGAAAGGGGGAAAGAGCTGTCGCGGTCCAGTGATCTCCAGGAAGGAACTCAGAAGCCTCTTCCTTTGCCAGTGAGCAGGACACAATGGGAGAACAAAAGCAGCCATGAAAAAGAGTTCTTCCTGCTATCATGTCCCCCTCAACAGCCAAGGAGTTATGTTGGAAAGAGAAGCGGTGCTGCTTTGCTTGTCCTCTGTGACTGCACTGAGCCCAGACCACCCCTGGCTGAAGCCTGGCAATGTCATGTTTCTCCTTATCTCCTGCACCGCATCCTGGCTGGCATAGTGAATCTGGGCACCTCCAACAGGATGCCCCCACTTATGAAGGGAGCCTCTATGCAATGTCTTGATGCTTTGGTGCACAGCCAGTGTGACTTCTGGGTCTCTCCGCTTTAAACCAGAGCAAATGAAAATCTTTCTTTGCTGTGGCATAAAGAGGAAAGTATAGGGTGGCTGAAGGCACAACATCCATGTGGAAGCTGGAATGGGCAGCTGCCCCCCCCTTTAGTCTTTTAGCAGGATTTTCTTTTTAATGGGTAGTGTTTCTTTTGCTGTGAATTAGCCATGAAGGAAACTTGTCTTCCTGATTGTTGTATTGGTGTTTCTGTGCTGACATGATAGTGGGGTGCATGTTGGAATCATGGACAGTAGCAGGTGCATGGGGTTGTGTGTAGCTTGCTTGCTTCCACTGCTACTATATGGTGCTTTCCCTTTAGAAGTGATCTGAGAGTGTTTACAAGCAGGGCATGAGTGTTTACAAGCAGGGCATATATTTCACTGTAGAGTGAAATATATTGGTAACAGTGTTGACTGTATTCTATGTCAGTGGTCCCCAACCTTTTTGGCACCAGGGACCAGTTTTGTGGAAGGCAATCTTTCCACAGACCCAGGAAAGGGGGGGGGGGTGATGGTTTAGTGATGATACAACTGTGCACTTTATTTTGGTGTGGTGGTTAAGTGCGCAGACTCTTATCTGGGAGGAGTGGATTTGAGTCCCCACTCCTTCACTTGCAGCTGCTGGAATGGCCTTGGGTTAGCCATAGCTCTCACAGAGCTGTCCTCAAAAGGGCAGCTTCTGTCAGAACTCTCTCAGTCACACCTACCTCACAGGGTGTCTGTTGTGGGGGAGGAAGATAAAGGAGATTGTGACCACTCTGAGATTCGGAATGGAGGGCAGGATATAAATCCAATGTTGTCATCATCATATTATTATTATTATTACTACATTGTAATATATAATTAAATAATTATACAACATGGCCTGGTTGCTAACAGGGCATGGACCGGTAATGGTCCATGACCCAGAGGTTGGGGACCCCTGCTCTATTTTACTTCTTTATTTACCTTTGTAAGTTCTAGACAGTGTGGAACAGCCAATATGGAGACAACCAATAGGTATCTTCACACCTTGGACCTTCCTTCTCATATTAAAATATGTATATGTTGAATGCAAAAGTGGCTTTGTTTTTCAGAGAGAAGTCTTTACCTCATTTACCAATCCAGGGTTCACACTGGAGGGTGTTATATTTCCTGCTCATCCATAATATGAAGATGCCGGGAACAAAAGCTTTCTGGTTTTGTATCCCGTACATAATTGCTTAGCCTTTTGAACCTAATGGCTTGAGGGTTTTTTTGTTCTCTATGGATGATAACTAGTAGTGGATTTCATAGTGCTTCTCCAGCCCCATTTTGACACTGTTCTTCACAATCTCACTGGCTTTATCTGGGTTCTTTTGCAAGTATTAGACTTCCATTTAAGCAGTGAGGCAAGAGTCAGTTTAAATTGTAATGGGAATGAGAGAATATGGATTGAATATTATATTTTTTCAGTAGTCTGTTGTTGTTTTTTACTTTACTCATCACCTGTTTAAAAAGAGTGGTTTTTGAAGTAATAAAATCAGTTTTGTGCGAACTGTGACTCTTGTTTGGAGACAAGTGTTCCAGAATGAGAATACAAACTGGATGAGAGATCTTTGCATTCATCTTATTGCTGTTATGCGAACTATTATATACATATGTAATATACATGGAATTTTTATTATTTGAAAAAGTGGTATTATGTTTGCCAAGGCATTTTCTTCTACTATTTGAAGGCAGTCCCTAAATTTCACCTTAAAAAGAGTCAGTCCCCTTTCCTTTAATACTTTCCAATGGCTAATTAGAAATGCAATGAATTCCCGTAGTGGTGACTGGTTATTATTTATTTATTTACGTGATATTTATATCTCACCCATTCTGTACAGACTCAAGGCAGCTAACAGCATAAAATAGACAGTAAACAAAAACAATATTAAAACAATAAAACAATCAGATAATGACAATGGTGCTACTTCAGGCGGATCATGTAATATTTTCTTTCTCGCACACAAAGATCCTAGACAGTTAGTAATAAAAGCACTATGGATCCAGATGTTCCAAAGTATTGGGGCCGCAACTAACAAGGCTCTCCTCTTGCTCTGGTGGAGCTGAGCCTAGCCTCCTTTGGCCCAGGGTCAGTCAGAAGATTTTGAGAGCTTGATTGCAGTGTTCTCTAGGAAACATGTGGGGCAAGGCAGTCCCACAGATATATAAGTCCTAGGCCATATAGGGCTTTGAAGGTTAATACCAGGACCTTGAAACGGATTCAGTACGCAACAGGCAGCCAGTGCAGCGCTCTCAGCACAGGCTGAATGTGCTTCTGATGGGGAAGTCCCATTAGTAGCTTGGCTGCAGCATTCTGCAGCTTTCGAATCTGAGTCAAGGGCAGCCCCATGTAGAGAGCGTTACAGTAATCGATTCTTGAGGTGACCGAGGCGTGGATCAGCATTGCTAAGTTGCTGTGCTCAAGGTAGGGGACCAACTGCCATGTTCGCCAAAGGTGAAAAAAAGCAGCTCTGGCAGTGGCTGCTACTTGGGCCTCCATGGTTAAGGAGGACTGCAGGAGCACTCCCAAGCTCTTAACCCTCAACACTGGTGTCAATGGTGCCCCATTGAAGGCTGGTAGAGGAATCACCCTTCCCGGGCTGCTGCGACTTAGAGAACCTCCGAATTCGTTGCATTCAGCTAAGTATTACCATACTCCTGGAATTACTGCTAATGAGAATTCAAGTCCCATCTGTAAACACATACCTTTTTGATAGGCAAGCATAGCCATTTCATCCATATCACTCAGACATGTCCACAATTAACTTGGCAAAGGAAACCACTGTGGAAAGGCCACATCCTCTCATAGAAGGGTTCAAGTCCCAGAAGGCTAAACCAGTGCCTTGTGAAGTAGGGATTTTTGCACAGGACAACAGCAACGAAACATATAATAGCACATGCACAGAAGGTATGCCCTGTTGTGAACATATGAAGCTGCCTTATACTGAATCAGACCTTTCTTGGTCCATCAAAATCAGTATTGTCTTCTCAGACTGGCAGCGGCTCTCTAGGGTCTCAAGCTGAGGTTTTTCACACCTATTTGCCTGGACCCTTTTTTGGAGATGCCAGGGATTGAACCTGGGACCTTCTGCTTCCCAAGCAGATGCTCTACCACTGAGCCACTGTCCCTCCCCAGTAGCTCACCATTGTCTCCCCAGTAGCTCACTGAGAGAAAATACTCTCATGCAACAAACAGGAAGAAGAGGGATTCTAATTCCACTAAGGGGAAAGCTCACCTGTGGACCAGCAGTAAGCTGATGAAACAGTAGAATCTGATATATCAGCTGTGATCAGATAATCAGCCTGCCACACATCCCTTGCCAGACCACAACTGTGCAGACAGCTCTAATAAAGTGAGCTTTGACTCACAAAAGCTTAGAGCTGGGGAAATTCTGTTGGTCTTTAAGCTGCTCTTGGACTCCATTTTTGTTTTACATCAACAGACTAACATGGCTATCCACTTGAATGGAGGACCTTTTCAAGAAGTCTCATGCAGGAGGTAGCTGATGTTGATAATGAACAGGGGTTTAATACAAGTCCCCATTAACCAAACTCCATTCAATCAAAATATGCTACAGGGAAATAATGCACCCAGTTACAGATCAGGAATGGAGTTCTGGATGCAAGTCAGATTAATGAAATCACCATCTCTCTTTGTCTAACAATACTCCTGTGCTTTAGAAAGTTGCACTGACAGTAGAACAAAAGGGACAGCAGCACTGGCTTCACTGCTATCCAACACTGAATGTTTGGATAGCAGCAGCAGTGGTTGGAGTGTCTGGTAGTTACCTAGAAATGTGGTGATGCTCCCTGTTTCTATGACTTTCATGTGGGTTTAGACCCTTATGACATAAATATAAAATTGTGATGATGCTCTGTCTGAATATCATGGGGAGAGAGAGGCTCCTTTCTGTGGATGTACCCCATGTGGGAGGCACCACTAATAACTCCTGAGGGAGGAAAGTATTTGGGGTACATATTGTACTGCAGAAAGTTTGAGGTGAGAGGGTCTTCCTCCCCCCCCTTTTTACCTGTGTTGAATGCATTGTCCTTCAATCTCCAGTTGAAGAAGTGGAGGATCCAGATCCATGTTTGTGTTCTGAAGTGAAAGTTTCCATCACCAAAGTCTTGTGTGTGTGCTTAGCCAGACAGTGGTGCAAGAGCTGACTTCTGAGATATGGGTGTCTAGGTTGGGATATTACAACATGTTTGGCTTCTCTGTGTTTAGCAGCAGGCTTCATCAGTATTTCTTCATCAATAACTGTGGAAAGTCAGCATGATAGGGGTTGAAGATCCTTCTTTGACACGGGAGTTTTGATACTGATGTCAGAGTTTTTGTCAGAATAATGTTATGTAAGAATGGGAATTGAGATGAGAGAGGTCTTCTGATGCCCACTAAGTCCTGCTTCTCCCTAAGATGTCCCCAGCACAGCCTATTTCTGCCCCTTTGCTAATACAGCGTTGGGGGGGTCATCACCATGTTACTGAATTAAAGGTTTCCAACCTAATGCAGAGGCTGGCTTTAGGGTTGCGTTCTAAACAATCCTGGTGATGAAGACATGCCGCTTCATCATTCTTGTCCTATATGTGGATTATATTTTCAGATCTGAGAGCAATTCCTGTTCATAAGTGCATCCAAGCCTTTAAAATATATTTTAAGACTCATCTCTCCCTGTTGGTTGTCTGGCAGTGTAGTATTTTAACTGTTGTATTCCCTTCAACAGCCTCCCAAGGAATTCAAGGCATGGAGTACAAATGCTGTGCCACCCCCTGAGACTTACAGTGTTAAAGAAACAAAGCCCCCGCCACCGCCTGAGCTTGATATGGCAATAAAGTGGTCTAATATGTATGAGGATAATGGTGATGATGCTCCTCGGCACACAAATAAAGTCAGTCTCTTACCAGACAAAGAACAAGAGACTTTTCAATCAGGTAATGCTATTCATTTTTGTAGACAGGAAAAATAGTAACTCCCTGAGTTTTGTTTATATGAATTCATGTAATGTGAGTTGTGTTTTCCTTTGCAGATTTGTATTTCCCGCTTTCATCTTTCTTTCCTTGGATGTTTATTTGTGTTGTAGATTTTGGAATCCAGTGATGATAAGAGCTAGTAATACATTACATAGCTCCTTAGACCACTTAGCGAACATTAAACAGTCAGTGTGCCTTATTTTTATCTAATCTAGTTTTACACCTTAGAACATTTTTAATGTTATGAAGCATGGAGAAAGAGGAACTTCAAGGCACTTCTGTTTCCTGTTCTCTGTGTCATGTTCAACAGAGCCTTTGCATTTCTTCACCTCTTTTACCCAATACAGAGGATCACAGACAGGATTTGCAAATTAAGAACTCCCCCCTGATTAATTTGTGAAGCCTATATCAGCACAAGGTCTGGGATTCTTGCTAGCCACAGATATGTGATAGCTCAAGCATCCTGATCCTTGTCTTCATGCAAATGAACCTTAAATTATAATTTGAAATTTTCACTTATCTTCAGATAAAGATCAGCAAGAGAAACTGTGCCACACAATCCATCCTCTTTGTCTTAGATCAAAATCCCTGGCCTTTTTGAATCCATGGGCAGCTTTGGAATTCTGACACAGAGTGGTGTAGGCACCCCACAAAGTGGCTGCCAAAAGAGGCGGAGCCTAAAATGTTAAGGAGTGAGGTTATAATTCTCATATTAAACTTTCCAACATTTCAGGCAGAAGCTCTGTTTGACAGGAACACAGTTTACCTTCAGAAGATTCTTGTACTGTGGTGGCAGCTGCCGCCAAAGCAGTGTTTTAAAAAATCTAAACAGCAGATCAGAAGCCCTATTTGGCAAAATCCATCTCACCCTGCTCAGTTTTAAAAAACATTTGGTGGGTGCCACATTGGGGTGCCACATTGGTCTTAGATGCTTGTACTGAGGATGTGTACTTAAGCTGGTACAACAGTCAGTAATTCACTTGCAATTCAGTCCTAAACATGTATATTCTGTGTCAATGGGGCTTACTCAATAGTAAGTGTGCTTAGGCTTGCAGCCTTGGGAAATGAATTTAATACACATTTTGATAGTCATAGTTCTTATTCTTCACTAATGGGCTCATTTCACTTTGAAACTCTTCCACCATATAAATCACAGTTGAATCTGCCATAATTGCATCTGTTGCTTTTGAAATCTTTGGCAGATATCTACTTCTTTTCACTTACAAACAGTGTCTTTTATTTGAAGTTGATGAAAAAGATGAACCTGCTTCAATTAAGAAACGCAAGCTGGACCCTGAAGAGCAGACAAAGAAGAAGCGATGAACTGAACAAAGTTTATTTGACTTTGCAAACTGTTTTTATTGAACACATAAGAAGACATCTGTTGGACTTTACTACTGGCACAAGAAAATAAAAATACCGTAGTATCGCCATATGGCATACAGCATATTTTGAGATTCTGTAACTTCTGTGAAATTTTTATTATCCAGAGTTTATCAGTTAGCATTGTTCGAGTTTTTGTACTTACAAATCCAATATGTTTCAGCTACAGATGTTTTGATTAAAACAAAACTTCTTAGAATATTGTGATATGTATTAGTGTTCATGCAGGCTATGAAAATTCACAGTATTCTGTTCAGCCACAAAGCTGGTAAATGTGTGTTTACTGAACTTCTCTTGTGGTTAAAGATTTTTTAAAAGGAAGTAACTTTTGGGGGAGGGAGAAAAAGTTTTAACCATGTATTGCAGTAATAATAATGGTAGTTTGACATGTAAAGAATGTATATAGATTACAAAAATAAAATTATTTAAAAGGTTATCTGGTAATATTACCTATTCAGATACATTCACATGTTTGATTGGGGTTCTGTTGTAGTGTATTTGCACTGTTTGTAATATACTTCTAGTAAAATGAAGTATTTAAGGTTCCTCTGGACTCTGGTTTTGTTGTGCTACTTGTTGAGCTTTGTCAGGCTAAAATAAAATAGTTTTTGGTGGTGGTGGTGACTTGCTTCCTTGGTATTCTTTTTTCAGAACAGGGGAAGTAGAACAGATTATGTGAAATAAATCATAGATAAATTATACCTTCTCCAGATTAGAAAAGTTATTGGTACTGTAGCAAATAGAAAATATGGTGCCTTGTGTTGATTCTGAGGTATGGTTCATTTTTTTTTAAATGTTCATTTTTTAAAAAAAGTTTTTAAAAATATGTTCTTGAAAGCAGTTGATAGAACAGATGAAATGTGGGGTTGACTGTATAACCTATAGGTGGACTTTGTTGTGGATAGCTTTGTACAGTTCCTAACTACTGTACAGATAGGGTTAGTTTTAAACAGAAAGCAAATTCTTCCCTTAGTGAGGCAATGGTTCTCATAAAGGAGGAAATTATGGTATCAGTCTTTTCATTAGTTCTGAGAAAAATAGTTTTGAGCTTGTCCTAATGGCAAGTGAAATTGGTACTCTCATGGCATTTCAGTAGTTTAAAGCCTGCTCTCAAGTAGCAATTCTCTGTCAGATGTAGCAAACTTGTATGTCAGAATGAATGCTCAAGTCATTCTCACTTCTGGGGTTGGTAAAGATGACTCAGTAGAAAATACTGATTTGTGTAGAATGAACTTTTTTTACTTAAAATGGAACATATAAAATAGTCCAGTTCAACAACTGACTTGGGAGAGTCAGTTTATGCAGAAATGCTAACGGCTTGTGGACAGCATGTTTGTGACAGATGTTCTGCTGGAGAGTCTGTGTTCCCAGAGAACAATAGGTGCTGTAAATAACCTGGATCTTTGTGTTCTTTCATTCAGCAGTGAAAAATCTATGGTCTGCTTGGAAAACAGACTTCTACCCACCCAGACATGAAAAATAAGCCAAATATACCCTTAGGATATAAGTGTTGAGCAGCTTGCATGCATATTGAAATGTCACTCCTTATGAAATACAATGATGTAAACTTCAGCCCAAGCCACCAAATTAATAGGATAAATGAATGTGGCAAGGTATTATTTGAAATAGATCGTTCTAGAGTTGGAGAAAGTGGAATACTTTATTTTGTTTGCCTGGATATCCCACTAGAGGGTGCTAAGTTAATGTTTTTCAATTTCAGTTGAACTTCCAGTACTGAAGGAATAAGTTTTGGCTGCGGGGTGCGGGGGGGGGGGGGAATCTCCTTTCTCTCAGCTAGTTCCTATGAAAAGGTACACCCACTGCTTGGGTACTTGCTTCAGCAGACCTAGAGTTTTTGTCAAATAGTCTTTACTAAGTTCCATTTGGTTTGTTCTTGTTACTTGTTTGAAATGGTTTCTGTGTGTATTAAATGGCTGTATTTGTATTAAGTTCTCCAAGAAACTTGTTGAGGTAGCCCTATTATTCTTAGGTTACTGTAGCTTAGGGAGATTGAAGGCCACTTTAGTGTGCAGGCAATTTAAGTTTTGTTTCCATTAAGAGGAAGTAGGGATAGTGAGGGGAATGTTAGAGATGTTATCACAAGAAGCAATTTTTAACCATTGAAGCTGCTCTGATGCATCCATGTTTATTGAAATTTCCTGCCCCCTCTGACTTGTCAGCCATGCATTCACTTGTCACAGTTCTGTGGTTTCCTCATCTAGAAAAATTTGGAGAAATTACAGCGTGGTCTGTGAAGAAATGTACGTGAAATTGCCTTTGGTGCTTCTTAATGGGCAAGAGTTAACAGAAGTGGTATACTGGTGGCCAAACATAAATCTCTTAAGCAGATATCCCTCAAACTAGCTGTGTTTCTAAACAAAAGTAATAAAAGCCAACCCTCATAAAAAGGAGTTGAAGGCCAAAATGCACAAGCTTTCATGGATAAGGGGATACATGAAAGAATAATTGCTTCTGAAGAAGCAGGCTGTAATTCATGAAAATTTTGTTCTACTTTAAGGTGCTGCAAGACTTATGTTTAGTTCTGCTATAACAGCATAGTTATCCCTCTGCATCAACCCATAGCAGAGCTAGGGTAGGCAACAGTGCATAGGCTTCCTAACCACCACCACCACCACCCCGCCCTGGTGTGGGACCCCTGAATTTGCAGCCTCCTCCCCTGCTCTCCAAAAATCCGGAAGCGGGGGGTGGGGGGGAGAACATGCGTGTAGGCATCATGTAGTTGTAGAGCTCCTGATCCGTTTGTAAAATGTGTGCCTTTAAGGCTGTGCAGGAAACAGGAAGGGCATCATTGGAAAGGGTCAGTAATAGTTTCCATGGAGAATGGTCCCTCCCTTTCTTTTGCTTTCGTTTTCACAGCAAGTAGAGTTCTGCAGGAAGAAGAGACCAGGAATAGAAGCAAAAGAAGCTGATGAATTTTTACAACCAGTAAGGTACAATTTTACAACCAGAAAGGTACAGTGGTCAGGAGCCAGAGTCATGCGTCAGGGAGGGGGCACCCAGTGGTGCCCCCTAGGCCAGGTGGCACCCCAGGCGACTGCCTGCTTTGCCTACTCCCATGCACCGGCCCTGTCTGTATTTTAGCTTTCCAGCCTACCCCATGAAGGTAAGCAGTGGGGTGCCGCAGGGCTCGGTACTGGGTCCCATGCTCTTTAACATGTTCATAAATGATTTAGAGTTTGGAGTGAGCAGTGAAGTGGCCAAGTTTGCGGATGACACTAAATTGTTCAGGGTGGTGAGAACCAGAAAGGATTGTGAGGAACTCCAAAGGGATCTGTTGAGGCTGGGTGAGTGGGCATCAACGTGGCAGATGCGGTTCAATGTGGCCAAGTGCAAAGTAATGCACATTGGGGCCAAGAACCCCAGCTACAAATACAAGTTGATGGGTTGTGAATTGGCAGAGACTGACCAAGAGAGAGATCTTGGGGTCGTGGTAGATAACTCACTGAAAATGTCAAGACAGTGTGCGTTTGCAATAAAAAAGGCCAACGCCATGCTGGGAATTATTAGGAAGGGAATTGAAAACAAATAGCCAGTATCATAATGCCCCTGCATAAATCGATGGTGCAGTCTCATTTGGAGTACTGTGTGCAGTTCTGGTCGCCGCACCTCAAAAAGGATATTATAGCATTGGAGAAAGTCCAGAAAAGGGCAACTAGAATGATTAAAGGGCTGGAACACTTTCCCTATGAAGAAAGGTTGAAACGCTTGGGACTCTTTAGCTTGGAGAAACGTCGACTGCGGGGTGACATGATAGAGGTTTACAAGATAATGCATGGGATGGAGAAAGTAGAGAAAGAAGTACTTTTCTCCCTTTCTCACAATACAAGAACTCGTGGGCATTCGATGAAATTGCTGAGCAGACAGGTTAAAACGGATAAAAGGAAGTACTTCTTCACCCAAAGGGTGATTAACATGTGGAATTCACTACCACAGGAGGTGGTGGCGGCCACAAGCATAGCCACCTTCAAGAGGGGTTTAGATAAAAATATGGAGCAGAGGTCCATCAGTGGCTATTAGCCACAGTGTGTGTGTGTGTGTGTGTGTGTGTATGTGTATGTGTATGTGTATGTGTATGTGTGTGTATATATATATATATATATATATATATATATATATATATATATATATATATATATATATATATATATAAAATTTTTGCCACTGTGTGACACAGAGTGTTGGACTGGATGGGCCATTGGCCTGATCTAACATGGCTTCTCTTATGTTCTTATGAATTCTGTGTACCATTCCAATTTTAGTATATGTGCTGCTGAAGCAAGCACAGCAATTTCTATGTAAGCTTGGAATCACGGCCAAAGTGAGGACATTTCTTTCTCTTACAAGAGTTATCCTACAAACATTTTGAGTGTTCTGACTCATGAGTACTGCCAGACTGGTGAATATCATACAAGTTCTGCCAACAAATGACAAATGCTTAAGTGCTAAAATATAGATCCAATATGATAATGAAACCCAATGTAGTGACACCTTACAATTCAGTATAAAACTATATAAGCAATGTGCTGTTGGATTAAGACATGATTTTCACATTCCTGAATGTTTAAACTTCACTGTCCTTGTTGTTAAAGGAGAGTCCTTTGTGTCTGTTCTTTGAGGGTGATCTTGTAAACAAACCACCACCACCTCCCTTTTTTCTTATTTCTATGCAGTACTTCCAAATAATTCACTGTTTTGCTATTCCAGAAATCTTGGAACAAGATAAACTTTGCAGAAAGCATCTTCTGTAGTGGGAGGCTTGAGGGAAAGGAATTTGGGAGAAGTACCAAAAATGAGGGAACTCGAACATGATGGGAGAAAACTCCTACTCCCTTGGTTAACTGTTGTTCCAGTTCAGAGAGCAGAAGTGAGAATTTAATTGGGGGAAACTCAGCAGTCTCTGCATCACAAAAGATAAGCTAGTTGCATATATGAGTGGTGTGAGTTTTCCCCTTGGAGGCTCAGGCTGCTGTTCTGTGTAGGTTAGCACCATCTATGTTCAGACAGCAGGAAAAAATGTTTAAGAATATCTTATCACAGGCAATGTAGCTATCCTGCAGATACTTATCCATAGTGATAGAACAAACTCTTGGTGAGGGTAAGGTCAACAGAAATAGCTACTAGGATCCTTGGTACAGCCATGTTGAAAAACCTATTACTTGAGTCACTCCAGGGAATGACAGACAATAGTGGGATGGAAGATGGCATTAGTCTTTACATTTGAGGAGAAGGCTCAGTGGTGTACTCCACTAGGCAGGAGAACTGCTGGGGTGGCATTAAAGAACAGAGGGACAGCAGCTCTAAATCTTTGTGGAAGGCTTGTCTACGTAAGAAAAGAGTTTGAATATTTCCAAACTTTCTGCATTTATTCTGCAAACTTTATTCTGCTCATTTCCTAAACTTTCTGCATTTATTCATACTTCAAACCTTTGGGTTTCTTTTCCTCCCTGGTCCTCCCACAATTCTGCTAATCAAAGCTACCACTACCCTTCCCAGTGCACTGTTACCAGTTGCCAACCTAAACAGTTTTAAGATTTTTGGATTTGTTAAATGTCTAGCTGAATATGCATAATTTCTAAGGCTCAGAAAGGTGACTTTCAATGCAGTCCTAAGCAAGCTTACACTGTTTACGACAATTGAGGCCAGTGGGCTTAGAAAACTCATTTTCCTTAGGATGGCACTGAAAGGGGGGGGGGATATTGGTTCTTATCTTATATCTTCAAAAGATTGAAAATAGATTGAAGGAGAGTTTATAGCAGTGAAATCACAGACGGATGAAAGTGTTAAATTCTTTTCCCCCACCCTGTGTCTTGTACAGAGACAGCTGAACTCTTTAAAAGCTGTGGGAAAGTTTTGTAACCTGAACTGTGTTTTGAAGGGAACATGTTTACAAAATAATTAAGTAGTTAGTTTATAGAAACCATTATTATATTCAATTTATTATTATATTATTTATGTAACACATTTTTAACATTTTGTTAACATAATTACTTGTAGGAATAGTCTGTATCTCTGGAAACCATGTAGTATGTCTTCGCTCTGTATGCATACCCGGTTCCACCTCTGAGGAGCTGTGTTTGTGAATATGAATATCAGCTTATCTTGCATAGAAAGCATGCATGTTCACCTCTCAGAGCCTGGAATGTCCAATGGAGTCTTCTTTGATTCCTTCAGAGGTATGCTGTTGAATGCAGAGGAGAATGCTGAGAAGAAATTAATAACAGAAGTACCAGTTAATATATTTTTTAAAAAATATAGTTCCAGAGGGTAGCTGTATTTGTCTGCAGTAGAATACAACTGCAACTACTTGCTTACTCAGTCATGCGAATCAGACACCCTCACTCGGCCAGTCCTTCCTCACGAGGTGGTGTGAGGGTACGTGAAGGGGAGAAGGAACTATGCATTCTGCCATCAATTCTTTCTACAAATTTACTATGAATAAACTTACTACAGTCATAGTAGGCATTGGCCTGTGATATTTAATTACCTGGTCAGCTGCCACCCTGGAGGAAAATTGCTTTTACCTCTGTCCAGATGTAGGAGTGGCCACAAGACAGAAGGAAATGAGACACTGCCATCATAGCCACTGAACAGCTGCAAAGCCTTTCAGCAGCTGCTTTAGTCAGACAGCAGCAAGGCAAAGAGATCTGAGGCTCTGCTCAACAAGTCGTCACACATCTAAAATGGTGTGTTCACTTGGCAAATGTTCATTCATGGCCCCTTTAAGTACTTTGCTACTGTGACAGTTCTAAAAACGTACTGCAAACCATTACTAATATTTAAAAATTCTTCTGCCATCCAATGGACATTTATGAATTGGTAGTTCAAAGCTACTATGTCTTGTTCCCGTGGTTTTCACTAACATTGACCATTCTCCCGATTCTACTACATTTATATAGTGCAACCAATGTGTCTTTTGACTAGAGCAGGGGTGGCCAAACTTGCTTAATGTAAGAGCCACATAGAATGAACAGATGTTTGAGAGCCACAAGACATGAACATCAGATGTTTGAGAGTCACAAGACAGGAAGGAAGAAAGTCAGGCAGGCAGGCAAATAGATGGAGGGGAAGGGAGAGAGGTGGAAAGAAAGCAACTTGAAATGCATTCTTCAAGCTACCAGCTGGCTTGGCTTGGGGAAGTGATTTAATGAGAGAAATGCCTTTTCCAGCTGGCTAATGGGGCAGTGGGGCCTTTGAGAGCCACATAATATGTGTAAAAGAGCCACATGTGCCCCCTGAACTGCAGTTTGGTCACCCCTGGACTAGAGCCTCTCATTTTAATCTGATGATTACTCTCGATAGTTTATATCCTCAAATCTTGTTGTTCTCTAAAATGCTATTGGGCTGGAAACTAATTGTTCACCACTATTCCCAGTGCTTCATATTCTGGTCAGATTCATTGTCATGTCTGAAGGTCATAAAGGAATTTTCCGTTAGTTAGATTGTGTAACAATCCATGTATGATTTAGTCTTCCTCTACAGCCTGTGTCATTGATTTAAGCCATCTGGTTCATTAGTCTAAACTGTTCTTTGAACAATGTACAGATTTCCTTGGCCTAAAGCAGATTACTAACTTCTGCTTTATGTTTGTGGCATACTACATTCTGGTGGATTTAATCTCTTTGTATTCATGCACACGTGTAAATAATTTATTGTACGATGGAACTATGGGTTATTGTGGGCAGGGTCCTGCCTTAGAGGAACTAAGGAGTTTTTGATAGCAGGTTCCATTCATAAATGGCATTTTGCAGAGGAGGAATTATTTCTGTGATCTGTCCCTGTATCCCTATACCTAAATATTTGAATACAATATCATTTTTGTTATTGTATGCTCAGTTGATTCCAGAATGCATGCTTTGTGTTAGGGAGCTATTAACTTGCACACAATGTTGTATTTTCACAGAGATTGTTTACAAGAGCAACCTGTTCTTAGCAAATACAATGTATGAATTGTAAACATGCTTGGCTATTTGATTCTCCCCCCCCCCCCCCCCACACACACCTTATAGCAAATTGTCATATTTTCAGATGGCATAAGAAAATATTTCCTCTCATACTGCATAAGTAGTTGTCTAAAATGCATTTTTTTAAAAAATACTCAACCAAGTTTTCAAAAGCTATATTTACTACTTCAGTTTTATTGACATAGCTTTCCTCCCCTGGAGTCACTTGCCTGCTTGAACAGTTAGTTGGAGGCAAGCTACCAAACAGGTTGAGTGGGTTACAGCTGCTTGATACAGTGTGTGCGTGTATGCACGCATGTCCATGCATATCTGTCTTGTCTCCAATATTTTTCCTTTCAAGGCCTGCAGGCTTTGACCTGCAAATAGGTGCCCAAACAGGGACCCATCTGTCATACAAGTATGCAACAGCATCACAGCAGAGAGAGTGCTATGTAGTAATGGTCTCTTATCACCTAGTTCAGCTGGTAGTGCTCAACAACTGGGAAATATAACTGGAATATTATTAGAATGTTCAAAGGTGTGAAACTCAGAAGGGAATGAAAGCTGGCAGGCCTGCAGTAGAAGTTGTGCACTTTTCTTAGAGCAGAAATTCACAAACTTTTTTTGGAGTAGTGGTGGGGGAATCCCAGAGCAAGTTTCCCCACCACTATCATGGCTGGAACCCATTATTCTATGGTAAAGAGCACATTCAGGATATGGTTCAATATTTTTCCCCTGACCTTTTGTTGTTTTTGCCAGCCATAGTCAGGGCCCAGTCCATATGATTTCTTTTAGCTCTTAAAAGAAGCCACAGGAAAAACTTAGCCAGTGTAGGGATGCCAGGTTTGTGTTTAAAAATATCAGGAGACTTTGGGGGTGGGGTTTGGGGAAGGGAGGGGCCTCAGCATGGGATAATGCTATAGAGTCTACCCTTCAAAGCAGCCATTTTCTCCAGGGCAGCTGATCTCTGTCAGCTGGAGCTCAGTTGTAAAAGTGGGAAATTTCCAAGTCCTACCTGGAGGCTGGCAACCCTAATTTCCTTTGTTTCAAAGTGTACCAAAGCTGGGTGTAGTTTTTGTGTTTGGTCTTCAGTTGTCAGGTAGAGGCAATTTTATTCCAAGTATTGTTTGGCATTAGAGGTCATACTTCTGGGTGGCTGTGGTCGTTATTGTCAGAAGTATCTGAAGAAGTGTACATGAAAGCTTATACCTTGAATAAATCTTTGTTGGTCTTAAAGGTGGCACTGGACTCAGGCTTTGTTCAGCTGCTTTTACTGTTTAGGGCAACCCCACAGGGCTTTCAAGACAAGAGAGGAAAAGAGGTGGTTTGCCATTGCCTGCCTCTACATAGCAGCCCTGGAGTTCTCTGGTGGTCTCCTACCCAAATACTAGTCAAGGCTAACTGTGCTTAGCTTTCAATATCTGATTAGATTGGGCCAGCCTGAGCCATCCAGGATGGGGGTTTGTTAATGTCTTGATGTGTTTGATTTTTTTTTAAATCACATTTTAAAAAATGAGCCTGTGTACCTCTACTGCTTCACAAAGTACACATATGGAAAACACTTCTGTGTAAAAACTGCCATGAAACCCAAATATTGATTGTCATATCTGATGGTTGTTCACTTGTATATATTGCTGTGTGTGTACTTGGTGGGCAGGAAGCCTCAACTGGCCACTCTACTCACATCCAATAAATTATTTGTACAGGTTGTTTCTTGGAGAGATGCGAGATGTTGCACTGAGCCATTAAATTGTATGGCCTTTTTTGTTTCTTAATCATACAGTGCTTTTCCCTCTCTGGAGCAAGTATCAGGCAGCACTGTAGAAATGGGTTTGTACACACAGCTGTAAACTGTGCCTGCTTAAAAGAAGGGATACTAAGCAATCATGTGCTACATAGATAACCATTTGAACCTATAGCATATACCAACCCAATGGAAATCATTCAGAAAAGGGGAACATTTCATTTACGTGCCAGTGTTAAATCAGTACCCATAGTCATTCTAAAAACTATTTGTATCCGCCTGAACCAAACTATTCACCAGTGAAGCCAGAAGAACTGTTTGTGAGTTAGTGGTTTCAGGACTGCAGGTATAATCCATAAAATGGTACACTGGTTTATAAACAAGGATTACTGCATATCCCCAGTTACATGGTATTTTCCCCTTTTTAAAAAGGTTATGCTGAAATGTTGTTTCCTTAAGAGTTAATGGGAAAGATTAGGTTGTGAGAAGCCTGGGAAATAAAACTATTTGAGAAGAGATTAGAATAAAGCAGCACTTTCATCTGTCGGAAGAATGCAAATATTTTGGATATCTTCTACCTCTAGAACTTCTCAACAGTAGTTCTCAGCTGAAGGGCCTTTTTATTGTGAGGATCCTGTGGGTGAAAGCACAGAACACTTTGATTCAGGGCCCACTGAAATCATTCTGAAACCTAAGGTGGAAACTCCAAATGGCATTTGCCTTCTTACTGTCAGCTCTTTGAAGTGAATGGGAGATCTGCAAGAGTGAGCCAGTGCCACTACATAGTTCAATTGAATAGTGTTTATGTAGAACTTCCCTGTGCAGAGCAGTTCACATCTGTTCATAAGCCCAAACAGACTGTTGCTATTCCCTAATACTCTCTTCCATCTGATCATCTAGGGCTACCAGCTCCAAGCTGAGAAACTCCTGAAGATTTAAGGGTGGAGCTTGGGGAGGGCAAATTTTGGTGAGGGACTTCAGAGGGATATAACAGTCCAGTCTCCAAAACCCATTTTCTCCAGCAAACTAATCTCTGTAGTCTGGAGATGAATTGTAATTCCAGGAGATCTTCATCCCCCGCCTGGTGGCTGGCAGCCCAAGAGTCCTTAAGAATGCCCTTACCCTTTGGAAGTAAGACAGGTAACTAGTATTACTGAATTAGGGCTAGATTGAGTAGGCCATGGTGTAAGAGAAGGAAGCTGGAGAGGCTGGGGGCTACCCCTCTCCTTCCTCCCTCTTGTGTCATTTAAATCACACAGGAGGGGCATGCAGGAGCAGCAGCTGTGGTGCCACCCTTCCTGCACAATTTAATATCAGCTGATCAGTGGTCCATTAAAATTGGGCAGGAGGCTGGTGGTTGCTCCTGCTGTCTCTCCCATGCAGTTTAGAGCCTGCCAATTAGTTGGCTTGTGAGCTTTTTAAATGGTGCAGGATGGGCAGCGGCTCCTTCTTGGTACCTCTCCTGTGCTATTTAAATTGTGCAGGAGGAGGAGGGAGAGGGGCAACCCTAGGATGGGGATTAAGGACCCCCCCAAACTGTCAGGGGACCAGGCCCCATGAGCCTCTGGTTAGCTATGGACCTCCTTAAAGGGCTGTCATATAAAAGATGGCTAGGGTTGCCAATCCCCAGGTGGGGGCAGGGGATCCCCCAGTTTGGAGACCCTCCCCTCGCTTCAGGGGCATCAGAAAGCGGGGGGAGGGGAGGGAAATGTCTGCTGGGAACTTTATTATTCCCTATGGAGATTTATTCCCATAGAAAATCATGGAGAATTGATCCGCAGGTATCTGGGGTTCTGGGGGGGGGCTGTTTTTTGGGGTAGAGGCACCAAATTTTCAGTATAATATCTACCGCCTCTCCCCAAAATGCCCCCCAAGTTTCAAAAAGATTGGACCAGGGGGTCCAATTCTATGAGCCCCCCCCAAAAGGTGTCCCTATCCTTCATTATTTCCTATGGAAGGAAGGCATTGAAAAGGTGTGCTGTCCCTTTAAATGTGATGGCCAGAACTCCCTTTGGAGTTCAATTATGCTTGTCACAGCCTTGATCTTGGCTCCACCCCCAAAGTCTCCTGATCTGATCCCCAGATATTTCTTGAATTGGACTTGGCAACCCTAAAGATGGCTCAGAATTGTTTTCTTGTTAATTAACATTTTATTGGAGTCTTCCAATACAAAAAACAAACAAGAGTGCAGAATTTTCTGTTGTCCCAGAAAGTCAAACCAGAACCGGTGGGTTGAAATTAAATCAAAAGAGTTTTCACCTAAACATTAGGAAGAACTTCCTCACAGAGCAGTTCCTCAGTGGAACAGGCTTCCTCGGGAGGTGGTGGACTCTCCTTTCTTGGAAGTTTTAAAGCAGAGGCTAGATGGCCATCTGACAGCAATGCTGATTCTGTGAATTAGGCAGATAATGAAAAGGAGGGCAGGAAGGATTGCATCTGCATCCTACTTTTTGCAGCTGTTACAGGCACACTAGCACTTTGTAGCTAGAACTGTCAACTTTTAAGAAGGGCTTAAAGATCTCCCAGAGTTACAATTGATTTTTCAGACTACAGGGATCAGTTCTTGTTGAGAAAATGGCTGCTTTGGAAGGTGAACTCAATGGCGTTATATCCTGTGAAGCCTCTGTCGTTCCCAGATTCTACCTCCAATTAGGATTTCCCAACTAGGACTTAGCAACTCTATGTCTGGCAGCCCTGTATGACATAAATACGGCCCTAGAAAGCCAGCTGCAAGTGCTAAATTAATCAGCCAACTCTTAACCCTATATCTTGAGAAGCTCACTCTAGAGTCTCACCTATGCCTCTAAGTGGCCTTCAGAGAAGTACAGCCTTGTTTCCAATATGATGAATAAAGATATTGAACTACTTTCTTGGGCTGTTTCTGAGGTAATGTATGTGAAGCACATGGAAAACTCCAAAGTATTTGTAAGAATGCTAAGCACTCTTACTATGTTTTAATACCTCACTTTGAAAGTTACATTCCAGCAGCATAGGCAAAGGAAAGAGATGAGTCTTGACTCTTTGTATGCACAGTCAATCTGTGGCATCTCCAGGTGAAAAGGATCTCAGCAGACAATGGGGAAACTTCCTTGCCTGAGATCCTCGAGAGCCCCTGCACGTTGAAGGAGATAATACTGAGCTAGAGAAGAAGAAGAAGATATTGGATTTATATCCCGCCCTCCACTCCGAAGAGTCTCAGAGCGGCTCACAATCTCCTTTACCTTCCTCCCCCACAACAGACACCCTGTGAGGTGGGTGGGGCTGGAGAGGGCTCTCACAGCAGCTGCCCTTTCAAGGACAACTTCTGCCAGAGCTATGGCTGACCCAAGGCCATTCCAGCAGGTGCAAGTGGAGGAGTGGGGAATCAAACCCGGTTCTCCCAGATAAGAGTCCGCACACTTAACCACTACACCAAACTGGCTCTCCAGATAGACCAATGGTCTATCTCAGAGGTATCAAACATGCGGCCCAGGGGTTGAATCAGGCCCCTGGAGGGCTCAAATCAGGCCCCGAGCAACTGGCTGTTGTCTGCTTCCTTCTCCATCTCTCTTGCTTTCTTCTGCATCACACTTTGCTTTGTCAGGCTCTCTCAGTTGCACAGTAGATCTAGTGAGCCAAGTCTCTCTTCCTTCTATTGGCTGAGGCTCCTCCCCCTCCTGATCCCCTGAGGAAGCAAGGAGAGACACAACTTCCTTTGCCTAGTTCCCTGAATCTCATGGGAGAAATACAAAGAAAACACCTTTAAGACTAAGTGCTGTTTTAAGCATTTTTTCCCAAATATTTAATTGTGTTTGTGCCCTTTGTAAAGTTTATATCTCTGCTACGTAATCTTAAATAGGTACACATATGGTCCAGCCTGCCACGACCTAGCCCAACGAGGTCTCATTTATGTCAGATCTGGCCCTCATAAAAATGAGTTCAACACCCCTGGTCTATCTTGATAGGAAGTACATTCATATCATATGACATGTTGTGTAGTCATTTGTATGGCAATATCCAGAATACTTTCATGGGTTATTGCTTTTGCTTAGAAGCCATGGTGCTTATTTTCAAGGAACTAATTTGTAATCTTATAAATCTGTATGCAAGGTTCCCCCCCTCCTTTCGGGTTCAGCAGAGGAATTACTCATGCTTTTAAAACAAAAACAAACCAAAGAAAACACTCCTATGTATATATGTCTAACATAGCTGTGATTCACATGTGAAATATTTCATTTGTTTAATTGCATGGCAGAGTAAACAGACGCAGAATTCCACATGCCTCCAGGCAGCCTAAGTTTTAAGCTTTGGACTTTGCTTGCTAGTTTTGTACTAGGGTAGTGTTTTTTCTGTTTTGTTTTTTGGTGGAGGGGAACACTTTACATACTTGCATGTGTATTGCTAACTTTACTATGGGCTAGGTGAAAATACTTACTGATTAGTAAAATAATAAAATAGGGAGAGATTGAGTTGAAGGTTATCATATGAAACTCCATTCCATCTTTTCTACAATGACACACTTTTTGTTTAGGAATTGTGGGGTAATTACTGCATTTTGTGAATAGTGTAACAATTTTGTTTATCCCAAACAAAAAGGAACACATAATACCAAGGTGTATAGCCCCCCATAAATGATACTTGCTCCCACAGCTGCATTTTTTTTGTTTAGCTTATATTTTTTAATGCAAATGATAAACAGAACCAAGTCCCAAACAAATTATTGTTATATTAATTTTGCACCCAATAGAGTTATATTTATATATTACTATATGGTACAAAACAGATGCCATATTATTTCATAATAACACAAAATAATTACTAAATTAATGTGCTTTTCCCATTCCAGTGAGACAATCAAGGAATGTATATGTCAGAGTTTCAAACTGTAATGTTAATTGGTTCCCCACCCCCCATCTGTTGCCAAGTCTCTCTTGGCCACTGGCTGGGGGATGGGGAAGTTGGGTTACCAGGTCCAGGTTGGGAAGCTCCTAGAGATTTGGGGGTTGAGCCTGGGGAGGACAGAGACCTCAGCGGGGTCCAGTGCCATAGAGTCCACCCTCCAGAGCATTCATTTTTTCCAGGGAATTCTTCTCTGTACTCTGGAGATGAGCTGTAATTCCAGGGGACCCCCAGACCCATCTGGGGGGAGGCATTCCAAGATCCTTGTAGCTGAGGACAGTTAAGACTCCTGAACCACAGTTAGGGTTGCCTACCACCTGTTTTCTGACAAGACTATTGTGGCTCTAACAATCATGCAATAACTACAAATCCAGAGTTGCTCTTTCCCAATCACTACATCTTCATATAAGAAAAGAGTGGCACTTCCTGAATTTCAGTCTGTGGTGCAGCTGTTAAAATCACATGTGTTCTGCCAGAAAAAAAAGAGGGCAACTTCAGCTGCAGAGAATCTGAAGCGCAGGGCAGTTTACAACCTTGACAAGCAATTCACAGCTAATAGTCAGCCAGTCAACTAACCTCACATACACATACATGAACGAACCTTCAGTGGTAGGGTTGCCAGGTCCAATTCAAGAAATATCTGGGGACATTGGGGGTGGAGCCAGGAGACATAGGGGTGGAGCCAGGAGCAAGGTTGTGACAAACATAATTGAACTCCAAAGGGAGTTCTGGCCATCACATTTAAAAGGACCACACACCTTTTAAATGCCTTCCCTCCATTGGAAATAACGAAGGGTAGGGGCACCTTCTTTAGGGGCCAATCTTTTTGAAACTTGGAAGGTCTTTTGAGGAGAGGCATTGGATGCTATGCTGCAAATTTGGTGCCTCTACCTCAAAAAACAGCCTCCCCAAGCCCAAGATACTCATGGATCAATTCTCCATTTTACCCTATCAGAATTGGTCTGCATAGGGAATAATGGAGTGCCCTGCAGACATTTCCCTCCCCCCCCCACTGCATTCTGATGATCATGGAGTGGGGGGGAGGGCCTCCAAACCAGAGGATCCCCTGCCCCCACCTGAGGATTGGCAACCTTATTCAGTGGGCACCCACCAATTGTCCTAATGCTGTTTAATATTGACTATAATCTGTTTGTAAAACTGTTTGTTAATTTTAGCCTACCTTTCTCATTGAAACTCAAGACAGATTACACAGTGTAGTAGGGCAATCAAAGTGCAAAAAAGTATCAGGCAAATATACATCATAAACTGCAAAATTCAAATGATAAAAGTAGAAATCAATGCTGTAAGGGCCGGATAATACATACAATAAGCTATGGAGTAGGTTCCAATCCATTCCAGTTTAATAGTGTGGGGGATGGTAGTGTTTTTTTTTTAATGCAACATTCTTTGAGGTAGCTGAATAAAATAAAATTGGTAATTTTAAATACTACGTCAGTTTTTAAAACTAGTATCAATATATTTTTGTTAGACATAAGATGGACAGTGCCTTAAAGTCAGGGTGCTGAAGGAGTGCTTTGCTTCCATCTGTTCAAGAAGGGTCCTAAATGGGATCTGGGTTTTGAAGGGATGCCAGCCTCCAGGTGGGGACCCCCTGGAATTATAGCTAATCTCCAGACTACAGCTATTGGTTCTCTTGGAGAAAATGGATGCTTGGGAGGGTGGACTCTATGGCATTGTACCTCATTGAGGTCCCTGTCCTCCCCAGGTTCCATCCCCAAATCTCCAGGAGCTTCCCAACTTAGACCTGGTAACCCTACTCCTGATCCCCTGCCAGTGGCCAGGGGGGACCTGGCAACCCTACTGGAGAGATGCTGTCATTCAGCCATATAAGAGACATGATCTTCCCCCCTCCCAAGGTATGCCAACAATTGGAAAACTTTTTTTTTTTTACAACCAGCACCTGAAATAGAACAATATGTTGATTCAGAGAATGATCACAGGTAAGCCCTTTTAAGTCCCACTGGTTCCAGGACAAGCAAGTTAAATGTACCTTTAATTACCCCATTGAAAACAGTGGAGTTTAAAAGTGCTTGATTTTGTCTGGATTAATTTTGTTTGCACAAATCCAACTATTGTGAGGACTGGAATTTGTGAATGGTCCTGTTTTTGTCTAAAGTGGGGAAATCAGAGCCCACAGCAGGATGATTGGGCTCCATAATGACTGCAGGGATTTCCCCGCCCCCCCTCAATGGGCCTTAATGGCCCTCTTGGCCAAGCAGCCATCAGGGGAGTGACACCCTCCTCTCAATTGTGTGAAAGAAAAGCACAATCTGAATGTGATAAGCTAAGAGAAGAGCAGACAGACTGCTGGGAATCGGTTGAAGAACCTTGGGGGTGCAGAATCATTTTCTCTGGAGATCTGCTGTCAGCAGTAGATTTGCTCCCCTTACGCACGTCTCTGTATATTCACCTCGGCTCTACTTGTATGTTTGTAAATAAAGCAAATACTACTCCCCAAAAGCCATAAGTCTAACATAATCTCTTTGAACAGGAACCAGTGCAAATAAGTAATGCCCCTGGAACTTCCTACCATATGGGAAAATGGGGCATGCATCATAAGATGTTTACAGACTGGAGCTACTCAAATTACTGTTGGTCAAGAACAAACTCTAATCTTGTCCAGCTACACGGTGATAATAAAAATACTTGTTGAGAAGCCCCATTCATTAAAATTGGATCATTCGTTAATAAACATTTTTATTCATTGTATTTATTTAACCATTTTTAATTCATAGTTTTTATTTATTTAGTCTAAGTAATAACTGGCACAGAACAAGGTTTACAAACTTTGAAATTTAGTACAGTCACCCTAAAGTGACATCTTGATACTTTAGTGATGGACCAATGAAAGAGCATTTGCTAATATCCTTCTATGCAAGTTCGACTTTAAAACAAATGGACTAATTCATAATCACCATCCAAAATGCTGGCTGATGAAAATAATTCAAGCTTATAGCTGGAATGTGTGAAGTAAGCAAGAAGAGAATTTGAACATTTGAAAATGCTTGGGGGGGTGTTTAAGCCTTCGAATGCAAAGCAGATGTAAAAAGACTGTATGTATCAGTGATGTTGCCAGATGAAAATAGGAGCAACTTTTCCCTCTTCGGTATATTACATGCTGATTTTCCTTCTAATTAAATCCAGGTTTTCATTATTATCTTTTAAAAGTCATACTCAGTACTACTTGAACGGAACCTCAACCAGCTCCATACACACAAATAAAACACCAAAGAAAAAGGTGATATAGAAACTGCCTGCAATAGGTTTGAAATGAGGGGATATTCTGCATATGCTTAGAAGGACTTAATTGAAAACCATTCTGGGCTAAAGATATGTCCTTTTTCTGCATATTTTACAATTTTCAACATATTTTTGTAATTTTATTCTTCCGTTGAAACGTATTTAGGCTCAGCATGTAGTCTTTTTCTCATCCTATAGGGGGCAATCTAACACCAAGCTGTCAAAGATTATCATTATTACCTAGTATGATCAGGTTTGACATGGCTTCAGTTAGATAACCCCATTCATATAACGCCAGCTTTAATCTTACTATTTCCAAAGTAGGCAAACTGAGAGTTTCTATGCCACACAGTGAATATCAATTGGTCCTAGTAAAAGTATTGGCCATTCATTCCTGTGAAAGTTCACTGGAAAAGTATGCACAATTGAATATAATGAGACATTCCCAAGCACATTTGTAGTTTATACTCTTCTAGAATACATTCATCCACCGCTCTGCTGGGCTATTCCAGTTCCTTCCTCTAGTCTGTTGTCTCCTCATCCCCATGTGGTTTGTGTGTGTGTGTGTGTGTGTCCTCGCGCTCTCAAGGTAGGCTTCTCAGCCTCCAGGTGGGGCCTGGAGATCTGATCTTGTATAATGTGAGAATGAACATTACCAGGAGTGTCTGTTTTCCTTCCAGTACACCCATAATATACCCTTCATTAAAGGAAGTTTAGACTTCTGTTGACCATTTGTGGGATGTCTTGTGAAAACTAGATGCATTAGTAACCTCTTGTTCATAGGTGGTAATGGTGCCATTACACTTTTGCTCCTGATCATTCGCTTTAGATAAATATTATTTTTCCTATTCAGACCGCCCCTCCTGCCCCCAAAAAGGGATGTAGCAATGTTTCTAGTTCAAGTGTATTATTGTGTGAAGGTAGGATGAAAAAAATTACTTAATTCAGAAAAAGAGGAATAGTCTTTCTGACTGTGAAAAATAGCTTAGAATTTTTTTTAAAGAAATATGGATGCAGTAACAAAATCAGCATTCATTGAGTGTAAAATACTGGAATAAATATATACTTTTATTGTCTAATTGGGAAAATATACACACAAACCATATTTTAGAAGCTCATTTTAGGAAATGCATGCTGCACTTTCCTAGAGACTGCTTAGGCTTTCATAAAAAACAGATGAGGTGGCAGACTAATGCCTTGACTTTAAAAAGCAGATGTGGGGGGGAGAGTGTTACATATTTTTACCCATGGAAAACTGCATGTTGGAGGAAAGGCTGGGCTAGCATTCTTCTCCATTACATTTAGTTCTCTATATATGGGAAATTATTTGCAGTGTGCAGTGGTATAGTCCAGATCCACATTTACCCCCTTTTCTGTAGTTTTTCAGAACTAAGATGCATTTTAGTGGTATCATAGTGAGCACTAAAGCTGTGTTGGTTTTTATTATATAGTAAGTTCAGCCAGCTTGAAGTAAGCATTTATTGAACAAGAGCAGAACTGAACACAAACAGGTAACACCACTCCTTATATCCATTTGGCCTGAGTTAAACACACCCCCTTATGTGGGCAGCAATCCACCCTATTGGTCTCTCCAGGATCCTTCATTTGCATTTCCACAGAGAAATGCCTTGCATTCCAATTGGCTGGTTCTAAAAGAACAGCCAATCGGATTGTAGGCATCAGGGTCCTGGAGGGCAATGAAGTATGCTTCAAGGTCAACGAACAGACATAACAAACCAGCAGTCAAAACAACCAATACACAACAGTTTTCACAACAGTGGAATAGGTTAGGGCCTTGTGGGACCTTGCCCAGTTCTGCAAGGCCTGTAAGACCGTCCTCTTCCGGCAGGCCTTCAACCTACCATAGGAGAATTCTGGAATAACTGCCATCCTGGAACTATGAGGAACATCTAATGTAAAATGTATGAGGAACATCTAATATATAGCACCAAGCTGTATACTGTTTTAATCTATGTGTTTTAATGTGTTTTAATATTTATGTGGTTTTACTGTTTTATGCCTGTGATCCTAGCACGCTATGATTTGATGTAAGCCGCCCTGAGCCCACGGGGTATAAATTGAATAAAAAAGTTTTTCCAGTTGCTTTGCTATATAGTAGGTAGATTATAAACTATTCTACTACTACAAAGCCTCCCAAAGAGGGTTGATCAGGAAGACCTGTTGACATAACTAAACTCTTTTGCTCTCCATATTTATATAAGAGAGGGTGAATGGTTACTGTATTTTTTAAAAAAATTGCAAACTGAACCAAACAAACCCTAAGTGCTTTTAATTTGCAGTGTTGTCACATTTAAAGGATAATTATTCCATGTGAATATGGGAGTGGGGGTGGGTGGAGGGATGACACCCCTTTATAGTGACTCATCCATCTTAAAAATGAACCTGTGAATGGCATGTTTCAACACAGTGATATGGGAGTTGGTCTTTTGATACTATTTACCGTACAGCTGATATCTTGAATTATGTTCGAAGTCTCCACCAGTGGGTAATAAACCATAAGGGATTCTGTGGGTATAGAATGCATTCAACGATAAAAGGGTTATCACTGTGTCCTTGGAATTGTAATATTTGACATAAGGGCTCCCCATTTTAAACAAGGG